>NC_138866.1:160940665-161540665 GCF_965194805.1 Balaenoptera borealis
GCATGAGTGGGTAGAGAACGTTCAGCCCATTTTATTTGGGGATGTGAAACTTTACATTAGGAGACCCATAAAGACGACCCACTGAGATGCCTCTCTTTTTCGGATGAGGGAGTGGATTAGGGTCCCAGGGGTGGAGACTTGCTGAAGAGCCCAGCCAGTCAACTTGTTAGGACCCATTAACATTAGCGATGATGTAACTTGAGGTTTATCCCCTCTAATTGCAACGTACTTCTCAACCTCATTCGACTGCTCATTTCGTATCCCCGAGCCCGCCTTATTTATAAATGCTCAAGGAAAATAAACGACTACCCATATGGTGACATCGTGTCAAAGCTAACCAATGAGCTCTGGAGGCTCAGCCTGGCCCTGCTCTAAGTCTTTTATATGATGTGGGGGAAGTCACCCAACTGCACTCTGACTCCGTTTTCCCACCTAAGAAGAGAATCCCTCCTTGCCGCTGCATTTACTTGAAAAGACCTTGCTATTCACAACACGCGAGGCCAATCGAAAATATGACATTTATCAATCAACTTAAAAAAAAAAACTGAAGTATGACCTTGGGGTGGAGTTTGGAGCCCACAGATCTCACAGCCTTTGGGTAAAACAGAAAATGCCCTGATACATACCTTTTGCAAAAAAAAAAGATATACAATTGAAAAGGAGGAGAAAGAAAAGTGGGATGAGTCTAAAGTAGAAACACTAAAATAAAAGCTCATCCCTAATACTTTTAAAAATGTGCATTTTTTTTTCTGAATAGGAGAGTAAGGGACGGTCACCCCGTTGGAATATCTGGTCCTGCAGTAACAGCCTCCTGTCTGCAGCTTTGAGGCCACACCTGGAACACAGATCCCGGCTCCAGGCGCTAACACAGCGGGCTGGCGTCGCGGCTGCAGGGATTTCTGCCCAGCTGGGCCCGAGGTCTATGTAACAGGAAAGTCCCCGCAGAGCCTGCCCAGGTCCCGGCCAGCCCAGCTCCGGCTCCTCCTTTCCCTCTGAAATAGGGAAGCAGCTGTCAGCAGCCTGGGCCTGTGCATTCACACTGCTGGCATGAAAACAGGCAGCTGAGTTGAGTCAAAAATAACACAGCTGCCGGCCCTGGTCTGGTGGGTTCCCAAGGTGGAGAGAGACGGAGACTCCGAGACACAAGCAGTCCCACCCCCCTACCCCCGCCCCCGATGGCCCTGGCACTAACTTAAACTCCTGCAGCCACCTGGTGTACAAAAACATGTGGATGTCATTTTGCTGCTCGAATGTTTCCCATTCGAACATGGGAAGGCAAGGGCAAAGGCGGTAAACAATTTTCTTAGCTCTGATTTCTCTCCTAGTGCTAAGTCTGCTTCCACATGGCATGAAAGTTCTAGAGTCACTCCCTACTGGAAGAAATGTTCCATGAAGCCAGCACAAAAGCTTTTATTTAATTCGGTCTCACGTCAAAATATTCCATTTCTCTGACCCAAACCTTCCTTTCCCTGCTGTGCCCCGCGTGTCCCGACCGCAGTGAGGATCAGCCTTACTGAACCTCCGTGGTCCAGCAAAGAGCCGGGCAGGAGGGGGAGAGAGGAGGTCTCAAGACCACCATCAACCTCCCTTCCCCTTGATAATGTGACGGACTTCACAGGTTCCACAATGAGGAGGGTGACAGTCATTGACTTTTGACACCACCCTGGCCCCTGATTTTAACCTCTCCCTGATGGAATCAGATTTGCCCAAAGCCTCTTGCTCACGCTGACTTCCTGGCCTAGCATGTCTGGGATGAGGGAGGGTTCCTTAGATCTGTAAGCACGTCCACACTTCCTGCTGAGAACATGCAGTTTGGTTCCTGTAGGTCGGCTCTGTGCTGCCAATGCCTCCCCATCCCAGTTCTGCAAGAGCCTAACTTATCACCTCCTGGGGGACCGAGAGCAAATCAGGTCGGAATCAGGACCAAGGCTGAAGAGCCAAGTGAAAGATGCATCACGCAGCTGGCCGACGCTCCAGCACTGAGACAGGCCCGTGAAATACACCCACATGGGCTGCCCTGTTTATTAGAAGCGCTTAGCTTTCTGGAATAAATAGGAGAATCTCCAACAGCAAAGTTAAGTGATTTACAAAGCCCATTAGAAAAATACCGGTATCTGGGATGCGGAGTCTCTAATTTGAGTCAATTTTTAAAAAACGAAAACAAATTTTCAAGGGCAAGACATCACAGTAGAAGAAAATCCCCTCCTAAGAAAAGACCGAATGGCTTACAGTGATCAAATCTATGTGCTATTTGCATGACTCGTGGCCTGGGCCCAAGGAGAGATTCCCCTGAGGCAGAGGTTGGCAGCACATCCGGAGAACGCAGCAGACGAGGAGGAGAGATGCCTATGCATTAGTATAAGGCAAAAAGCAGAGTGCCCAAACCTGGCCATTTCCACAGAGAAAACAGACTTGATGGCCACCTTCCTTCATCAGTGTCACCTTGTGGTAGGCTGTGAGATGGACAAGCCAGCTGGTATAAGATAGAGACTTGCTTTTAACTGTGACTGGTCCCTTTGGTGCCACCACCTTTCTCTACTGGAGGTGGGGAAGGGGGAGGGGGAGGGGAGGAGCAGGAAATCCCACTCTTGCTTCAACATCCTGACCCCACCCTTTGCTCAAGCAGAGGGTAGACCTTCCCGCCACCAGGGGTGAGCCACGGGCGGCGGCTACCTGCCAAGCGACAAGAACCACACCACGGGGTCCCCGAAGACGTTTCCCTGCCACACATTCTTGCCTTACGGCTGCTGGCGTCAGAGTCCCCGGGATGTGCCCGGGCCAAAGGTGGTCTCGGAGTCAAAAGGATGGGCCGCCAGGTAGTCTTTATACCCCCCGTCAATCAGGTTGGCGGCGTTGTTCCGGGCAAACCAGCAGTCCACCTGCTCTTCCCCGTTGTAGATTTTCCTCTGCTTCCACACCACTGGGACCTGGTGTCCTTTTACCTCGAGGACGGCCTCAGACCTCTCGCCTGCCTCGGGGACGGAAGGATGGGCAGGGTTCTTGCCGACCCCGGTGAGTCTGGCCTCCTGGTTCAGGAATTGACCTGAGAGGACAAAAGAGACATCAGGTCTAGGTCAAGTGCGAGCAACGTGGTTGAACAAAATCTAACTTCAATTCGGGCACCGATGACCAGCAAATGCACGGGTGTGACCCAGAGGAAGGGGATACATGACATCAGAGCAGTGACTGTGGTCCTCGGCTGGAGTCTCCCAGAGGTGCTCCACCTTTTCCAGTGTCCGGGGAAGGTGTGGGGAGGAGAGACCTGAGTGTATTGGTAGTGGCCCCCACTTCTGGAAGCTACCACGGGAAGGATGCCCAACCCACAAGCAGAGATGCCCAGTCTCCTCCTGAGGTGGGAAGATGAGATGGGGGCAAATAACGAGGGAAGAAGGGTCCGGTCTTCCCCTCTCTCCTCCCTCCGGAGGACCCCTTCCACATGTGCACTTAGTGGGTGTGCACTGGGCGGAGGGTGTGGAAAGCAGGGTCAGAATCCTCCAGGTCGAGTGAGGGCATCGCCAAGGCCGAAGGGACAGCAGTCTGCGTCTGGGAGAGGAGCTTCCCAGGCAAGCTGCACAGAGACGCGTCCAGCTCGAGTGCCAGGAAATCCTGCTTTCTAAACCGAGCCCTGGCAGTGGCTCCCTCTTTACTTGTGGGAAAAACGCCCACATGAAATCGCACGTGGAGGGAAGCCAGGCAGAGTGGGCTGCCCGAGGCTCCCAGCCACGGGGGTGCCGCCCGGGGAGGGGCCGTGCATCTCCCGCCTGGTGCTGGGCCATGGGATGTGTTTGCATCCTCTCCCTGAGAGTAAAGAACCAGACCTGGGGAGAAGGACTCCTCATTTCTTTGCTCCCTTTCCCCAAAGGCCTGTGCGAATTAATTTATAAAGCCCATTCCTATTCTAGAAGAGTGTCAGGAAGCAAGAAGTATACTTTTCACACTAATTTGAAAAGATATGTGCACCCCAATGTTCACAGCAGCATTGTTTACACTTGCCAAGATACAGAAGCAACCTAAGTGTCCATCAACTGACCAGTGGATAAAGAAGATGTGGTACACTATGGAATATTACTCAGCCATGAAAAAGAATGAAATTTTGCCATTTGCAGCAACACGGATGGACTTGGAGGGCATTATGCTAAGGGAAATAAGTCAAATTATTATGCCAGAGAAATCAGAAGTCAGAGAAAGACAAATACTGTATGATATCACTTATATGTGGAATCTAAAAAATACAACAAACTAGTGAATATAACAAAAAAAAAAGCAGAATCACAGACATAGAGAACAAACTAGTGGTTACCAGGGGGGAAGGGGGAAGGGACAAGAGAGGGTTGGGGGGGTGGGAGGCACAAACTATTGGTGTCAGACAGGCTCGAGGATGTGTTGTACAACACGGGGAATATGGCCAATATTTTGTAGTAACTGTATATGGAGTGTAACCTTTAAAAATTGTATTAAAAAAAAGCAAAAAGAAAAATTGGCCATGTGCCAAAAAAAAAGAAGAAAAAAGAAAAAGAAATAGACTTTTCATGAGCTACATAAAGACCACATTCCTGTGGAAACTCTCAACCAAGTGAAGATACGGGCAGTATCCGCTTCGTTTTGGGAAACTGAATTCTGTGCCGTGAGCCGGCGTGGAGAGCAGCCACCTACCTAACAGGCCATGGCAGTTGCCAGAAAGGCCTTGGCCGTTGGCGACGTAGAAGCCCAGGTGGTTTCGCTGGTAGGCGGCTGGCTTTTTGTAGAGGTGGAGGAGGATGACGAAGGCCACGTTGCCCTGGATGGCGACGGTGACCTTGGCATTGGCGGACACCGACACCTCCAGCCCCTGGCTCCCCACGGCCGCGCTCTGGTTGCAGGGGAGGACCAGCCTGTTCCCACCATCCACGATGACTCTGGTGGGCGTGATCTCCAGGTAGGACCTCTCGGGCTTGTTGACGAGGATGGTGATGGTGCGGAAGTAAGTGCGTTGTTTCTTGTGGCCGTTTGGGGGAGCGGGGGCCCCGATCAACTCTCCGTTCACCGTCACGCCTTGAAGGCAGGGGAGGGGAAGAGAGCAGTGGTTAGAAAAACTACCCCCACTTTCACGAGAGGGCTTCTCATCAGAATTTCCTTCCTCTCTTGTACCTCTAGGACAAAGAACCTCCGCTCACATGTAGGGACCACTCAGTGCCCACTGAATGAAGGAAGGAAGGAACGAATGCATGAAGGTATGAGTGATTTTTGACCAATGTCCTGGGTAGGAGAAGCTGATGTAGGTTTGGGTGAAAATATCATAAAAAGGGGGTTGACATATACACACTACTATATATAAAATAGATCACTAATAAGAACCTGCTGTATAGCACAGGGAACTCTACTCAATTCTCTGTAATGACCTATATGGGAAAAGAGTCTAAAAAAAGAGTGGATATATGTATATGCACAACCGATTCACTTTGCTGTACACCTGAAACCAACACAACATTGTAAATCAACTATACGCCAATAAAAATTTAAAAGTGAAAAAAAATAAGTAAATAAAAATTTTTTAAAAGGGGATTGACATGTTTGTCTGCTTTCATTTCAGTGTCTGGTTATAGCTCCCAAAACCCTCGTGTGGCCCTGACACAGTATTTTCTTACCCATCAGTTTCCACTACTCCTGATTTGGAGACCCTGGGACACCACTGAGCAGTGGGTTAGAATGCGAAGATTAGGATTTTTTTTTTCACTCCCAAAACTCAAGTCCTTTCACTTTCTAGGCAGAACTCACCAGAGTCCGCATGATCGGAGACCAGCCTCAGGATGTGCCCGGGCTGTCCATCGATGTTGAAACAGACCGTGAGGTTGCTCAAAGGGAAATCGACAACAAAATGGGGGTCTCCATCCGCTGCCAGAACAGGATGAGAACGGGAGAGAAAAAGAAAGAAAAGACATTTATTGGGCACCTTCTCTGTGTAAGCACTCTTCTTCTATTTTCTCATGAGTTATTGACTTAACCCTGTCAACAATGGATCCTCCGTGTCTACACGAGGAAGGTGACGTGATGCACCAGTTACGCAGTCAGTTCGTGGAAAGTAAATATTTGAATGCAGGTCCCCTAAATACAAATATGATGCTCCTGTCACCACACTGCAGTCAAACATAGACAACTGAACTTTAGAGGGAAGCGGGGCATCACCCTACACTCCCCATGACTACTGAGCCCACATTCTTCAATTCCCTGCGTGGCTTCCGCTAATCACTTTCTTCCCCTTTGCCCTCCCCAGTGAAGAGATGTGGATGAGAACTTCCTGTCCTGTGACCAGAGTGCCTTGGCCCTTGAGTCATTCACAGCGCCAGATGGACACAGCCCTTGCATGAGGAGTAATGACCAAGCCCAGTTTAGGGCTGGTGACAAGTAAAGGACACAGAGTCAACGGGAGGTCAGGTGGTGCATCCAGCGATGACCGTGGCAATCCCTCCTCTGGGTCCTACTGACTTTACTGCTCTCAAATTTGTGTCCGCAGATAAGGCCACAAAGTTTGGCTGGCCCCTTTTCCTTACCCATCCTCCTCATTTTCGCCTCTGCTAAAGATGAACAGTCTTGCTTCTTACTGTACAGACAAAATATTTCCCAAGAGTCTACGTCAATTCTCTTTTCTCGTGAGACTGGAGGGTTAGTTTCTCTCTAATCTATACAGCAAACACAATGTGTTCCTGAATTCCTCTCTACTTTACGTGTACATGTATGTATACGCATTTGTATATGGTGGGGGGTATGGGCCAGGAGTTCAGTGTTTTCAGGCTACAAGCCAATTAATGTTCTTGGTGGAACTGCTGAAAAACCCTCTCTGCCCCCAGCGTGACTCAGAAGGGCCTTTGGAAGAATCTGGTTCATCTCACTGTAAAGTGCCTCAAGCACCCAGTGAATGGCAACTTAATAAAGAAAAACAAGGTACTGGTCTTTTGTAGATGAAAAAATAACGCCCATTAAAGATAAAAGTCCATATTTTTGGCACTCTGTGGGTACAAATATAACTACGTGACAGTTCTCTGAGAGTTTCTTGTGTTCACACCATATTATTTCTACTCAAATCTTCCAAATCCCTTTATAAGGAAAGATGCTGCCTGCTCCAGAAAAGAGAGGAGAGGTCTGGAAGTCATTACTCCATGCTGCATCCAAGAGGAAAGTTTTCCTGGATTCCATAAAGCATGTGTGTTCAAAGGAACGACACGCTACCCACTGGAGACCATGTGTTTCCTCTCCCCAGAGCTAATCTCCAGGTTGTCCCGGGCTATGTGAACCTGCACGCCCAGCACATCGGCAGCAAGGCAATAAGAAAGACTTACAAAGGCAGATGTGTTCATCTGAAGAATAAAACCCAGCCCTTGTGTCCTTATTCCATCCAGATTTTTATTATAATCCCAGGAATATGGCCAAGGGAAATTTTAGGGCATTGTTATCTGTTCTTCCCTTCTAAAGCCAAGGATTATGAAAACAATAAAATAATAATGTTTAAAAACCTTGCATTGTCACAGATATTTGTAACACCAGAAGCTAGAAGCAAGCATACTTCAGATCTCTAAAATCAAACGTCTTTCCAGCTCAATCATGCTGAATGTGTAGCTCTGTCCATCCACCCTTCTATCAGGGCTCCTGCCAGGCTCCTCAGGACTGTGTTACCCACGAGGTTTATGCGATGGTTTAATGACGATCCTGGTTTTGAGAACTGCCCCACGCTGCCGGTTTGCACTAAATAAATATGGGTCCTCACATCTCGTCCTATGAGCTCATGTTCTAACTGGCTTCGGGAAATTCCTGGTCATCCGCTTCCTAAACATTTCAACTCTCAAATCACACACCAGCACATTCTTTCCTTTACCTGAGGTTTTGGAGACTTTAATCCTTGGGTTGTATGGTTCCTTGAGAGCAGGTCCTAGAGAGGAGAAGGAAGAGATCCACCACTGTTATTCATTAAAGAGGAGGAAGTGAGAGGTACAGAGGGCTGAGAGGAGTCAAACACAGCTTTCAGATACGTTTGTGACAATTTAAACACATCTCTTTTAAAGGAGGCTCTTGGCCTCGCAACACAAAGTGAAGGTGTAAATGAGGAGGCGTAACTATTTTATTCCTCTATAAATTAGATAATATTCTTCTTGTCTGTGATTTCTGTGTATATAATAGGAGAAAATATTCTATCATTCTTAAGGTATAGTTATGGGGGGAGGGGGGGAAAGCAAAGTTGTTTAATGGGGACAGAGTTTCAGGTTTGCAAGATGAAAATGTTCTGGAGATCTGTTTCACAATGATGGGAAGATACTTGACACTACTGAACTACACACTTAAAAATGGTTACAATATAGAGAACAGACTGGTGGTTGCCGAGGGGGAGGGGGTTGGGGGAGGGATGGAGTGGGAGGTTGAGGTTAGCAGATGTAAGCTTGTATATATAGAATGGATAAACAACAAAGCCCTACTGTATAGCACAGAGAACTATATTCAGTATTCTCTGATAAACCATAATGGGAAAGAATATTAAAAAAAAAGAATATAAGTGAATCACTTTTCTGTACAGCAGAAATTAATGCAACACTGTAAAGCAAGTATACTTCAGTTAAAAAAAAAGAATGGAAAAAAGGGTTATGATGGTAAATGTTACGTTATGTGTTTTTTGCAAAATAGCAATTTAAAACAACCAAAAATATACAAGAATGTAAAAGAAAAAGATAATGCGACAATCCAGGTCTATAGCCATGTGCGTAAGTACAATTCACAAAGCAGCAGGCAAAAATAAACACTCAATTAAAGAATAACCTAAAAGTAAATTACTTTCTGTCAATAAAATAAAATTAATATCTTATTTCAAATTGTCTATATTAAGATTATGCTCCTCTTAACTGATTTTTGCCCCCCAGAAAATGAAGATCACAGTATCTCAATGTTTTTTAAGCTCCCCCTTCTCCAACTGGTCCCTGGTCAGCCAGACACAGACAGAATCAGGCCGACCACAAAGGAGGAGCGACATATCAGTCCGAATGGCTGCTTTGAGGAGGCTTAAATTGTCACAGACACTCAAAAAAATCATAAAATTAAAACTAAAAAATCATCTGCAGGGAAATCCTATGTCTAACAAGCCTTTTGAGCAATCAGTCAGTTATTCCCTCATCTGTGTTCTTGGCCCTCTGAGTCTCGTGTCATTTGAGTTTGCTCTCTCCTGAAGCTGCTGAGATTTGAGTTGCTGACACTGAATCAAGATGTTACTCAAAAAGCCATCTTCCCTGGATGTGGCATGGATCTTGTAGCGTGACGTAACAACATCATGCAACTTTCTTTTCATCCTTTTCATCAGAACGAATATTGTACTAGTTTTGCCAAGACAAGTTCCACTCTTTCTAAAGAGGCAACATATCATTTTTCACCCCTACATCAGGTCTGAACTTTTCAATAAATTTCTAGTTCTACACTCCTCATGGGAAAGGGTATCTCACATGTGTAGAACACTTATTATATACCAAGGCCTCTACACGTTTAATCCTTGCAACAACCTTTCAGGGAAGATATTACTACCTACATTTTACAGGTGAGGGAATGGAAGCTCAGAGAGGTTCTGAAACCTGCCCCAAGCCACACAGCTGGCTAGGAGGAGCCGTGAGCTGAAACTCTGTCTGGATCCTAACCGTGTGCTCTCCCTACCATGCCCAGGTGATTCTCAGGGTTGAGAATATGAGCATCAAATGAGGCCCAGGGTTAATGTCAGTTCCCTCACCTTAGGACATGTGAACCTGACAGGAAGTTAAGAAAAATGTCACACATAAAAAAGTGCTGTTTTCCATAAACAGATATTACTGATAATATAAACCTCTGCTTTGGTTGAATTACTTTTCCTGTCCTTTTCCCATTCTTGGTGCTACTAATTTCCCCTGACAAATGGCACTGAGACAGATAATAAAAATTTCTGTTTAAACTCTGGATTCTCTTGAGAATCCAGAACTTAGTTCCTCCTATATAATAATATCTATAATAAAATTTTATTAATTTTATTTAATTGTAAACAAAATCATTAAAATTTAAAAAATAAAACTTTAATTTAGAAAATTATAAGTAAAATTAACAAAATATGAGTAAATAAAATATATAATAAAATTTCATTTTATTTTCTCTATAAAATAAAATAATATTTTCTCAGGAAAATAAAATCAAGCATATGCATAAAATGACATAATTGAAGTACTTAAAATATAGAAAGGCATTTAAAAATGAGTATTTGTTTACTTGTCTGTTCATCCCTGTGCCTCCAATAATGCCTGGTTCACGGGAGGCACTCAATATTGATGATTTATCGATAGACTGATTTTACTTTCTCGAATTTCTCTATAGAGATCCATGGTTTATAACAACACAAACACAAGCTAAGTCACTCTCTGAAGGCTAGGAGCTGCAGGTAGAGAACATTGTTTATAGGAATTATAATATGAGAAAGTAAGACAGACGACCTTGACCTGAGAAGGAGCCAGAAGGGCCATCCCGAGAGTGCCCTTACCTGGCTGCAGGTGGGCGCCCCTCAGGCTCTGCATCACCGTTTCAGGCCCCGTGGCCGCGGGCGTGCCGTAGGCGTCCTCCGGGGTCTCTGTCCGCGGTGCTGACTTGAGCGTCATGGAGGTGAATGGAGTGAGGAAGCGATGGTTCACGGCCAGAGCCTGTACCTCGTGCCTCAGCTGCTCTCTCTCCGGCCCCTCAACACTCTGCAGCCAGGAACTCAGCAGCTCCTTCAGGGTCAGGTAGCTCCAGAGACGCTCCAGGTGGTTGGAGTCCTCCTGACCACCCGCCTTGGGCCTGGGGCTCCCCGGGACGTCGTTCCCCATCCTCCGGGGCTCCACAGGCACGTCCTTCTTGAGTACGACAAACTTCTTACTGTTGCTGGCCGTGACCTCCACGTGCAAGCGGTCCATCTCCCTGTCCACCAGCTTCCCCGCGATGATGATCTCCGAGCCATTGAAGTAGTTGGGGAACAGGGTCCTGGTGGCATGCTCTACCAAGCCGGGTGGATAATCCACGCGGATGTCCGAGAGGAGCGGCGTCCTGATCTCATCGTAGAACCTGGAGAGGAGGAACAGAGAGGGAGAATCGGGGCCTGCACTAGCTACAGGCAGGTCACGTCCTAGAGGAAATCACAGGCTGTCTGGGGGGCGGGGTGGATCTGATCTTAGAAGCAACCAAGTCCAACATTCCACCCAGCAGAACATCTCAGACAGGAGGCAGTGCAGCCGTAGCTTGAACACCACTGGTGACGGAGAACTCACTATCTCACAAGCTCCCTCGCCGTTTGCCAGACTTAAATTCTGGTTTCCTCTTCACCCCAGAACATAACACAGTCAGCGACCACTTTCAACTGGCCATTGTGCTTCAACATAAAAACACGATCATTGTAACTAGCACGTAACACGGAGCTGACGCTACCTATCCCACCTCCCTCTCAGGGTGGAATTAGAGTAAATACAGGCATAAATTGTTTTATTGCAATTCAAAGACCTAGCATTTTTTCACAAAATGAAGGTTTGTGGCAATGCTGCATTGTCAGATGATAGTTAGCATTTTTTAGCAATAAAGTATTTTCCAATTAAGGTATGTACATGACACTATTGCATGCTTAATAGACTACAGTGTGATGTAAACATAACTTTTATGTGCACTGTTAAAGCAATCCACCTGTGGGACTCGCTTTATTGCAATATTTGCTTTATCACTGTGGTCTGGAACTGACCTGCAGTATCTCTGAGGTGCGTCTTGAGATGAGGAAGTGCTCTGAAGTGTCAGGAAGACAGTTATAACCATAAGAGCTAACGGAACACCTAATCTGTGAAAGCCGTCCTGCCAATACTTCACGTAGGTTTTCTCCTTAAATTCTATCATCTGACCAGAATCCTCATTTTACGGTTGGGGAGACCGAGGCACAGACAGTCTTAAAGCCTCAAGTCACAAGGCAGGACCAGAACGTGAACCCAGATCCACCCAGTTTCAAGACCCGTGGCGATGTCTCCCACGAAAGGAGTGACGATCAGACTTGGGGTCCGTCCTCACGTCCGAGACTCCCGCTGAGCCTGCCCCCCGCCCCGAGAACACAGACAGACCCACGGACCCGATGAGCTGGGCGCGGGCGTCGTGGTCCTCGTGGACGTGCCGTGTGAGCCCACAGTTCTCCAGGGACAGCTTCTCCAGCAGCCTGAAGTCCACGTCGGCCCCGATGCCCACGGTGAAGATGCAGACCCGGCCCCGGGCAGCCTCCCTGGTGTTGTTGAGGATCTTCAGGGTGTGGGTCTCCCCGGCGGTGGGCTTCCCGTCTGTCAGGAAGACGAGCAGGGACACACTGCGGTCCTCGATGTCGTTGTGGGCCACGAAGTCGTTGAGAAGCCTGATGCCCCTCTGCAGGGCCCCGTTAATATCCGTGCCTGCGGGACATAGAACAGGACACCTGAGGAGCCTCGCCACCTCCTTTACCTGGACACACCTTCTCGGGCCCCTCACGGGCACCCGCAGGAGTGACGCGTGGGGAAAGCAGCCACCTGCATTCATGGCGCGACTCCACGTCACTAAGACTGCTAGAAACTTGGCAAATGACTAGGAACGGCAGAGAATTATATAACCTTGTCCTGAAGGTGTCTGATGGCACCTCAGCTTAGGCGTCTCTACTCCCTTAGCGTGAACGGTTTCTACCTCCTTTTTGGAGAATCACTTTGGAAAGGGAAGGATGGTGCTGGGTGCAGGAATTCAGAGAAAGAAAGCATCCCAGAGGGAAGGGAACGGCACAGAATGAGGAGGTGGGGATGTGGAGACCATCGCGGCGACCTCACTGGAGGATGCTGATTAAAGCACTCACTCATTTTTTTTTTTATTGCTGTCGTTGTCTTTCCTGCTTCCTGCCCCTTCAGGATCACCCCTGCTTGTTAGGACCCCACCAAGCGAAGGCTTTCAAGTTTACACCTCCTACCCCTGCCGTTTCTAATTCAGACACGCTTGTCAATGCAGCTCTGATTAAAGTCAGGGGACAGTGTCTGTGGAAGGTGCTGGACAGGTATTTTGCTTGGGGGATGGAGAGACGGATGGTTGGTGGAAGTCAAAACTGCCAACTAATGTGAGGTTTCTGGATTAGCTAAGAATTTCATTCAACTCTGCTGCTGCTGTTCTACCATCGCCAAGAAAAACTGAGAGTTCTTACTGCAGCCGTGAATACTTACTTCCTTTTTCTGACTCCACTGGGGGTTTTTTTAGTGGCCTTATTGACATACCAAAAATTTCACGCATTTTGGTCGCTAGGGATTTTCTTCTTTTTTTGCCGAGCTGCATGGGTAATGCAGGATCTTAGTTCCCGGACCAGAGATCCATCCCATGCCCCCTGCAGAGGAAGTGCGGATTCTTAACCACTGGACCACCAGGGAAGTCCCAAAAATTTCACCCATTGTAAGTACACAATTAATGATTTTTAGTAAATTTATGAAGTTGTGTACCCATCACCACAATCTATCCCCCTGACTGGAGTGACTTTTATCTCCCTGCAAAATGTACCATATTTGAGTGAACCAGATAATTTTCCCCACTGCTTTACATCCTCCAGAACTTCTGGCTAAAATATACATGACTAGGACTGTGCAAACACATTGATAATTCGTTCTAAGATGTACACATGGCCCGAACATAAGGGAAAGTTACAGCTGAAACAGTATTTAACAATTCTTTGGGTTCACTCACTTGCCTTTCTGAATGCCCAGCCCAGTTTCACGCTGCCTCTGGATATGCGGGCATGAACCAAAAGGCAGGTGTTCATTTTCTCTTTAACCTAGAACGTAACAATAATGCCAAATCTCTCACTGCATTTTAAAGCCCAGGAGAGCCCAGGCAAAGGATGCACTTAGCTTTTCTTACCCGAGACACCAAAGCACAGCACAGCTTGGCATCGAATGTCTGTTAAGTTGGGGCATCTCCTACACACTTAACAACAGGGGGGCTTTCTCCCCAGGGAGCTGCCCCAACCATTCCGCCGAGAGCTCCCCCAGGGTCATCAAAGGACCCAAGTGCACCAGCAAGAGGGACCACTTGGGTAAAATGGCCATATCTGACACCTAGAGAAGACTTCCTAGTGCAGCCACTGATCTAAGTACTTTAAATATTTTAACTCATCTCATCCTAATAACAAGTCCATTATTATCCTCGCTTTACAGATGAGGAAACCGAAGTATAGAGAGTTTAAATGACTCATAGCTGGTAGAGCTGGATTCTGGCTTCAGAATCTATGCTCATCTCCTGAAATGACACTTTTCTGAGAGAAGTAGATTAATTTTCTGTTCACCTGCAGAGGCTGGGACAATGAAGTACCAAGAAAAAATAAAGGAAACCAATAAGGTTTCTATGGTTTAGATTCCAAAATACACACAACTCTTTTCTAAAGCTTTATCTCCACCTCCCACACACAAAGGATTCTCATAGTAAGCAGTACCATTAATATAATCTAAATAATTTTAATGCATATTCTTTGAGTATGCACTGTAGTTCGGGAGCTATGACAGGAAACGGGGGCTAAACAAAGATGAAGGAGAGTTTCTTCCCTCAAAGATTTGACCATCTTGTCAACTTCCTGCTGTAGATTATCACTATAATATTAAATCTAACCTTTCATTCCTCCTATCAACCAGTAAAACAGTAACTAGATCGTGTTGTTGTCGAGACTGGTAGGAAATTCCATTTATAAATCGAAATTCCATCCAAACAAGATCAAGTTCCAAACGAAGTTCATTTGGGAAACCAGAACTTCGCCTTGGATGGAAAATAACAAATATATGAGCGATGAGAAACTCAGATGGAAGAGGATGGACAGAAATGGGTGTTTTCTATGTTTCCAGGTATCCAAAGCAGAATTATCTGAGACACCCAGGAGATGGTGTCTCTACAGGGGCCTTTAAGAAAGGTGTCAAAGGGTCAGGTTCGGGTCCAATAAACACTCCAGTACTGAGCACCTGCCACGCATCCACTGTCCTAGTGACGGATGTAACAGCAGAAGTCAGCTCTGTGTCCAGGGTCGAAGGAACTCACATCCAGCACGGTTGGTAACACACTGTTCTGACTCTCTAACCTTAGAGTCCTTTACGGCCTTTTCCCGCATCTGCGTACTTACCTCATCACGACCCCCCAGCCAAGTGTGCAAAACCTGAGTCCTCCCCTTTCCACCCAGAGCACCGCCCAGGCCACCTGGGCTCCAAGAGGACTAACGGCTCAGGAGGGCAGCTCCACCTGCTGCTTCCCAAGGTGCTCATCTTCAAACACACAAAACACTGAATCATCCATGTGGCTTTCATTCCCCACCCCAAAAAACAATTTACAAAAAGAGCTGCATTGTTTGGGATCCGTGAGATAAACCAGGAAAGGCTCCAAAACCTATCAGGTATTTCCCCCCCACTAACTTACTTGACCATCTTAGTTTGGGGCCTGGAAGAGGAGAAACAAGCTCCTGGGAAAGCTCTCCCCCTGTTATCTCCTTTCCTGTGATCAGCGTCAGCTTTCAAATCCTCGTCTCTGGGCAGAAAGTTAGCTACTCACGTATCCCGTCGAGGCGAATGGGCAAAGCAGGATGCACGTTTACCTCCGGTCGGTGACATGTGGTGAATGTAGACTTTGCCGTCTCTGATATTGTTGGGAGTAACTGACACCAAATGGTCCTTCCACACTTTGACCCGGTTGGAAAATCCAATGATATTGAAACGGTCCTGGGGTCGGAGGTCATGCAGAATCGTGAAAAGGGCATCTTTGGTCTAGACAAACACAAAAGCAAAACCAGTCACGTCTGAGTGCATGAGTCCACGCGTCCCCTGGCTTGGAAACTGCACACCGGGGACAATCCCAGGGTTAAAATTAAGTGCCTGCTACGTAAAGGGGACTCGGATAAATGTCAAGGAACTTTGTCACCTAGCTGGAAAAAAAAAAATCAGCATTAATATGTTACAATCTTATATAAGACACGAATGGGTGTTTCATATATGCACCATCACATCTGCGGGAATCCACGGTGCATCAAGCCTCTGTATCTTTCACCACTGCTATTCTCTAGACCTGGAATGTTCTTCCTTACTGCCTCATGCCTCTGTTTCATCTGACAAGCCCCTCGTCATTCAAAACCCAGCTAACATGCTATATTCTCTATTTGCAACATTTTCTAGCTCCTCTAAAGACAGCGCATATCTTCTCTCCTTTAGGCTAGCACTGTCCTCAACATACTCACATAGAAAAGTGCGTATTACCCGTCATGACTACAGTCTGCTTCATGCCTCTTTCCCTTCCTCCAGCGTCAGCTCTCTGAAGGCAGGTGCATCTATTTTCTTATCACCCAGAGCAGAGGAGAACTCCTGACACATAGGAGGCGCTAGAGAGAAGTTCAGAGGATGAACGAATGCATGGACACTTATGAGTTATAGATGAAGGGTACGAATAATAAATACCACTGGAATTTAAAAGAGAACGAAGCACTGCAGGCTGGAGTGATGTGAGAAGGTGTCACAGAGAAGGGGGAATTGAGAATGAGACTCAAAGGAACTGGGTAACTTGAGAGACGAGGGAGGGCATCCCAGAAAGAAGCAAAGGAGGTCAGAGAGACGGCTGGAGGAAAGCAGAGAGGTGACACAGGTGAGTTCCGGAGATGCTGAGCGAATGAAAGGTGTGCAGGTAAGTCAGACGTGACTTGTGGAAAGAGGAAAGAAACCATCGGAAACTGAAAACAGAAAAGCTCCAGGACTGCAAACGAAGCAACCAACAAGGGATTAATCTCCACAATATACAAACAGCTCATGCAGCTCTATATCAAAAAACAAACAACCCAATCAAAAAATGGGCAGAAGATCTAAATAGACATTTCTCCAAAGAAGACATACAAATGACCAAAAAGCACATGAAAAGATTCTCAACATCACTAATTATTAGAGAAATGCAAATCAAAACTACAATGAGGTATCACCTCACACCAGTCAGAACGGCCATCGTCAAAAATCTACAAACAATAAATGCTGGAGAGGGTGTGGACAAAAGGGAACCCTCTTACACTGTTGGTAGGAATGTAAATTGGTACAAGCACTATGGAGAACAGTACGGAGGTTCCTTAAAAAACTAAAAATAGAGTTACCATGTGATCCTGCAATCCCACTCCCGGGCATATATCTGGAGAAAACCATAATTTGAAAAGATACACGCACCCCAACGTTCACTGCAGTGCAGTTTACAATAACAAAGACATAGAAGCAACCTAAATGTCCATCAACAGAGGAATGGATAAAGAAGGTGTGGTACATATATACAATAGAATATTACTCAGCCATAAAAAAGAATGAAATGATGCCATTTGCAGCAACATGGATGGACCTAGAGACTGTCATACTGAGTGAAGTAAGTCAGACAACTATCATATGATATTGCTTATATGTGGAATCTAAAAAAAGGGTACAAATGAACTTACCTACAAAACAGAAATAGTTACAGATGTAGAAAACAAACTTATGGTTACCAAGGGGGAAAAGGGGGGAAGTGATAAATTAGGAGATTGGGATTAACATATACACACTACTATATATAAAATAGATAACTAATAAGGACCTACTGTATAGCATAGGGAACTCTACTCAATACTCTGTAATAACCTATATGGGAAAAGAATCTGAAAAAGAATAGATACATGTGTATGTATAACTGATTCACTTTGCTGTACACCTAAAACTAACATGACATTGTAAATCAACTATACACCAATAAAAATGTTTTTAAAGAAAGAAAAAAGAAAAGCTCCAGGAGCCTGGACAAGAGTTTTTAAAACAATCAACTCGATATTGTGAGCAAGCACTGCCTTCTCTAAACAGCATTATTGCTAGACATTGAAAGAGATGCGGCATATGAGATATGAGGTAGGGTATGCTCATTACATAATTGCCATAGCAACGACCTCTGCCACCTTTCACAGGGGTGAAGAGCACTTCACTGTAAGGGCAGGAGGGCTGGGGTTCACCCTGGATCCATCACTTACTACCTGTGTGGCCCTGACAGATAAAGACAAAGAAATACTATATGATATCACTTACACATGGAATCTAAAAACAGAACAAAACCCAACCTCATAGAAAAAGCGATCAGACTTGTGGTTACCAGAGGCACCAGGTGGGGGCTGAGGGAATTGGATAAAGGTGGCCAAAAGGTCCAGACTTCCAGTTACGAGATAAATAAATCCTGGGGATGTAACGTACAACGTGACGACTATAGTTAACACTGCTGTGTGGTATATTTTAAAGTTGTTATGAGAGAAAATCTTAAGAGTTACCATCACAAGGAAAAAAACCCATTTTTGATCTGTATGAGATGAGGGACGTTCACTAAACCTACTGTGGTAATCATTTCACAATAAGTCAAACCATTATGCTGTACACCTACACATACACAGTGCTGAATCTCAACTGTTATCTCAATACAACTGGGGGGAAAAGATTAAATGACAAAAAATTAATGGCCCCATCCTCTGAGATCCTCTCTCAGCACACACATCTATTTTGCACTTATCATACTGCATTATCGTTATTTCCTCAAGCCCTTTCCCACCTCAGGACCTCTGCACCTGCTGTTCCCTGTGTCTGGAATGCTCTTCCCTACAGTCTGCATGACCGCTGACCCCTCCTCATCCTTTAGTTCTGGGCTCACTCGTTTCTCTGTCCTCTCAAGCCCGGCACCCTGTTCTCTGCCTTCACAGCATCGATAGAGAGCATGTCATTACATATTTGTGCATTTACTTGACTGTCCAACTCAGCTCCATGCCTCCGAGTGCAGGAGCTTTCTCTGTTCCATCACTCCTGTGTCATACCCAGCTGTGCCTGGCCACACGGCAGAGTCTTGATACATTTTTCCAGAAAAAAGTGAATGGTGAATAAACTGTACATCTATCACGCTAGACTCCACAAAACAGCTGTCCCCTTGCTCCTTCTCACCCTCCCAATACAACAGTTGGCGCATTGTGGGCTGTCAGTATGTCAGTAAATATCTGTTGAATGAGTAATTGAGACAGAAAGAAGGAGAGAGAGAGAGAGAGAGAGGGAATTCTATGGCGTGAATACAAAGGAAGTAAGAGAGACACAGCCCCCATCCTTGAGAAGCTAAGACAGGGAACACTGAGAAGGTTGACGTGCAGGAAACAGAGCTGAATGATGGACAGCATTAAAGCAAAAATAAATAGATCAGATCATGACAATAAACAGATGTGGGTGGAATGCCCTGAGCACTGATGCTGACGGAATTCCCGGAGGCTTGCCTCACCTTGACCCCTCATCCTTCCTTCCACTCAGAGCCAACACAACCCCAGCATGAGCAAAGACGGGCTTGGCGTCATTCTCAGTCCAAGAGTCTAGACCTCTGGGAAGTCTGAAGGTCCACAACTGGGAGGTGACAGATGGGACCACAGCAAGCGGTGGCCATCCCTGAGACGACACAGTTTGGAGCCCGACACTAAGGCAGGTACTTGGAAATGTTCCCGCTGCTGGGGCTCAGAGCTGGCTGGGCACCCCAGGGTGCAGGCTGGGCCTGGGGAAACTCGTTAGAAGGCTGCCGTTTGTTTAGCTGCTGGCATCCTTAGGGATCCTTAAATAGCGTGCTAAAGCCCTCGAGAGGGGCTGGCCTGGCTCCTTTTTTCCCCATCATGATGGATGGTCTGCTTTAGGAATAGTCCTTCGAGCCTCTCCACCCTCCTCCCCTGAGCTCAGCAACGACGGGTTTCTTATGACCTTGTAAGGCCACAGCTGTAACTTATCCTCATGTGCACCAGGGCAGGCAGACCCGTGGGCTCCCAGTGGCTCTATTTCCTATTGCCTTAGAACCTTTGGTCTCCAAGTCCTCATCCCAAGAGACCTGGGCAGAAGTTGCCTGGAGCCACCACCATCCGTTAACCCTTTCCGAGCTCCGACCGTCTCCTTAGATGGCGGGTGGCCTGGGGAGCTCTGCATTCTGTAGAAGGCTGAACAGGCAGGAGGAAGGTAAGGGTTCAGATAGAAGAGTAAACGTGAGAGGGCTTCAGCTGATAATTCTGCACCCTGCGTTTATACGCTGAAGATGAACAGAAACCTGGTCAGACTTTTTCCAAGAGTACAGCCCAGAAAACAGCGCATTCCAGAAAGATCAGAGAAAGCCCAGAAAGGCAGAGAATGTACAATCCAAGCTGGTTTGAAGGCCTGAGCTACCCTGAAGGCACCAATTGATCAGATCCACTCCCTGTGGGTCCCAGAGGGCAATCTGCAAAGACCAGTCTGTACATGTAACAAGAAGGGCTCCTTATGACATTCCAGGTTGTGTTTGGACTGAAGAAAGATACAAAAGGTACACAGATACAACAAATAGAGGAAAAACTTCTTATTATTCAGATAGTAAAGAAGCACCTTGGCCTGGAAGGAGCATTTAGACAAGATTCCTTTTAATCTGAGCCACGTAGAATCACAGAGAACAGGGATGAGTCCCTGCTTGAAACTATTCCATGGTGAGGAATCCTTCTTCTTCTTTTTTTTTTTCTAAATTTACTTATTTATTTTTTATTTTTGGCTGTGTTGGGTCTTCGTTGCTCCGAGTTGCGGCGAGCGGGGGCTACTCTTTGTTGCAGTGCGCGGGGTTCTCATTGCGGTGGCTTCTCTTGTGGTGGAGCACGGGCTCTAGGTGCGGGGGCATGTGGGATCTTCCGGGACCAGGGCTCGATCCGTGTCCCCTGCACTGGCAGACAGATTCTTAACCACTGCGCCACTAGGGAAGCCCAGAATCCTTCTTCTTATAGGTACTTTCCTTGGGTGGAAAGGAGGGGAAAGAAGTATTTCCTTTGAAAACTGTCTTAGAAGTTAATTCCAGTGCTGCCTTTGGTTTATTATTCAGTAAGCCTTTTCGTCTCTGTCCATTTAAATTCTTTCAGGAACAAGGCGCATGTGAATAAATAAAGACAAGCTCTCAGTTTCAGATTCTCTATTCGTTCAACATGGTTGGTGATCGTCCCTCTTGCTCTAGTGGGTCTTCAGGAAGCGGAACTCTGTAGGCTTCCCTGGTGGTGTCTGTGGAAAGGTGCAGGGCTGGGCCCCGGGGAGGTACAGCCCCCTTTTCACCCTTCACTTACGCTGCCCTTCACGAGGGCTGCTCCCAGGGAAGGGAGTGTCTGTGGGCAGCTCTGTCCTGCGGGCTCTGGGCCCTGCATTAAGCCGTCCTACAGATAAGGGATGGCCCTTCCTCCCCCCTCCCTGCAAAACTGAGCCTGAGCAGCCGGAGGCTCTTGGCACAGCCTTGGGGGGGTGAGCACCCCCTGTGCTAACCACTGTGTCGTGAACAACTCTTAGACCTCCCCCAGGAGACAAGCATCATGCAATCACGCCCTCAGGCTGACCCATCAGTGGAGCCCATGGAAAACCCAGCTGCCTGCCCATTCCATCAGGGTGCCCGCTGACGCAGCTTTCCTCAGACACTTCTGTGTCCCCGCCAAACCACACTCACCAGCGACTAACTCTGACACAAAAGGCTTCTGTACCACAGACCCTGGGTTGTGACATCATAGAGGAAATCCAAGTTCAAGGGTACTAGATACTAGCCACGCCATGCTTTCAGCAGAACGGCCTTGCTGTGCTCCGAAGCAGTCCTATCACTTGCCTTGCTCTAAAATGTCTACCGAGGAGCTGACCTTTTCTCTTTCCTGGGTCCACACACTCCTTCTGGATGAACCCGAGAGAAAAGCATCTATGATTTTTCTCATCGAAAACAAAAGAAATCTAAGACCTTCTAAAAGTCTTGCTTGAGCCATGAAAGAGAATCATCATCAGCAGATGCATACCCTGAAAACAGCCCTAAGTTTCTGAGAGGTAATACTGGGGAGTAGAATACACCAAATAGGAACTGGGCACAGGTGGGCCTTCTCCCTTCCCAGGTGGGTGGAGATAAGGGACACGGGTGGGGACCAGAAGGAAGTGTGTGCAACTCATCCTCCTGTGAGCTGCAGTCCCTCCTGATGCCAGCAGGGGGACCCCTCTGTGCCCAGGACTGGCCATGGAGTCCTTCCAATGGAAGGACAGACAGAAATAAAAACTAGTCTGTTATCCCATCAAAGTTTGCAACATTAGGTGCTCCCTGCAACCTCAAACCACCTGTCTAAGCCGGCACTGAGGAGGACGGAGACGCCCACCATCCCGGCCTCTCTCTGTGCCCTCTGCAGGCATCCACCCCACGTCACCCTGGAGTCAAGGTCACGGCTAAGACCAGAGCAGCCACAACAAGCCAGCTGGATGCTGTCAGTCCCTGGGTAGCAATTATGCTTCAGCGGCAGTTATTCCAAGACCATGGCATTTCACACGGATTCTGCAAAAGGCAGCACAACCTTACATGGACATGCTACAGCTCTTTCAATGATTTGAAGGGAAGTTTTCTGAAATTGTATCGAGACTGACCCACCAAGTAATTAGGTTTTTTAAAAAAGAATCCTAATTTTAGGAGCAAGGCAATAAATTGAGTGAGAAAGACCATTTCTCCATCATATATTTGTGTCTATATCATTGTTACACTTTACAAGGAATCTAGCAACAGATTGGTTTCAGAGAAGAACCTGAAATATTAAAAATGTTACCCCACTGATGACAGTATAGGCACAGTTCAAGAGGTTATGTAAACTCATAAAGGAAAACAGCGATAACACAAAGGCTGGTGCCCTCCTGTCTCTTCTCTGCCGTAAATAGCTCCTGAAATGGAACACATTATATAATTTGTATTAAAAATAAAAACTTTAAACTGTAATAAAAGAAACATAAACCATCAAAAGGTGTCTCTGTCCAATATGAGGAATCTTGCTGAAAGAAACTAAAACTATTTTTCTCCTGGCCAAAGTGTTCCTTTTAGAGAAAGAGCAGAAACTCAGAAGCTTTCTTTATATAATTGGAAAATTGGGGATAGAAATCATCATATTGGACTTCCCTGGTGGCGCAGTGGTTAAGAAGCCGCCTGCCAGTGCAGGAGACACAGGTTCGTGCCCTGGTCCGGGAAGATCCCACATGCCATGGAGCAACTAAGCCCATGTGCCATAACTACTGAGCCTGCGCTCTAGAGTCCACGAGCCACAACTACTGAGCCCGCGAGCCGAGAGCCCGTGCTCCGCAACAAGAGAAGCCACCGCAATGAGAAGCCCGCACATCGCAACAAACAGCAGCCCCCACTCGCCACAACTAGAGAAAGCCCACACGCAGCAACAAAGACCCAATGCAGCCAAAAATAATAAATAAAATTATTTTTAAAAAAAAGAAAAAAAAAAAGTCATCATATTTTCCAATATTTTAAAACAGTTTAGTAAGTGCTAACTATTAACTTGAAATTTCACCTAGAAGTAAATGGAGAAAACTATTTCTTCGGTCTCTACATTGTCTGCACTATTATGAAGAGCATATTTTCAAAATTAAGCAAAATCATAAGGCTCCCGTATTTAAAAATACATTATTTTAAGCTATTTTAATTTCGTTTACTGTTTGAATTCTAATTTCAAATGCTCTTTCAATGCAATACTGTGCTAAATTATGTTATAACTCTGGTTCTGATTACCCAGTCTGTGTAAAAATGTTAAATGGTTGTTCCTTCATAGCAAGAGAAAAGCACTGTTGTAGTAAAAGTTCAGATCTGAATTCCAGTATTACTTCAGGACTGGTTCCAAAAGAGAATTGTTGTAAACAACTAAATTCTGGCTAAATAAAAAAAGTCTGAATAGGTTTAGATATTAGAGCATCTTTTGCAATATAAACATAACTATATTTCATGAGTCTTTGTGTTTGGATAACATTATTCTAACTTGAGAAGCAAACTCTCATATGAATGCTCTGGATAACATTACAATCCATCACCTAATGTTTTGACTTTGCTTTGACAAATGTATCAGGTATTTACCTAACAATGTCATGGTACATTTTTCTAAAAAGCTCTTTGCCAATAACATTTCTTTGATTCTTTACGATGTAGTAAGCACATCTATTTCTCGTGCTTGATGTAGAAATAACTCAAGACTCAAAAGAGATAATATTTTTCACTTCTCTTCACATGGAAGGTTAGTAGTTATCACGATTTGCTCACATGGCTGATCCCATCCCTCTTACTCTGGCCAAGAATATAACCTCACCACTTCTATCCAGGTGGTCATAGGCTCCAGGTGTTCATTCACAGGTATGGCTTCCTGCTCAAACAGGAAGTAGATAAGAGGATGTTAACCAAGAAAAGTTCACCTAAGTTTACAGATCTTTGTAAATGGAGTCCTTCACCCACGTTCTGACACACCTACTGACTAAGAGGATTGAGTTCTTGGTCCCCAGTGCCAGGTCTAGATTCTGAAGTTTATATTGCCCAACTGCATGCTTGGATTCTGGAGCCCTACCCGTTTCAGTCTACAGATTTTTGCGGTGTCTGACTCTCTGACCACCCCTTGACCCATCCAACTTTCCCTTCGGTATGAGTTCTCATGATTTCTGTGTCCCTGGCATAGGTCCACCTAGGCTACTCGCTTTAAATACCCAGAAATGTGCCCTGACGAACATCAAGAACATAACAGAAGGATGTGGGGAGGCTGTGAAAAAGCCACAGTCAGTGAGAAACAGTGGAACAGTTATGAAAGAAGTATACACAGCACATCAGCACATGAGGATCGTACACACAAGGAAATCGAGGAAGTGGAGTCACCCTCCAGCAGGGTGGGAGAGTGGCGGTGTCCCTCTGTCACCACTCTGCCCCTTGGTGCCCCTTCCATGCTGAGAATCTGTGGTGTCCTCTGCTTGCTCAGCTGTGCACCTGAGGACTTGTGACAATATCCCTGCCTCTCCAATCAGAATGGTTTTCAAGTTATCTAATCCAAAATATTACCACAACCTTACGGCTATAACTTATTCACTCTTGTCTCATAGCTTTCTTCATGTTTTTCCCCAACCAAGAATTCACTCCGTCCTTTCCTGCCATCTTCAAGGACTAGCTCCTAGGTCACCTCCATCATTAATCTTTTGTCAAGTACCTCAAGCCCTTTCCTTTCCACCAAATTCTTTCCACTATCTAGAATACATGGCATGTTGGATTTGATTAACACCTGATTATCTATATTTCTTTTCCCCAGCAGAATTCTAAGGTCTTTCATTAAAGTGACTTAAATAGGATGCTTTTCTTTTTTTTTTTAATTGAAGTATACTTGATGTATAACATATAAATTGCAGGTGTACAATAAAGTGATTCACAGTTTTTAAAGGTTTCCTCCATTTATGGTTATTATAAAATATTGGCTATATTTGTGTTATACAATACATCCTTTTAGCTTATTTCATACCTAATAGTTTGTACCTCTTACTCCCCTACCCCTATCTTGCCCCGCCTCCCTTCCCTTTCCCCACTGGTAACCTCTAGTTTGTTCACTACCTCTGTGAGTCTGCTTCTTTTTTGCCATGTTCACTAGTCTGTTGTATTTTTCAGATTCCACGTATAAGTGATATCATACAGTGTCTGTCTTCCTCTGGTGCTTTTCTTATATATACTCTTCCTCTCGCCTCCGTGTTCTTGCACGTTATCTCTCTCTCCCTCTCCCTTCTCATCGCATCCTTGAATTAACTTCTGAAAGACTCAACTATCCCCTCCCCTGCGAAGCATTCATTATCCCCTACTCCACCCCTCAAAGAAACTGATCAGCACCCCCATCGTGCCGTGACTGGACCCTCCATGTACCTCTATCACAGGAAGCACTTGGCATACAATTTTCTACATGACTTTTCTTCTCCTCTGGACCGCTTGGGAGAAAAGGCTCTGTCTTATTTATCTTTGTATCCCCATGCCTCGTACCTCTCCCATAGCTCATAATCCACATGTATTTCATTCTTGGAGAATCTGAAGCCTGGAGTCAAAGTCCAAGATGCCATCCTGAGGGAGAGTGGGGTCCTAAGCAAGAGAACGAGGTGGCTGTGATGCCAGACCTGGGCAGGTCTTAGGAACTGTACCCCCTCTGCAGCTTCCATCAGCCAACCAAGCGGATGCAATCCAGAAATAACAATGCTTTCTGACACTCTTGATCATCATTCCACATTTGTTATCTCATTTAATCCTCTTTGACTTATAGCATTTATCTCGTTGTTACTTGTAGCGTAAGTTTCCTATCTAGCCCCTTACAGAGAAGGTCTGTTGATCGCAATCTCCACTGGAAAGACGTAAGTGCAAGGTCAGGATGCCAGGAAGGGGAAGCTAGGCTTTGGGTTATGCAAAGACCATGCTTTCAGATGCTGACCACAAGGCCCGCACTCTGAACAGATAATGCAAGAGTACTCGAAGCTCTGTATTGTTCATGTTTCCTTCCTACGACAGCCACATAGCACCTTCATTCAGAGGTCCTCAAAACTTTTTAAACATGACCTCATTTAGCTCAATCTTAACTGCCTCAACAAACTTTTTAAATGGGTGCCTCCAATTTATTTAAAATTATCTATATGATCTTTGTTGAAGAGCAAGTTTTTTTTTTTTGAAACAAAAAAAATTCAAGTTTTCATTGGTGGCCCAGGGTAAAAATATTTTGCCCTCTGCCCATCATCTATTTCCTCATATTCTGAGTCTGAGCCAAAAGACACCAATTTCCCCCACTGCCTTCTGTTCACGGCCCTGAGTCCCAGACCTCTGTTTTGCAATGTATTTCTGAGACATGCATCTGTTAGTGGCACTGTCTGGGCAAGGGCAGCTCAGGAGATGAGGATAAATGCCATCAACTGAAAGAGTATTCCTAGACAACACCATTAGCCGTCACTCTAGATCAGGGGTCAGCCAACCATGGCCTGGGGGCCGAATCCAGGCTGCTACTTCTTTTTAATAAGTACAGGTTTATGGGAAGATGACAAGCCCATTTCTTTGCACGTTGCAACAGCTGCCTTTGCGCTACAACAGCAGAGTTCAGTCATTACGACAGAGACCATCCAGCCTGTAAAGCTTAAGATATTCACTGGTCTGTTACTTTTAGAAAAAGTTTGCTGACCCCTGTCCTAGAAAACTGGAAAGAGGGAAACTGGACATTGTGTTATTAACTGGAGTCATGCTTTCAGAGGCTAATCACAAGGCCTGCAGCCTGAAAAGGTAAGGCAGGAGGACCCAAACCTTATACTGTCCATTTTTTATTTGCATGACAGCTGCATGGTGCCAACCTCTGGAGACTCCAGATTGCTTAGACGTGATCTCCTTTGTACGTGATCTCTCCTTGCATCCCTCCTTTCTGAGCTCCTTCACGCGTGCAGGGAGCTCTCTCCTCCAACCAGATCACCTCCCCGAGGTCCTTCTGGGCTGGGCTGGCCCTGTCCAGCATTCTTCCGGGCTGCTCGGCGAAACTCAGACTGCCCTCCTTTGATCCCCACCACTTAAAAGGTACTCTCTCCACCTCTTGACGTCTTTCCAGCATCCTCCCTTTCTAACTGTGGCAGATCCACACGCTCCTGAAGAGAACGGCTAAAAGGAATGCACCAGCAGACACCACTGGACCTCATGGTACCCAGAGATTCCCCACTCTGCACCTCTGTGGTCTCCATCCTCGTGCTCAGCCGGTCCAATCCAAATCATAAGAGGGAAAGCGGCTGGCACCCCTGCACACGCCCCAAGTGTGCTTAAAGCTAAACAAGGAAACGCTAATAGTTAATTCTGTGTGTCAGAGCAGCAGCGCCATTCACTTCTCACAACAGCACGCTGCTGGTTGAAGCCTCTCAGGGCAGGCGACCTCTGTGCACTCACCTGAGATGGGCAGCATTCACGTGGTCTCCTCACTTGGCATAAGAATAGGTATTGTATACGAAATAGACAACCAACAGGGACCTCCTGTCTAGCACAGGGAACCATACTCAATATTTTGTAATAACCTATAAGGCAGGGGTTGGGGACCCCTACCTTATAGGGTGGGGAGTCTCCTGTTAAGAGCCAGCGGCACAGCAGGAGGTGAGTGGCGGCAGGCGAGCAGGCAAAGCTCCATCTGCCGCTCCCCATCGCTCGCGTTACCGCCTGAACCATACCCCTCACCCCCCCAACCTGGTCCACGGAAAAACTGTCTTCCACGAAACCAGTCCCTGGTGCCAAAAAGGCTGGGGACTGCTGTTATAAGGGAAAAGAATCTGAAAAAGAATATCTATATCTGAATCACTTTGCTGTACCTGAAACTAACACAACATTGTACATCAACTATACTTCAATTAAAGAAAAGAAAAAAAAAAAACAGGAAAAAAAAAAAGAACAGGTAGAGCCTGAAAACCTGAGAGCTGGCCTGAAGTTACACCTCATGATACAGTGAAGAATGTTATGGGGAAGAGCTTCACGGTGGGGTAGACCAGGCTTGACTCCAAACTTTTCTACATATAACTTTGTATATTTCAGTGCACTTACATCCCCTTCCTGTCCCTCACCTTCTCATCTACAAAACAGGGATAACCATGTCTGTTTCGATGGATTGCTGGAAGATGAAATGAACAAATGTATGGAAAACCCTTAGTGTGCTGGGTACCTGCTGGTCACTCAGGGGCTGTAGCTACTATGCCTTTAAAAATGCCAGTTACATTTAATAATTTATGCTCTGGTGGGTTTTTCAGCAAAAATCACTACCCTGCTACATGCCAGGTACCATGCTAGGAGCTGGGACTGTGTACTCTAATGATCAAAACCAAGGTGGTTCCCAAACCCGTGGAGCTTACAGACCATTTGCCTATAAGGTTACACATAAAATGTCCAAATAGCACATGGAGGCCCAATTTTGCACAGAGAAGAAGAAAGTGAGGTTCTGGAGCATGAAGTAAGCCAGTGAAGGAAGCACGAATGAAATTCAGATGCGAGTTCTCCAATTCACAAGCTCACATTTCCCCTCGTTTTAGTTTGGCAATTACAGATGAGCAACACTGCACTTGTTCTTTGCCCTCTAAAACTGTTGACTAAATTAAACAGAGAAAGGGAGACAACCTCCCAAAGCCACATGGGAGTCTAGGATTGGCAGAGAATGGCTCCGATTATGGGAGCAAGTCTGCAGAAAGTTATAGCATGAAAGACATCTGTTAACTCATATATTAGCCACTGTTTGGTCGCCAAAGCGGGTCCCTTAGCCAAGCTCCTTAATATGAGGGCAAAATAGTAGATCTAATTATATAGATTAGGGGAAAGAAAGAGAAGAACATGTAGACCCTTGTCAAAGAAAACTGTATCTAATAGACACCTACTATCCTCAGTGTTCCCACGTATGTTTGCTTGTGCCAATCCGTTAAGCAGGGAACCAGACAGAATAAAAAAGGTCTAACCCCCTCAAGGTTTTTGTCCCTCTTCAGATCCCCGTCTCACTAGGAAGTTTCACGAACTCAAGCTGGGAGGCAGAAATCTTGCCTGACCCAACACCAGAGCCATCTCAATATATTTTTCAGCAAGAGCAGGTGGAGAGAAAACAGAGCTGAGCCCTGAGCCGGCACCTGCAGGAGATGCTGAAGCTGCCCCCAGGCAGGTTAAGTCCCGGCATCCAGGCTCACATTCCTACCAGGATGTGAGGACCAGAACCAGAAAATGCCAAATGCACACAGTTTTGGGCACTCCCCAGGTACTGATAGACCCTTGACTAAGAATACATTTTAAGGTGAAATGACCTTTACAATTCCTTATAGATCAATTGTTTAAGTACTTACTCAATACCAACTATATGCCCAACATTGTGATAAATACGGTGAAGTATCTCGGGCCCTTCAAAGATGCGGGAGCCAAGAACATCCAGGATAAGAGTGAATGCATGATTCTTCACAGCATTCGAGTGGACCCGTGACACATGGCTGATGTTGCCACGCCTGCTGACATATCACCAAAGCCCTGTGCTTGGGGGTAATCTTCCTCTTCACCAGGGGACACAATACTGTGTACCAGACTCTACAAAGAGCCAGCTAAGCTGTTCACTCGGGGCTGTGGCCTTCAAGAAGCTGAGAGCTGCTAAAACAGTCAGCGATTTTCAAAACCACTCAAGCCAGCCATGGGCTTTAGAAATTGCCTGGAGGCTTCTGACATGTGTTTGGCTGCTCTAGGGTGGTTCTCCTGGAAAGCGGCCACACTGCGGCTCAGAAGCCAGCAGAGTGCATGCCAGACATTCAGTGCCTTGCAAGGAATGGGATTCCCTATCCAGGAATGAAGGAAGAGGGGAGAATAACAAACAGAGTGACATCTATCATTACACTGCACTTGGTAAGGAAATCCCTCCCTCTACGTGCAGCCTTCTCAACTGAGTCTTGAAATGTAAAGGCATTGACCTTGTTGCCATCTGCACATCTATCACTGCACATGGGAATGCTGTCTCATCACCCCGTTACTTTCACTGAGACCTCACAGCATCTTGGTTTGATTTATGGACTTCAGGGTCAGACCTGGCTTTGAAGCCTGGCCCTGCCATTTACTGGCTGTGTTATCTACCTTTGCAAAGCCTCAGTTTCTCCATCAGTGAAATGGGGATGACAACCAAATCGTTATAAAGATTAAATACTCATTAATTAAATAATTCATGTAATTGCCTTAGCATATTGAAAATGCTTCATGCTCCATTTTTAAGAAGTGCCTGAATTATGTTATCATTAAAGGTAAGTCTAGGAGCCCCTGGTTCAGTTCATTGATTTTGTCTGCACAATTTGGGGCTGGATTTATCTTTCTGGGCGTTAATTGATATGAGGTTATTGATAGTTCTCCCATAAGAAGTGGGAGAAGACCCATGTGCACTGGAATGGACTGGGCTTGAGGTTAAATCCTGAAGTGACTCAGGCTCCTGAAGATGTGAGCCTTTCAAGCTGCTGTAGCTTTTGGGTGATGAATGGCCTTGTGACCATGCAGTAGAACTGATCATGCATTTTAGCATTTTGGTATTAATATTTATTAGGAAATCATTTAAATATTATACTTTTGTTGAGTTCTACAAATGCATACAATAGAAACTGTCATTATAAGTAATTTACATTATGAAGATGAAAATCGTATTTCTTTAAACTTACATTTCTTTAGTTACTAGTACAATTGACTCTTTTTCATGATCTTATTGAATCTTCTTATTTCTTCTCTGTAAATTGTTTCACATCCTTTGCCCATTTTCTTATACAGGATTAATTTCATTGATCTGGAGTAGCTCTTTATATATTAAAGATAAACTCCTTTCCTCTTCATATAGCACTTTATATATTAAAGATAAACCTCTTGTTGCTGCAAAGTTTTCCCCAGTCTTTTGTTCCCTTTTTATTTCAAATAAAAGTTTGAAATTTTTATATAGCTGAAGTTATTGATTTTCTTCCTTTGTAATTACTTTCATTGCTTTTAAGTTTAGAAAGTCTTTTCTTACTTCAAAAGTACTTAAATATGCACCTATATTTTCTTACATATCTTGACATGTGGTTCATTGATTACTTTTAACTGCTTAATTTATTTAGAATTCTTAGTCTGGTAACAGGTTTAAATGTTATAAATTGGTACAGTCTTTCTGGAAAAATGTTTTTGCAATATGAATCAAAACCCACAAATGGGTTGGTGTTCCTTGCCCTACTTCTAAAAAATGTAACTAAAGAAAATGATCAGGCATACAGCCACCAAGGATTTCTACTGAAGACAGTCATTCCAATGCTGCTTATATTAGCAAAAAATGGAAATAACTTCAAAGTCTCTCAGGGTGCTGGAGTAAATATTCTTTAGCTGCACTGTCCAATATGGTAACCACCAGCCACATGTGATATTTAAATTTAAATGTATTAAAATTAAATAAAATTAAATATTCAGCTCCTCAGTTGCTCAAATGCTCAATAGCCATATGTGACAAGTGGATACCATACTGGATAGCAGTGGTGCCAAACATCCCCATTCTCACAGAAGTTTCTGTTGAATAGTGCTACTCTGTGGCCATTAAAATCAGGTTTTGAAAGAATATTTAAAACGATTGGATAATTTATAATATGATGGTAAGTAAAAATGTCAAAATATAAAATATTTGATGAATTCAGATTGGTTGCAGCAACTTTAATCATCAATATCTTCATCAAATGATGTTTTCTACAGAGGAAACCCAAAACCTGCCCTCACGAAGCTTGTTGTCTTAAAGAAAAGAGAAAAAAAAAACCCAGAAAATCTGAAGTGCAATAGGTGCATAGGAATTTAATGAGATACACAAGGAAATGTAGCACATGGCACCTACTCTGTAGCTGTTAACTGACTGGAATTCCAAATGGGAATTATTATACTGGATCAGATACAAGGGCTAATTAACACTGTATTCTGTGGCCAACAGTGGTCTCAAAAGAAGCCATGATTATCCTTCTGTCAACATCTATTGATATTATCCACCAAAGGCACAAAAACAACTTAGCAAACAAATGGTATTTAAGAACCTGGAGTACATAAAGCAAAGAACTTTACAGAGTACTTAGTAAATATGGAAAGGTTATAAGGCCTCTGAAACATCAATAAATAATCAACCACAACAAAAGAATGCTTCACTTATATGTGAATAAAACTTTGGAAAATGATGCCCATAAGTAAAACCTACACGCAATTTGTACTCAACCTTCCCACTAAGAACAACTGAAAAGTTAAACAAAATGTATATATTTTTAAATCTTGAAAGTATCAAAGAGTTAATAAAATAGTGAGAAAAATATCTGGGAGAAGATGAAAATTTAAAGAGGTGGACTCAGCATCTGGGATCACTTTTTAGCTTAAGAATCCAAGAGTTGATGTCCAGAGACCACCAAGGATAGAAATAAACCAGTTTTTGAAAGGACTGCAATCCAGCTCTGAGCCATCTGGTCTGCCCAGAAAAATCTCAAGCCCTGAAAATGGACTAAAATGATCCCAGATTGTTATTCCCCCAGGAATCTGATAGAAATAACTCAAAACTCTCTAGAGGAATAGATCCTGATCCTAGGCCTCAAACTATTTCTACAAAACATTTTTAATATAATTTCCATCACACAATTGAAGATAACCAGTCACACTGGAGAAAAGATGAGTGACAATCAAAACAGCTCCTAAGTGGCTCTAGAGTTTGTAATTATCAGATATGGACTTTAAATTGCTATGTGTATTGTGCTTGAGAAAATAAAAAAAAATATTAAAAACTTAGTACATAACATTCTGAAAAGTGAGAGAGCAACTCTGAAAAAGAACCAAATGGAAATTCTAGAACTAAAAAACACAATACCTAAAATAATTCAATGGGTGAGTTTAACAGCAGATCAGACCTGAAGGGAGAATTTGTGAACTGGAAGACAGGTTTGGAATGAAGCATGGAAAGGCAAAATTTGGAATATACAGAAGACATCATGGGAAACACAGAGAATATGGAGAAAAAAATCTAACATTGGAATCCCAGGAGGAAAAGTGAGTTGAAGCAATTTCATGGATGACAGCTGAGGCCTTTCCCGTGAATCCCCAAATTCATGAAGCCTTACGAACTTCAGGGAGAAAAAAATAAGAAGAAATCCACACCTAGAACCATCATTTTAAAACTACAGAGAACTAAAGATGAAGAGGAAAATCTTAAAAACAGTTGACCATAAAAGATTACCTTTAGAGGAACGACAGTTTAAATTATTATTGACTTTTCAACAGCAACAATGGAACCCAGGCGACCTATATATACATATACATGAGGCCTATATATACATATAATACTGCATCTTTTTAAAAATATAAATGGTGAAAGTAACTACAGAGTAATAACAGAAAATGTTTGCAATAATTTATCAGCTAAGATCAGGTTCAATTCTATGTGGAGGGGCACCTAGGGGTGGAAACAGGGGGGACAGAGGGTTCCTAAGAGGTTTCAGATACTATTTTACTCATTAGACCACATATTTATCATTAATTGCTAAAAACAGATAATGAATTAAGAAAGAAACCTAAGAGACCTAATTCTTTGTTGAACGTAGAGATATTAGTTGGTCTGGCAACCAGTACAGAAAAAGTTCTGTTTTCCACTATGTGAGTTGGAAATATATTATAAATGCAAATTTCTTATATTTATGATACAAGAGTAGGATAAGGAATAGCCTTTTCCTACGGTTTGTGAAAAAATGTAAATAGTTGTATTTTGGGGATAATTTAATTTTTCAGCACAGACTACAGGTCCCCTTAATGTCCCCCCATCCCTGGAATTCTAAGATTCATCCTAAATACTGTGAGAATATTAGTCCTGAATTACTGAGATACAAGTCCTTGGTTCTAACAACAGGCCAAGGGGGCTGCCAATGATTTTATTCCATTGTTCTCAAAGGACATCACTACTGAAAGGAATTATTCCATCAACGATGGTGCTGTTGCGTGGCCTTCTCGTTGTATTCCCGTCTCACTCACATTATCTACCCTGCCAGTCCCCTTTATTTCAAGGTGTTTCTACAGCCCTCTGCTCTCCTAAAACCCCCAGGCTGAAATGATAATTTATGTCCATGGCTTAACTGAATCAGTTCAGGAAGGTTCCCCACAGGCAGGAACAGCTGAATGGTAAAGCAGACATTTGTCATCAGTTGAATTCTATTCACTGAGAACATCACTGTCCCAGGCAAATGTGAGAGAGGAAAAAATGGGCAGGAAGCACTCACTTACCTGCCGCAGTTTGGTTCCCACCATGGAGGCACTGCTGTCAAGCACAAACACCACATTCTTGGGTAAAGGAGGAAGGTCTTTGGGGGCAAAGTAGTGCACAAAATAGCCATTTAGAACCTGGTGGAGGGAAAAGAAAGTAAAAATGGTAGTACCCAGATTAGGTAGGAAAACAAACCAAAATGGACAGTTTATGGGATCTCTAATAAAAGTCAAAGGTAGCATGAAACAGAGTCTAGGGCCAGATTCCATACCCAGAGCAAAAGTATCCATGGTCCTGATTCCTCCAACTAATCGCAAATTAATTAATTTGTTTGTTTGTTTATTTAACATCTTTATTGGAGTATAATTGCTTTACAATGGTGTGTTAGTTTCTGCTTTATAACAAAGTGAATCAGCTATACATATACATATATCCCCATATCTCCTCCCCCTTGCATCTCCCTCCCACCCTCCTTATCCCACCCCTCTAGGTGGTCACAAAGCACCGAGCTGATCTCCCTGTGCTATGCAGCTGCTTCCCACTAGCTATCTATTTTACATTTGGTTGTGTATATATGTCCATGCCACTCTCTCACTTCGTCCCAGCTTACCCTTCCCACTCCCTGTGTCCTCAAGTCCATTCTCAACGTCTGCGTCTTTATTCCTGTCCTGTCCCTAGGTTCTTCAGAACCTTTTTTTTTTTTTAGATTCCATATATATGTGTTAGCATATGGTATTTGTTTTTCTCTTTCTGACTTACTTCACTCTGTATGACAGACTCTAGGTCCATCCACCTCACTACAAATAACTCAATATTGTTTCTTGTTATGGCTGAGTAATATTCCATCGTATATATGTGCCACATCTTCTTTATCCATTCATCTGTTGATGGACACTTAGGTTGCTTCCATGTCCTGGCTATTGCAAATAGAGCTGCAATGAACATTGTGGTACATGACTCTTTTTGAATTATCGTTTTCTCAGGGTGTATGCCCAGTAGTGGGATTGCTGGGTCTTATGGTAGTTCTATTTTTAATTTTTTAAGGAACCTCCATACTGTTCTACATAGTGGCTGTATCAATTTACATTCCCACCAACAGTGCAAGAGGGTTCCCTTTTCTCCACACCCTCTCCAGCATTTGTTGTTTGTAGATTTTTTGATGATGGCCATTCTGACTGGTGTGAGGTGATACCTCACTGTAGTTTTGATTTGCATTTCTCTAATGATTAGTGATGTTGAGCATCCTTTCATGTGTTTGTTGGCAATCTGCATATCTTCTTTGGAGGAATGTCTATTTAGGTCTTCTGTCCATTTTTGGATTGGGTTGTTTGTTTTTTTTGATATTGAGCTGCATGAGCTTATAAATTTTGAAGATGAATCCTTTGTCAGTTGCTTCATTTGCAAATATTTTCTCCCATTCTGAGGGTTGTCTTTTCGTCTTGTTTATGGTTTCCTTTGCTGTGCAAAAGATTTTAAGTTTCATTAGGTCCCATTTGTTTATTTTTGTTTTTATTTCCATTTCTCCAGGAGGTGGGTCACAAAGGATCTGCTGTGATTTATGTCATAGAGTGCTCTGCCTATGTTTTCCTCTAAGAGTTTTATAGTGTCTGGCCTTACATTTAGGTCTTTAATCCATTTTGTTTATTTTTGTGTATGGTGTTAGGGAGTGTTCTAACTTCATTCTTTTACATGTAGCTGTCCAGTTTTCACAGCACCACTTATTAAAGAGGCTGTCTTTTCTCTGTTGTATATTCTTGCCTCCTTTATCAAAGATAAGGTGACCATACGTGTGTGGGTTTCTCTCTGGGCTTTCTATCCTGTTCCATTGATTTATATTTCTGTTTTTGTGCCAGTATCATACTGTCTTGATTACTCTGGGTTTGTAGTATAGTCTGAAATCAGGAAGCCTGATTCCTCCAGCTCCGTTTTTCTTTCTCAAGATTGCTTTGGCTATTCGGGGTCTTTTGTGTTTCCATACAAATTGTGCAATTTTTGTTCTAGTTCTGTGAAAAATGCCATTGGTAGTTTTATAGGGATTGCACTGAATCTGTAGATTGCTTTGGGTAGTATAGTCATTTTCACAATGTTGATTCTTCCAATCCAAGAACATGGTATAGCTCTCCATCTGTATCATCTTTAATTTGTTTCATCAGTGTCTTATAGTTTTCTGCATACAGGTCTTTTGTTTCCCTAGGTAGGTTTATTCCTAGGTATTTTATTCTTTTTGTTGCAATGGTAAATGGGAGTGTTTCCTTAATTTCTCTTTCAGATTTTTCATCATTACTGTATAGGAATGCAGGAGATTTCTGTGCATTAATTTTGTATCCTGCTACTTGACCAAATTCATGGATTAGCTCTAGTAGTTTTCTGGTAGCATCTTTAGGATTCTCTATGTATACTATCATGCCATCTGTAAACAGTGACAGCTTTACTTCTTCTTTTCAGATTTGGATTCCTTTTATTTCTTTTTCTTCTCTGATTGCTGTGGCTAGAACTTCCAAAACTATGTTGAATAATAGTGGTGAGAGTGGACAACCTTGTCTTGTTCCTGATCTTAGAGGAAATGGTTTCAGTTTTTCACCATAGAGAACGATGGTGGCTGTGGATTTGTCATATATGGCCTTTATTATGTTGAGGTAAGTTCCCTCTATGCCTACTTTCTGGAGGGTTTTTATCATAAATGGGTATTGAATTTTGTCAAAAGCTTTTTCTGCATCTATTGAGATGATCATGTGGTTTTTATCCTTCAGTTGGTTAATATGGTGTATCAGATTGATTGATTTGCATATATTGAAGAATCCTTGAATTCCTGGGATAAACCCCACTTGATCATGGTGTATGATCCTTTTAATGTGCTGTTGGATTCTGTTTGCTAGTATTCTGTTGAGGATTTTTGCATCTATGTTCATCAGTGATATTGGCCTGTAGTTTTCTTTCTTTGTGACATCTTTGACTAATTGCTAATTTAATCTGTATAAAGATAAAGTCATTCCTTAAAAGTATATCGACTACACTGACTAAATCAATTTAAATTATCCATCCCTTCTTGACCCTTGTCACTTGAGAATCCTGCTCCCTTCATTATCTGGTTTTTCCTAACCACCTTTCATGTTAAGACATAAAGACCGCTTATATTCTGGATGCACATTAATACATTTTGATATTCCCGCCCTGTCTTTGGAGCAATATAACCTAAGAAAAATGAGCCATTGGCCAGTCTCTCTAAATTAAAATTAAAGACGAACTAAGTTCTAACTTCATCTAAAACACCGCAGGGAAAATTAGAGTATAGGTTTCATTTGCCTCCAGATTATTGAAGCAGGAAACAGATAACCCCAGCCTCCAGCAAGGGAACACTGCTGGTCTTCTTGGGGACATATTTGGGGTTAAAACAGATTTCCTAAGAATTGGTAGTTCTCTCTCCCTTAGGTAAGTATTGAAATCCCTAGTTCTGGGTGTAACTAAAAGTATCAAGCAACTAACATGAAACAGCAACAACGAACCCATTACCTGGATGTCCCCAATGCTCTGTTCCCTATTAACATCATATCTAATGATGAAATCTCCCAAAATGCCATTCTGGGCAATCTTGGCTTGTTGGACCACAGTAGGTTTAAAAACGACTTTGGCAAAAGTTTCGTTTTGGTTGATAACAGTAGAAGGAGGTGGCCCAGAATCATCTGTAAGCAAGATGTAAAGATAATTAATAACTGAATATATAAATTTTTTCTGAAAAGAAACAAGATCTATTTTGCATGGACACAAAGGGTTAGGCTTTATTTTAGTGCAGGTTTATATTTCATATGAACTCCCAAAACTTTGTACAGATAACATATCACAATGCACCAGGTATGTTAGCATATATTTCACTTCTATGCCTCCTTTTAAATCTTTTCTTATAAGAATTTTTAAAATATGCAAAAGTAGAACAGTCAAATGAACTCCCATGTACCCATCACCTGACTTTAACAATTATCAACCTTTTACCAATCTTTTGCATCTGTTTTTATGTATCCTCTCACAACGGTTTGCTAGAATTTTAAAACAAATCTGAGCCATCATACTTCATCCATGAATACTTCAGTATATATCTCTAACTACAAGAACACTTTTAGTGTAACCACAAAACCACTGGCACAAGTAACAAAATTAATGCTCAGTGCTTTATTATCAACGTATAGTCAGTTTGTATTTAAATTTTCCTGAGTCTCTAGAACCTATCTTGGAACGGTTGCTTTGTTTGAATCAGGATCATAACAAAGTCCCCACATCACATTTGGTTTATGTTTCTTAAATCTCTTTTAATCCACTAGTGTCCCCCCTCTTCACCTTTTTTCTAATGCTACACATAAGTGTTGTAAAACACTGGTTATTTGTCCTATAGAGTTTCTTACATTCTGTATTTTGTGATTGTTTACTTGTCCTGTCTTTTAACTTGCTCTTCTGCAGCCCTGGTCCCCAACTTTGGATTGAATGTAGCATCTGGGGGAGTAGAAAACATACCAATCACCGGGCCAAGAGCTCATTTAATTGGTCTGGGACACAGCCGAGGCATCAGGATGTTTAAATTCCCCGTGGGAGTCTAATGCTTAGTTAAGGTTGAGAATCACAGCTCAGTCCCCTGTAGTTCCTGTGTTCTGGTGGGTAGAGCTAGAGACAGGCTAGCTCTCAGCTTCAGTGTCATGGACAAGAACACTTCTTGGTGATGCTGAGACATCAGAAAGTACACAATATCTAGTTGTCTACTTTTGGTTGCAGTAAGATTGATGGTGGGTTCTGATCACCCATGATAAAGTTCCTCATCAGTCTTTCCCTTAATAGTTTTGTCAATCACTGATGATGTCTGCCTGTTCACTATTTCATTAGAGTCGCAGAAGGCTGCTTTCTAATTCTATCATTCCTTCCATATGGAATTCTTCAGTAAGGAACACTTTTCCTCCATCAATCATTTGGTCGCCCTAACATACTGTTTGTCCAGAAAACTTATGACTCTTTAAAGAAAACATTTCCCAAAGCTTTCCCCAGCATTAAACTTAGGATATAAATTAGAATTCCAGAAAGAGGATAAATGGATTTTATGTGATTTAAGAAAAATTAGTGATGACAAAGAGCCTCTCGTTTTCCTCCTAACCTTCATTTCCTTTAGTAGGACACACTACAGAGAATTATTTCGTGGACTACCCACCTTTGTAAATCCATACAACACCATGTCTATATACCGAACAACAGAAATCCAAATTTTTGAGATCTGCATGCATCATGAAGAATATGAAAATAAAATGAGGAATTCGTAAACATCAGTATGTGGACTTTTTATCCAGATACTGAATCAAAGCCCGGATTAAAACTGCTGCACAGCATCTGATTCTCTTTTTAAATCTATTCAAGTTGATACCATGGAGTAAGCTGACCAGCAATTTTCCATCCCTAATTAGCAAAATAAAAAAGGAAATGAGGCATAATTTGCCCATGGTAATTTGTGTTTAAGAATAAACTTCTTTCTGCTAAGGGCTTATTAGACAAAAGTCAAGGGAAGCTTAGACATTTCCTTCAACAGAACTGACAATTATTTTTTAGAGACCATTTAGGTGTAACCTTAATAGGAACCACCAGGCAGAACTGACTCTTGTATTATTTGTACTTATCAAGGGCAGGGATTTCAGGAGTGACCAGAGAGCTAGCAAACAGAAAGTCTGTTCTTACAGAAAGTCAGTTGTATGCAAGAGAACATACTTCCAACAGATCTGCTCATCTGAAGAAGGAGCTGTGAAAATCTCGAGGGCATGCTGACAAGTGCCAGCCTGTGTTCCCTGGAGTCAATCTTTCATTGTCATTACTGGTAAAGCCCCAAGAGTGAGAGGTATGATAATACATTAGCTAAGAACTCAGGATCACAAGTGAGTCAGAAGGACCTGCATTTGATACTGGGTCTGCCTCTCATCATCTCTGAGGCTCTGGGCAGGTTATTGAGCCCTGGTTATCTCATCTATAAAATGGATGAATGGTCTACCAAACACACTATTGAAATGGTTGTGATGTGATGTACCTAGCACCATTCTGATTCATGGTGGGCAGTCACGCTAGCTAACATTATCATCAACCATAAAGGGGTACAAAAAATAGAAGAGCCAGTGAATTCTAAAACAACACAACGTGTCAACCTTAGGATACTTCTTGCAACGAAGAGGAAAGAACTACTGCTATTCGCAACACGGTTGAATCAGAGAGTCATTTTGAGTGAAAACACAAGATACAAAAGAAAGTATTCACTGTGTTTCCATTTACACAAAGCTCAAGAGCAGGCATAACTCACTCATGGCAATTGAAGGAGCCTAGCAGTTCCCTTGGGGGGTGAATACTGACTGGTAAAGAGGATAAGGGGACCTTTTGGGGTGCTGAAAATACTCTACGTCTTGACCTGAAAGTAACTGGTTTGGTATAAACATAGGTAAAAATTCATTAAATTGCACACATAAGATGTATACACTTTATTCTGGGCATAGCCCAATTTTTAAAAAAAAATTAAACTCATTGAAAGCTGTATAGTCCAATAGATTGAACAAACAATCCCTGGGATGGAACACAGTATTATCTGCCAAATGAACCTCTATTTTAGGGTAAGTCTGTTTGTGTAGGCATTTATATGGGGATTAGGTATATTCACTGTAGTTCCGGCTGGCCGAATGAGGACCAGGGACAGAGTTACAAGGAAGCACTTTCGTGCAGCATCTCTAAGCTCTAAGAAAGATGTCCTGTTGGCAGAAGCAGTTTTCACAACTCATCTCGCTAGAAGTGTTCCAGCAAACCCTGGATGGGTTCATCCCCTGCAGGGGTGGTGCAGACCAGCTCTACCACGTAGTTTCGGACCAGCACCATCAGCATCACCTGGGAACTTGCTAGAAACACAAATTCTTGGGTTCATCCCAGAAACTCTGAGTCAGAAACCCTGGAGGTGGGACCCAGGAATCTGTATTTTCACAATCCTTCCAGGTGATTCTGGTTCCTGCACAAAGACAGTGGTCATGTGCCTTTGATATATGTAACTGGGCACCACTAGATTCTCTCTAACCTTAAAATTCTACATGAATGAGATTTGACTCTCTTTACACTGTCAGGACATACCTACTATTTCATGTTGCAAGTCTCTCTCATTGAAATGGTCTTTACAATCACCCTGAATTAATACCATTCATGGTTGAATGAAAGTACTGAGGATTAAAAAGTATAATTTCTCTCTTCATAATTCATTTGACTAGGCTCTTTGATATAAGCCATGAGAAAGGATACTGTATTATTATTTTTGTTTCCTACTGACCTCGGATGTTTGCTAGTGCATGATGAAAATTCATGAGATTCCTCTAAATAGGCTTATTTTATGTGCCCAACAAGTGGGGTGATTCCCAGTTGGGTTATTCACCAAGAAGCCCGGTTCCTGAGGTTGACCTCTACCCACTAAGTACAAGACAGTCAATGTGACCCAAGGAATTTTCCACTACCTATCAAAAAAAAAAAAAAAAAGGTCTGCTGGGAAAAATTCCAGAGTAGTATCTCCAGAAAATAAAATCCTCTTTTTATTAAAGAAGGAAAAAAATCTTAGTAAAAAATTTATTAGAGAACGAAAAAAATCAATGAGATTAGCATAGGCTGCCCACAGTTACTGACCAAAATCTCAAAGCAGAATAGTACTATTTAGCTTTTCCTGACTGTGAATTGGGGCTCATCCTGGTTACCGCCACAAAATCGTAAGCACAATGAGCTAATTTGTTAGCAGGGCCCTCAGCAATCACGGGATGTGTCCTAAACATAATGAAGAGTGCAAGGCAACAGGTTGGGAGCAGACCAAGAGTGAGAATCTGACCTACTTTTCTAATGAGAAACCATATGTTTTTTCCTCCTATTGGTTTGCCCTCCTTCATGCCCACTTGGTCAGGGGTAGCAGTGAACTTCGGTGATTGCTCTGAATTGAAGGAAACTATGTCTTCTCATGTCATCCCCCTGTTTTAATCCAAGCATCAGTGGTCTGTGCAAGATGACCTTCGGGGGCACAAGACTGCCTCTAGAGCATCCTTGAGAAGATTCACCGACTGCTCTTTTCCCACCCACCGTTCCCTGCTTCTCAGGTCACCAGCATCCCCACGATGTCCTCTTCCTGTCTAAAGCCCCATATTTTCGAACAAGAAGATACGTGTTATTTTAGAACCCACATAATACCGAAGGAAGTGGGCTCTAGAGTTTGGGAGACTCAAAACAATAGACTTAATATCTCTGAGCCTCAGTTCCACATCTTTTAAATCCACATCACAGAATCACAGTCAGAATTAAGTGACATCATATATAAAAGCAAGTGAGGATGGTGTCCGGCACATGATAGATGCTCAATACATAATAGCCCCCAGCCTCTCCCCGTTCAGAAGTACCTTCTTATTCTTTTTGTCTAGGATGAAAGGCAACTCATGAGGGAAAAAAAACTCTTTGGTAACACACAGTTTACATTTTCCCATAACAGGTTTCTCTACACCACTAAGAGCTTAGTAAAAACAAATAATCATTATTTGGAGGAAAAAAGGTACATCATAATGAACATTCTTAACAAGGAATTCAAGAATGCTGATACAGAGAACAATCTTTATAAAGAATAATGGAATTAGTAGCTTCCCAAGAGCTCCCTGAAATTATATACAGAATTTGGCATGAAAGTGTACATGTAGGGACTTCCCTGGTGGCACAGCGGTTAAGACTCCGTGCTCCCAATGCAGGGGGTCCAGGTTCGATCCCTAGTCAGGGAACTAGATCTCACATGCGTGCCACAACTAAGAGTTCGCATGCCACAGCTAAGGAGCCCACCTGTCGCAACTAAGACCTGGCACAACCAAATAAATAAATAAAATAAATATTTTTTTCAAAAAAGAAAGTGTACATGTATATTTTTTTCTGGAGAGATGTCCGTAGCTTTCACCAGATTCTCCAAGGAGCCCCCATAAGGTTAAGAACCATGCATACAAGTGCCATTAAATATTCCTATTTTTCCCATTGATTCTATCTTGTAATGATAAGGCACGTCATCTATTTTGCATAAAGCATGAAGAGAACAGGGATGTTATTCACAAATAAACATTCTCCTCCTAGACAACCACCTGGGGGAAAAGGGAAGCTGACTGCGATGTACAGTGTCTAAAGGCGAAAAGATTTAGGATCAAAGAACCACAGTCAAGGTCATCAGCTGAAAGCTACACTTCTTTGGGTCAACTGATGGGGGATTTCCTGGCCTCTGTTTCCTGTGGGCCTTGGGTTGGCCAACTGTCAGAGAAAAGCAGCCAACACCTGGTGATTTTACAAAAGGATTTCCAAACAAACACTGTCTACTCATTTCCCCTTGGAAAAGAGGCTAAACTGTCTATACTTGTTTATGTAACCTTCTCACCTGGGCTCCAGTGGGGAGATTTCTTCAACAAAGGGCAAGTCAAAAACATGTGAATAATTGGCCATCTACCCTTCAATGGTCACGATAAAGACAACATTCAAGCAAACTGGCAGAGTATTAAAAGAAAAAGTGATGGGGATGTAATTATGGCATGGCGACTATGGTTAATAATACTGTGTTGCATATTTAAGAGGTGCTAAGGGAGTTGATCTTAAAAGTTCTCATCACAAGGAAAAAAATTCTGTAACCACGTATGGTGAGGGATGTCTGCTAGGTTTATTGTGGTCATCATTTTGCATTATATACAAATAAATCATTTTGTTGTACACCTGAAACTAATATAATGTATGTCAACTGTACCTATATTGGATAGGTCTCAGGGGAAAAAAAAAGTGGTAAAGTTGAGGCAATGAAGACGGAAAAGAATTTAAATACCATCGTAAGTCCCCTATTATATGCAGTTTTCTTATTGGAAGGGGGCTTTCTCCTCTATATTGATAGTTGGTATTTTAAATCCTTTTGGAAAATAGCATCATATAGATATGACAACATATAGTATAGAATGATAATGCAAATTTACAGCTGAAGGAGTTCAAATTCAACTCCATCACTGTATAGGTAAGCGGTGTTTACCCAGATTTCTTAGCAAATTAGCTTACTACTTCACTACTTACTCAAAGCTCTTTCTTTCCCCAAAATGATACATTACTGAGTCTCAGTTTTCCCTGTTTGATTGACTTGCCCAGAGAAACTATGCATGAAAACAAGTACAGCTACCTCATACATTCTAAATGCAGATAACCCCTAAAAACATGAATTACCCCTTCCTGATACCATTTTGTGTCCATTGAAGACCTCCAACATTAGCTGCTCTAAGTGCTTGAAACTGGACCAAATGAAGGCCCAGCAAAAGCAGTGCTAGGGCAGCAAAGGAATATAAGACTAAGAGATTTCTGGTAAATTCCTCCTCTACGTTGTCCTCTGGCACTCAGGCAGAACACGGTCCAATCACTGAGAAAACCTGGGTGGCATTTTATAGATGCAACCTTACAGAGGGTGTCCTTATACTACTATTCAAAACTGCCAATTCTTCTTACCCATTAGGATGGTTCCTACCAAAAAAAACACAAAAAACAAACAAAAAAAAGAAACAAAAAAAACCCCACCAGAAAATAGCAAATGTTGTCAAGGATGTGGAAAAACTGGAACCCTTGTGCACTGTTGGTGGGAAAATAAAATGGTATAACGCTGTGGAAAATGGTATGGTGGTTCCTCAAAAAATTAAAAGTAGAACCGCCATATGATCCAGAACTGAAAGCAGGATCTCAAAGACCCTACACGCCATGTTCATAGCAATACTATTCACAATAGCCAAGAAGTGGAAGCAACCCAAGTGTCCTTCTGCAGATAAATGGATGAACAAAATGTGGTCTACATGTACAATGGAATACCAGTCAGCCATAAAAAGGAAGGAAACCCTGTTGTGTGCCACAGTACGGAGGAACCCTGAAGACATGATGCTAAGTAAAATAAGCCAGTCACGAAAAGACAAATACTGTATGAGTCTACTTATACGAGGTCCCTAGAGTTGTTAAACTCATAGAGACAGAAAGTAGAATGGTGGTTGCCAAGGTCTGGGGCAGTGGGAGAAGGGAGAGTTGTTAAATGGATATAGAGGTGCAGTTTGGGAAGATGAAGACATTTTGGAAATTTTGAATAAACTCAACACTACTGAACTGTACACTTCAGAACGACTATGATGGTCAATTTAATGTTATATGCTTTTTAACCACAATTTAAAACTTTTGTTAATTTTTAAATGAACTTATTTACAAAACAGAAATAGACTCACAGACATAGAAAACAAACTTATGGTTACCAAAGGGGAAAGGCTGGGAGGGATAAATTAGGAGCAGGATGTTCACCAGTACCAAGTGAAAGAGAGAAAGCTACCCTCCCTGGTGTCTCTGAGCCATCCTGCTCAGAGCCAGCGCCGACCCAACTATAGCCAATGTCCAAACAGAAAAGTAACATGGGTCCTCCTATCAGCATTAAAAACAAAACAAAAAAAACAAATCCAACTACGGAGCCAAATGATTCATACCTCAATAATTTCTGCACTGAACAATGCTGGAAACCCTCACATAACAACCAGATTGCTTCCTGGCAAATGTACAGAGGCCGAGAGGGGCCATGCCCTTCCAGCTGCAGACTGGAGACTGGATCCAGGGGAAAGACACACAGCAGTGGGGAACCGGAGCTGGGGGTGAACCATTAGTCACAATGCAGCCTTTAATAGGGCAGAGCACCAGATTTAGCAAATAAAAAGACAGGATGTCTGGTTACATTTGAATTTCAGATAAACCACGAATGATTTTTTTAGGATAAGTATGTCTCAGATATTGCACAGGATATACTGTTTATCTGAAATTCAACTGTAACGGAGCATCCTGTCTTTTATCCGGCAATTCTAGAAAAGGGAGGGATCTAGATTCTTGTAACCAGTCTTCTGGAACCAAATTCTGTCTCCTAATCCCTCCTTCACAACAGAATAAGAGCTACACCCAAGAGCTGACAAAATTGACCAACTTAAACCAGGAACGTATTGAAAATCCAATAGCATCTTCATTGCCGACAGTTATTTATTCCTAAATTCTTTTAACAAATATTTATTGAGCACCCATTCTATGCCAGGCACCACACTATGTGCCTTGATTACAATCCTGAGAGCCTTCACAGCAAAAGGCAGAGTCATGAGGTTAACAGACCAAGCAAAGAAAAAGAGAAATAAGATTTGTAAACAGATTCAACCGACCCCTCATTGGGCATCTACGGATATGCAGGACACAGGCTAGTCTGCAGTCAAAAGTGACTTGATCCTGCAGGATGTGTGGCTGGTTTTTAGTTTATCCTCAAAGACCCCTGCAGTGTCAACAACCTCATCTGTCAACATAAAAGGTAATGAAAGTGTATTTTGAGTGTTTCTCTTCTTCCTAATGAAGCTTCCTTGGTTCTCCGGATTATCTTATGGGAAGCTTACCAGGAGTGATACAATTAAAAAGCAACCTGTAAGCTGAGTTCCTGAGCAGGTAAAGGATGCAGACATAACTCCTGGAGAGCACAGCAAACATGGCTTCCAGAGTACCTGGGGGAAGTGGGATTCTAACAACCTAAAATGTAATTTTTTTCCAAAAAAAAAAAAGATACAAATGAACTCATATACTAAACAGAAACAGACCCCCCAGACATGGAAAACAAACTTATGGTTACCAAAGGAGAAAGGTGGGGTAGGAAGAGGGATAAATTAGGAGGTTGGTATTAACATATACACGCTACTATACATAAAGTAGACAATCAACAAGAACCTACTGTATGGCACAGGGAACTCTACTCAATATTTTGTCATAACCTATAAGGGAAAAGCATGAAAATATATATGTATGTATAACTAAGTCACTCTGCTGTACACCTGAAATTAACACAATATTGTAAATTAACTATACTTCAGTTTTTAAAAAAAAATGGTTAAAAAATACATAAAATTAATTCATCTTTTTTTAAAAAAGCTGCTTCTGTAGGTCAAGATCCTGACATAGTTAACGTCCCCAAATTCTTCTGGAAAGTCCAAAGTAAAAGTTCCTAACTTTTACCAACCATCAGAATCACCTGGGGTGCTTTTAAAAATGCAGCTGTCTGCAAATAGAGACAGAAGGTAGATTGGTGGTTGCCTGGGGCTGAGGTGGGAACAGGGAGTGACTGCAAGTAGGCACAAATGCCTTTTCGGGGTGATAGGAATGTTCTAAACTTGGATTGTGCTGACGGCTGCGTAACTCTGCAAATGTACTAAAAACCACTGAATTATAGACTTAAAATGAGAAAATTTTATGCTATGCAAACTAAGCTTCAACAAAAACTGCTTTTTCAAAAAGCAAAGAATATAAACGATAAACAATGAAAGTCATAGAACCATTATCTGTTTAGAGGTAGAAAAAATTTTCAACATTGTTCTTTAGCTTTACCAATAAATAAGCATGTTAAAAAGCGCTCATAAAAAATTTCAGTTTCTCATAGAAATTCAAATAATATCAAACCCCAAAAATACAGCTACCCAGGCCTCACCCGGATAAATTCTAATTCACGTGTTTGAGGTAGGACTCAGTCATCTGGATTTTTTTTTTAACCTCTCCGGGGACTGTAGGGTATAGCCAGGTTTGAGCATCACTGATGTAAAGCAAAAGGGGATAAAAGAGGCAAGGTACCTTATTTCTTATTTTGTTTATCTCATTTTATTTTACTCCTAGCCATCAGGGGTCTGATCATAAATGAAAGTTTTATGCCCCCCTCCAGTTTTTTAAATCATGGAAAGGGCAGTAATTTTGGTGCCATAGGGCCATAAGAAGTTTGAGATTTTAACCTAGAGAGTGAAATAACCAGCTTTAAACCAATCACATAGATGGAATATCTATCCTGGTATATGACTTGAGAAGATCACACATCCAGGGATGTTCCAGGAAAGTCTTAATTTCAAATACTCTGTTCCATTGAGCCCACAAATCATAAAAACATTTTAGAGGAGAGTTACTGGAGGAAAAGGGAGCAGGGTGATGGATGAGAGAGGGAGTCTGGTCTTATACCGAATACCAATTTGTATCCTTTTAGAGTTTGAACCACGCACGTGAGTTAACTATTTTAATAATCCAGAAAGTATAATGCTTTGGCTTCCAAAGTACATCTCACCGAATTGGCTTTCACATTGAGAAAAAGCCCATTCATTTACGATTCAATAGCCGTGGGTCCAATCCCCATACATGGGACAGGTAAACTGAGGCAAAGGTAGGTTCCACTGCTTTTAGCCTTTCTCTTTCTTTTTACGTAACTAGGGAGAGACTCGGAATTGGAACTCACACCCTCAGTATTTTACAAAAGCTCCCAGAGAGGGTTGTTCTAGAGGCTGAAGGAGATAATCTTGTGTGCAAGGGCCGAGTCTAGCAGCTATAGCACATAGTCATCTTTATCTAGAATTGCTTCCGTAAAGATGTCAATGGGGCTTCCCTGGTGGCACAGTGGTTGAGAATCTGCCTGCCGATGCAGGGGACACGGTTTCGTGCTCCGGTCCGGGAAGATCCCACATGCCGCGGAGCGGCTGGGCCCGTGAGCCACAATTACTGAGCCTGCGCATCGGAGCCTGTGCTCCGCAACAAGAGAGGCCGCGATAGTGAGAGGCCCGTGCACTGCGACGAAGAGTGGCCCCCGCTCACCGCAACTAGAGAAAGCCCTCGCACAGAAACAAAGACCCAACACAGCCAAAAATAAATAAATAAATTAATTAATTAATTAACAAACATACTATTAAAAAAAAAAAAGTCAATGGGTCCAGCGGTCAGAGATTTGCTTAGAGAACATCCAGAGGTCTGACCTCTTAAGGACAGCCAGATCTATCAGAGGCATGTGCTGGCTCCGGCCCACATTCACACTATCACCGTCCACGTCCTGGTCTAAGTGCTACTCTAGCTGCATCTCTATCCTGGATGCTTTCTGGAAACACGCAATAGCGTCCAGACAAAATCACAACATCCTATGCCTCTGGCTCCTGGGGCTGCCGTTTTGCAGGAAGAGGAACAGCTGAGCTCTGGATGGGAATGAGGAGCAAAAAGGGCCCCGGTCCACTGCACCTGGCTTGGGTAATGGCCTGTAAGACCTCTCGCTCTGGAAGGCAAAATATCTACTCTGGTGCAAAGAGCCAGGAAAACAATTTTCTTAAAAATAAACAGATTCCCAAGAGATCAATGGTCTGGAAAAATTCCTCTGAGATTCCCACAGGCCCTGCAGAGAAGCAGTAAGCAACTTTACAACTAACCAACAGGATTCAGACCTGTCCCCTCCAAGCATAACCCACACACCACAACGCGGACACCTCTGAAGAGTCACGGTGGTTCTGAACCTGGCAAGACACACGTCCATTTCATTCCTGCAACAGGACGACCATACTTCCCACGTGGGAAAATTTCCCACTGAATTGTGATTAGGGAGAAATGAAATTTTAAAATGTTCTTTGTTATTAGATTAGGTGTGTATTTTTCTTTTTCCTTTCTTTTTCTTTTTTTCCTTCCTTTTCTTCTCTACTTTGCAGACACCTAATTAGCTATCTACTCTTTAAAAGGCATCGTGTTTAATACTGTAAGGAGACAAAGGTTAATCAGACAAAGACCTGCTTCAAAATCACTTATGATCTAATAGGGGAGATAAGATTTGCAGAGAAAAAAAAGTAAATAGAAGGGGATAATAATAATTATGATGATTAAGCTCTTACTCGGCACCACATGTACACAAATGCTTCCCAATGACCCTAAGAGACAGTTACTGTCCCTGTTTACAGATGTGTAAGCTGAGTCTCACATGGCCCAGGTCAGCTTTTTTCAAGGACATAGTTCATAACTGATTGAAAATCCACTAACCATATACACAGTGACCTAGATGACCTAAGAATGGTGTCATGTATCTCATGCCATTTCTGAATGTCAGGTCCCTTGATGTTATCTGTAACTTTTTGACGAGATCTGGATGGACTGCCAGCCCACTGTCTGGAGTCAACTTATAACAGACCTGAATCCACACTCCAGTCTTTGAGGGTGAACAACTTCTCACGTCCAGAGTCACTCACTGAACTGCGTGCTGGGGGCAGAACGCGTATGTTCCATACTGTTTACTCTCCCACATACCAGCTCCGGCTCTTGACTGCTTTTGCATCATGTTAGATAACGACATTCTGTTATTCCTCGTGTCCAGTTACTTCTCTCCTCTCCTTCCAACCTCATCCCTAAATATTCTTGTACAAGAAGCCTTCTTGGGAGACTCTGGACCCTCCTTGCAGTCACAGGGGTTGAATTCAGATTCTGCACATTCCATGATCACTTAGCACTCAGCACTTCCCTGACCTCAGTGTCACAGATATCTGAAATCTTGTCATTCTAACCCCGGTGAATTTTGGGGCACGTCTATCTTATCACCAATTTGACATAAAGCCTTACTGATATATTTAGGATAAGGTAAAATGCAAGTGAATATTTAATATAAACTATTAGTGGAAATTAATATAGTGGTTAAAATTAGATTAGATTGATTTTTTCATTATCATTTCAACAGAGTGCTATTTAAAAAATTAAAATTTGAGAAAAAAGCAAATTGAGCAATCTTACTAATGAAGAAAAATGTCTGCGTCTTAAGTCAAACTGGCAGTACATATTTTTCATTATTTAAATTTAGAAAGATATAGCACATTATTTAGATGTTTACGTTAATGTCAAAAGTTTGTTTTAAAAACAGAGTATTGAAAAATAAAACAAAATAATAAAGAAAAGTATTAGAAAATGACCACATACTCCCTTACCCCTAGTATAAAATGATTATTTTATATAACTTCCTGGTCTTTTGTCAGCTTCACAGTTAACATATTTAACATTACAGTGTATGTACAACTGTGTCTCTTTTTTCTCTATCACGTGCTGAATTGTTTTGGTAACCCTATTTTACTAATCACGTCTGTGTGGTTGAATACTTAGGATGAAGGAATGTTTTTGCTACTACAAATATTATCAAACGGGTTTGTACACGTAACAGTACCTATATTTTAGACGACTCACCAAGGTTAGATTCCCAGAAGTGATACGACAGTGTCAAATGATTTGAACATTTAAATCTCCTGATAGGGCTTCCCTGGTGGCGCAGTGGTTGAGAGTCTGCCTGCCAATGCAGGGGACACGGGTTCGAGCCCTGGTCTGGGAAGATCCCACATGCCGCGGAGCAACTGGGCCCGTGAGCCACAACTACTGAGCCTGAGCGTCTGGAGCCTGTGCTCCGCAACAAGAGAGGCCGCGATAGTGAGAGGCCCGCGCACCGCGATGAAGAGTGGCCCCCGCTCGCCGCAACTGGAGAAAGCCCTCGCACAGAAACGAAGACCCAACACAGCCAAAAAAAAAAAAAAAAAAATCTCCTGATAGAGCTTGGCTTAAAAAAAAATGTACAGGGCACTGTCTTTGTTTTGCTGCTGTCCTTCAGATTCTCCCTCCTCTTGGGGCCCGTGCTGCAGGGGTGCCATCTGGTTTAATGCCAGTGCCCAGCTTGGAGTCCGCACAGGACACCTGAGTGCATCCGGCCAGCACCACTCACCTTGCCCCCGCCCGCTGCCCTGGCGACGGCTGTTCTGCAGCCCCAGCACCTCCAGCGCTGCGATGCCCGAACTCTCCAGAACGGTCACCTCCACCGTCAGCCGCCCCGCCAGCTGCTGGGGCCGTACGCTGACCACGTGCTCGTACTTCCCCAGCCGCCGCTGCAGGAGCTCCTCATAACTCAGGAGGAAGGCAGCCTTGTCCTTGCTGGGAAGCACCACGGAGGCTCTGAAGGTCTCCGTCCCCTTCTCCCTGGAAGGAAGAGAAAAGGGAACAGGGGATCGGAGAAAGCCATGTTCCCTCGAGTCCCCCAGGGCCCCGGCCAAACTCTCTCAGCAAGAGGCCTTAGCGTGGACCACAATGTTTCCCCATCATCAAGCCACCAGCCACTGCAGCTGCCCCCATGATGCATCCTGAGGGGATTCAGGACGGAGAAAACCAGGAGACTGGCCCTAGATAGTTAAGATACGTATCTAAGGAATAATTTCAATGAGCCCAGACTCTTGCATCTTCCTATACACAGAAGCACTGAATTCATCAACTCGAGATGTCTGTTGTTTTTCAGTGTGTGTGATTAGCAGTAATCTTTTGATGTGTGACTACCTTTTTTTTTTCAGCAAAAACTCCTCTATATCCTGGCATCTGTTTGGAACAGTCCCTCAGAGCTGAGAAGCTGTCTCCCAGGCTATAGTCTTCAGTAATGCCTCCAATAAAACGTAATTCTTGATTTTTAGGTCGTGCATATTTTTTCAGTTGACATTAGAAAGAAAAACTAGAATTTAGTTTTGGGAGGAGTAACAAAGGCCTGCACTAGGGGAAGGTCACACAGGTTCAAGGAATTCTGAAGAGCAGAGAATTCAAAGACTACTGAACTCTCCAACCTCTCCTTGTGTCAGACCCGAGGGAGCAAAGGGGAGGGGGATTGACACAGGTGACCTCCAGGAAAAACAGATTCCTGCTGTGATCCAACTAAACGGAACTGTGGCTTGCCTGATTCTGAACAATTTATGAAGTGTAAGAAAAGATAATCCTCATAAAGCCCACACCTTTTCCTCTAGATACTAAGATCGTTTTTCTTCAAAGGGAACAGATGACTTTTTTTCAAATGGGCTGGTAGAGAGGGAAATTGATTCTCAGTATACTAGGTGGTTCTCTAGTTAATGTTATTTACGGAGTCATTAAAAGTGAATTGATTTATTGGTTTTCAGTGTTTAGATTCAGTTTACAGACAAAGAATACAAATACCATGACAGATCAGAATTTTAACGGTGATAACTCTGATGATGCAAAAGTACATGATTAAGTAGGAAAAGATGAGTGCTGGAAACGGAAATGAAAAGGTAGGATGACATGAAGGAGTCAGAATATCATCATTGAAGATAATAGGGCTCGTCTAAGATGGTATAACTCTGCTTAAATTAACTGAAGAAGAAAAAGACAATAATACAAAAAACTGGAATGCAGAGAGAAAGTGGGAGTATTGTAAATATGCTAAATCCTCTTTCTTCACAGCACAGAATCAACAGATAATATCTGATTTTTATCATGAAATTTTTAAAAAGCGAAACTATCATAATATTTAGAGTGAGGGAGGCAACTACCAGAAAACTACAGAAATATCAGAAGTGGATGTTTCTAGAAAGTGAGAACTGGGGAATGGGAGTGATAAAACATTCCTTTTCATCATAAACCCTTAGCTACTATATTGTTAACCAGGTATATATATGTATTTTTTTTTAAAGATTTTTTTTTTTGACGTGGACCATTTTCAAAGTCTTTATTGAATTTGTTACAATATTGCTTCTGTTTTATGCTTTGGTGTTTCGGCCCCGAGGCATGTGGGATCTTAGCTCCCTGACCAGGGATCGAACCCGCATCCCCTGCACTGGAAGGTGAAGTCTCAACAGCTGGACCGCCAGGGAAGTCCCTAACCAGGTATATTTAATTATTTATTATGATGATAAAAAATAAAAAGATAAATCTTTGAAGAAAAGGGTGAGAACAAGATGGGTAGGCAGGGTAGAAAATTTGACACTTGGCTGAAGTGGACTTTTAATTCCTTAATTCAATGGTACTTACCCACTGTCTTCTGTGGTTTTATTCCTTTTCTCTTTTACCTTATCACCATTTTTCTTTTCCTTCTCTGTAATTTCTCCCTGATACACCTTGTCTCCAATAAGCCTGAAACACAAGACAGCTGCGTTGCCAGCTTGCCATCCAAGACAAACTCAAACATGGATCTCATAACAATGACAACCCTGGAAAATATTTTTATTTGCCTCTTGGGTGTGCAGAAAGAATGCATTCCAGCCCAGGGCACTCCCCTTGCATCACTCATCTCGTTACAGGGCAATTTTCAACAGGTCCAAATGGGAAGATCCAAGCCACGGGGCCTCTGATTCTCCAGGAGGAAATCAGAAGACCTGCTCAAACTTCCAAGAAGATTCACCAACTTGAACCTTGCCCAGACCTAAAATTAAACCCATACACCTATTTTGCATCTCTTTACCTCTTAGTTCAGGAGAAAAGAAGAAAGATATTCTATCTAGCACATCAAAGGTTTCATGGTGTCTCGTCCTTCAGATCTCAACTTCAACACTGACTCCTCTGAGCCACCTCCCCAACTAAACAAGCCCTCTCAATCCTACTCGCCATCTTTACAGCATTCGCTACTGTCTGAAGTTATCTCATTTATTCATCTGTTTGCTTATTTATTGTTTCTCCCCAGTGGAGTTTCTGGAGCAGAGCAACATTGTCTTTTTCACAGAAGTAGACCAATCACCTTGAAGCACGCCTGGCCCAGTGTGGGTACCCATTTGTTGGAGGGAAAGAAAGAGGAAATGAAGGTGGGGGGAGGAAAGGAAGGAGGAAAGAAGAGAGTAATGGGATAAAAGAAGAGGTAATAAAAAGGAGGAAGGGGGAGAGGGAGAGATAGAAGGAAGAAGGGAGAGGAAGTGGGGGGAGGGAATCAACCTTCTTTCCCACGAACTGTCCGCTGGACTGAGAATTTATAAATTCTCACGGCCAAAGACTGTGTCCTCACAGCATCTCAGGCTCCCCCTGACCCTCCCGCATAGAAATCTTCAACCCAGGGTCTCTGACCAGGGTGTCACCTACATAGTGAAGTTAGTGATGAAAGCTGCGGCTGGAATCTGCATCTGAAACGTGATTTCCTGGTCCTCAGATCCTCTGTTCAGCATCCTGCAGGCAACCGTAGTGAAGGCATAACGGGAAATGATGGTGGACTTCACCGAGAATTCTGTCATCAAGGGTTTGGTTTTCTGTTGGAATCAAAACACACAGTATGCTGTGCACCTGGAACTCTCACAACATTGTAAATCGACCATACTTCAATAAAAATTTTAAAAAACAGTATTTTCAACGGCGCATGAAAGCATGATTCAACCATTTGGGGGTAGATGTGGTTTTTTTTTTCCGTAAGAGAAATCATCTTCAATTTGCAAGCCCTTGACTTGTGATTGTTTTCTTCTTTCTTTGTCTTGTCCTGATTTTCCAGATTTTCCCCTCAATTGTAAAACAGTCATGGTTGAACAACCAGTACATGACAGAGAAACAAATTATTTAGCCCAGCTTTAAGAAATGAACACAGTAGGGAGGGATAAATTAGGAGGCTGGGATTAACATATACACACTACTATATATAAAATAGATAATCAACAAGAACCTACTGTATATATAGCACAGGGAACTCTACTCAATACTCTGTTATAATCTATATGGGAAAAGAATCTGAAAAAGAATAGATATATGTATATGTATAACTGAATCACTTTGCTGTACACCTGAAACTAACACAACATTGTAAATCAACTACACTTCAATATAAAATTTTTTTTAAAACTGTAAAGAAAAAAAAAAAAAGAAATGGACACAGTTAAGATTTCCAATTTAACAGAGAATATACTCTACTTAAAGAATTTAATAAAATATTGGAATTTTAGAAGTATGTGAAGTATATAACACTTTTCTGTTATAAATGTTTAGATCACATTTCTAGACTCACTGAATTGACCACAACATCAGATTACACCTAAAGAAATTCTCATATTTCCAAATTAATTTCAATATCCACTTAGAGAAACTATACTCTGGGGCTTTTCCATTCAGATGACAATCACATTATTGTAAAATAAGAATCAATACTGAGCTCAGGAAAGTATTTGGGGAATTAGAACCCAGAAATAGGGAAGTCTGTGTTAATTAAATTTATCCCCAAAACTTCTGATAAGGGCAGTAGCTAGACAGTGAGAATTCAAAAGCTGGTTAAACTATTCACTGTTCTCTGTGCATCTATAGTACATGCGTTTGCTTCTACCTCATGGTATTATAACTCCTGCTAAGTGTCCTCTTCACCGCATGAGCCAGGCCAGAGTGTGGGCAGTGGTGGCGGCAGAGTTCCACCAGACTGTTCATCTGGTGGCTGAACCTGAAGCAGAAAAAAATCTAAACGCATCTGAAAGATTTTCCCCTAGAAAGAAAACAAGTTCTCCAATTCGGTCTGAGAAGGAGTTATTTCAAAACAATGTTTCTCGAGATGTGGTCCTTGGACCAGCAGCGCCAGCATCACCTGGGAACTTAGTAGAAATGCAGAACCTCTGACCCCATGCGCCAAACCTACAGAGCGAGCATCTCTCAGGGGGTGGGGCTAGAAGCCTATGTTTCAACAAGCCCTCCAGGGGATTCTGAGGGTTGAGAAGCACTCTTTTAAACGAATATAACTAGGTGACACTTCATGTATTTCTGCTAGAATTTTATATCTATAAATTGAGAGGGCTTGAGTAAATCACCTAAATTATGTCTTCTTCTGAGATCCAAGAATCTAAGTCAGAGCCAAAAGTAAGGAATAAAACTTTGGGTTTTAGGAAATTACTCCTGAAATCAGAAATAATCGATGATTATATATTTTATATATATATATGATTTTATATATTTTACATATAAAATATATAATCATATATATATTTTATATATATAATATATAATCATATATATTTTATATATTTTATATATAAAATATATAATCATATATATATGATTATATTTTTTATTTTAAAAAAATTCTTTTTTTAAAAAATAAATTTATTTATTTATTTTATTTTTGGGTCTTCATGGCTGCACGCAGGCTTTCTTTAGTTGCGGCAAGCGGGGGCTACTCTTTGTTGCGGTGCGAGGGCTTCTCATTGCGGTGGCTTCTCTTGTTGCGGAGCATGGGCTCTAGGCACACAGATTTCAGTAGCTGTGGCATGCGGGCTCAGTAGTTGTGGCTCGCAGGCTTTAGAGCGCAGGCTCAGTAGCTGTGGCGCACAGGCTTAGTTGCTCCGCGGCATGTGGGATCTTCCCGGACCAGGGCTCGAACCCGTGACCCCTGCATTGGCAGGCGGATTCTTAACCACTGCACCACCAGGGAAGCCCTCTTTTTTTAAAATTGGGGCATAGTTGCTTTACAATGTCACACAGCGTAAGTCAGAAAGAGTAAAACAAACGTTGTATATTAACGCATATATGTGGAATCTAGAAAAATGGTACAGATGAACCTATCTGCAGGGCAGGAATAGAGACACAGACGTAGAGAACGGATGTGTGGACACGGCGGGGGGAAGGGGAGGGTGGTATGAATTGGGAGATTGGGACTGACATATATACACTACCATGTGTAAAACAGAGAGCTAGTGGGAACCTGCTGTATAGCCCAAGGAGCTCAGCTCGGTGCTCTGTGGTGACTGAGATGGGTGGGATGGAGCGGGGAGGGTGGGAGGGAGACCCAAGAGGAAAGGGATATATGTGTGCATATAGCTGATTCACTTCGTTGTACAGCAGAAACTAACACAGCATTGTAAAGCAGTGATGACAAAACATTCTTTATGAACATCTAGTCTCTTTAGGACAAAATCTGCTGCTTTAGCCACCGAGTTTGGAGAAGATTTTCATACAGCAACAGAAACTGGACACCTTCCTCGTACACCTTTAGACATTTAGACCTGGACCTTTAGACCTGGACACCTTTAAACATTTGAGTTTACAACCCTACTTTAGTGTGAGTTGCCCTTGAGCTGGATTTAGTCATTTTGTTAATTATTTCGAACTCTATGCTCTTTCTGATCTCTACGTGCTTTATTGGTTTTGTTTTGGGAACTAGACTTCTGCATATTAGAAACACCCTTGAAATGAAGAAGTTATAGTAAAAGCTATCAAGACAAATATAAAGAAAAAGCAACTCTCAAGTCCAATCCCCTCGCTTTACCAACGTTAAGACCAGGATAGGGTACTTGCCCCTGGTCACACAGGTGGGAGGTAAGAAATCCAGCATGAGACTATGGAGTTGCTGACTTCCAATCCTGCCTCTTCTGTAAAAGGATTCCAGAGGTGGCCTGGTTGATCAAGGCTTTTCCCAGCGGTCACTGTTAGACAGCCAGTAAAATACAGAACTGCCAAAGCATAGTATATGTAATGCTGATTCAATTCAAAAGTTACCTGTAAACCTCAGTTATCCCCCCCATTAAATTGTAAACACTCCAGACAGGGCAGGGAGCTGAATCCATTCTGCACTAGTGCCACACTCTGACATTTTCTAAAAAATTTTTTCTTTTTTTTTTTTGGTTGCACCACGCAGCTTGCAGGATCTTAGTTCCCTGACCAGGGATTGAACCCGCACCCCCTGCCATGGAAGTGCGGAGTCCTAACCACTGGACCACCAGGGAATTCCACCCCCCCTAATTTTTTTCTTATCAACTTATCACTTCTTTACACAAAAGTCGAGTACTACTAGGGAAAAAATCTTGTTAAGTTTACGTCTTTGATAAACAGAGCATACAGCTCTAGCTGCACGACATTCCAAACAAAACTGAGCTTTTCCATAAAGAGTCCTTGCCCTGTACTATTTCTAAAGTATTTAAAGATCTTCTGCACTTGGTACCCTTGAGATTATCTTTGATATCATGTTTATTTGTTCTCATTTATGAGATAATTATCACTTAAAATATCACTGCAATTAAAATGTGAAAATTAGAAGACGCCTGACAAAATGCTAAGTTTGACTACTATGGTATCTTCTTTTGCCTTAAGATTATGGATGTAGCAGAATTTTCCACAACATTCCATCAAGAGGAAGCACAGTTTATGGTTTGTAGCCCCAAGAGACAGGGTGAGAAAAGTTTCAAGAAACTATTTTAGTTTTACTGCTTCTGCCCAGTTAGTGTTTTCCCACAGGAGCCCCTGTGTTATTTACATGCATAGCCCTTGCCTTTCCGTGACAGCGCTGTCCGCTGAAAATCTATTAACATCAATTATGTGCAACTCTATCCCCCATCCCCGAAAGCTACCCATCCCTTCCCCTGCCCCTCCTGGCCTGTAAACACGTGGAAAACAGGGGCCATGACTTATTCCTTTTTTCTCATCCACAGCTCTCAGCAGAGAATCAAAATCAAAAACATTTGTAAAACTGAATTTTCTGAATCTTGAACAATTAGAGAAAAATATATATCCTCCAAAGGGAAATAGTAATAAAGTAGTATTTCAGAAGCACGACTCTAAATTCTATGATGGATTGGGAAGAAATATTACACATGATCTGTTCTCTCAAGGCGCGGTGGGAAGAAAGTGCAAAAAATAGAGAGAAACACAGGAAGATATAGGGAGATATATGTATTTACTTTTTTTTATGGGAGTATAGTTGCTTTACAACGTTGTGTCAGTTTCTGCTGCACAGCAAAGTGAATCAGTTATACGTATACATATATCCCCTCTTTTTTGGATTTCTTTCCCATTTAGGTCACCACAGAGGGACTGAGTAGAGTTCCCTGTGCTATACAGTAAGTTCTCATTAGTTATCTATTTTATACATAGTAGTGTATATATGTCAATCCCAATGTCCCAATTCATCCCACCCCTCTCCTTTCCCCCTTGGTATCCATATGTTTGTTCTCTATGTCTGTGTCTCAATTTCTGCTTTGCAAATAAGATCATCTATACCATTTTCTAGATTCCACATATATGCATTAATGTATGGTATTTGTTTTTCTCCTTCTGACTTACTTCACTCTGTATGACAGTCTCTAGGTCCATTCACGTCTCTGCAAATGACACAATTTCATTCCTTTTTATGGCTGAGTAATATTTACTCATTGACTAGAAGACTTTCCAGAGCTCAGAAGGAAGAGAAAACAGTGAAGACCATAAAAGTAAGAAATGGCTTTTAAAGAGATGTAGAATTTATATGTGGTGAAAGAAAACAAAAAGAATATTCTAAAAACACAAAAGACATAGAAATGGAAATGAACCATAGCCCATTCCTGGCACAAGAATAGTGCAATTTACAAATCAAAACTACAATGAGATATCATCTCACACCGGTCAGAATGGCCATCATCAAAAAATCTAGAAACAATAAATGCTGGAGAGGGTGTGGAGAAAAGGGAACCCTCCTGCACTGTTGGTGGGAATGTAAATTGATACAGCCACTATGGAGAACAGTATGGAGGTTCCTTAAAAAACTAAAAATAGAACTACCATACGACCCAGCAATCCCACTACTGGGCATATACCCTGAGAAAACCATAATTCAAAAAGAGTCATGTACCAAAATGTTCATTGCAGCTCTATTTACAATAGCCAGGACATGGAAGCAATCTAAGTGTCCATCATCGGATGAATGGATAAAGAAGATGTGGCACATATATACAATGGAATATTACTCAGCCATAAAAAGAAATGAAATGGAGTTATTTGTAGTGAGGTGGATGGAGTTAGAGTCTGTCATACAGAGTGAAGTAAGTCAGAAAGAGAAAAACAAATACAGTATGCTAACACATATATATGGAATCTAAGGAAAAAAAAAAAAGTCATGAAGAACCTAGTGGCAAGACGGGAATAAAGACACAGACCTACTAGAGAATGGACTTGAGGATATGGGGAGGGGGAAGGGTAAGCTGTGACAAAGAGAGAGAGTGGTATGGACATATATACACTACCAAACGTAAAATAGATAGCTAGTGGGAAGCAACCGCATAGCACAGGGCGATCAGCTCTGTGCTTTGTGACCACCTAGAGGTGTGGGATAGGGAGGGTGGGAGGGAGGGAGATGCAAGAGGGAAGAGATATGGGAACGTATGTATATGTATAACTGATTCACTTTGTTATAAAGCAGAAACTAACACACCATTGTAAAGCAATTATACTCCAATAAAGATGTTAAAAAAAAAAAAAGAATAGTGCAATTTAGTTAGAAAGGAGGGCACATGGGGCGAAGAATACTGGCCAGGTACATAAAATCGTGAGGAGATGCACCACCCCAAGGCCAAGCACAGAACCTGGAATGGCAGAGGTTTACGAAAATGTGTCATAAAAGAGAGGATATAAAACCGTGGTCTCGGTTTTTCCCAAAGCACAGTTCTTAAAAATCCAACACGCTTTCCATATTTGCATTCAACTCAGTATTTTGTTTAGGAATGTGGGCTGGAAAACAGGGGGCAGAAATCAAGTCTTCCTGTGACATAATAATGTCTTCATTATCTTTCCTGCAAAAGTGAAACAGATGGAAAAGCGTTTTTAGGCAGGGAGTGTCTTAATTAGCTGCTTGGGGGACCAGAGGTTTCTGTGTGACTCATGTGAGTCACTTAAGATCAATCCACCCAGAAGACATCCTGAATCCCCCAAGATGCCATCTGGAACTGTGACAGGGGAGTGTTTGCCACGGCCTTTGCCAGGAGCCAGGTCTCTTCCCAGAAGATTAAACTTCTGCTGTTTCATCCCGGTCTACGAGTTCTTTGTCGACCTCTAGAAGAAACCAGCCCAAAGGTGGGAGAGAACCTCAGAAACAACCTCAGCAGCCCCTCTCACTTTACAGAGCTTGGCAATGGGCTGACTCCCGTCCAGAGATCTTTACTAAACCTGAATGCGTCTTCCTTTTGAGAAAAACACAGCTCATGCTGTTATTACGTGAAGCAGAGGACCTCAGACCGGGCACCTCCCTGATGACTGTATTCACCACCTTGGGGAAATAATTTTCCCTCTGTAGACAGAGGGTGTCATCAGCTCTGAATCGCCCATTTGCAGTAATACATTCTATAGGGCAATATTTCATTATGTTTAGAGAGGAAACACAAAATGCAATTATCATCTTTATGCAGAAAAAAAAATTCCATTCTGTATACCCCCTAAAACAGATAAACCATGATGGCTAGAGTTGGGAGCAGGGAGACAGACATGTACGTAGCTAGCTCTCAGTGAGGTAATGGTGCCCAGCACCACACTACCTGCTGAACTGACTATATTTTCTTATTTTCTATATTCTTGATGCTCTGGCATTTGGGGCTTTGATCTCAGAGAGGCTGCTCCTCCCAGGGCCAGCTGATTCCTAGAGATAGCAAATGACGCCCCTGCGAGCACACCTTCGAGATACAACCAATCAGCACGGAGCCCTCTCCCCAAACCACCTCCTTTACCAAACTCTCACACACCAACCAATATTCCCCCTGCCCCGCATCACCCCAGGACCAGGTACCTGACCACTGCGGACCATCCCTGTAGCTCAGAGACTGCCAAAATTATTCCAACTACCCAATCCTAAGCTTACGCAGCATACCTAACCTGACTCATCAATTCCTTCCTGTAAAAACCCCAATAAAGGCTCTTAGCCGCATTCTCTCTCTGTCCCTGCTGCCCCCTGACTGACCCGGTGCTTCCCCACATAGCACTGCCGTGCCTCTCATCCCTCGGGATCTCTGAGTATAAACTTCCTCCTTCGTGACGATCATTTCTGTGTCTGTGTGTCTCACCACATCTGCTCAAAACACATCCCAGCTACAAATTTTAGAATATCTGCTAGGAAGGGGATGCCAAGACACGGCCCCTGCCATCGGGAGGTTAAAGGATGGCAGTGAATTATTTTAGGAAAACAGGCCAGTAGCTGTTAAGCACCATGGAGACTCAGAAAAAAAGATACTCCTGCTTTTCAAAACATACACATTTTTGGTGTCTGTGATACCAGAGAGCTTCATTAAAAGGGTATCTACTTAATTCAGAATAAAATCAAGCAAATCCCCAGGGGTCCATGAGCTGGCAGTGATAGGAGGGTACCAGCTGTGGTCACCACGTCCTCTTCATTAATTAGAGTAGAGAACATTCAGATTAGTGTGGTACGGCTAGAACACGAAATACAAGGAGACTCAGGTAAACGAGAGCTACAGAGGCAGGCAGGAGCCAGATCACAAGGGGCCATAGATGTCCTCAGAGTTAATCCTACAGGTGATACAAAGTCACTGAAGACATCTGCAAAAGAGAGTGATGCACCAGACCTATGGTGGAAAGATCATTCTGGTAGTGTTTGGATGGGTAAATAAAGTCCACATGACAAAATTATAATACGTGTATCAGTAAAAGTGAGGCTTTTAACATTCCCAGATTTCTAAGAAAATTTGAGAGATTGTATAAATCAGTCTAAGGCAAAGGGCCAAGGAAATCTTTGTAACCAAGAATGAAACCTTGAAGGGTATAAAGAACAGATAAACTTATTTATTACTCAGGAACTTAAAGCTTTTGTATGGCAACTATACTATATACAAAGTTAATAGACAAATAACAGATTTAGGGGAGAACTCTTCCAATTCAGAAGACAGAGTCTGCATGGCACACAAAGGTCTCCTACATACTGACAATTAGGGGATAAAAAAACACAATAGAAAAATGGGTGCAGAAAAAATTTCACAGAAGAACAACCCTGAATGCCAATAAATATATGGGGAAAAGTCCAAACTCAGGGAAATGCACATTAAAGGAACAATGAGGTATCACTTTAAATCTAAGAGACTGACAAATCAAAAGGAGTAATTATAGCACTGCTGGCAGAAATGTACATATTCATCACTGCTGATAGAAATGAAATTAAGACAGAAGGTACTAGGTGTATTCAAAAAGTAGTCTGACTACATCTATCAAAATTAAAAGTGTATGTGCACTCTGACTCAGCAATCCTCTTACTGAAAATCTCAGCCATAGAATTAAAAGCATCCACATATTAGAAAAAAAATTTTTTGCAGCAGCATTTACAGGGGCAAAAAAATTGGAAAAATATTGAAAGCTCATCAATAGTAGAATGCTTGATAAACCATCGTGTGCCAACAACCTGTAATATTTTTCACCATCTAAAAGAACGGATAGAGGTAGGCCAGGTGAGGCACTGTTGAGTGAAAATAATAAGAAATAGAAAAATACAATCAGGTGAGAAGGCAGTTGGGTGTATGAGTGACAAGCACAGACTCAGAAGCTAGACTGCTGGGACTCAAAATCCTGGTTCAACCACCTCTTTTGGAAAGTGCAATCTTGGACAAGTGACTCAATCTCTCTGAACCTTGGTTTTCTCATCTGTAAAACGTCTCTATATTTGGTTGAGCTATGACACATGAGGCGCTCAGGACAATGCCTGGCACATGGTCAGCATGCAGGGAACAGTAGCTGTGGTTACATGGTCCCACTGTCTGAAAGCAAATACGAGAACTCTCCTACATGCCAATGTACACGAGGGTCCCCCACCTGCCTCTGCCATGTTGTTTTTCTCATGGCATCTTCTCTATTCCTAACACACTTAACCATTTATTTACTGACTGTGTCTATCTCTGCCCCGCTTTAGAATCCAAGCTCTATGAAAGACAGGGTCTTTTGCCTGTTTTGTTCATTGCTGTATTCCCAATGCCTTCAACATTTCTGGGCAGATAGTAAGGATTCAAAAAAATAACTTGTTGGGAATTCCCTGGCAGTCCAGTGGTTAGGACTCAGCGCTTTCACTGCAAGCAGCACGGGTTCAATCCCTGGTCAGGGAACTAAGATCCCACAAGCCGCGTGGCTTGGCCAAAAACAAAACAAAAAAAAAAAACCTTGTTGAATGAATGAATATGTGTATCTATGTCTTGCTGGGAGACTACTGTCCATGAGTCTGGTATTTCTGCACATTTTCCGAGCAGAGGCACTGGCTACCTCTGTTTTGTACTACATTTTCCAGGATATTCGTATAATCAGCAGCTTGGGAAGAGAGAGGTGGGGCTTCCCTTCAGAGCAAAGGGCGGGTTGGCTTAAAGTCCAGAGTAAAAAAGAGAATGTCTCCCTCCAGGGCAAAGATCAGGCAGGCTTAGCGCACATTACAAAAGAGTCAGGTTCCCTAAGCTTAGCGTTTCTCTCTTTTTTTTTTAACTGATATTTATTGGAGTATGGTTGATTCACAATGCTGTGCTCGTTTCTGCTGTACAGCAAAGTGAATCAGTTATACCTATACACATATCCACTCTTTTTTAGATTCTTTTCCCATATAGGTCATCATAGAGGACTGAGTAGAGTTCCCTGTGCTCTACAGTACCCCTCTTGTGATAAAACCAGCCACGTGTGTAGGTGTCGCCTGGCCCTCTCTGTATCACTACATGAGAACGGAGCTGGAGGAAAGGCACCAATCCTGCCACTCTGACTTCTGCTCTTACTGTGAGTAATAAATCATCCTTCATCTCTGGCCCAGGAGTCTCTTGTTTGGTGCCAGCAACCATGAAACAGCAACAGACTAGCTTATTGGCTTGTAAGTAGGGTAAAAATCTAGACTCTTCACAATTCTTGACCCGTTTATGTTCACATATGTCTGTGCATGATGATGTGAACATGGACAAAAACATGAGACAATGAGGTCAGCAAACCTGGGGTATGGGGAGTCGGATTGGGAGGATAGGAGAAGGGAGGGGAGGAAGAGGTCATGCAGAAAACGATGAGAATACAAAGTTCTGGTCCAAGTAAAGATGGTAATGATTGCAACACTGGTCATGGTCAATCCAGCCTTGACTCGACCACCAGCCAGGAGAGGGGAGGCCTTCGGTAAATGGCTCATTCCTGAGGATGTACAGAGGAATCCATAACCTCAGAGCCTGAAGGCGTGTCCCCACATTTTGTTATGTCATGGCACACACAGTGGGAAGGAAGGACTGAGATCATTTCAGATAAATGCTTAGAATCCTGAACATCTATCTGCCCAAGTTCCATCTGGAAACCTCCAGCATGCACTGAGAGCCTGGACCAACTTCCATTACACAAAGCTTTAATCTACAAATGTGAATTCTTTGCTTGCTTTAGCTGTTTACTTCACAACACAGCCTTTATTTCTTGTGTAAGAACATCATAAAAAAGTAAAGATTCACTTAGGTGTTGGGCTTTTTTCTAAGAAGGTCTTTGAAAACTTCACACTTCGTCCTTATAGTTCTACTGGAATAATCAGGTCTCTTTTCAGAAAAAAAATCCACTTAAAGAAAGCCTTATAAAAGCCTATAAAAGAAAGCCTTACAGAAGCTACACTGTTTCATGTTCGATTTCTTCTACATGCAATTTATCAGCTTTGGAGAAGCTGCGAACATAGTTATTGCCTGGTTCAAAATACACAGAACAGCGAGGGGAACAGATTTTTAAGAGAACATACGTGAATATACGTACCAGCCTTTGCAACAGCCTGACTTGCCTTGGGACCCTGAGTGCAACCTAGAAGAAGAAAAGAGACATAAAATATGATCGTGAGGTCATTCTCATGTGAGTTACATGAGGGGGGTTAAAACCAATTCGAATTCACGCAAAGGGTTATCCATCCTGAAAAGCAGTTTGGACCTGTAACCAGGGAGCGTCCAGGCCAGGATTAGAATTCATCCCTCTCAGACCTGGCTGACTGCTGAACCCACGATGTCACACACCCTCCTCACCTGAGGGTTCTTACATCTGTTAGGGGAAGACAGATGAAATGGCCAGGACAGAGTTCATTAGAAAATATCTGTTTTCGGTTTCCATTCACTTTTGGCTTGAAAATCGGCTCTTTGCTGTTGTGTCTGTTACAACGAGTAAACCTGTCAGCTCAACACTGATGGGCTCATTCACTCCGCTCAAAACTCCAGGAAACTCTGGAAGCAAACCTGAACTTACCTTGAACTTTCTTACTGTGTTTTTTGTGGATGATTTGTTATATTTTCCCACATGCACAGGAGGGGCATGGGACGGTAATAACATCCTTATTTTTAAAAATCATATAATAATTAACCAGCCCCTCTGGACTAATTTAAAAGTCCTAGCTGGTTGCTGATTATTTCTCATGACACATCACTGTTTAAAGAACAGAAGTGTTAACTACCGCTGCTGTGAGTGATGAATCGGCCTTTCTGGAGGGCAGTTTGACAATGTCGATCACAGACTTGGAAAATATGCTTAGACTGTATGCATGCCTTTTTCAACAGCTTTATGAGGTATAATTTACAAACAATAAAATTCATTCATTTAAAACAATTCAATGTGTTGTAGTGTATGCACAGAGTTGTGTAATCACCACGACAATCAATTTAGAACATTTTTATTATCCTAAAAGAAAGGCTGCACCCCTTACCCACCAGCTCCCAGCCCCAGCCTTTGCCCTGGCCCCAGGCAACCACTAATCTATTTTGTCTCTATGGATTTACTCATTCTGGGCATTTCATATACATGGAATCATACCATATGTGGTCATTTATTACTGGCTTTTTTCACTTAGCGTAATCTTGTAGCATTTATCAGCACTTTGTTCTTTTTTACATCTGAATAATATTCCATCGTGTGGATACACCACATTTTGTTTATACATTGGCCAGTTGATGGATGTTTAGGTTATTTCTACTTTTTGGCTATTATTTATAATGTGGAACTTGCATGAACATTCAGATAGAGTTCTTTGTGTTGGACATATGTTTTTAGTTTCCTCAGGCAGATACCTACAAGTGGAATTCCTGGATCATATGATCAATTTAACTTTTAAGAAATAGATAAACCAGTTTTCAAAGCGGCCGTAACATTTTACATTTCCACCAGTATGCACGTCTTCTAATTTAGAAATCGTAGTTTCAGAAAAGCATCATATGGGGGAAAAATCAATAGGAAAAAAATGAATGTACAAAAAAATTCTTTGCAACTTTCAAAACAATTGCTAATCATTGGAAATAGCCTAACATATCCTTTAAAAATGGTTTGGTTAAATATATTATGATACATTGATTAATTAGAATACAGCTATTGAAAATAATAGTGTGGGCCTCTATTTACTGACCTCAATGTTAATTTTACTGGACTTCTGTGCTGTTCACCAAATATTTCTCCAACTCTCTGCCAGAAGGATTGCATTTCCTGGCCCCCTTGTGGGAAGACAGAGCCACGGGACTGGCTCTGGCCAGTAAGTTATGAATGTTAAGTGGCGTCTGTCACTTCTGCACCAAGGATTTGATCGCAAGTGTGAGGTCCTCCAGAACTGCCTTTTCTCACCGGCATAGTAATTAGCAACGTTTGATATGGTCACTGCTCCATCAAGCCCAAGATCACACTTGCTGCACCGACAATCCAAGATGGACAAGTTATACAAGTAAGAAATAAACGTTTGTCATTTAAGTCACTGAGATTTGGGGGTTGTTACCCCAGCGAGGACAGCCTGGCCTGTCCTCACTTATACATTCAGACATACTTTAAGTGATTAAATCAGGTAGCAAAACGCTATATTTAACATGATCTCATTTTTATAAGTGTCTACATGTGTAGAATGTGCCCAAAATGCTAATGGCTGTTACCTCTGAGTGATTAAATTCTTTTTCTTTAAACTTTTTTGTACTATCTCAGTTTTAGACAAATTACTGTGTATCACTTCCAAATAGGAAAAAAACAATAAAGGTATTTCCATTTTGTTAACTAAAAGTATAACAGAAATGGGTTTAATCACTATCCTCTCCCTGATCCCTCCTGAAAATAGATAATGCTACTGTAAATTACCATTATAAGCCATTATAGAGTCTCCTATTCTACAGAACATGGAATAGAAAGAATCAGTACAGGATTTAGGTTGACATCGGCCCTGGCTCCTTATGAGAACCAAACAATGACTAGGAGGACACTGGTTTCTATTTCTAAAATGACATGGGATGATTGGGACCGTCCAAGGAAAGCCAGAAGAAGCGTCCTGGGCAAGGTCTAGGTCGGGTCTGCAGGCTCAGCTCAGGCCTCTCCCTTCCTAAAATTGTGGAATAGGCTGGGGACCACTTAAGATAGCCATGGTCAGAAGGGAAGCTCAGCCCTGCTCAGGTATTATGTTCTCTGGTTGATCTAAAGTATTTCTTTGAAGTCTCCTCCTTTGTAAAATAGGTTTTCCAAGAAAATAAACAAGCATTAAGGAGAACAACAGAGGTTGGTTTTTCATTTTTGAGATGACTATCTGACCTCTCAGGGGATCACGATGGCTACACTTCAGTCCAAATTTAGACTCAGACTGAACCAGAATCAAAACTTCCTGGTGCCAGCTAGGATTAGAAGTGGAAATGACAGCAATGTCATCTTCATTGTTTTTAGTTAGGAATTCCTGATCCCTTTTATTGTTTGAGAGTTTTCCCATTGCCTGGTAAGAACCTGGGAGTGTGGGTTAAGGACAGGTAAGTAACCGACTCCAGCTTAATGTCAAGGGCTGCCATGAAGAGTAATCTCAGAGCATGGACCCCCAAATAACAGAATTAAGAGATGGCTCAAATAGGATGTTTTGCTCCTACTGAGCTGAGCTTACTTCTCCAGCATCAGAACAGATGTCCAGACCACAGTGTTTATTGAGAAATATGAGCCACGATCTTTGCCATCAAGGACCATACTACCCAACTTGAAAGAAATACACTCAGGAAGACTTAGTAGACGAGGTAATTTTTACAAAGGAAATGGAAAACAGAAGAGTTCACTATGTTCTCAGATGACCATGAGAGGCTTTACGATGGAGGGATGGCTAGAAGTAGTTGTGTAGGATGTTTGTTGGAGTGGAATGAAAGGGGAAGAGAAATTCAAAGAGCATCCAGTTCAATACAGGAACCATGCTGAGAAAAAGCTCATCATCTGCCTCTTTAACTCACATGGACCAAGCAGCATTCCCTACCAGGATGTGCAAGGGTGGCTGAAGACTGCCTTTGCACAAATAATGCAGCAATAACACCATCAGAGCTGGGGGATTGGAATCTCCTCTACTCCATCATCGGGTAGTCCAACCAGAGATAAAAAACAGCAGGCACTGCTTAGTGTTCGTAATTTGGATAACAGAGATGGTATTCTCACCCCAGGATCAATCACAGTGTTGGATCAGGATTGGGAGGGAAGAGAAACACCGTGAAAGCATTCCAGAAAATCCACAGATGGGAAAGCACAGGAAAGGAGAAGAGGAGTGAACCCTAATTCCACCCAGGGTGAGGGATGTTGTGAATAGGCAGAACAAACACATTCCCATTAGGGATGGATGCTTTAATGACCCGGGTCCACTGAAAGAGGGACAGAAAGACGGGGTTCATGCCCTCAGGCTGTACTTAGGCCAGCCTCAGCCACACACCGCCAAACAGCTGAAGACATGAGTTCCCAGCGGGCTCTGTGCCAGAAATGTATCTACCCGCTGGGCTCCATCTTCTGAGGGCATTCTGAAAACCTGAAACCAAGAGCCAGGAGCTCAGGAGTCCGCTGCCTCAGAGATCTGATACAGGACCTGACACCAAACCCAGGGCTACAGGGTGGACAGCACGGGAGATGCCACCCATCACCTGGACCGAGGACACTTAGTCTGGGAGGATCCCATCTGGGTAATTCTCTGTCATCCGCACAAAAGTTCTCTTCCTTTGGAGAAATGTTGTTGCAGGTTGTCCTGCTATGAACCTCTTGCCATTTGGGGGGCCCATAACCTCAGCAATGGAAGAAGAAACTTCTTTTGGGGGCTGAAATTCCAAACAATTTTCCAGGCAGCTGGAAAAACAAAAACAAAACCCAAACCAACTAACCTTAGGCAAGTCACCTTGTTTCTTTTAACCTGTGAGAAACAAGGGAAATGGATCTGGCTTGTGGGAAGATAATCAGGAGGTTGGGACCACCCCCCAACCCCACAAGGAAAGCTCAGGTCTCCATCCTATGGCCCCATTTTCCTAAACGGACCCTCTGCTCCTTAGATACAGAAAGCTTACAGGACCTCCAGCTGGACCTCTGACAGCACGGTGGGCATGGCTGCTTTATGTTAGCGCATACAGGACCTTGGGAGAGCGTTCGTTAGGAACACGAAGTCACATACGACTCATCGCCCAGCTCGCAGGACTCCCCCATCCTTCTCCCCACCTCCCCCCAAAGAAACCAGTTATAGCTGGTTCTGGTTCAGGAGTGAGTAAATCTCTGGAATCTCTCCCGTAATACCCTTCTTCCCCATCCAGCCTTAGAACTCCATTGCAACGATCACACCCGTGCACATAAAGGAGACATTATTGAGTGGTCTGGAGCTCAGAGAATCTTTCCTTGACTTTACTTTTCAAAGCGTTAAAAAAAACCAAAACTGGTCTTGATTTTCTTTGTTTTCCCAAATGCAAAGGTTCTGAGTGAGAGACTATAAAACTTAAAACTGCAGAAATGCTCGATTCAGGGAATTAGAAATGTATCCTCGCTGTGAGTGTGGTACCAGAAGCCTATGCTGAACACAATCTACGTGCCAGGAGCTACAAATTAAAATCGTATTTAAACAAATTACATTACATTGTAAATATGAAAGTGGCGGTCTTTGGAGGAGTCACTGAGAGCCCGGCTTGGCATGCAGCGATCCTGGGTTCTAATCTGGGCTCTGAAATATCCCTTGCAGGCATCACTTCCCCTGGGTGGACGTCCATGGTTCTCCTGGAGCATAAGCTCGCTGAGGCCTTCCTTGCAGTGGCAGAGATTCAACCAGGCTGCACATAAACAACCCAAATAGCTAATAAGACCTGAGTGCTTACTATGTGTAAGTGCTGTGCCTGAATCAACTCATTTTATCCTCACAACAAACAGGACCAGAAGTGGGTTTGCTATTTTTTATTTAATAGTTTATTATTGTTTAGAAGCTAATAAAAGGTAAGCGTCAGGATCCTTCACTTGCACGGTCCCTTAACAAACGGTGGTATTCGTAGTGTTTGTCAAAATGTGTCATTTGCTGTGATTTATTTATCATTCTAAATAAATGTTTATTTTAGCACTTTTAGCATTTGGCATTTTTCTTTAAGAGGGCTTTGCCCATTAGGTAAACTTGACTCCTCTCTCAAAACTTAGATCCACCCCCGTCTATGAGGTAGGAACCATTAACAACGCCATCTTGCAGGTGAGGAAACGGAGACCCAGAGAGGTTAAGTTACTTGCCCAAGTACACACAGCCAGTAAGTGGTGGGATCCAGATTTGAACCCAGGCAGTCTGGTTCCACTTGGGGTGCTCTTAACCATATACTTTATTGCTTCTTATTATGTTTACATAGAGCTCCTAGCAAACTCTCCCTGACACTCAACACTTGGTGCCTACTATTATCCTGTAAATTAAAAACTGCTTTTGTAATAATGGGAACGTAGCTCCATAGTTAAAGAAACCATATCAGTTTGAGGGACTTCCCTGGTGGTCCAGCGGTTAAGAATCTGCCTTCCAATGCACGGGACGCGGGTTCGATCCCTGGTCGGGGAACCAAGATCCCACATGCCGCAGGGCAACTAAGCCCGCGAGCCCTCATGCCACAACTAGAGAGAAGCCCGCGAGCCACAATGATGACCCGACACAGCCAAAAATAAATAACTAAATAAATATTTTTTTTAAAAAAAAGAAACCATATCAATTTGAAAGCAGGCTGATTTTATACAAGAGCCTTGCTTTTTAATATTGATTTCCTGAAAGGTTCTTTCAAAGCTGAATTAGTCTAAGTGTGGTCCGTGCATCCCCTGCTTCAGGATCATCTGGGTCCCACCCAAACCTAGTGGATGGAAATTAATGGGGGTGGGGCATAGGAATCTGAATGTTTAAAGAGCCCCCGAGTGTCCTTCTGCAGGCTGCAGTTTGAAAACCACTGCTGATAGTGGGTTTATTACACTACGGGTAACACTGTTTACAGATGAGGTGGAGAGGGAGGAAGGGACTTGAATCTAGGATATTATTAGTAATATTTTCAATTAAAGTTATATAACAAGCTAATAGGCAAGTTGCAGCACAAGAATTGCCACACAAGCTAATAGGCAAGTTCAGGTACATTAATACTTACATATTCATTGACATTTAAACATTGTTCACCAAATACCATATGATATCACTTATATGTGGAATTTAAAACTGGACATAAATGAACCTATCTATGAAACAGAAGAGAATTAGGGACATACAGAATAGACTGGTGGTCGCCAAGGGGGAGGGATGGTGGGAGAGGTTTGGATTGGGAGTTAGGGATTAGCAGATGCCAACTATTATATACAGAAAGGATAAACAACAAGGTCCTACTGTATAGCACAGGGAAGTATATTCAATATCCTGTGATAAACCATAATGGAGAAGAATATGAAAAAGAATGTAAATATATATATGTATAACTGAATCACTTTGCTATACAGCAGAAATTAACACATTGTAATTCAACTACACTTCAATAAAAAATAAATTTTAAAAATTGTTCACATATAATTTTGAAGACCATAATTATTGAGACCAGAGCACTAACTGCATTGCCAGGCACCATTCTAAGTTCTAAGTATATTAACTATTTTAATCTTCAAAATCCTTTTAATTAATAATCTCATCATCCCCATTCTCAAGATGGGTAAATAGGGGCTCATAGATGTTAATTAACTCCCCAGTAAGTGCAGAGCCAGGATTCAAACCCAGGAAGTCTGATTCTGGAGCCTGTGCTCTCAAATCCTACATCTTAAACACACACACAAATTTTTTTAATACAGTAGGGATAAAAAGGTAAAATCGCAAATTTTCACAGAACTTTATATTTGGAGTCTTTTCTGATTTAGTCATTTTCCAGATGAATAAATAGTGTCGTGAGTTGACGGCTGCATGAAGTCACTAAAATGGGCTAAACCTGTGTTCTTCTATTCAGGGAAGTTCAGTGTTAAGCCTACTTGGACTTGCAGATGTAAGAGCTTTAGTCCCTCCTCCTAGTTCACAAACAGAATCTTTGTTTCAGTGCTTCCCACATTCTTCTCCCTCCGCCCCCTAAAAAAAGTTTTAGGATCTTTACCCTAAATTCCTACCCTCAGCATTTCAGCTGCCCAAGCCTAACAGCAGCCACCAACATTAAGTGCTGACACCGTTCCCAGCACCTTAGGTGTATTAACTACCCAATCCTCATCACCCTATTCTCTCTCACTTTTCACAGAATTGGAGATTGAAGCACCCAGGACCTTGCTCAGCGTCACAGAGCTGGTAAGTGCCAGAATCAGGAATCGAGCCCAGGCACCAAGTCTATGCCCTTAACCACTGACCAAAACAGTTACCATTTCTTGAGCACCCACTGTATACCAGGTCCTTTACATAAACTAGCAGCTGGATCCTTACAAGTATGCTCAAGAGGAGGTGTGTTCCGTGCTGTGATGGACAGTAAAGGAAGGCTCAGAGAAGGTAAGCAGCTTGTCCAGGCCACACAGCTGTAAAGGGCAAAGGAGAGACTAGCCTTTCGCTCTGGATCCCAAGCCTGCATGTTTCTCCTCCACCGCACAGCCTCCTGGAATTTTTATGGGTTATTTCTCCTGATAGTCCTACAAGAGAATGACCATTTCTTCCATTTCACAGATAAGCACATCCTTGAGGGAGCGTCAACATGAAAGTAACTACGGGATGTTTAGGTAGATTCTGTTTTCCAGATCTGCTCTTCAAACCAAGGTGCTGGGAAAGGGGACAGAAAGTATACTTGCTTATCTCTTCTTCCCATCCTGTGAAAGCATGCTATCAGCTAAACAACTTAAATACGTGTGTGTAAACAGCACCAGGAGCCTTTAATCAGGACAGAGCCATTTCTCCCTATAAGGTCTGCGCTTTGAAAACTGTTCCAACGTGTTTTATACTCGTCAAAGAGCTTTCCTATCCATGGGGCATTGTACTGCGATTTCATATTTGCAGGTTTCATTCACCTGTGAGGTTAAGCCATTTTAAAAACCCTGGCAGATACACAGAGCATTAACCAGGGTAACTGAGACCCTTTGGTTCTTGATCCTCTGCCCATCATCTGGCCACCTTTAAACTGCTAAAGCATTGATAAGAACCTGAGGGAAAGTCGTGTTCTCCCTGTTTTCAGATGGGAAAAGCAGAGGCTTCCAGGAGTTTGGAACTTTTCCTAGATGTGCTTTCTCTCTGGGACAACTAGGAACCGACAGCAACAACACACTACCCCACACACGAGTCTTAAAGAATCCTGTAGTTAACCTGGGGCTCTGGCTCAGAAATGAACAACAAAAAACTAGCAGAAACCCGCGCAGGTAACAGGAGCCAAGGAGATTTGGTTCTGCAGGATTTTGAAGTGGCAGACACAATTCTGCAAGAAACTTCGCCAGCCAGACGCTCTCCTCGAGGGACCAGTAGATGGGGAAGTTCCCGAGCAGAAGGCTGGGGACAGAGAGGAGGTGGAGGGACGATGTGACAGGAGATGGGGGTGAACCCTCCCTTCCTCGCGTCCAGGAGCCTGTCCGGCAGCCACGCGCCCGAAGGAGGCGGTGGGAAAGGGCGGCAGCCCGCGTCCCGGGCCCGCCCTGCGGCCCCCCGAACTCCACTTACTTGCTCCGAAGTGTCCCCCCAGCTCTGCGCCTCTTCCAGCGACCCCGCGCAGAACGGCAGGGCCAAGCACAGCCCGAGCAGCGGGAGCATGGTGGGGCCGCGGCGGTGGCACCGGGACGCGGCGGGACGCGCGGGGTACAGCGCTCGGTACAGCGCTGGGCTCGCGGCTGCGAACGCGCGCGGCCCCGCCCCCGCGCCCTCTTGCGCCGCCCCCGCGCCCCACAGGCCCCGCCCCTGCACGCCCCGCCCGGGCCCCTCACCACCACAGACCCCGCCCCACCGCGCACCTCCCGCCCGCGCCCCGCGCACCTCGCCCCGGCCCCGCCCCTGCGCCCTTCGGTCCCGCCCCCTCGCCCCTCCGGCCCTGAACTCCCGCGAGCCCCCCGCTTCCGGCCCAGCACTCCCGCGAGCCCCGCCCCCGTCCTGCCCCGCGCCTCTGCACCCACGCCGGGTACCCCCCGCGCCGCCCAGAGCGCACAGCTCGCACCCCCTCCCTTGTCCTCTTCCCCACCACCCATAAGCCCCGCCCCTTCCTCGGCTTCTTTGCCTCCCTTCTCCATCCAGCCTGTGGCACCTGCCTCCACCTCCAGGCCCCCAACCCTCTCTTCCTCTCCCGCTTCTTCATGGACTCGCTTCATTCCTGTCACAGGAGAACACGGTAAGGGCCAGCCTGACCCTCGGTACACAGCCCACCCCTTCACCTGCTACATATACCCCCCATATATACCACCCTCCCACTGCTAATATATACCACCCCCTCACCTACTGTATGTACCACCACCATTCCTCCACCTGCCAGCCTAAAGGCAACAAGAGACCTTCTGCCTTCTTCCGAGAGAACAGCGCATTCCCCTTGGCATCCAACTCTGATGCTCACAGGCCCAATGAAGGGGTGCTAATTTGTAGTCTAATGCAGAATGGCATTAGCAATGTGGTCCCGTTTTATGTGGCTCTGGCATAAGGGAACAGAAAAGAGGAAGCTAGGATTGGCACCATGTCGTAGTATTTCTGATTTTTTGGTTGTTAATCATGAAAGTGAATGTCATTGTTATCATAGTTACAAACTATCGGTGATGTTTCTGTCCTGTCATAGATAGAATAAGTATCTGGCAACCACTCACCCACTGACTGGCCTTTTAGAGTCTGGGCTCCATCTTTGTACCTGGTAGACACACAATGAGCTGGAGCTGTTTGTTTCCTCTTCCAAAAGACAAACACCTCAAAGACATTTTTTATGTCTCTGTAAAAATTGCATCTAAGTCAATACACTGAGAAATAGAAGTTGGCATCAATCTCAGTGGCCAAGAACAGGGAAATGGTTAACTCAAATGATGGAACGTCCATCCTGTGGAATATTATGCAGCTATTAGATAATAATAACGAGGTCTATGGAAACGGAAAATGTTTACAGCATAATCTAAAGGAAAAAGTCAGATCACATGACGTATCGAGAGTATGAGTGTAATTAGGTAAAAATACATATGCACGGACATCAGAAGCAGGGAAAAATGAAAACAGTCGGTGTGTTAGCTTATGGTGATATCTCTTTTTAAAATATTATATTTACTCTTGTTGAAATGCTGATTGTTTAAACAAAGACATTAAGAGAGGGGGAAATGTTGCTATGGTAAAATAAATGAAAGGAAAATCATCGTCATTAGCAGTTGAACATTTAATAGCCTAACCACTGACTAATTTTTTAAAATGCCACCAACACGAAGTGACAGTAGCTGGTCCAGCGGGGTTTCTGCAACAAAAACACTGGTAAAGGAGAAGGAAGTCAAAGGATTTTTATTTTTAGTTCTTTACTAACCGTGAGTTACAGATGTATCCCAGGCGCACTTAGAAACTTTGCAGCGTACAAAGCCTGCCTACCCACCTCCTCATTTTAAAACTAAGGAGGAGAGCCCCAAATCTGGAATCAAGGTTTGCCTATTCCCCCCACCACCTCCTCGCCGCCAAAGGGAAATACCTACTGGTGAAATGAAAGTTGAATTTGGACAAAGCTGGGTTATTTGAAAGGAAACAATAACAGCTACTGTTATTTCCATCAATCCTCCAACAGGACTGGGACCCGGTCTTGGTCTTTCTACCATCCCTCTCCTACTGGACTCTATTTTTGACCTTATATCTGCTCTTTGTCCCAATTTGTCCCAGCTGGTTTCAGCAGAGGTCAAACAGTCAAGAGAAGAGTTTTATTTTCTTCATCTGGTAGGACTCTCCAATTCTACTCTAGACTGTGGTGCTAGTGCGTTGTTACATTATTTTGTGGCCCCTTTGACCAAATGGATCCCACCTTCCCTGAGGGCAGGCATCTTCCACAACTTGTAACACTGTGCTGAGGGTATCGTTAGCATTGAAGAAGCATTCCATGAATGGAATTAGGAGACTGGAGGCCTGGGGGTGCCCCCCACCCCTGCCGCGGAGCTGGCTGTGCTGGGGCAGAGGAGGCCTGGGCTGTAGTCACTTTCTAGCTATGTGACTTGAGAGAGTTTCTAAACTTCCCAGTATTTGCAGACTGTAGTAGCCTAGGCTTCTGTGTGATGTCAGAGCGTCTGCATGACCAGATAGGGATGGTCTTTAAAAACTAGGTAGTGTGATACAAATAAAACTCAGTGAGACTTCCCTGGCGGTCCAGTGTTTAAGACTTTACCTTCCAATGCAGGGGGTGCAGGTTAGATCCCTGGTCGGGGAGCTAAGATCCCACATGCCTCGCTGCCAAAAAAACCCACAAAGAAACCAAATAACCCTGTGAAAGGTTTGCAAAACTCTTGATAAGCATAGATAATTATTTATATTGACCTTATAAATGTGGATGAAAAAAAATTTAACTGTCCTCCCCCAGAAGGGGCTGAGGTATCCCCACGCCTGTGTCCTTTGATGCCAGGAGTTGCTGACTTTGCAGTTTGAGACCACAAAGCTTCTAAAACCTCAAAGCCAAAACCCTATCCTGACTTTTCCAAGGAGACACGTCAGGGGCTTACCAGGCCCACACTCCAGTTAGGCACAAATCTCCAGCCAGGACCCAGGTGCTCATTGACAGAATCTGGGTCTAGGACTCAGCAGCAAGGGCTTCGTAGTGCAAGAATGAAGAGGAGCTGCCGGTCAGAGAGGCCCCCGTGCCGGCTCTTGCCAGGAAATGGCTCCCTTGTGTAACTGAAGAATGGGCCAGGGATTCCAAAATTTTAGAATCAGACTCATTAGGGTTAGGGGCTTTCCCCTGGTCCCCCACTTGAGACCACCAATTGATGGGCCCAGCTGGCATAGCCAGGGCAGAGACTGAAGAGAGAAGGCAGGCTGTCCATTTGGTTTCTTTTCTTCTCCCTTGAACTTACCCCTGATGGTCACCCCTTGGTCCCTCTATCCAGCTGCTCTGAGATTCAAGCCCTTCCTCCGGCCCCCACCCTCAGTCCCTCCCTGGCCTGTGCTCCTTTCTGAGTGTTTGCAAGGCCATTGTTCTATTCTGGGCCAACTCTTTCTCACCTCCTTGGTCTCACCTTTTTATCTACTTACATGGCCTTGTGTTTCTCCTGGACCCCTGACAACTTTGCATAATCCTGACAGTTTCTTACAACTTGCCTTTTTTTTTTTTTTTTAATCAAAAAGACTGGGGAGGAAACGGATTCCTTTTGGCTTTGGCTCCACGGTTTCTCAGGAGCCCTTGATATCTTGGGAGTCTAGTTATACCCACTGTTCACCTAGTTTACAGACAGTGAGTTTTACCCAGACAGAAGATTTGTGAAACTGGAAGCAGAGAATACAGTTTTCCAATTTCTTCTGATTGATGATTTGCTGAATTTATCAACTATTCACAAAGTGTAACACATCATATTTTATTTTAATTATCTGCTTACAGATTTGAGACCCTAATTAGACTTGATTTGCTCATGGGCAAGGATTGTCTCATGCTCATTTTTATATTCCCAGTCTGCCTGGAATAGAGTCGACATGCAGTGTGTTTGATGGATGGTTGAAAGAATGTGTTTCTGTCTTTATGATGCCCTGTGCTAGCTGTGTTATAACAGGGGTTTTAGACACGGTCCACAACCTGGAAGAATTTACCATTTAGATATGAAGGTGGAACTAACAGACAGCATAATTTGAGCTCAGTGGTGAGATGCTAAGTGGAGAGGAGGGTGAGATTGTGATTGTGGTCTAGAATAATTAGAAAAGGCTTCGGGGAGGAAGTGGAAATTATTCTTTGCATGAATCAGATTTGATTCCAGGTGGAGAAGACAGGGCATTAAGGAGACAAGGGAAGGAGAAGGTGCAAGAGTGGAAAAGGCTTTGACATCGGGGAAAAGAACACAGAATGCTGGGGGAAAGGTCCAAGTTTGGGGAGTTACCTGTAGAATGTTCCTGAGCTAACAGGTGGGAAAGGAGATCGCAGTAGTCCCCAAGGGCAAACCTGCAGACCAGTGCAGGCTCGTGACAATGTTTTGTCCAGCCCCTTGCAAAAGGAGATAAGTAAATGGAGGCATTATGGTATATTTTTTTCATCAAGCTAATTTTTTTTAAAGAACTGTCCTTGACTTCAAGGTTTTTGTCACCCTTATTAGTGATAGTGTCTCACTGGGGGTCCTTGGGGTGGGAGGGTGAGAAGAGTATGTCCCTGGGGGTGGTGCGGTGGAGGAGGTGGTGAACCAGAGCCTCAGGAAGGCGTTGGGGGGAAAACATGCCATTTGGGAAATCTCCCAGATGATTCTGAAATCCCGCCCACACCCTCCACAAACGGTACCGTATACCTAGGTGTTATAAAAATTATTACTGTTGCACTGACCCATGCTTGCTGCCATTATTAATACTATAAAGTGAGTAGTTAAATATATATTTTTTTGCTTTTTTGAATAAACCTTTCATGTTAATGAAACTTTAAAAAATACATTTTTACTTGATAAACATGTGGTCTAACCTTCTCATGTAAGGAAAAAGTACAATTGCAAATCAAATAAACTTGACATTTCAGTACAGCCACGTGAAAGTGAGCAACCAGTTGTAAATCAAGTAAGTTGTTCTTAGTAAACCATTAAAGTTAAATTAAATGGCTCATTGCCACATGCTGTATTGATAGGTTATGTTGTTTAGGAATCTGACAGAGACATTTACACAGCCTCCAAAGCTCTCAGTGTAAATTAGGCTCAATAAACATTTCATGTGATGCATTATGCATTTGAAAGAGCACACATACTTTTTAAAAAAGTTATTTTATTGAAGTATAGTTGATTTACAATGTGTTAATTTCTACTGTACAGCAAAGTGAGTCAGTTATACATATATATACATTCGTTTTCATATTCTTTTCCATTATGGTTTATCACAGGATATTGAATATAGTTCCCTGTGCTATACAGTAGGACCTCGTTGTTTATCCATTCTGTATGTGATAGTTTGCATCTGCTAATCCCAAACTCCCAATCCACCCCTCCCCCACCCACCCCCTCCTTGGCAACGACAAGTCTTGAGAAGAACACACATGCTTTTTAAGGACACCCATGCTGTGGACTCCCCACCTGGGATTCATCTGGGCTAAGTGACTGTGACGCCAGTCTATAGTAACATATATGTAGAACTCTCTCTAGATTTACGTGGTAGGCCCACTAATGAAAAGCCAAAGAAACGTAACCCTCTGGCAGCAATCTCTACCAGATCTGGACATCCATCTACTCTTTGACCCATCAGTCCCACTTTGGGGGATTTATCATACAAATAAACCTGCTCACATATAAAATGGTGTAGGTACAAGGTTATTCATCACAGCATTGTTTGTAATGCCCAGAAATTGGAAAGAATCCAAACGTTCATTAACAGGAGTCTGGTTAAATATAACATGATAGCATGAAGCTGGAAGAAAGGATGAGGCAGCTTTCTCCGTGTTGCTATAGAAAGATACCCAATATATTATAAAATTAAGAAAAAAGAGCAAGTGTAGTGTGTGCCGTCTTTAGCATTAGAAAGGAAGAAGATAAGAAAGCATATTCATAATCCCTTGTATTTGCGCAGAGAAATTCTAGGAAACATAAACATAGAAGAAGCGTGTTTGGGGAAGGCAGAATGGTGAGAGGGTGGGAACAGGTCAGAATCCAGGAGAGGAAGGGAGGAATTTTGTTTTTACACATAATATTCGATTTTTTTACTTTTGAACACTGTGAATATATTACCTGTTCGGGCTTAATTAATCAATTAATTTAAAATTGTAGCTGCAACAAAACAACAATAATAATGGAAAAGCTGACTCCTGAGGGTTCTCTCACATCAGACTTGATCTCGCTTGGGCTTGTTGGGTTAATGCTAGCCTCAGTAGCACACATGGGAGGGACCTGTACGCCCCAAAACACAGATACACATACACACACACACACACACACACACACACACACACACACACACCATACTCAATGACTTCTGGTTTCCTATACACTCTCTTGTTCTGTCTTTCTTCCTTGCTTTGCATGGATTCATCTCTTTGCTGGAATGCATTCCACTGACTCATCAGGTTGGTGAGTGCTGTTTACGCCTCTAGTAGAGACCTCATCTCTTTGTTTACACGTCTTTCTTACTAAACCAAGACCCAGTGGAGGGCAGGCTCTGTGTTCTGTTCATCTTCATATGCTTCGTCAGCCCCCAGCATGTCCTCCAAGCTTGAGAAATATTTCTTGACTCAGTAAGGAAGACTCAGAATGGCCTGCTCTGCACGGTGTGCCTTTCATTGGGAATTTCTACCGCACCAGCCTGCATGGCCATAAGACCTTAGACAAAGTGTTTACCTCTCTGGGGGTGACTATTTTCCAAGAAAGAGCAGAATATTGACTTTCAATGGCTGAAAATGCTTTTAGCCCACAATTATCTCTCTTTATTATTTATTCATCTTTGTGAGAGTTATAATTAAAAGAGCAGGGGAAAGACAACAGAATTTGACCCTCAATATAACATTCTATCCGATGTTTAATCTTCTCTGAGAGGATTAGATCCTGATAGGCTTGAGTTCTCATGGTGAGAGAAGCGAGTTCTAATCTGTCACTTTCCCCACTCCTACCTCTATTTTTCTATGCTGGAGACCCTTGCCCCTTCAAGGATCCCCCCAAAAAATCTGCTCTCAGAAATTGCTATCATCTTTCTGCAAACATACGGACTAAGGTATCGCCTTCCCTTGAAAAATTTTAAGGATTATATATAGTAATATATTTTTATTATTCCTGAGGTCATCAGAAGGCACAACTAGCATGAATTTGGCCTTATTTCCTGAAATGCACACACACGCAAAAAATCAAAGCCAGTTCCTCACTTTTCAGCATTAGCTGTGGATGGCTGTCTTTACTTTTCTGCATCTGTGTTAAAGAGTAATTCAAAGCCAGGCAAATCATTCTGAAGAAATATTTGTTCGTTGAGCAATGGTTTGTAGAAGTGCTCACTAAACACCGAACAAGCTCAGTGCAAAGTTAGGAATTAATCTTATCTTTTGGAAGGATGCCTAGGGCCCCGAGAGGTGTCCTGGTTTTCTGGGATTTAACCGGGGACCACAGAAGACTTGAAATAGCACAGAGACTTTGCTGATGCTACAACAGGGACGGAGGATCAGTTCAACCTGCCTCAGTGCCCAACGTGAATGCCCCACCAGGCTTTTTCTTTCTCTCTGAGGCACTGAAGATGGAGAAGCCAGCAAAACTTGGAGTTCATCCACAGCGTGAGTTTTCTCCCTGATGACCTGCTGGATCCCTTCCAGACAGATGTTGGGAGATGTCCAGAGAACTTCACTGAAAGCCACAGGTATGTCTTTGGAAGGGTTTTGACTAAAGCAAAACAGTGTTGGGTTTGTGGTTGATGCCAAGAGATAGATCGCACTCTCTGAAATCAAGACTTAACAACAGAGCTGTCATCGAGTTTTTTCTCCGGTGCTCACAGGCTTGCTGCCTGGCTGGTGAAGGAGAAATTCTCTTGTCTCTGGAACACATGCAGCAGGTTTGAATCTCACGGGTGCAGACTCGCTGAACCAAAATATGTAATCCTTTTTCCCCTGTATCTCAAGGTTTTCTCCATACTGAGTTCCCATCCTCCTGTGTAGAATGAACTTTACACTTGCCTATTCATGATAAACCATCCATATGCATCTTTTAAAAATCAAATTACTGTTTTCTTAGTCAATTTAGTGTTCTTTGCCTTCCTTCCTCTCCGTTGGATGGGTCCAAAGTTCCATCAAGTCATTAGGGAATGGATTGGGGGTATAAGGAAGGGTCCACTGGTCCTCAGTCATCACCTGTGTTATAGACTGAATGTTTGTGTCCACCTAAAATTCGTATGTTGGAGCCCTAACCCCCAATGTGATGGTATTTGGAGGTGGGGCCTTTGGGAGGTGATTAGGGTGAGATGAGGTCATAAGGGTGGGGTCTCCTCCTTATAAGAAGAGGAGGAGACACCAGAGCTCTCTCTCTCTCCACTCTATGAGGACACAGTGAGAAGGTGGCTGTCTTCAAGCCAGAAAGAGAGCTCTCACCAGGAACCAAATCCACCGGCACCTTGATCTTGGACTTCCAGCCTTCAGAACTTGAGAAATAAATGTCTGTTGTTTAAGCCCCCAGTCTGTGGAACTTTGTTACAGCAGCCTGAGCTGACTAATACACCCATTAATGTTGGCACGTGCATCATCCCATCTGGTTGCCAGGGTCTAGGGATGCAGGGAAGGGCTGAGCGATGGAGGGATTGGGTGTAACTATAAAGGAGTAACAATTCAAGGGACATCTTTGTGGTGATGAAACTGTCCTGTATCGACTGTGGTGGTCGTTACACACGTCTACATGCGTGATATAATTGTAAAGAACTAACCCCCCTTCACACACACACACACACACACACACACACACACACACACACGCAAGTGCATATAAAACTGGTGAAATCTAAGTCTGTGGATTGGACCAATGACAATTTCCCTGATTTTGATCTTGTGCTATAATTATGTGAGATGTTACCAACAGGGAAGTCGAGTTAAGGGTATGTGGGACTCCACTCCCAGGGTACCCGCCTTAGGATACTGGCATATAGAAAGTATTCAGTAAATGTGCCTTGCTCGACTGGCTGATTAGTTTACAGTAAGTAATTATCCATATCTTCTGTTTTCTAAGTGCAGCTCCTGAATAAGACTTAGAAGTGAATCTCTCTTGGGTATTCATGAGTTTTATGTGTTGTATGTCAGGATCAGTATTTTTTTTTTTTTTTAAGGACACCAATTGTACTTGAACATTTGTTACTTTTTTTAAAAAATTTATTTATTTATTTATTTATTTTTGGCTGTGTTGGGCCTTCGTTTCTGTGCGAGGGCTTTCTCTAGTTGCGGCGAGCGGGGGCCACTCTTCATCGCGGCGCGCGGGCCTTTCACTGTCATGACCTCTCTTGTTGCGGGGCACAGGCTCCAGACGCGCAGGCTCAGTAGTTGTGGCTCACGGGCCTAGTTGCTCTGTGGCATGTGGGATCTTCCCAGACCAGGGCTCGAACCTGTGTCCCCTGCATTAGCAGGCAGACTCTCAACCACTGCGCCACCAGGGAAGCCCAGGATCAATAACTTTAATACATGACGATGCCAGCGTTTTTGGAGGGAACACTGCATGGTTGACTGGTGATATTAGGCGTGTGCTTATGCAGTGCCACTACAGTAGAGCTCCTATGATTATTCTAGAATGACACGGGAGTTCGTTTCCACCCACTGCCTGGTCAATGCTTTACTGTTCTTGGTCCCTATTTTGCCCAAGGGCCTTTGGATCACCTCAAAATAGGTGAGCACCTTGCGCCATCTAGTGGAGACACATATGAAAACATTTCCGGTTATTTACTGGCTGAGATTTGCAGATCCACACCTTCCAAAAGCCACTTTGGTTAGACTTAGGAATCGCGGTAAAAACAGAAACTTCGAATAAAACTAAAATCTTTTCCCCAGTAAGCAGGAGCTCTAAAATCATTCTTCCAGACTCTGCCAGACTGTTCTTCCTGATTTCGCACAGCAGCTTTCTACTGAAAACACCCCCTATGTGTCCTAGAAGAGACCACTTTGCTGATCATTTGACCCCAGAGATTTCTTTCCTTCACAGTGTGGTGAAGGGGCTCCTGGCAAAGTCAGCAGTGCTGCTGGGTGCCCAAGGGCGGGCTGCAGGGTGTGGTGGGAAGGGCCAATTCCTGATTCCTGGTCACCCCTTGTCAGCTACTCACCTTTGCTGATTGAATGTGCTGTTCCATGCTTGATGGGAAGTTCAAGGGCCTCCCCAAATTTCTGCAAATTCTGGGCCTTATTCTTAGGTTAGTATCTACTTTTTATCCTGCTGAACCCCCAGTCTCAGTTCTAGCTTTCCTCTGCTGGTAGGCATTATTCTATACCAAAACCCAGCTTCCTTCTACTTCCAGGCATAAGGAAAGACTACAGTTCCCTGCCCCACTGAAATTAAGCCTAGCCATGTGCCTTCCTCTGGCCAGTGAACTATGGATGGAAATGACGTGTGTCACTTCCAGATAGAAACATCTGAACAATGTACTCCTCCTCACTTTTTCATTCTCCCTACCATTCCTCTTTCAGCAGGTTGTCTGAGTGAGGCAACAGGGAGCAGAGCCCTCTGCCCACCTGCAGTGGACAGGTAGTGAGTGTATCCATGAAGCACGCAAGATTTTGTTGCTTTAAGCTACGGAGATTTGGGGCTTGTTTGTTACCAAAACATAGCTTAGCCTATACTGACTAATACACTCCCCAAAGCAATTCTCTCTCTTCTTCTCACTCTCTTTCTCTCTCTCTCTCCTTCTCTTCTGTACTGATCTATTCATGGAATATGTCTCCCTCTCTTTTTTAAAATTCACCAAAATGCCACTTATTAAAACCTTCCATGAGTATAGGGAACTTTTTAAAATAAAGCATTATATATTCTTGTTATTAAGGATTCTGTGTCCACTCTGTGGTGACCTAAATGGGAAGGAAATCCAAAAAAGAGGGGAGATATGTATACATATAGCTGATTCATTTTGCTGTACAGTAGAAACTAACACAACATTGTAAAGCAACTATACTCCAGTAAAAATTAATTTTAAAAAGGGAATCAGGAAAAATTTTTAAAAAAAAAAATTCTGTGTCCACACTCCCATCACTAGAACCATCCTTCCACCTTTTTCTCTTCTCCCCTCAACTCGTGCTGCACACACAGCACTTCAGCAATTCCTGTGTGTGTCTCCTTCTAAACCAATGGTTCTCAACTCTGGCAGATCCAGTATTCTGTCCTTTATAATAAACATTTTTAACACTCCCTTTACTATCTTGAGACAAAATTCATAGCTAATATAGCTTACCTACACACATGATTTTTAAAATTCAATATAAACTCTTCCCTGTAATAGAAGGGAGAAATAATCCATAATAAAATATGATTTTCAGTAAGTTCATGCTCAGAACCAACCAGAGGAGAAGATGTGAGGAAGGAGTCAGATGCTTGCACGCATATTGGCCACTGTGACCGTCACACTACGGAGTCAGGCTGATAAAGATACAGATTCCATAAGCACCATTGTCATCGATGATGCTGTTTTCCAAAATGGTGCAAACTTCTTGGTTCAAAGTACAATCATTCATTAATTTGCACAGTAGTTGCATTCCCACAAATTCAATTACATTAAAACATTTTTAAACTATCGCATGAAATAGAATTAGGTTGGAAGACCAAATAATTTTAAACATGCTTTTCACTTACACAAATGTCTGGCGGGGCATTCAAATGCCATGTGGCCCTCACTGTCCTATGCAAAGCAGGACACTTGTTATTCTTGACCTCACCCACCAATTGCTCGCAGCACCTTCCAATCATTAAGACAACCAAAAAGTGCCCCCACAAACTCCCAAAGTAGCCCCTGGTGGAGGCCCACTTCATGGTTCTCAAACATTCCAAAGGAGGCCCCATTTTTTACCATAAAGCAAGCTATTGTGTACATGTGTATGTGTGTACGTATTTATTTTTATTTTCATATTTACACACACACAGAGGTGGTCCTCACTTTGCAACGTGAGACCATAAACATGACCCTAGATGCTGATACTGTGCAAACCAATCAATAATAAATGGGAAAAATGATGATTATTCCTTGACCTTTAAAATTTTTTTGTCAAAACATTAAAAACTCTCTTACTGTTGGTTAGAAATGCATAGGAAAATTTTAAAAGAGTAAAACTAGTATCTATTGAATACACCATAAGTTCAGGCATCAAAAACATTGAGAAAGTGTTTCACTTTTTGGTAAAAACTTACCAATAGTAGTTGAACAGTGCTGACTTTCTTCTTCCCACTGTGTAACTTCTGACATTAAGTGAGCATCTTCTCTATGCCTCGGGGAATTGCCCTACCTCTTTCTAAGTTTGGGTTCGCTTCCAAAATTTCTTCCTTTGAGCTTTCAGTGCTGTGAAACACCCCCAAGGGTTCCTTTAAGTGTGTTTTTTTGGCGGTGTCACTTTCTCTAAGAGACATCCTTCTTTCCATCACGACTGCTTTCCTCATTTATGCAATAAATTCACCTTCACAGAATTTCTCTGGCTGCCCAGCTAGAGTGTCCACATCCCCCATGTCAGCTTTTCGTTGTGACTCCATTTACGTTCAAATCCAAATTCCACTCCCAGCATGATTGCTTTTCATTTTCTTCCTGCACTTTCATCTTTTAGGCCAATTCTCCTTTTCAATCATCCATGTTTGTAAAATGTCACATGGGTTTATCACCGGGAGACAAGGAGGAAATACAAGTACATGCTTTGCTGTCTGTGTTTGAACCCAATAACAGATGCTTAGCGGCCAATCACAGAAAGACCGTGAAAGAAGTGATGTGATTGATCCTTGATTATGATGCACCTGCTGTTTACAGAGTGGAATTCTTTCCCTTGAATCTGGGGAGACTGCAGACTCTCTTGACCCAGTAAAACGCAGCGCAAGTGTGACTGTGCAACTTCCATGGACGGGCCTTACCCATCTACAGCTCCCACTGTCACACACCAGGAATACTCCTGTGGAGATCCCGCAGCCATGCAGGGAGAAGTGCAGGTCACGTGGGGAGGCCACAGAGAAGAGAGTCAAAACGCTCTGGTCAGCAGCCCCAGCTAAGCTCCAGCCAGCCACCAGCACTGCCTGCCAGCTGTGTGATGATCTGTTGTGGATGTCATAGCCCAGCTGAGCCCCAGTTGACCGCAGCCCCAGCCAACACCGCATGGGGCAGAGTCCGCCCATCAGAACCCCGTCAACCCACAGACTCAGAAGAGAGATTAAACCCTTGTGCTAAAGCACTGGAACCTTCCAGGTTCTGCCCTCTGGGAAGACAGTGATTCATCCATCTCCACAGGGCAGTTAGGTCCAGTTTGCCACCAGCAGAACCTTGTCCTAACCCAATGAGTCCTGCTGAACGGCGCCTCCAGGGAACGTGCCCACAGGTGCTCAGTGGTCTTGGGGTCAGTTCCAGAATGGCCCAGCTCCATCCACTTGACCCTGCCTCTGCCCACAGCCTCCCTGGGGCAGGGTTGGTCTTGCTCATTCTCCTGCCCCAGAGATCGGCCACCTGCCCAGCTCCTTCCAGTTTGTTAATTCTTTTCCTGGGTTCTGAATTTTTCTCTCCATCTGGCATGGCGTCTCCGTAGAACAATAGCCCCATGAATGAACCTCCTCTCTGGCCAGCAGGCTTCAAACTTGGCAGCTGTCATATCCATGCCTTCGCCTCATTTTTGAGCAGCTCTTTTCCTAAATGATGTATAACATCAAGCTCTCTTATGACACAGTTTTCAAATCTCTAACAATCCTGACTACCTTCCAGTGGTTTACCTTCCAATTTATTAGAATCCCTCATAATATTTCATTCAGATTTGAATGCAATATTCCAGGTAGAGTCTACATTGGTGAATGCACTGAGTCTTCACTGCTTCTGGAATTTATTTTGGCCTATCAAGATGTCTTTAAATTCTCGATCTGTCCTCCAGAATATTAGGCATTCTTTCCAACAACCTGTCATCTGAAATTTTGTCCAGTGTTTCATTCAAGTCTACTTCAAATATATCTTATTTGAACAAGCTCTGTGAGTTTTATTTTTTATTTTATTTTTTAAATTTTATTTATTTATTTTTGGCTGCGTTGGGTCTTTGTTGCTGCCCACTGGCTTTCTCTAGTTGTAGTGAGCGGGGGCTACCCTTCGTTGCGGTGCGCGGGCTTCTCATTGCGGTGGCTTCTCTTGTTGCAGAGCACGGGCTCTAGGCGCACGGGCTTCAGTAGTTGTGGCACACGGGCTTAGTTGCTCTGAGGCATGTGGGATCTTCCCGGACCAGGGCTCGAACTTGTGTCCCCTGCATTGGCAGGTGGATTCTTAACCACTGTGCCACCAGGGAAGTCCCTCTGTGAGTTTTAGAATGCTGTTTCTCACCACAAAATCCATTCCTTCAATTTAACATCAATCTATTCATCAAAGCTCTTCTGCTTGGATTTGTTCAAACAATGGGTTCTGTAATTAAGCAGTTGAAAGCTCATTCGTTTTCATTTTCCACCTCATCCATGATAAGCACACTGGAAACCATCTGTGCTTATAAGAAGTCTGGGTCTCTAGCGTAGAAACACTGGGGTAAAAAGAAGTGAAATTAGTTCAATCAAGCGCTGCATAATCACTGATCCTTTAGGCAGGAAATGGCCCTTTGCCATTCACAAGCTCACAAATCAAGGGGAAGAATTAGGCTATGATACACAGTACGGGCATGTTAATGGATTATGTGTGTGTGTTACCAGACCCTGACTCTGCTGACAAATTAGTTTGCATCTCAGTGCCGGACTAAGCTTGGGCCCATGCCTCGGGTTTCAACTCCAGCCAACATCAGCATGCACCTGAAGGTGGCTGGTTCCTCCTGCTTCCTGACCTTCCTTCCTGAGAAGGTCTTTACAGTACTCTTGCACCTTCCCGTGGTTTTCAGACTCCCCTTCTGCCTCCTGGGTGCCCACCTCCCAGGACTTCAGAGCCCAGGCTGTCTTCCTCTGCCATCTCTGGTCCGTCTACCCCCGAATCTCACATTGATTCCTCCCACTTTATTCCTATCCCATAGAATCTAGCGAGCCTTAGTCACCAAACCCCTTCCGCACACATGACTTTGTCAAAATGCTTCCTTTTCAAGAGTTCTCAGACCCTCTTTTGAATGGTTTCATTCATTCATACTTTTTCTAAAAAAAATAAAGTCAACCTCAAGCTCCCCAACCTATAATTTATAGAATCTAAATGGCTTCCTTTTTGGAAACTGAAGGAACCAAATGAGCATCATTTACAAGCTCTTTCTCCAGAACTTCTTTTGGTTCCCTGGCATGTAATTAGTCTTGGGCCGAAACACGATTAATTTGAATTAGTTCAGTGCAGCCTTATTACCGGTACATTCCTCCTGGGTTTTACCCATTGTTCATGCTACACCTTCCAGTTGATGATCCTGTTCCAAGGAAAAACCAAGCTAAATAAACTCCCAGTTAACATTACCCCTTCTTTCCCCGGCTGTAGGCCTGGTATTGTTCTTCATTGTCCCCCACACGCTCCAAACACAGTTGTTTTTTTGTTTTTGTTTTTGTTTTTTAACATCTTTATTGGAGTATAATTGCTTTACAATGGTGTGTCAGTTTCTGCTTTATAACAAAGTGAATCAGTTATACATATACATACGTTCCCATATCTCTTCCCTCTTGCATCTCCCTCCCTCCCACCCTCCCTATCCCACACCTCTAGGTGGTCACAAAGCACCGAGCTGATCTCCCTGTGCTATGCAGCTGCTTCCCACTAGCTATTCCAAACACAGTTTTAAAGGTGCATTTTGGTGTTGGTATCTCTCACACATCTATTTATTCTTTTAGACTTCCCAGCACTGCTCTCAAAAGTGTGCTGGTCCTCTTGACCCCTTCATTCCACCTCTCCTTCCAAGTTCCTTTCACCTTCCATCCCATTAGAAAAGAGGGTGAGAGTTTATCCTGTTGCCCCGACACCAAACTGCAAGAAGTACGTTAGGGATGAGAGTGAGGGAGGCCCATGAGGCCCCTCCTTGATGCAAGGCTAACAGGACAGCCTTTCTCCTTGGCTGTGTTTATTCCATTTGAAATACCCTTGAGACACCCTTGAGGAGACAAGAGATGTAACATGAAATGGAAAAAAAGCACCGAGTACTTACCTGGAGATCAGAATTCCTTGGATTAAATGTGCTTTGATATCACTACTAATCATTGCTGACATTAACTGAGCACTTAATGTGTTGCAGGCACTGTTCTAGGCCCTTTACACATGCTCAGAGATGAGTACTATTTCTTATCCCCATTTTTCAGATGAGAACATGGAGGCATGCAGAGAATTTCCCAAAGTCATGAAGACAGCTGGTGAGTTAGCAGGCTAGGGTTGGGGTTGGAAATGAGGAACTAGTCTGCCCAGTTCAGACACCGTTGCCACTACTAGTCTGTCCCCCACCCTATATCACTCCTCTGTCCACGACCAGCTTGTATCACTGTAGCCCCGGACTTAGCTTCTCAAGCCTCACTTTCATCACCTTTTAAATTAGACTCTCAGCCAGATGACTTTGAGCATCCCTTGTGGCTCAGATACCCACATACTCCTTGCCCTATTTATACCTCAGAGGCAACCACAATAACTCATAAGGAGGTGCTTCCCAACCTGGGACAGCAATACCAGCTGTCAGTGTCATAGTGAGAGCAGCTTCCAGATGTGGTCCCTTCCCCACCATAAACACCCAGATTCCCTGGGAGGGATGCAGGAAGCCGCTACACTGGAATTGACCTATAACGGCTGGTCAGTTCCCAGGCACCCATGAACCCAACTGTCTCCCTTCTGGCAATGGGTTTGAATGCAAACTTCTGAGACAGGGAACACAGAGCAGAAAATAATGGGAATGACTCAACGGCAAAGCCAAGTTTTCGTGGCTCAAGAATTAACAAGGAATAGAAAACCATAATTTGAAAACATCATATGCACCCCAATGTTCATTGCAGCACTATTTACAATAGCCAAGACATGGAAGCAACCTAAAGGTCCATCAACAGATGAATGGATAAAGAAGATGTGGTACATATATACAATGGACTATTACTCAGCCATAAAAAGAGAATGAACTAGGACTTCCCTAGTGGCGCAGTGGTTAAGAATCCGCCTGCCGATGCCTGGGACAAGGGTTCGAGCCCTGGTCCGGGAAGACCTCACGTGCCTCGGAGCAACTAAGCCCGTGAGCCACAACTACTGAGCCCACGTGCCACAACTACTGAACCCCACGTGCCTAAAGCCCGTGCTCTGCAACAAGAGAAGCCACCGCAATGAGAAGCCCGTGCACCGCAACAGAGAGTAGCCCTCGCTCACCGCCAACTAGAGAAAGCCCGCGCACAGCAACAAAGACCCAACGCAGCCAAAAATTTTTTTAAAAAAGAGAGAAAATGAAATAATGCCATTTGCAGCAAACATGATGGACCTAGAGATGATCATATGAAGTGAAGTAAGTCAGACAAAGACAAACATCATATGATATCACTTATATATGGAATCTAAAAAAAAAATGACATAAGCGAACTTATTTACAGAATGGAAACAGACTCACAGACTTAGAAAACAAACTTATGGTTACCAAAGGGGAAGGGTGGGGGGTAGAGATAAATTAGGAGTTTGGGATTAACATATACACACTACTATATAGAAAATAGATAATCGACAAAGACCTACTGTATAGCACTGAGAACTCTACTCAATACTCTGTAATAACCTATATGGGAAGAGCATCTGAATCTGTATATATACATATATATGTATATATATATATGACTGAATCACTTTGCTGTACACCTGAAACTAACACAACATTGTAAATCAACTATCCTCCAATATAAAATAAACAATTTTTTAAAAAGAATGAACAAGGAGATCAGCCCCCCACACTCTAACTTTGTGTTTTTGGCTCATGAAACCTCTACCCAATGTCTAACATTTTTCTTCTGAAATCTCTTTGTGTTCTGGTCCCAAATTACAGCAGCCCACACCTACACCTAAGAGAGAGGAAAAAAGATGTGACAGAATAATGGAACATCATCTTGAGAAATTAAAACAAATAATCTTTGAAGAACCTAAGACAGAACATCTTAACCTGACTACTCGAAGGAAGGTATGAGAGTTCAAATACGTGTAGAAAACAGACCTGCTCCATATCACGCCCCATCTGAACTCGCGAAACAAGCAGGTAAGGGTCAGATACAGCTATTTGTACGTTAGCTCACCTTTGACTTTGGACTTTTAAAAATAGACTCTTTCACAATGATAGAACTAGAACTGGATTTTGTAAATGTGCGATAGTTACCGCCGCACCGTTATCTAAGCCACAATGCCTTACACCCAGAGCCACAAATCCCAAGTGTATTGATATTCCCGAGAATTCTCATTGGGCACGAAATGAGTTGTTCTTTTATTTAAACATTATGAAGTGTACTGAAATTTTTTTCTCTTAGATTCCTACTGATTCTCACATCTGTGAAAGTGAATATTCTGGCAGCATTTGTGGTAGCGATTTCCATGCTATAAATCGGGAGAATGTAAGTACCAACCGATACTTTCCATTCACCAGTGACAGCCGCCCAGGGCCAAGGCTGGTGGAAGGGCCCCAGGTGCAGGACCCCGTGACCTGAATACACACCTGCCCTGATAGGGAGCCTGGCGCTTCTGGACAGCAGGAGAGATCAAACGTGGTGGGTTTTTTCCCAAGACCTTGGAATTTGGAGATAGGCTATCAGCATAAAAAGAGAAGCGTGACCCAGGCTGCCCTTAGCTTGGCTTGTCCTGAGGTCATTCCAAATATCAGATAATAGTCATCAGAGATGAAATGACCAATGGAAGGGGCCAGAATATTGGAAATCATCCTTATATTTGCAAAATATGCCATAAGGTCTTTTTTTTTTATTAGACCAACAAAAATGTTCCACATTATCCTTGCCCACAGCCAACCACCACCAACATGCTAGAAATCTCAGAAAACAGCAAAATGTGCTAAGTAACTTTCTTTTAGACCATGTTAATTTTACTTTCTCAACTTCAGTATCCACAGTATACTATGGAATTTATTTCAACATTAATAACTGTTAAAGATATCCACCGAGAGATTATCTTGGACCTCTTAGTTGAGAAAAAAAAAGTTGTGAATGGTTTTGTTCAAATTTTGGAGATTCTGTTTGGTACTCAACCCATAAGGTCTTAATTGTCTTTATCTCAGCAGAGAATGTAAAGCTGTGACAGGGTTTTTCCGTGAGGGCTAGGCTGAGGCACCCACTGGGCTGGGAACTCCCCCAGCCCGTCCTACACAAGGGAGGGGAGGGGTGGTTTTCCCACTTCCGGTATCCAGAAGATACATTTTTCCAGAAGGTATAACGCTGTGCGATTTCAAAGGCTGAAGGGAAAACTTAGGCAGAAAAATAGAGACAACTCTCAGTTATATGCCCTTGAGCTGGTTTTCTTTTGCTGTTTAGAACAGTGACAGTAATGATACAAACACAGAACAGCCACTAGATTTGCGCCAGGCACCTATCTCGTTCTTCACTTACTCTTCCTCACAGCCGCCCTATGACGTGGATGGTATAGTCCCATCTTACAAGTGAAGAAACTGATTTACAGAGAGATAAAGTAACCTGCTACAGTCACTAATCTAGTAAGAGGTAGACTCTAGATTTTGAAGATGGTATTGAATATTATGTTCCATTATTGGGAGCTAAATAGCTCGATGTGAACATATTTTGACAAGCACAATGTATGAAAGGAAAGAATTATTACTCTTGGGCCCAGGTCACCTTCCAACAGTGATTTAAGTCAGTGTTGATACTTAAGGGCCAGTTATGTTCAAAGGCACTGTGGTGAGTACTGTCCACAGTGCTGGGCACATAGTAGGCTGTCTATAAAGAGTGGGTTTTTTAGTTTATTTTATTGAAATACAATTGATTTACAATGTTGTGTTAGTTTCTGATGTACAGCAAAGTGATTCAGTTATACATATATGCATTCTTTTTTAAAATATTCTTTTCCATTATGGTTTATCATAGGATATTGAATATAGTTCCCTGTGCTATACAGTAGGACCTTGTTGTTTATCCATTCTATATATAATAGTTTGCATCTGCTAATCCCAAACTCTCAATCCTTCTCTCTCCCACCCCCCTCCCCCTTGGCAACCACAAGTATGTCCTCAGTCTGTTTCTGTTTTGTAGATAAGTTCATTTGTGTCATATTTTAGATTCCACATATAAGTGATATCATATGGTATTTGTCTTCCTCTATAAAGAGCGTTGAATGAAGGAGTGTGTGGTCTCTACACTTGAGAAAATGTAGCAAGGCATGGAGGTGTGTGTTGCAATTATGCCCCCAAATGACATGAATGATGAGTGTCAGCCAGAGGAATCTGCAAAATGTTGGTGACGGAAGTCGCAACTAAGACGGGCTTGGAAAGAGGGATGTGGTTTTAATAGAGAGACATTGGAGGAAAAGGTTGGAATTCCAGACAAGGGGAACTGTGTCAGGGAAAGCACTTGGTTGAAAGGTTTGGAGGTGAGCCAGTAATCTGGCTTTGTGGTGTGAAGGCTGGAGCTCAGGCTGAAAAGGTAGAGCACTGACCACCATGAAAATCAGTCTTGGCCGGATCCTGTATAGAAAGAGAGTGAAAACTTTGGAGCAGGGAGTAAGCGCTTCACAGCTGCACTTGGATGCTGCTTCAGCCGTGGTGTGATGGATTCAGAAACAGCAGCCAAGACGTCTCTGGAAAACATCGCTATCGTTCCAGAAAAATTCATGAGAGTAGTGACAGTGGGAATGGAGAGAAAGTACAATCCACATTGGTTGGTATGTCCCCAGAAATGCTTACCACGTTCACTCTTAGCTGAGACCAAGCATTTGGGGCAGGTGGGGAAGGGGCGTGTAAATTCACTACCCAAATCATGCAGTACACACTTAACAAAACCAAATCAACGTACACGATCCGAACCCACGTCATCTTCATTCGTAGCAAACGCCGCTCTACCTTCAGTTAATAGATTTATTTGTTTAGCTTAGATCTCTATTCTATTTAAACAAAATTAGGTGGCACGTAAAACAAGGGATTTTCTTTATTCCACCAAGTTTACCTGTATTGCTTGCTGAAAATATTTTTAACTGATTTGAAACTGATTTTTTTTTGCTCTTTAAATTGTTTTTAAAATGTTTAGTTATGAAGTATTTCAGAGAAAAGTTTAAAAATACACTTGTTTAACAGACGCAGCCTAAATGTCCATAGCAGGATGAATGGATAAAGAAAATGTGATATATACATATGATAGACTATTATATTTAGCCTTAAATAAAGAAGGAAGTCCTGAGAGGCATTAACATGGATCGACCATGAGGACGTTATGCTAAGTGAAATAAGCCAGTCACAAAAGGACAAATACTGGGTGATTCCACTTATATGATGTATGTAAAGTAATCATACTCATAGAAAAAGAAAATAGAATGCTGGTTGCCAGGAGCTGGGGGAAGGCAGAACGTGGAATTATTGTTTAATGGGGAAAGGGTTTTAGTTTTGCAAGATGAACAATTTCTAGAGGGGTACTTCACAGCAATGTGCATACAATTAATAATCTTAGATTTAATTCTCTCTTCTGACTTTCTTTTTACTATTATTTGCTATGACATCTATTTTAACCCGATACCAACTTTGTAACCCCCATTTTCAAGTATTTGAAATAAATAAGACAGATTTTAATGCTATCTCAACTTTCAGTCTGTTTTTGTCTCTTGGAGATAAAGTGTAATTGTTAGAAACAGCATACAGTTGAACATTTTTAAAAAAATCATCAGTAACCCTTCATAATCTTACAGATAAATTTAATCTATTTGCATTTTATATTACATTTGAACCAGCACTTCCAGTTATTTGGGGCATGTGCCTGGATTTAACAAATAAATTTGTAGTTTTTTAAAGATCATTTTGCATATTTTAATATGTCAGTTTATCTTTTTTGGCATGGTTTTTGATTTCCTCTTTTCACTTGCATTGTTTTTGAAATAAACTTTAAACCGTATCCCTTTGACCAAAATCAGAGGGCAATCTCAGAGAAGTGACCTATTTGTCCTGGGTTCACTGTAATCCTCAAGATGAGTGTCTGAGATCCACAGAAACTAGCTGAGTCTGGTCGGCACGGATCTGGTGGAAACAGCCCTACATCACCAGGTTTCAAAGGCCATCGCAGACTTCCTGTTTGCATGTGGGTGCAAGTTCCCCTGTGGGAGTGAACTTTGAGAAAGTAGAGGTTTTTTCAGCAGCAAGACCCGGACCAGGTGATGGATCAGTGAACCTTGGGCAGGAAGCCGTAGTTCCATCCTGGCAAAGGAAACTGCCAGAAAAGACATGGGAGCTGGCCAAATTGGGGTCCACAGCATGGCCCTGTTCAAGCAGATGTCTGGAGTAGAGGGTCAAGGAAAAGTTTCATCAAGTACACTGGCCACCCAGCTTGGGAACTACAGGTAATTGTTAGTCTAAATTCACACTTGGAACACTGATCCCAGAGATGGACCCCAGGCTGCCTCTCCTGGACGTGGTCATGAACAACAAAGGATTTGAGGTCAGGCTGACCTTGAATTAAGTCTCCACGTGCTAACTATGAAATGTGGAATCAGTGATTGTTACTTAAACTTACTTTCCTCCACTGTGAATGAAGATAAATGTAGTACACATCTCACATGGCTCTTTTATAGTTGGAAAAAAAACGGGGTTAAAGTTAATGTAGGTAAAAGTGCATGACACCACAAAGGGCTCAATACATCCTAGTTAACATTGTTATTAGGATTCATGACCATGAGCGGGCAGGGACTCCAGGCTGGGCTGTCTCTGGTTCTGGGATGGGGAGAACTGATTTTCCGCTGACCTGAGTGAGGCTGACCAGGGGCAGCGGGAACAGACTCTGTTCTCTTAATCAAAGAGGTTCCTGAAACTTCCTTGCTGAAGGGGTGCCTAACCTCCCACACTGCTGCTTGCCCAGTTCTCTCGTGAAACAGGTTCTCGGTTTTCGAAGGGAGAGGGAGGAACACTGCCAGTGAGTGCTTTGCTCAGAAAACCGTGGGGTTTCTTCTCCCACTTTTCCTAAATCCCTCCTGCTTTCACTTAAACCAAAGGATTTTGTTTCCAGAAGCTTTTCACTTTAGCTTTTTCCTCTCTGACTCGATTTCTCAGTCACGTGCCTCACTTGGTCTTTCAGAGAAGATGATGCTGATCTTTAGGTCTCTCTGATTTTAAGATGAACAGAAATCAGCAAAAGGGAAAAAAAAAAAAGCACTGCATATCTGTCCGACCCTGCCTTGCTCTCACAGCCCAGGGACTGCCCCCAGCTCTGCTGTTTGAATAACCTCTGGGTGTGTGATCCACCCCCCCACCCCAGCTTAAGTTTGAACTCCAGAACAAATATTTGTCCTGTTTTGGAGCAAAGTTTGAGAGCTCTCTTCTTCTCTTTTCTCTCAATTCTCTTTTTGAAAACCAACTGTACGGCTCTGTTGTCCCTCTGATCGTGGCTCAGGGAACAGTGGGCTCCTTCCAGACCCGGCGCTGGAGAGCTGGGCAGAGCAACCTAGCACAATGAAGGGGCTCATGTGCTTTCTTGTCTGCTTCCTCCTTTCTGAATCACAGGGCTTCGAAATCCCCACCAATGGACTTTCAGAGGTAAGTGCTTCCAGAAGACTTCCTTGCTGTCGGCCCCATATGTTAGCTTGGTAAATAACTTGTTACCTGTTGCTATTCAAGGACGGTATTCTGTGTGGAATGGAAATTCATGATAAAATTATTCTGAGTAGACGTGTTCACTATTATAATTACTGGAACCTGTATTTACCCTTTTTTTGATTCAATATTTGTATATATTGGAAAATGATCTCTACAATGTCTTTAATATCTCTCACATACATAGTTACAGTGTTTTCCCCTTGTGACAAGGATTTTTAACTTTTTATTTTATATGGCGTATAGTTGATTACCAGTGTTGTGATAGTTTCAGGCATACATCAAAGTGATTCAATTATACATGTATCTATTCTTTTCCAAATTCTTTTCCCATTTAGGTTGTTGTATAATATTGAGCAGAGTTCCCTGTGCTATACAGTAGGTCCCTGTTGGTTATCTGTTTTAAATATAGCAGTGTGTACATGTCAGTCCCAAACTCCCTAACTATCCCTCTCCCCCTCCCTTCCCCCCGGTAACCATAAGTTCTGGAACATATATTTACCCTTTAAAGCATTAACAGGTTTTGCATGAGAACCAAGTTCACAGCCCGGCCCCATAGTGTACCGTTTACGAAGTACAGCTGCCCTCTCCTTATCTAAAAAATTGGGGATAATAATTGATCTAACCCAAAGGGTTGTTATAAGAATTAAGTGACATATGTAAACTACCCAGCACAGTGCAAACCTGAGGAAGAACTTAATAATTATTAGCTCTCATAACTATTATTATGAAATATCATTATCACTCTTTTACTTAAGAGTATATAGAAAAGTCATTTTCAAAGCACTTTGTTTGTCATACCTAAGTGAAAATGATTTCCAAATTAAGGACACTTAATATTCCTGTTAAAGGGGAAGATAGGGCAAATGGGCGGGCAGAGTGTAGGAATTACTCCTGGGGAGCTCAAGGTCTTCACTTCAGACCCTTGATCATCCCCAACATATTGAAAGTCTTGGACTGAAAGTCATATAAGAGCTTTTTTTTTTTTTTTATAAATTTATTTATTTATTTTTGGCTGCGTTGGGTCTTTGTTGCTGCACGCGGGCTTTCTCTAGTTGCGGAGAGCGGGAGCTACTCTTCGTTGCAGTACGTGGGCTGCTCATTGCGGTGGCTTCTCTTGTTGCGGAGCACGGGCTCTAGGCATGTGGGCTTCAGTAGTTGTGGCTCACGGGCTCTAGAGTGCAGGCTCAGTATTTGTGGCTCATGGGCTTTGTTGCTCCGTGGGTTGGGTGGGGTCTTCCTGGACCAGGGTTCAAACCCGTGTCCCCTGCATTGGCAGGGGGATTCTTAACCACTGCGCCACCAGGGAAGCCCCAAGAGCTATTTTGATGTCAGAAAAGCAGCATGTATTCTGGGAATATCCTAGAAGGCGCAGCGGCTTGTGATACTTACAGAGTGGATTACCTACAAAGATGCCAAAGAACACGATGGCATATTTGCAAGAAAAAAAAAATCACCCTGTCTGCCTAGAAACTATCATATTTTCTAACACTTAAAAAACTACCAGAGTATGTTGGAAATCTCATTGACGAAGCCAGGAGTTGGAGGCAAGATATCCAAATGTGTTTGTGCTTTTTCAGTCACTTACTGGCATTCCTTTCACATCGCCATTTCTAACTCAATGGATAGTGGTCCACATTTACCTAGTAAGACACCTCTGATGCCCCCAAGATCTACCCAGTACTTCTGCCAGGCACCTTCCTGATCACTGGGCTACTGTAACCCCTACTGGGATATCCCATCATCTTCAGGCAAACTCAGAAATGAACTCCTGCCTCCAGCAAATTTGGAGATACTAACTCTCATTTACTCACCTCTGAGACGTAACTAGCAAACAAATATATTAAAGAAATCATTGTAGGGACTTCCCCTGGTGGCACAGTGGTTAAGAATCCGCCTGCCAATGCAGGGGACATGGGTTCAAGCCCTGGTCCGGGAAGATCCCACATGCCACAGAGCAACTAAACCTGTGCACCACAACTACTGAGCCTGTGCTCTAGAGCCAGCGAGCCACAACTACTGAGCCCGTGTGCCACAACTACTGAAGCCCGAGTGCTATAGGGCCCGCATGCTGCAACTAGTGAGCCCATGTACTGCAACTACTGAAGCCTGCATGCCTAGAGCCCGTGCTCCAAAATAAGAGAAGCCACCGCAATTAGAAGCCCGCACACTGCAATGAAGGGTAGCCCCTGCTCTCCACACTAGAGAGAAAAAAAAAAAAAGAAATCATTGTAACAGACACAGAAAACAAACTTAATAGTTCCAAAGGGAAAAGGGGGGAAGGATAAATTAGGGATTTGGGATTAGCAGATACACACTACTATATATAAAATAGATAAATGGCAAGGACCTACTGTATATATAGCACAGGGAACTCTACTCAATACTCTGTAATAAGTTGTATGGGAAAAGATAGTGGAAAAGAATAGATTATATGTATATATATAGCTGAATCACTTTGCTGTACACCTGAAACATTGTAAATCAACTATACTTCAATTAAAAAAAAAGAAATCATTGTATGAAAAAATGAGATTGCCCAGAGATATAGAAAACAAGACAAAATAATATATTGAATACAGTACCTTATGCCTGTCACCAGCTCCCTGTTTTTTGTTGATAGAACTAAACATCCTAAATTCTTTTTTAAGTTTGCAGAATATGGAGACCTTGTGGAACTGGCCCCAGGCAAATTTCAATTTGTGCCAGAGAACCGGAGGTACCAGGTACAGTAAACCTCAGTTGCAAAAGGGAAAATAAGTGAAAGAGATCATGATTGAAGAAATAAGAGAAGGATTGAGGTGATTTTTGCTACATTTTCTCAAGAGCATGTTTTTTTAGCAGCAAAGAGTCCGGTGGTTTTACACCCGGGGGAAACACTGTCCAGCTGAAATAAAGGGAAACCTCCACATGGCTGTCTGTTCATCTTCAAACTGTAATGGTCACCTTGGTCCCTTAGAGAATACATGGCTATGTGTTTTCTTCAAAGTTTAAGATTATGGGATAGTTTTACTGCCTTGTATGGAAGAGTTTCCTCTTAGGACACTTCCTATTGGGGCCGCACGTGCTCTCCTACCAGTCTGGGTCACTACTGTCTCGGGGAGTTGCTCAGAGAGCACAGGGGACCTGACCGGTCTTCTCCCGGATGCCAGCAACAGCACAGACAAAATGCTCTAACTCATGGGGTGAGTTCTCCAGGGGGCCAAGAAGGGTTTGGCTTCTCCCATGTAGAGCCCAGGTGCTAAAAAAGGAGGTATTTGTGGAAGCAACTCTAAGCTGACCTATGACATCTTTTGTGCGGGTACGAATTTTTGACCTGCTGCAAGTCCAGGCTTTTTGTAGACCGATAATATTAAAACCCAGTAGGCAAGTCCTCACGTCAGGGTCTTCATCTAAAAGGGAAAACTTCATCGTTGGGAATTGCATTCAAAAAGTCCAAAAGACCCACAGACATAGAAAACAAACTTAGGATTACCAAAGGGGAAAGGGGGAGAGGGATAAATTAGGAAGTTGATTAACAGATACACACTACTATATATAAAACAGATAACCAGGACATCCCTGGTGGTCCAGTGGTTAGGACTGCACGCTTCCACTGCAGGAGGCACAGGTTCGATCCCTGGTTGGGGAACTAAGATCATGCAAGCTGCACAGCACGGCCAAAAAATAAATAAAATTAAATAGATAACCAACAAGGACTTACTGTATAGCCCAGAGAACTATACTCGGTATTTTGTAATAAACTATAAGGGAAAAGTATCTGAAAAAGAATAGTTATATATGTAGGTATAACCAAATCACTTTGCTGTACACCTGAAACTAACACTAAACTAACACTGCTTCCCTGGTGGCACAGTGGTTAAGAATCCACCTGCCAATGCAGGGGACACAGGTTCGAGCCCTGGTCCCAGAAGATCCCACATACTGCGGAGCAGTTAAGCCCGTGCACCACAGCTACTGAGCCTGCGCTCTAGAGCCCGTGAGCCACAACTACTGAAACCAGCAAGCCACAACTACTGAAGCCCGCGCGCCTAGAGCCGGTGCTCCACAACAAGAGAAGCCACCACAATGAGAAGACTGCGTGCAGCAGCGAAGACCCAATGCAGCCAAAAATGAATAAATAAACTATGCTTCAATTAAAAAAAAGTCTAGAAGAAGGCAGTCGTTGGCCTCGCTATGTCACATAATACCCCCTAAAATTTCAACTCACCCCAAATGAGGCAAGCTAAGCTAATGTCCCACACCTTAATTATTACTTTAAAATCCATCTGACATTAAAGGTTCACCCATCACTCTAAAGCCAGTCAGTTTTCCATGCCCACAGGACAATCATTCATGTGGATACAGTAAGTCCCCTACATATGAATGAGTTCCGTTCTGAGAGCACGTTCAGCAAGTCCAATTTGTTCGTAAGCGTGACAAAGTTAGCCTAGGTACCCAACTAACACAATCGGCTATAAACCTACTGTAATAGGTTTATAATACTTCTCACACAAATAATGCATAAAAAACAAACAAACAAAACTTTTAAAATAATTTTTTTAATTTTAATTTTTTAAATTAATTTATTTATTATTACTTTTGGCTGCGTTGGGTCTTCATTGCGGTGCGCAGGCTTCTCATTGCCGTGACTTCTCTTGTGGAGCACAGGCTCTAGGTGCGCGGGCTTCAGTAGTTGTGGCACATGGGCTCAGTAGTTGTGGCTCGTGGGCTCTAGAGCACAGGCTCAGTAGTTGTGGCACATGGGCTTAGTTGCTCCATGGCATGTGGGATCCTCCCAGACCAGGGCTTGAACCCATGTCCCCTGCACTGGCAGGCGGGTTCTTAACCACTGCGCCACCAGGGAAGTCCCAAGAAAACATTTTTAATCTTACAGTACAGTACCTTGAAAAGTACAGTAGTACAGTACAACAGCTGGCGTACAGGGGATGGCATCGAGTGAACAGGCAAGAAGAGTTACTGCCTGGAGGAGGTAGAGGAGGTGGGAGATGGTAGAGCTGAAGGATCGTCAGAAGTAGGAGACGTAGGGCAAGCTGCAATTTCACTTATGCCTGACGTTGATGGAATGCACGTTCGCATCTTCAAAAGTTCGCAACTTGAAGGTTCGTATGTAGGGGACTTACTGTAATTCTCTAGCATAGCGGTTAGAGTACAGAATTTTCCACCGTGCTTGACTCAGGGGCTACACCAAGGAGGGAAATGCATCCAAGTCTCTGCTCCCATGTAGCTTCATCTAGTGGAAGAGACAGACACGCCTTCCCGCTGCCTGGCTTTGAGGAAAGACTCTGCTGCTGAGAAAACAATCAGTCAGACAAATAGGATAAAGGTGATCTGTGCTACTCAGCTTAAGTTTGGTTGAACATTTTCATTTGAAAACATAGGTTTTAGCACTGTATCAAAGGATGATGGGCATGCAACCAAAAAGTGACTGAGACATTTGTTCACAGAAACACACCAGTGGGAAAATAGCATTCAAGAATATTTGATAATTATGTCTTGGTTCCAGTGAATGAGTTATAGCTCAGCCCTGAAGGAAAAAAATATCTTTTGAGAAAGTATATTTTGAGAAAACAGTTTTTGCCCTCAAGGTAATAAGCAACACGCTTCTGAAGAATGATTATCCAACTTCCTTTCACAGAGGAGTGTTTCTGGAGAATCTGGAGAAATTATGGTAAGTTTACTTTGATTTTGTTAAAAATTGATGTCTGAATGACTTTTCTGTTACCTATTATCGAGAAATCAATACGGGTGCCTCCTTTGTCTTCATCACTGAGAACGTTTACCTGACTTTCGAAATACCCCCTTGCCCAGTTCTGTTTGGAAGTGTGTCTAAAATTCAACATGAAAGGGTGCAGTTTGTATGCAGCCGGGAGAGCTGTCCCCAGGAGCTGAAAATGTCCCTTCTCTTTACTTTCGCAAGTTTTGCCAACAGTGTAGGTGTTTTTGGAATAAAAACTGTGTATTTATTCCAACAGAACAGTTTTGATTTAAAATAGGACACCTAACAGCTTTGGAGGGTAAAGCGTGAGTGTGGAAAAAGCACTCAAACATGAAATGGCCCGATTCCCTGAGATGTTCGGAGTAGAGCTTCCTGTGGCAAGAAAACATCAAGAGGAAGGGGTTCCCTGGGCTTCCTGCTCTGAACTGACAACAACTGTGAGAAGCTCTGGTTTAAGGGGGAAGAAGGACAAACAATGTAACCTGGGTTTTATCTCAGCTTGATGTGGGCTGGATGTTAATGTGTTGAAAGGTTTAATCTTGGATGACAGAGTTTAGGGATATGACACCTAGTATTGAAATAAGCAAAACTTTTCGGAGAAAAAAGCAAAACCTAGTGGGTCACATCACTGCCATAATCCTGACAGTTTAGAGTCACCTCCTAAAAGATGTGCGTTTGCAGTACTTTGTCTTTGAGCACACGGATACTGGAACTGCCTTAAATCAGTAGAGAAGGATTGGGATTAGGGGTCCAGAGTACTGGACTGCATCAAAACGCCGTCTGCAAGATATTCTGTTCTTTGCTCACATCCATCAGCATTCTCATGTTTTGTTTTAATTTGGGAAAGGACAAGAGGACTGCGAGAAGGTGAAATTACAGTAGATAAGGTTGAAGACGGTAGGTGGCAGTGTGGGGCTTTGGGGACCACATGTGTCTTCCACCCCACCGTACCCCTGGAAGTGCCCAGGTCCCCTTCCAACGCTGCAGTCCTGCATCCTTCCTTCCCTCTGGCCCTGCATTCAAAGTTATTTCCTGCACTTTCGTAATCCAATCTTGCTTCCCCACAACCATTTTCTCCTCGTATTCTAACCTTTAAAATCATTTTTAATAGACTCATAGCGCTTGAAAGGCATCTCAAGATATCTCAGGCCTTTTGTTATTAAATTTTATTTATTTTAATTTCATTTTTCCTCTGACTTTTAAATTTTTATTGTTGTTGATATTTATTTAATTTATGACTTTGCTTTTTTAATCTTTGATCTGTTTGGTTCTGAAAAGGGCACATTAAAGTTTACTAATGACAAAAAAAAAAAAGAAAAGATATCTCAGGCTTCTGCCTGAGGGGTATTCCAAGAAGTTAGGAGAATGCTTAGTAATACCTGAGTTATACGCTTAACGATGCCTTAGAATTGTTTGTAATAAAATGGACCAATGTTAGCATTGAATACGTAGTGAAGTTCTGTGTCATTTTTCTCTGAGTACAGTTGTATTTTCTCACCAATTACAGGAAGATGTTGATCAAGTGACTCTTTATAGCTATAAAGTCCGGTCTACTATCACTTCCCGAATGGCCAACACTGTCATCCAGACCAAAGTGGTGAACCACTCCCCACAGCCTCAGAATGTCGTGTTCGATGTGCAGATTCCCAAAGGAGCCTTCATCTCCAACTTCTCCATGTGAGTAACTCCTGTGCAGAACCAGAAACTGGATATGCTCTGCTCACAGAATTGAACCCCGTCGCAGTTAGGATGGACCTTAATGGCCACCTATTCCAGTGGTTCTCGCTTTCAGAGCTGTGGACCCACTGGACATCAAGAGTCATCTTGGGGTGGGTCCCAGTATTTTGCGTCTGTTCAGAGTAACAGAATTTATGAAGCATTTGCTTTTCTTTTCTAATAAATTAAAGCATCCTTAAGCCTATCTCTGTGGTAACAACCTCCCACTTACTTGGGGAGAGAAAAATATATGGAGTTGCCCTGGGTTACAGGAAACCATATATGAGTGTGTAGGAGGTGGCAGGTCAGCATCATCTATCACATGTTTCTTTATGGGGAAAAAAAAGTGGAGAACCGCTGATTAAATCCAGTCACGTGTCCAGTGCTTGAATTCCTCTGTGTAGCTGCTGACAAGTGAATTATCCAGGCTTGACTTGAATATCTCCTTAATGATAAACTCACTACTTTCCAAGGCAATTCACTCAGTGGTTGGCAGTGCTTAGAATTATTTCTGCCACTTAATTGAAATCCGTTCCATCTCCTACTCAATGACTCTAGTTCTATTCACAAAAGAATTCTTAAAAAATTCTCTACAAAATGCATACTGAAGTGTTCAATGATGAGATGGTCAGCTACCTGAGACTGGCTTCAGAATAAATGAGGTGGAAGGAGGGGGTATAGACAATGGAGGTTGGCTGAGTATTGATAATGGTGTAACTCAGTGATGGTTTCATGGAGGTGTCTTACATTATTCTATTTTTTGTGTGTGCTTAAAGATTGCCATAATAAAAAAATTTTAAACCACCCCAATGTCTTTCAAATAGTGAAGGCCAGTTATTTTGTTCCCACTCTGAGGCTTCATTCATCAAGGGTAAACTTTCCCTGTTCTGCCAATAGAGGAATAAATAAAATAAAAGGTTCAAATACCAAGCACTTTGGCTTCTAAAAATGGCAGAGCCATTTTAATTATATTTTCTAAACAAAACAAAGCTTCTAAACAAAACAAAGGTTAGGGGAAAAAAAGGCAATTTGTGACTTGGAATTGGACTTTTTGGAATTGGAATTCATGGATTTTGAATCCTTTGAATTGTCTGAAAAATTTATTTCCGAAAAAAATTTTTTTAGTCAGCCTTTTCTAAAAAGCAAATGTAGAAGGAAAAGCTTTTATGTAGTGGTATTATATGACACTGTCTAAAACATTATATTAAAACTAGTTTAATAAATTCTTATTTTTAAACTATATGACTAGATATTCCAGGTAGCTCATCTTTCCATTTTCCTTCATTCTTTCAATTCGTCCTCATCTCATTCCTTAGAAGATTTGAGGTGATGAAAGACAGAATTGTGAAATATATGTTTATTTTGATCTCTCTGTACTCCCGGCTGAATGTATAAGATCAGAGAAGATAGCTCCTTACATCACCACAATTTAACATGAACTGCACAGACCTCCATCTCCAGTCAAAAAACTTCTCCTGCCTATTTACCAAGGTTCCGAATATTCCACCATTAGAGATTATTTCCTTTTGTCATAAAAACTTTTTGGTCTTCGAACCTTAGCATGATTTGATGGAAATAGTGCCGACCTGGGCACACGGGGTCCAGTTCTAGCTCTACCTCTGAGCAAGTGTGTGACCTCAAGCAAGTCGCTTGTCTCCTTGGCTCTGATTTCTCTCACCTACAGAGGTGAACCAAGCATGCTCGACAAGCGTGCTGTTGGCATTTGGGACAGGAAACTCCACCTCACGTTGCAGAATGTCTAGCACTCTTGGGGTCGTCCCATAATGCCAGTAGCCCTTCTCAGTCATCAGAACAGCCAAAAACTTCTCCACGCACTTCTAAATACCTCCTTGGGGAGAGATACTGCCCATTTGAAGGCCAGATGTTCCATTTTGCTTCTAAAATTCTGTCATTCGACTGCTCCAACTAATCATTATTTGGACGGATTAGGTGATGGCCAGCTAAAAGACAGAGGTGACATGAGCACACAGAGGTCCCCGAGGGAGATATTGGAGAGATAAACACAAACTTTGCGAAGAGATTGACAAGCACCTTTCTTTATCTTTCTTTGCTCTTTTCCACCCTCACAGGAGAGTGGAATGCCCCCAGGCCACCCCAGATCCTTAACACACGGGAGAATGATCTTATAAACCAAAAGTCAGCCAGATAACTAGTGACTTATCAGTCACCAATCCTCGGCACATTTGTCATTCCAAAGGGATGCACAAGAGAACAACCCTTAATCTGAAGGGTAAAACTGGAAAATGAAGAAACATTAAAAAATTTTTTTTATATTGGAGTATAGTTGATTTACAATGTTGTGTTAATTTCAGGTGTACTGCTAAGTGATTCAGTTGCACATATACATGCATCTATTCTTTTTCAAATTCTTTTCCCATTTAGGTTATTACAGAATATTGAGTAGAGTTCCCTGTGCTATACAGTAGGTCCTTGTTGGTTATCTATTTATATGCAGTAGTGTGTATATGATAATCCCAGTCTCCTAATGTACCTCTCCCGCTTCCACGTTTCCCCTTTGGTAACCATCAGTTTGTTCTTTAAGTCGGTAAGTTTCTTTCTGTTTTGTAAATAAGTTCATTTGTATCACTTTTTTTAGATTCCACATATGAGCGATATCATATGATATTTGTCTTTCTCTGTTCAACTTACTTCACTTAGTATGATCATCTCTAGGTCCACCCATGTTGCTGCAAATGGCATTATTTTATTCTTTTTTATGCTGAGTAGTATTCCATTGTATATATGTACCGCATCTTGTTGATCCATTCCTCTGTCGATGGACACTTAGGTTGCTTCCATGTCTTGGCCATTGTAAATAGTGCTGCTATGAACGCTAGGAAGAAACATTTTAAACACTACAATATGCGAGAGGAAGCTTTTAGGACAGAAGCCCACCTCACCTCTCTTAATCACACCATCAGATAAAGGGACTCCTGTGAAATATGCAAACGTCTCCGTGTTTCCTGCAGGTTCAAAATGATAATTAAATAATTCATTAAGTCCACCTGGTTGGGTTGTTGGCTTGTTGTTTGTTTGTTGTGCTAAGACTACTATTTGGACCAACTGTAGGCCCTCTGTCATTTTTTAGGACTGTGGATGGCACGACATTTACTAGTTCTGTTAAGGAGAAAACGGTGGGCCGGGCCCTCTACTCGCAGGCCAGAGCAAAAGGCAAAATGGCTGGATTGGTGAGGTAAGGGGGGGGGGGGTCCTCATCCACTGCTGCCCCCGCTCAACCCCAAAACCAGCCTCCAGGAAGGCACAGAACCTCATCCTCAGGGGGCAGAGTTAGGTATCGCCATTCCTGTTTCCCTAAGGCCTCCTGCAACACATGAGTTTTGGATGATCTCACACGTGTTAGCCTTACATAGCTTGCCTTGCATGTAGATGGCTGTCCTGTCACTAAACACTGATTCTCAGCAGAGTACAGAGAGGAACTACGGAAGTATTGGTGATCTTGTTACAGCACTGACCACATACACAGAAAGAAAGGTTTGGAATTTGTCTTAATGATTTTCTTGGCCTATTTTTATGGGGTGGCACCTTTTTCAGCACCAGTTACTTAGTTTAGATTCTGTTTATTTTTTTCCCCTTATGGTCTTAAATAAGACACTGGAAATGCCACGCCACCCTCAAAGAGGCAGCCTCTCCCACCAGAAATGTCAGAGGAACGTTCACTGATCCCACACTGTGTATCTAAGCTGCTCTCAGATCCTGCCATCTTTTTTTCTTCATCTCCTCCTCCTCCTCCTCCATACGCCCAAATTTCCCCTTAGTTGAAGTTCTTTTCATTTCATTCATGTGTTCATTCACTCAAAATAATGCACTGAATGTTAACACTGTACCCAGCTCTGTCAAAGGTGACAGCAACGCTGCAACAAACACCATCAGGCCAGTGGAGGAGATGGCCACGGAACCGACAGTGTATAGGTGACTGTAACATATAGGTGACCATAACATATATAGGTGACTATAATATATATATCATACAGGTGACTGTAATATGTATAATATTTAGGTGACTATAATACATATAACATACAGGTGACTATAATATATGTAACAGATGACTGTAATATATATAACAGGCGACTAATATATATAATATATAGGTGACTATAACATATATACCATATAGGTGACTACAGTATATATATTATATAGGTACGTGTAATATATATAATATATAATGGGGTAATATATAATGGTATAATGTGCTAATGTAGAGATGGTACAAAACCCTATGGGAGTTCCAAGTACCAAGTGAACAGTTCTGCCCGGGGGTCCAGAAGATCATCACAGAAGACTCGATGTTTGAGCTGAGCCCAAAGAGATTAATAGAATTCAGCCAGGAGAAAGGACAGGAGAAATTCCAAGCCAGGGGAACATCTCCAGCATGCATCCAGGTTAATAAGTGCTTTAAGTATCATTTTGCCGTCTTTACCCATCACTTTGACCACATCATCCATCCATTTATTATTTCTTCATTCCACAAATATTTCTTTACAGCAGAAACTCCTCCAGGTACTGCGGATACAGCAGAGAACACAGAGCTCACATTGTAGCCTGCCCCCCCCCCACCCAGATACATCAGGCCTCTCACCCCATGCTCTACTCCTAAGCTCTGTACCCGGCCGTGCTCGTCTTTTTCTTCAGCTGCCCTGTATCCCAAGCTCACTTCTTCATGGTACTTCCCTGATCCCAAACGATCCCATTATGCATGGTCTCACCTTGCTTATTTAGCCGTTTAATTTTTTTTTTAATCACCCATTGTTTCTCCTAATGCTCAAATCTCCCTCATTTGACAGTCCTGCTGTTTTCTCTTTAAAACCATAAACACCTCAAGATTAATGATCACATTGGACTTGGTGTGTATGGGACTAAATAAGGCATTAGTGCTGGAAATACACATTCAGTTTGATGAAATAATAGATGTCTTCTTTCTGAAGACTTTCAAAATATAAAGAATCTCTAGAACGAGTCTCAAAAGCAGTAGAGGAAAGGCGTGCTGTCTTTGGAATCATCTAAACTTGGGTTTGAGTTCCTACCGTAAAACTGACTCACCGTGTGGTCTAGAGTGATTACTTACCCTTTGTGAGCCTCACCTGTCATCATTTGATAACAGGGTATTGGGATCCAGCTTGCAGAGCTGCTATAATAGCAATGATATGTGTGTCCAGTTCCTGGTACATAGTAGGTGATCAATAACTAGTAGCTCTTTGCAGATGACACTCAAATCTGTAAGACGCTCTGGAAGAAAAAGATCAGGTAGGAGAGGAGAAGAAAATTCCAGGCTGGTGGAATGAAATTTATCTAGAAGTTGCAGTTACCTCTACTGTACGTACCGTTCATTCTTCTGAACAATGAGCAGGTTGTTAGCCCAGGGAAGCCCGGCTGCCCTCTGCGTAGGTTCTGCCTGTGATGACTCACGTGGGGGCCTCGCACCTTTAGGAGCAGAGCCCTCAATATGGAGAACTTCAAAACCGAAGTGAACATCGCCCCCGGAGCAAAGGTGCAGTTTGAACTTCATTACCAGGAAGTGAAGTGGAGGAAGCTGGGGTCCTACGAGCACAGGCTCCACCTGCAGCCGGGACGAGTGGCCAAGCACCTGGAGGTGAGCCCATCCTCCTACGGCTCTGTCCCTCATCTGTGCTTTCTGCCTGTCCCCACTCCTTGTGGTGTTCCATGCCACTCGACACTGCAGGTCAGGGTGGCGTGCAGAAAGGATTCTGGGTTTGGAGTCAACCAAGCCACTCCCTTGCGGATTTCAGTGCCAGCTCATCTCCTTATTAGCTGTGTCAGCTTCCTGTGGCCTGCTGTAACAAATGACCACACACTGGGTGGCTGAGAGCAACAGAAACGCCTTCTCACACAGTTCTGGAGGACGGGAGTCTGAAATCAACGTGTTGGCAGGGCTACGCGCCTAAAGGCTGCCAGGGAGAGTCTGTCCTTGCTTCTCCTGGTATCTGGAAGCTACTGGCATTCCTTGACTTGTGGCCACATCGCTCTAATCTCTGCCCCCCTGGTCACATCACCAGGGTGTGACCTCTTCTGAGTGTCTTCTGAGTGTCTCGAGTCTCCCTCTGCCTTGTTCTTATAAGAACACTTGTCGCTGGCTTTAGGGCCCATTGGGTAGTACAGGATGATCTCATCTCAAGATCCTTTATTGCATCTGCAAAGACCCTTTTTCCAAATCAGGTAGTAGTCACAGCTTCCAGGGATTTGATGTAGACATGTCTTTGGGGGGGCTCCATTTAACCCACTACACTGACCTTCCAACATGGGACAAGTTATCCTGAGCCTCAATTTTCTCACCTGTGAAAAGGGTACTACAACGTTCTTAGATTCCTTGGTTACAAGTGAGATGAGCTTATGGAAGTAGGTGGCAAATAATAGGAGTCAGTGAAGGTTGAGGTAGTCGTCTTCATCTGCTCCACGTTCCCCACGTTGCACCCCAGCTCTCTTTACCTCGAGAGCAATGCCTGTGGCAGGGCATTGGCTACCGATTTGAACTCACCTCTGCTGTAATCTTCACCTCTTGCCTTGAGAACTGAGCTGCTCTTTTCTTGGCTCGATTCTTATTGACATCACGTGAACACTTGTGTAAGAGGCAGAGCAGAACTGGAAGAAACCCAGGGAAGTGCACAGTTCAACCTGCTCTGCATTTGACGCATAGGAAGGTGAAGCAGACAGGTTGTAATTTGCCCATTGATGTAGAAGATTCAAGGGGATGAATGAATGGATCATGGTAAAATTCTCATTCCATTCTTGTTTCTAAATAAGAATGGAATGGGGATTCCCCTGGTGGTCCAACGGTTAAGACTCTGCGCTCCCAATACAGGGGGCCCGGGTTCGATCCCTGGTCAGGAAACTAGATCCCACATGCCACAACTAAAAGATCCCGCATGCCGCAACTAAGACCTGGTGCAGTCAAATAAATAAATAAATATTTTTAAAAAATAAATAAGAATGGAATGGAATAGAGTAGACGAAGGGAATTAAATCCCAGAGAAATGAAGCAATAGAAGGGGAATACTAGGTTGCCCAAAAGGTCTTCAGCCTACATGGTGAGATGCATTGTGTCACACAGAATTTAAAGAGCTTGCAGAAGTGATGGTGGAGCCATGCTGGGTCATCTTTGGGAAATCCTGAGGATGAGAAGAGCAGCAGAGGACTTAGTAAGTGTACTTCTTGCTCAATCTTGAAAGATATTTTAATGCTTTGAGTAATTTCTTTCCCACCTCTAGGTAGATGTGTGGATTATTGAACCTCAGGGAATGAGATTTCTTCATGTTCTGGACACATTTGATGGGCATTTTGATGGAGTTCCCGTCGTATCTAAAGGACACCAGAAGGTACCACAAGCATTGATGTTACAGAGTCTAAGAGGCCACTGGCTCCTGGGTTCTGCTCTCCTCCTCTGCTCTGGGGGATAGAAAAGCCATCAGGTGCTGAGCTGAGGGAACTATATGAAGGAACAGTGATCCCTGAGCAAAGTCTAGGGTCTCCCACCAGATATACAGAATAATATTACTGATTGTTTCATTGCATTTTGACCAGAGTCTGTCCCTTTTGGGGGTCCTGTCCCACTTCCCCCGGGTAATTTCACTTGACCAGTAGCTAAAAGACAGTTTTCACAGGGACTTGAAAACCACTGGTCCAGTGGTTAAGACTCTGTGCTTCCACAGCAGGGGGCAAGGGTTCGATCCCTGGTTGGGGAACTAAGATCCTGCATGCCGCGCGGCGCAGCCAAAAAAAGACAGTTTTCACATAATACACAGTGGGTTTTCATTAACCACAGCAAGAAATACTCAGCCTAATTCTCTCTGCCCTAATGGCCAATAGTAACCACCTTTGGAGGGATCGAAGTCCTCTAAGAACCTTTCACCAGCTCTTTCTAGAGCTGGTAGCTGTTTCTTCCTTGGGGGGAAAGGGAGGAATTCTTTGAATCTCTTATGAAGGACTGAAATCAGGCCAACAGCACCGCAGGCTGTTGGATGCCCCCTCCCATGCTTTGGCACCATCCCTTCCATCAACAACAAGACCACCGATGCTGCCCGGATGCAGAATGGCCCTGGACCTCCACCTGTGTGCACGAGAAGGTGCAGCTGTCAACTCCTCACCTGGAGAGGGAGGGGGGCCGAGACCGGGCTGTGACACTACTGTTCTTTCCAGGCACACATCACCTTCAAGCCCACGGTAGCACAGCAAAGAAAATGCTCCAACTGCTCTGAGACTGCGGTCGATGGTGAGCTCGTGGTGATGTACGATGTGAACAGAGAGGAGAAAGTCGGTGAGCTTCAGGTGGGTGAAAACAGACTCTGGGAGAATGGCCCTGCCAAAGCCTAAGAACTGTTTTTTGTTGAATAATCCCCCCTCATCCCCCCACCCCAGAATAAACCTTGCCAGCCTCTGGTTAGTTCCCAGCTGCCCAGGTGAGTGTCAAGGCTGCAGACAAGGGACTAAAAGCATATTTCTCTAAGTGTCGCTGAGCATTTTATGTCAAGATAACTGAATAAAGGTCATTGGGTCTCATGCCTTTGTCCCAGGAAGGTACGTCTAGGCCTCGAATGAAGAACCATAGGAAATCACAAAATGGGAATTTTCGATAACCTTCCAAGGCCCTTTGCAATGAGATGATCAAAGAAAGCACAGAGATTATGTTCCTTGTGAGATTTCTTGAGCATTTCCCTTTCCTCTTTTGTCACGTCTTAGATGTGTGTGCATATTTCCCTGTGCTAAAGTAATGAGGCCTTAGTAGCCAAGAACCTCTCTCTTGGGATGAGAGAAGCACTTGAGCCAAGTGCTTCTCTCCAGGGATGGGGGGGGCGGGTCGGGAAGTGTCCACAGCTACACACCTGACAGCTGGACACTGTAATGTCCTGGGGGAAGCAACCAAAGGGCAGTGGAAAGAGAATGAGGTGAGCCAGTCTTTAGCACCTACAAGGGAAGACAGAGGCGGGGATCAGGAATCCAGCTCCTCCCATTAACTTCTAGAACAACCCAGACTCCCCGGGGTGCACATCAAGGTCATTCATGGTCTGCCCAGTGGGTTCTCTGCCCTAACTCCTTGAATTCATCGTGCTGAACCACTTATAGAGCCCTAAGTGTGCCAAGGGCTGCCCTGTCTGGAAGTCTCTTCCCCGGCCTGGCCCCCACCCCCCAGCTCAGTCCAACCCCGACGCTGGCAGCCTAACTGCAAACTCACGAACCCACGTTGAAGTCCAGCGTAGTTGCCCTTTTCCTGGGGAAGACTCCCCTGTCTGACTTAGATGCACCGCCACTGGGGGTGTTCTCGGAGCCTTTTATTTTTCCTGATCACGGACTTAACACCCTGTGCTGCAAATTGCCTCTTTATTTGTCTGGGTCCTTCATCGCCCGCGAGCCTCAGGAGAGCAGGGACTCTTCCTGATCCACCTTCGGTTAGCAGGGTGCCTGGGACGGAGGCTCTCGATGAAGACTGGGTGGGGTGGCAGGAGTGGAGGGAAGTACCCTAGGAGGTGAACTGCTGAGAAGGCTCAGACCTTCGCAGGGAAGGACAGAGTGGGAGCAGGAAGGAGAGAGGAGAAGCAGGTGGACACCAAGCCTCTGTTCTCTCCTGCTCCCTGTGACCACCCCTCTCCTCTCTGAGTCCCCAGACCCTCGTCTTCCTACATTCCGAACATTGATAATGGTTTGGCTCACAGATGTGTTCTGGTTTCCAGGTTTTTAATGGATATTTTGTCCACTTCTTTGCTCCTGAGAACATGGACCCAATTCCAAAAAACATCCTCTTTGTCATCGACGTTAGTGGCTCAATGTGGGGAATAAAAATGAAACAGGTAAGTACCCCTGGTGGGCAGTGGTACCCGGGGCTCCCTACCTTTTCTCATCCTCTCCTGATGATGCAATTGTTCGAGGCCCCTTCCCCGCAGGGCTTGTCTCAGCTCAGGCTGCTAACGAAGTCACACAGACTGGGTGGCTTCTGAACAGCAGAGATTTATTCAAAGCTCACCTTTTTGAAAACTTTCATCTCAGTGTAACCTCTGCTCACTCTTCTGCTTCATATTCTTTTGGTTCTTCTGCATATAACCCTTTAATACCTTGCCATTGTTCATGAATAACTTTGACATCACTGTATGCATATATTTTCTAATTATGCTGTAATTCCTTGAGGGTGGCCATCCTGTCTCACGTCTTCCAGTTCAGAGTTCAACATAGGCTTATTCAGGGTTAATGGTATAGATGCAATTCTAAACAAACAAGGAAATTTCTTATTTTATTCATCAATCCATCCATTCAACCAATTTGAACCACCAACTAACCATTCATTCATTCAGCAACCATTTCTGACCACCCAAGTGTTCACTACTGTTCTAGGATCCAAAAGACGGAAAAGACATGGCCCTGCCCACTGTGCTTCTACCCCGGTACCCGGGTCTCCACAGTGGTGTTTTTGACAGTTCAGGCTGGCTGATCCTTTGCTGTGGGGACCACGCTATATGTTGTAAGATGTTTAGCAGCATCCCTGGCCTCTATCCACTAGATGCCAGTGGCACCCACCCTCCCAGTCATGACAATCGAAAATGTCTTCAGACATTGTCACATATCCCCTGGGGAGAAAATTACCCTCAGTTGAGAACCACTGCTCTAATACAAGAGTTTTTTCACCCCTCCCTCCCTCCCTTCCTTCCTTCCTTCCCTCATTTAACAAGTATTTATTAAGCACCCACTATGTGTCAGGCACTTAGTTCATCACCGAAGTCTGAGATGACTATTACACACCCAAGTGAACACGTTAAGCAGGCTGTTGGCTCTACAGATCTGGTGCTCAGAGGTGAGATATTGAGATAGACACTTAGGAGCCACGAGTATGTAGAAGGTATTCACAGCCATGAGACCAGGTGAGAACATCAAGGAGTAAGTGTAGATAAGAGAAGAAAACCAAGAGTCAAACTTACACTATTCCAGTAATTAGAATTATCTGAGGAGAAGACGAGGAACCAGCAAAGAAGACTAAGAAAAAATAGCCAATGAAAGAAGAAGAAAACCAAGAGTGTCCAAGGCTCTGGAAGAAGACGAGGAAGTTATATTAGGAGAGAGATGTGACCAGTTGGTCCAAACGCTGCTCAGATTGAGTCTGATGAGGTGAGAATAGTCCACCGGATTTCACAACAACCTTGACGAGCGATGTTTCAGTGGAGGGATGATGGTGAAAACCTGAATGGAATGTGTTTCAGAAAGAATAGGAAAAGAAGATTTGGAGACAGTATGTTTAGACAGTTCTTTCAAGGAATTTTATTGCAAAGGGAAGTTGAGAAATGGGGCAAGTGGGTACATTATGAGGTTTTTAAAGGAATGAGAAATGATAGCATGTTACTCTGTTTATGGAAATGTACCAACAGAGGGAAATTCAAGATGCAGGAGAGGCAAAGGGCAGTTGCTAGAGCCATGTGCTTCAGTAGACGAGAGAGAATGCAATCTAGGTCACAGGTGGATGGATTTGCATTAAGCGGAAATACAACTACTGGTTCTTCTACATTACCAGGCGGGAAGGAAAAGTTTATGGGTACAAGCACTGGCAGGTGGGACTTTATGGTGGTGGGAGTTGTGGAAATTTTCTTCTGATTGCTTCCATTTCTCAGTGAAGTAGGAATCCAGGTCATCAGCTGAGACAGGAGAGGCGGGTGTTGGTGGTTTGAAGGGGAAGGAGATGGGAAGCAATAATTACGTGGTAGTGGATGAGAAGGCTGAGTAGATGCACTTGAGAAGTACATTTGATTTTCAGGCACCACAGAGGGGACACCTGAAGCTCATAATCCTCAACTTAAAGTCAAGCTAGTGAGACTGGTCATGCATGACAAAAGAAGACAGTAAAAGTTTAAGTATCAAAATACAGACAATACATGTTCAGAATACAGGAGAGGTAGATCTGTGTTGACTCAAGTGGATTTATATGGTTTTCTGGAAAAATTATAGCTTGAGCCAGTGCTTGAAAGATGACTAGGATGAATTATTGGTCTTCCTCATTTCATCTTAGGCTTAGAGCTTATGTATTAAAACCCTTCTCTATTCTCTCTCAAAACAGACAGTGGAAGCGATGAAGACCATATTGGATGATCTACGCGCTGAAGACCATTTCTCCATGGTTGATTTCAACCACAATGTTCGAACCTGGAGAAACGATTTAGTCCCAGCTACTAAAACACAGATTGCAGATGCCAAGAATTACATTCACAAAATCCAGCCCAGTGGAGGTGAGTAGGGTTAGCCCACAGCCCAGTGAGAAACTTCCATAGGATTCAAATCTTGGTTCACTTAAGAAATACGATTCCCTACCCCAGTGGTCTTTGCCCAGTCTGCAGTGGTCTGCTTTAAATAATACATTTATTATTAAACAATGAATACTATGGTCGTGGTGAAAGCATACCCCATTCCACACACATTTTTAACCATTCCATCCTCAGAAAAGGGTGTCAGTAAGTGATACTAGCCTTCTTATGACTCGCATAGCAAGAGAAAGACAAATACCATATGATATCACTAAGATATGACACAAATGAACTTATCTGTGAAACAGAAACAGACTCACAGACATAGAGAACAGGCTTGTGGTTACCAAGGGCGACAGGGACGTGGAGGAGGGATGGACGAGGAGTTTGGGATTAGCAGATGCAAACTATTATATACAGGATGGATAAACAACAAGGTCCTACCGTATAGCACAGGGAACTATATTCAATATCCTGAGATAAACCATCATGGAAAAGAATATAAAAAAGGAATGTATATGTATGTATAACTGAATCACTTTGCTGTAAAGCAGAAATTAGCACAACATTGTAAATCAACTAAACGTCAATTAAAAAAAGAGAAAAAAATCACATGTCATAACACATAATTGTTTACAGAACAGTGTCCAAGTATGTCAGCAAGGCTGAATTAGGTGACTTCAGTTTGGTGGTTAACAAAATGACTGTTGCTTTGAAAGGGTTAATTCATCTCTAAGGGAACCATTTACTACAAAGTGAATATTTTATTCCACTGGGGGATCTGGACCAGCCTGGTCAAAATTTGGAAAGCAATCGAATGATTTGGGTACTGAATAAACTATACATGAGTCATCACCAGACAGATGAACCTGAACCCAAGACGTGATTGTTTCTGTGGAAAGTAAGAGTATGTAACAGAACAGCACATTCTATGGCTTTCACAGGGACGAATATCAACGAAGCACTCCTGCGGGCCATCTTTATTTTGAATGAAGCCAATAACTTGGGGCTGTTGGACCCCAACGCGGTCTCGCTGATCATTTTGGTGTCTGACGGCGATCCGACAGTAGGCGAGTATCATTTACATTTTTAGTGATAAATATTTTTACTCTCGTTGCTTGGGAACGTGATTTGCTCAAAATGGGAACTCAAATGGCATTTGCCTGAGTGTCTAAGCCATTTTAAAGCCATGCTTCCTAAAAGGATTCTTTTGACCCTGAAGCATTCACTCCACTTAAAGCAGTCCCCAGACGTTTGGGGGCAGGATGCTCTTGAATGCCTCAGTTTCCCCTCCACAATGTGGGAAAACTTGCATTCGAATTTGAGTCATGTGCTATGAGGATTGCTGATACATACTAGTGCAGTGTGTTTATTTCCTCAGCGTAAGGTGTGTGAGGTGGTGTGTGGAGTGTGTGGGTTGAGGATGTATCCTCTGAGTCTGCAGTGACCTGTTCTCCCACTGTTCTCCAAATTTCCCCCATGTACTCACTGCACCTGGGCAGATTACTTCCCTCTGATGCATCCTGTGTGTTTTCTTATCCACACAATGGCTCGCCATCTCCCTGCTTCTATTACATATAGTGTTATTTTCATTTGCTTCATTTGCGTCTTTACACGGACGAGCATCAGTGAGAGTGAATGCTAGATTGAGCTGCAGTCCGTCTTGTAGACAAGGTTGTACCTAACTGTGCCTGACACAGCTCAGTGGAAGGAGAACCAGTGGTGCAATCCTGACAATGTACCAGAGTTCTAGAAAGAGGGAGGGCGAGGCAGAATGGCAGTCGTTGTGTATTTGTCGTAGATTCAGTGCTTGGATCAGATGACTTTTAAAATTCAATTTTAGAATAAAATCCTAAGGAAAAAAAGGAAATAAGCTTAAAAAATTGTCAGTTTCTTACTCCTGACCCTCAACCATCCATTTCCTGTCCCGGGAGACAGTCACGGGTTACCAGTTTCTTGTGTATCTTTCCAGAGATATTCTATGTGTATCTGTATACTGTATATACATGTACACACAAATATATGAAAATATATACACACACACATATATACATGTATACAAATGCATCCTGCATACACTGACCTTCACCTTGTTTTTCTCCCCTTTAAAAATGTGCCTTTGAGATCATTCAATATAAACACATAAAGAGTTGCCATGTTCTTTTTTATAACTGCATAGTATTTCACAGTTTGAATATACCATAATTTAACCCATCTCCTTTATCAGTGTACATTTAAGTTGTTTCTAATATGTTGCTATTCCCAATAACATTGCTATATACCACTGCCCGTCCTTCATTTCAACATGTATGAGGGCATCTCTAGGGAAAATTCCTAGAAGTTGAGTGACTGAGTCAAAGCATAGGTGCATTCTGAATTTGGACAAATTTTGCTAAACTGCCCTCCATGGGTTTTCCCAAATCTTGATAGCATTGCCTCCTCACTCCTTTCCTTCCTGTCATCATCTTTAGGGGAATTGAAATTGTCAAAAATTCAGAAAAACGTGAAGCAGAACATACGAGAAAACATCTCCTTGTTCAGTTTGGGGATAGGATTTGATGTTGACTATGATTTTTTGAAGAGACTCTCCAACGAAAACCGTGGGATCGCGCAAAGGATTTATGGAAACCAGGACACTTCTGCCCAGCTCAAGGTAACTTTTTTTTCTGTTCTTTTTTTTTTTTCTTCACTTGAAATCATTCAACTAGCAATATCTGATGCCCAAAAGAATATGGCTGAATTTAAGTAAAAATTGTCATTATGTCAGCTATATTAGGTCACAAGAATCGGGGAAGTGTTCTATTCCTTTCTCATGCACCCCACCCCCACTTGTACACCTGCAGTAACAGTGAGATGAGAGGTGGTAAGGTGATGGATACCAAGTTCCCTACTCCCTGAACAGGTCTTGGGAGACACCATCACGGCTTCCTGTGTCTCTCCAGTCCTGCTAAGCCGTCGGTCCTCCTAATCGCCATGGGCACTGGTCTCCCTTTAAAGTACATTGGCATCTTGGAAATCAACTTTCTATAATGCAACACAAATCAAACTATAGCCTGTACGTTTCCTTAAATATAAAGGATATCAGTTACTTGTTTATTTTGACTAAATGGACAAGAAAAAATGAAGGAGAAGAAGAATATACTTTACTCCACCCTCTGTCAGTACCAGGTACCATCTATCAATAGCAGGCACCATATTTAAACCTGGGAACAGGTAAGAGACGGGTTCTAACTTGGGGATATCCACCCAGCTGACTTATTATGAGAGTCCCTGAGCTTTTCATGCTCGTCATAACAGAAAGAAAATATACTGGGCTCTTAAATCAAGAGTAACATTCTTAACAAAGTCTTGATCGTCTCTGTTTCAGTTCATTGAATAACTATGAGGATTTTCCATAGCTTTCCACAGAGATCCTGGGAGAATAAATTGAGCGATGTCTGCTAAGCACTTGAAGAATCTCAGAGAAAAATGCTTTAGGTCTATAAAGTGATATGAAAATAATGATTTCTCTGTTTTTTTCTATGAATTGTAGAAATTCTACAACCAGGTCTCGACTCCCTTGCTCCGGAATGTTCAGTTCAACTATCCCCAAACACCAGTAACAGATGTCACTCAAAACAGTTTCCATAACTATTTTGGAGGCTCAGAGATCGTGGTGGCAGGAAAAGTTGACCCTGATAAATTGGAGCAGTTACAGAGTATTATCACTGCAACTTCGGTACTTCTACTTATCTGCTTATTCTAAAAATACTAATTGTCCCCTTAGTATACAGGAGACATCTTGTATATTAACAGGCTGATACTCTGAATTCCAAGAATCTTGTGGGTATGATAAAAGCAAAAAGCGAAAGGGAAGGCCTGAGAATATCTGTGCCATCTTCCCAACTATTGTGTAAATCCTTACCTTTTTCATCCCAAACTCTAGAGGTTGGCACTTACTTCCTCTTGTATATTCTTTTGGATTATTTTGCATTCCCCTTCAAGTTGCCTGCTACCCTGATTCACTCACAGTAGATCCTTTGGAAAATGTGAATTGATTAACTACAATTCTGCCCCACTGGTGTCTTTCAACTGAACCTTCCATTGTCCAGGCTAATGCAGAGTTAGTCTTGGAAACCCTGGCCGAGATGGATGGCTTGGAGGATTTTCTATCCAAAGACAAGCATGCAGATCCTGATTTCACCAAGAAATTGTGGGCCTATCTGACCATCAACCAACTTCTGGCTGAACGGTAAGAAGACCATACACCACAGGGATTTGCAAACGCAAAAGACTTGCCTTGGATACTTGACATAATAGACAAAAAAAAAAGAGTTTGGAACCAAGAAAGGCAGCAAATTATTACAGGGTTTGGAGTATTCATTTCCACTGGTTTCAGGCAGTTTTAACTCAAGCTGGGTTCACTCTTTTTTTCTTTTTTCTTGACATGTAACATGCATACAATAAAGCATGTGAAGTGCATTCATTTTAAAGGTACAGTTGAATGAATTTTTACGCACATCACCCACGTAATCAGCACCCGATCCAGACACGGAACACTTCTTCCATTTCTGAAGTCTCCTTCATTTTCCTTTCCACTCAACACCCACCTCCCACCTCGAGTAGAAATCACTATTTTGACATCTGTCACTATCAATTAGTTTTGTCTATGATGAAATTTCATATAATGCTACAAACTGTATTTTTTGTTTCTGTCTTCTTTCACTCGATGTGATGGCCATGAGATTCATCCATCTCATTGCTATGGGTATCAGGAATTCATTTGCATTTACTCCTGAAAATAAATTATTGTCCAAAGAGAAATTTACGCTTATGCAATTCTGATATCACATAAGGAAGGGCTTCCCATAGGTACCTGTTTCATCTCTGGCTTCTCAGCTGACTGGTATTTAAATGCTCCAATATAAAAACTATATTTCTAGAGTTATGTATGGTTCTTTGATCACGTGTATCAGAATTACAGGAGGGTGTTTGGATAAGAAAATTACTGTTCCCCAGCCCGCCTCCACCTATTCGATCAGATTCTTAGGAAGAGGGAGCAGGGTGGTGTGAACGGGGCTGGGAAAAATGAAATACGGCTGTATAACTGTGCTCAGAGAGAAAATCCTTAATGTCAGTAAGATTATAAAACAGACACAAGATTGTAAGCTGTGGCTTTAGAGTGAGTGGGAACTGTCCCTGCATCTTTACAGAGGCAACTGGGTGTATGTAAAGGTACATAGCAAATTGCTGCAGACGTTAAATATTGATTTTTAAGAAAGAATCCCTGTAAAGTGGATCAGTGTTTGCCATTGAGCAGTGGGTGGAAAGGATGAACAGGCAGAGCACAGGGCATTTCTCAGGGCAGTGAAACTACTCTGTATGACGCTATAATGATGGATACCTGCCATTATACATTTGTCCAAACCCATAGCATGTACAACACAAAAGTGAACCCTGGGTGATGGTGATGTGTAGATGTAGATGTATCGATTGTAACAGATGTACCACTTCTACTGGGAGATGTTGATAATGGGGGAGGTTGTCGGGTGGGGAAGGGGCAGGGAGTATACGGAAAAGCTCTACTTTCTGCTCAGTTTTGCTGTGAACCTAAAACTGCTCTCAAAAATAACTTATGTAGACTTGTTTCCAAGGGGGAGGGGGTCGGGGAAGGGGTGGAGTGGGAGGTTGGGGTGAGCAGATGTGAGCTATTACATCTGCTGAACAACAAGGTCCTACTGTAGAGCACAGGGAACTATATTCAGTATCCTGCGATAAACCATCATGGAAACGAATATGAAAAAGAATGTATATATATGTATAACTGAAGCACTTTGCTGTACAGCAGTAATTAACACACAGAACACTGTAAACCAACTATACTTCAGTTAAAAAAAATAATAATCTGTTTAAAAATTCCTTAGGACTGCATGGATAGACAAAATACTAAGCTCCATGAAGCCAGTTAATTCTGTTTTACCTCGTGGTCCCCAGGGTCCCAGTTGGACCCAGAAGTGGTGGAGTTAAATCTAGTGATGCTGTCCAATGTCTCTGTTTCCTGAGTACAGGAGCCTGGCTCCTACAGCTGCTGTGAAAAGGAAAATTACAAAAACAATCCTGCAGATGTCTCTGGATCACCATATAGTGACCCCCCTCACATCCATGGTGATAGAGAATGACGCCGGGGATGAACGCATGCTGGCAGACTCCCCTCCACAAGACCATTCTTGCTGTTCAGGTGAGTCTGCCTACCTGGTGGAGAAATTTTTCATACGATGTTACGGAAAAACCCAAATGAACTTTTTGGCCAACCCAATATTTTTTTATAAGCCTAAGTCCTGATAAGCCTTGTTGACATACATAAAAGTAAACAGGAATGGAAAGAACTTGGTTATAGCAGTGGCACTCACTTATCTGAACTTCTTTGAAGTCATATACAAAACTCATATAGAATCTAGTACTCCAAAAAGTATTTTTAATGGTCTATCAGATGACAGGTCAGGTCCTACTCCAATCCTGTTGAAAGCAAAGAGTTGAAAATTGTCTGACTTACAAATAGATTTGTTTCCTAGACATTGGAGTTATTCCATTTGGGGGCACTACACTGATTTTCAAATGGACACTTAGTTCCCGGGAGGTTTTTGGTGAGGCAGGCAGGAAAAGGTGTGCCTTCCATTTCTAAACTAGGAGAAAGGGGTTTTCTTGGGAAAAATATATATGGAAGCTAAGAAGCTCAAAATTGCCATAAAAGCTATCCATGATCTCTGTGTCTTGTGGAATGTCCCAAGGTACACCCAAGGGCATGTGTGCCCACATTTAGAAGAGCTTGGTTTACTCATCTTCTTCCTTCCTCCCTTTCTTAGGGACTGGTCCTGTTATAACAATCTTGAGAATGACCAGCATTCACCGGAGGGATCGTTTTCTGCATTTTTAATTCTGTCCAAGTGAGATGCCAACTTTATGACAGTGGTCCAGGCTTCAAGAAACTCTTACTTCTGACTTCCAGTTACAATAGCCTGGAGCCTCACAGCTAAACTTATGCAGGGAGAAACTCACGCTAGATGACCTGGCATTTATAGGTGATTTTATATCCCCTGGATAAAATGCCTAGGTGAACTGGCATTTTTTCTCAGAGACAAGGAGCTGACTGCATATCAGAAAGCCAAATGAATTTTTTGCAACCAGTAGGGGATATTGGTTGGTTGGGAAACTAAATCGTTCAGATTGTTTTGTTTTGTTTTCTTTTTTATTGAAGTATAGTTGATTTACAATATGGTGTTAGTTTCAGGTGTATGGCAAAATGATTCCATTTTATATATATATGTATTTTCAGATTATTTTCCATTATAGGTTATTACAAGATATTGAATATCATGTTATACAGTAAATCCTTGTTGCTTTCTGATTGTCGTTTGGTGAGTAGATAGGAATAGATCCGAGAAGATGCCGTCCAGAGTCTGGCTGGACCTCATCTCCCCAGTTTATGGTGAAGGCACAAGGTCCTTCCCCAACCTCTGAGGGCTGGTTCCTCCTACTACTGACCCTAGCCCGGGACCCAGACTCTGCAGAGAAGCCTACAGCAGGCCCTCACAGCATGATGATGGAAGGAGCTGGAAGATGGAGAACTCAGGAATAAAAATAATGGGAGAAAACCTTAGCTGAGAACCTCTGGGGTCTGTCTGCATAAAACAGATTCTTGATATTGTAAGCAATGTCCATGGAAAAGTAAACCCGGAAACTAATGGATACAGTTTTTTTCTATGCAGGTGCCCTGTATTATGGCAACAGAGTTGCTCCAAATTCATTCCCACCTTGGGTGAACCCTTCACCGACACAAATGGTCCCAATGCCCGCGGTTGGCGCTCCAGTGCTTGAGACAACCCCTCCTCCACACGTGATGAGAGGTAAGGGAACTTCCACAATGCTTCCACATCCCAGATCTCAATTGGACCATAATGCCATGGAGCATTTGTATACGTTTAAAAAATCCTGGTAAAACTGGGAGCCTTTTATAGGCATCGTTGCCTTCCATGGAAAGAAGATGGCCCCGTGTATTAGTCAGCTTGGGCCACCAAAACAAAATACCATAGACGGGGTGGTTTAAGCAACAGAAGTTTATTTCTCACAGTTCTGGAGGCTGGGAAGTCCAAGATCAAGGTGCCAGCAAGGTACATTTCATTTTCTTCGTTTGTAGGCAGCACCTGTCTTCCTGTGTGTTCACATGGCCCCTTTGTGTATGCACTGGAGAGAGAGATAGAGGGCAGGCTCTCCAGTGTCTCTTTTATAAGGGCACAAATCCCATCATAAGGGTCCCACCCTCATGACCTTGTCTAACCTTCATCAGCTCCCAAGGCCCCACCTCTAAACACCATCATGTTGGTGGTTACAGCTTCAACATATGAATTTGGGGGGGACAACGCGTTCCATAGCACCCCATTTCCAACTGTACGAGGCAAACCCTCTGGGATGGAAGAGATGCACCTCTCGTGTGGGGAGGGCCAATGGGTATCAATGGAAAGGACATCTTCTTTGGAGATTGTTCATGACACTCATTTGAACTTAAGTTACTTAACATTTCTGCACTTCACTTCCTTCATTTTGAAAAGAGGCATCATGATACTTACATAGCTGTAAGTACGTAAGTATCATGATGTAAGCTACTTACATAGCTGTCGATTAAATGTGTAACCATCTTTAAAGAGCTGGCATGTTATAGTCACTCAATAAATAGGTGTTTTGTTTGTTTGTTTTTGGCCGCACCGTGCAGCATGTGGGATCTTAGTTCCCCCGACCAGGGATCAAACCTGTGCCCCCTCCAGTGAAATCGCAGAGTCTTAACCACTGAGCCACCAGGAAAGTCCCTAAATAGGTGTTATTATCAATTTTATAATCAAAAATACTTGAATGTTGTTTCCTATATAACTGCATTATCATACATTATTTTGTGGGGTTGTTTGTTAATTTGCTTACTTGATTTTAATCAACAGCATATTTGAAAATCCTAGTTTTGCTCAGCATTTAAAAATCTTTCTACCAGTGGTTTCAGTGGCAGGCATGGGTAGCAGATGCAATCGTGTGAAAGCCAGGAAAACGAATTTCCTCGTGAGAGTCCTGGCAGCTGCAGCTGGCTTCCTTGTGCAGATTCTTTCTTTGCCTTCTGGTTGTCAACCTCTGCAGGGTCTTATTTCTCAACCAGAGAGAGGAGCTGCCTGGGGGAAATAGGAAACTATCTTCTCTCCTGTTCCTGGTCGGCACTGTGCCTTTCAGTGAAAGGGATTTCCACTGCCTACCCATTGGCTGGTCCCATGTAGAAAGCTTGTGCCCCTTTTCTGCCTTTTACTTAGGAGTAAATTTAAACATTCAAAGAAGGAGCACATCCCTCTCCCTCTTGGAAGTTCCAAAGTACCAGCTTAACTCAGGTGGTTTGCAGTTTAAATATCAGAGTAGCTTCTGGTGTAGCTTCTTAGAAATGTGCTGCTTTTCTAGACTGCTTGGAATGTAAGACTCTTCTATCCAGAAATCCTCAGAACTGATTTCTCAGGACTGTACACCTACCACTCACCCGACATCGAATTATAACAGAGAGAACACAGCAAGGGCTTTGAATCGATATTTATGATATCTTTAAATATCTTTAATAAGTATCTTGATAGAGATATTTTGAAACATCCCACCTCTACGACTTAGCTCTGAAATTGTTATTTGTGGGCCCAAAGTGATCTTCTTCACACTTTCATTGGTGGTGATGCTTCAGACAGAGGTCCCTCCACTCCCCTCCCACATCACCTCCAACTATGGAGCTTTGGTGAAGGGCTCTGCATGTGACTCTCAGAAGTGACAGCCTCGTAAAGTGGCACATGAGGAGGGACTCTATGTGACCAAGGTTGCTGTGCTTGCACAACAGCCATTTTTACTATGTGTTTCCAACGAGTGGCTTCTGAGAGCAAGACCTGATTGCAGTGACAAGTTCATGAGTCACTTAAACTGTTCCTTTGCAAAATAAAACTTTTCGTAGAAACATGTAGAGCCCGAGCCAATTTATTTTGAAGTGTTCTTCTCAGTAAGAATGCAGTGCTTGCTCCGAGTTTCTTGTGTCTGCTGTATGAGGCAACCAAAAGGACAAGGTCTTGAGAGTCAAACAGTTCTGGGGTCAAACTCTGCCCCCATGACCTTGGCCTGGACACTGAAACATCTATAGGTCTCAGCCCACCTTCAAAATGGGTATGATAATAACCTGCAAGGTGGTTCTAAAGTAGGTTCCTGGTTCCTAGGAGAAGCTCAGTAAATGCTGGCTAGTCTTACACCCATTAACCCCAGGTCCTCAATCTCCCTCCAACCTGATCAGAATGGAAGGCTGCACAGACTAACTTCAGTATGATCCTTTGTTTCTGGAAGATGTCTATCAACTCATTACGGCAGTACTGATTCACTGCTGCTCACCAGAAGGTCTGATGGATGGGATTTAGGTTCATCAAAATGGCAAAACCCATCATTATCTTTAATGAAAGCAATTTCCTTCAAGCCAGGTTATCTCAAAACACCCTATTTGTGTAGAGGAAAGAAGAGGCTATCATAATAAAATGATTTTTTTGATTAAAAAAAACAAAGAGCTGGGAACCTTTGTTGCGTGTTTTAATGATGCCCTCTCATGCCCAGCTCCTACACAAAATCAATTAACCAAGTATTTATTGACTACAGAACATGAGCTTGGTGGTGTGAGGGGTGCAAAGAAGTACAAGATTTTGTTCCAGTTCTGGATGAGTTTATCCTCCATTTCGAGTTCCCAAACACACACCTGAAGGAGCATATCAGGATGGCTGGGAGAATGGGCATGTAATCAGACGGCGTGGCTTTGCGTCATAACTCTGCCACTTATTAACTCTGTGATGTGACCTCGGGCAGGTCACCTGTCCTCTGCAGGACTGCGGTGAGAATTAGTTAATATTTGCGAAGAGCTTTGTGATAGCATCTAGAAAACAGCGACCTCTCACTGGATGGTAGCCCACTCTTCCAATTTTATTCTGGAAAACACAACCACTGCAGGTCTTAAGTCAAACCTTCCTCTTCAGTTTCTTCAATTCTGAGGCTAGAAGCCTGGAAGTGCTAAATGACTCCTCTCCACTCGGTTACCAGATACTGTGGATTCTACCAGATGAATCTTGAATTTCCCCTCTCTCGCCAAACCCATTCGCCCGCCATGCTGGGTTTTGCATTTAACATTTCTTGCTTGAATTACTGCTGCCTTAGCTGCTAAATGATCTTCCTATGTCTACTTTCTGATCCTTAATTCATACTGCGACCAGTAATTTTCCTAAAATGAGGGTCAAATCATATCACACTTTTCTCCAAAACCTTCAATAGCTCCCCAACAGAATAAAGGTCCGTTCTGTGGCCTGGTGGTCCACGGTTCCCTACGACCTACATTCTCAGTCTTATCTAAGACTTCGCAAAAACCCATCCTCTAGTCATCTTGAGTTACTTTCTTAACAAATCATCAACTTCTCTCCCTCCATGCCTTTCCTCATTCTGTCCACTCAGAATAAAATATCTCTCTCCTGTGTCTTTTATCTACCTGTGTTTTCCTACCTTCAGGACTTAGTTCAAAAGCCAACCCTTTTATAAAGCCTTTCTCCGCTTGCCTGGGTGGAATTGATCATCCTTCCATCTTCATTCCCAGAGTAGTGTGCTTGGGCCATTTTTCAATCATATACTTTAGTCCATCTCACATTAGTGGTTGTGTCTGCCTTCATGAAAGAAAAAATGATATTCTGTTAAAGGAAAAAATTATTCATGACATTTGTTAAAGCACAGTAAGGAACAATTTATTCATGATGGGTGTAGGGACCACTGCATTTGGGGTATTGCAGTGCAGGAGGGAGATTAGACTCAACTCTGAACACACCATGGGAAAGTGGGAATTTACAGACAAAAACCAGGCTGGGGTCAGTAAATGGAAGATTACCAAGAGGAAACATCAGTGGAAAGGGGGGGTTCTGGTTAAACTAACCTAACAGGATTCTTCCTGAAGGCAGGCCAGGTAATCAGACCTCACTTGAGGATGGTGGGGGGAGGAGGAACCTGAATAGATATCAAGGGTGATCAGATTTGGAGGGTGGGGGATTCTAGCTAAACCTACTTAGTAGGATTTTTGCTAAAATTAGACAACGCAGAGAGGAACATGGAAGTCCAAAAGTTGAGGTCAAACTTGGAGAGTTCAGGGAAGCCTGAGTAGAGTTAGTCCCAGGAGAGTCTTTGTCACTCCTTCATTAAATTGTTTCTCTCTTGAAGGTAAAGACCATGACTTATTTATAGCTACACCAAGCATTGCCTAATTCAGAGTTTTGCACATAGTTTGGGTTTTTTTCTTACCAAATATTTGTTGAATGGGTAAACAAACAAACAAAAAAGATCAGCCGGAATAATGGTGTCTAGTAACAAAGGAGTACTTTCTTGGGAATAGCTTGATCCTTCATTGCTCTTGGAATTGATCAATATTAATCTGTATGCCAAAAGGTAATATTATGTCTTTTTAATTTTTATGCACTGTATATGACTACTTAAAAATACAGGTATTTTACCTATCTATACACACAGTCACTGTATATACACATATGTAGTGCATTTGTAGTATATATTATATATATATAGTGTGTATGCTTGTGTTTCTTATACCTTATGTCTTTCTTATTCATTTTTTTCTCTCTAGCCTAGAATATATGTGATAGCTACAAAACGAGTATACACTATATTTGTAAGATAACCTAGAACTCTGATGGCAGCCCCATGAGGAAGGGACAGCGCTTGGACCACTGGGTCCCTGGTGCCTAGAACAGTACCTAGCATATAGTAGGAGCACAGTAAACATTTGTTGTTGTGAAATTAAAGATGTTCGGGAATAAAATACTGTTCAAATTAACCTTCCTTTCTATGATTTTGTTTGTTTTCATTTTCTTTGTATATTTTCCAGTTGAAAATGACCCACACTTCATCATCTACCTACCAAAAAACCAAAAGAATATTTGTTTCAATATTGACTCAGAACCTGGAAAAATCCTCAATCTTGTTTCTGATCCAGAATTAGGTAAAATAAAAAGATATTATATTAGAATTGGACTACTAGATCATGGTCATTCTTCACTGTCACTACCTGGGATTTCTTTCTTTTCTACCTTAATAAAATCTTATATATATATTTCAAACTACTCTTTTCAAACTCTGATAGTGAGAAATGAATTATAAATATATTCCTAACTATTTGAACTATTATAGATAAAATGCTCTGAGTATGAACTAGCAGAACTTGTTGTGATGTGATTAATTTAAACCATAATAAAATAGTTATAAAATGAGAATTACAGAGGAAAAAAATGTTATGTAAATCCTGAAGCTAAATAAAAAAATAATTTTCCCATACTGTCAGGTTTTATAAATTTGAATTATGGTGCCCATATGTGCAAAAAAAAAAAGAAAGAAAGAAAATGAGCGCACAAGAGAGAAAAAAACATTTTTTTTCCTTGCAGGGATTTTGGTCAATGGACAGCTCATTGGTGCCAAGAAGCCCAAGAATGAAAAACTAAGCACCTATTTTGGGAAACTGGGATTTTATTTCCAACATGAGGGCATGAAAATAGAAATCAGCACCGAGACCATCTCCCTGAGCAGGGGCTCTCGAACATCCGTCTTGTCCTGGTCTGACACGGCCCACGTCCTTAACCAGAGGCAAGTACAGTTACATCCGTATTCAGGTGTATCCTTGGCACGTGACTACATCAACAAATCCAGACATGCGTGACACAAACATAAAATTCAAAATCATCATTTTAAATGTGAAGAAGTCAAGGTTCAGAAAAAATTTTGTTACTTTCTGCCCTGCTCCTGGCAGTAGAGTCTATGTGTTTTGGTCACGGTGTGTCTCAGTGCTAGCCTGGCGCCTGGCATACAGTAAGTCCTCAATAAGTACATGTTGGACATGTGAATGAATCCATCAACTGAAATCCAGCTCAGAGTGTCAGAGTGCTCAGAAACACTATGATTTTGTCCTGTGAGTAATATCTTCCCATTAGTATCTGTTCATTGTTGATACGGAAATGTATACATTGACAGAATTTCAGCGCTGGGAGATAAATCAACGTTCTGTGGCCAAAATGTTGTAAAGCTCTTAGAAAACTGGGGGGATTGTACGGGGCAGAGTGAAGTCATATTAGGGGTGAGAGAGGAATGACATTCTAAAACGAGTCTGTTCTGGAATCATTAATTCCTTTTTGACTTCCCACCAGGGTGCTTGTCTCGGTGAAGAAAGAGAAAACTGTGACTATCACCCTGGATAAAGAGATGTCCTTCTCTGTTTTACTTCATCGCGTTTGGAAGAAGCATCCAATCAATGTCGACTTTTTGGGGATCTACATCCCCCCCACAAACAAGTTTTCTCCTAATGTACACGGGTTGATAGGTAAAGTGTCTGTGGACCATCCGGCAGGTGTGGGACTGACCACCCTAGGTCTTGAACAACTTTGGCTCAAGGTTAGAACATTTGGTTAGAATGTGGGAAAGTGACAGGTATGGACTCAAGGGTTCAGGGAGGACCCACACTCTGTGCCCCGGTCTTAATTTATGAAGGTGCCTGAGTGGCACACAAAGAGGTCAGTGTCGCTGAGAGAGTGTAACATTTACCGTTGCTCGCGGTTTCCATAGAAACATGAGACACATCTCACCATGCAGGGCCATGGGGAGGCCAGGTTTGGGTCAGGAACCAGAAGCAGAAGCAAGAGGTAGGCCCGGGCCAGAGCCTTTATTGGGGTTTCTGTGGCAAAGACAGGACAGAGCAGGATAGTTTGGGGTTGGCTAGCTTAATAATTTCAGTGGGCGTTGGGCTACAGGGCGGTCTTTCCTTGCCTGGCACCTGGCCCTGGAAAGATTCCTTCTGGGGCTCCCAGGCCAGAGAGAGGAGGTCCGGCTCTGGCTTGGTTCGTTTGCAGATCCCCGCCATGCTCCCGGCTGAGTCCTTTGCTCTCTTTCAGACTTGGCTTTCCCAGGGAGGCGCAGTCTCTCCCCAGCCAGACGGAGTTTTTAAGATGTCAAAACATCATAATACACAGAGAATAAAAAACATGATTCCTACAACCCAACACAGCAGTGCAGGGCGACTCGTAATGCTATAGCTGGGACTACTTGCTGCTCCAGACAAAGTTTCCCAGGGCTGGGATTTCATCACATACTGGGCAAATTAAGAGAAGGGATGGATACATTGTAAGTTTTGTGCTGAAGATTTTTTTCTCACTGAAGAGAAGTGAACTGGTTTAGGAAGTCTGTGATAACAAGCAGGGCGTCCAGGTCAACCTTCCCTCCTTTTTAAAGAACGGTGGCAATTTAAGCGTACTGTATAGCATCACAAACCAAACGTGTTTCTAGATTTGAGCTGTACTCTCAGGTGCTGACCTTTACCCCCACCATCAGGGTGTTCGATTTTACTTAGGGTCCAGTCGATCAGACTCATATGTCAAATGACCATGGGGTGAGCAGCATGGATTTGCCCTCAGGAAGAACCCATCCCCATCTGCATCCTTTTCCTCTCAATACATCTGCCTACCCCAGAAAGTCTAGATGGGGGGACCAAAATGCAGCTTGGATCACATGACCAGGCTGTCCTTCTGTCTTCCTTTGAGTTACATGTAAATAAACGTCTGGACTTTGTTTCATAGGCCAGTTCATGTATGAGCCAAAGATACGTATCTTCAATGAGCGACCAGGAAAGGACCCTGAGAAGCCAGAGGCAACCATGGACGTGAAGGGACAAAAGCTGATTGTCACCAGGTATGTCTCAGATGCATACTACGGGAACAAAAAGGGCTCCTGTTAGGATTGGACTCACTCGGCCAAATAGAAGAACAAGAAAAGCCATTTCAAGCTTTACCTGTGTCACACTAAACAATTCACCAGGAAGAGACACATACGTGGCATTGGCGTAAGGACACTGCAGAGAGTTCATCCGAAATGCAAAAAATGACCAGGTACATAAGTACGTACCATCAAATGCCAAGATTAATTAATCTACTATTCTCACCTTCATACATTAGAAGCCATATGGCCACAAGCTGGATAATTGAAAAAGCAGATCAGAGGAAGAAATCATAAAAATATCTACGTGCCTTAGTGCTAGCGAAAGAATGTGTAGATTTTTACGTAAGCCTAGAGCTTTCTTTTTGAGTATTTATCCACTGAATGCATGTTTGTGTTTGAATCTACTGAATATGTCTTGGTGTAGCTTTTCTTACACAAACCGGATCCATATGTTTCATTTTGAAGTGAAAACATAGATACCTGTAAAGCATCCTGAGTGTAAAATTTTTATACGTCTTTTTCATTTTTCCCAGTTTTTTACAGTTGTCTCACCCAGGCCTAATTTGGTATCATATTAAAGAATTTGGGGCCTTTTTAGAGTTTTTACAAAGCAGCCAACTTTGCTCGATGAGAAATGACTCTTTTGGCACATGGATGTCATTGGCTTCCATGTACTTCATTAAACCATAAAATTACAACAATTAAGCCATAAAATTACAATAATCATTAAACCATAGAATTACAACAGTAAAATAAAATTACCACAGAGATAGATTTGTGAACTGAAACAATGGGCTCTTAGTACACTACTCAACTAGTACGGGTTTACCAGAGATCAGTGAGTTACCACTGGGCGTCAGTAAACGTGTTTCGTAGAAGCAACGCTGAGCACAGTTGATCACAGTAATAACAAGTTATCTGAGGTTGGTAAACACACATCTACTCTATGCTAATGACCAAAGGTAAAGGCTGGGCCCCATTTTCATCTACTGCCAGCACCTCGTGACGCACAGCGGAAACTAACTCGACCAGTGGGCCACGCGCAAAGATGTATGTTTTAAAGCTCATTAATGGCAATATACCGTATAGCTTCTTTACCCTTAAAACGAAAGACATGAATGTCTCAGGAACAGCCGGCGTCGCCCCTAAGTAGAACAGTCACCCCTGCAGTCAAGGTGAGAGGCACCTCAGATTCATCCTGCAGGGAACCTGCGAGCTGGAGCTTCGTTTCCACCTTCTTCCCATTTGAACGTTATTTCCGCCCCGCAGCCTCCCTGCAGTAGCCTCAGCGCCCCAGAGAGCACGATGGCTGGATCCTCTTCCAGTCTCACCAGATAAACACAAGACACCCAGGAAATTGTGAATTTCAGATACTTGGGACATACTTCTGCTGAAACATGAGTGGTGTTTATCTGAAATTCAAATTTAACTGGCATCCTGCATTATTTGCTAAATCTGGCAGCTTCTTCCTTGCTCTGGGCTAATTTGGAGACTATACCAGCCCTAGGCAACCTTGAGGACACAGCCCCCAGCCAGTTCCCACTGCCCCCTTGTCCCTTTCCCCATGTCCAGAAAGAGGACTGCCTCTGAATACATGGGCCTCCCCTCCGCTAAGGCAGCAGGGAAAAAATAAAAAAGGAAAGTTAATTTGCACTCTTTACCTTCCTGGAAAAGTCCATATTGGTCAATCTCTAGACAGGTTATTTGAATTTCTAAGGACACACTGCTTATTGTCTGTCTTTCTAAACCAAGCCCCAGGCTCTGGTGCTTTGTATGACTTGGGGAAGACTTGGGGAATGGGGATGGGGCACGGGGGTGTTAGCAGATACGGTGCTAGAAGCGGGCAGAAAACAGAGAGGGAGAGTGTGTCTTCTTTCTGGATACACAGGCTGGCCACGCCCCAGTCTGTGTCCTAACCACGCCCATCGTTCTCCTTGCAGAGGCCTCCAGAAGGACTACCGGACAGACAGAGTGTTTGGGACCGACGTTCCTTGTTGGTTTGTGCACAACAGTGGGAAAGGCTTCATCGACGGACATTACAAGGATTACTTTGTGCCTCAGCTCTACAGCTTTCTCAAATGGCCTTGAAAAGTTTATAGTTGGGGAAATTCTATGTATAAATATACATTTTTTTTCCTGCCACCTTTGTAGTCATTTTTGAGTTTGAATAATTAAAAACTAACCAGATATCATGGTGGTTTATAAAACCTGTTAACACACCTGAAGAAAATAAATACTTTGCAAAGAAGTTTTAGGATGTTGTTGCGTTTTCAGATGGGAAGGTGTATTAATCGAGGTCGTGCAGAGGAGGGCTGCGTTGGTGAGTGAAGCTGCCGTCCAGACGGAGTCCTGGGTTTGGCATTTACAGTAAGGACTTCACTGTTTTCAGTGTCAGGTCCTCAACCTTGCAACTGAATACATTATTAGGTTGTCAGTTACATGGGAAATTCAATTATAAGGTTATTTGGTGAACTTGGAATAAGAACAGGGGAAGTCACTTATCTTGTTTTGTAGTTATATATATATATGTATATAAAGCCCTGTCACCCTCTGTAGGGATAACCTTGTCAAGGTACCTATGATGCCCATGACGCTTTGCCAAAATTCCCTCCTTAGTGTTGGCCTCAGAGACACTTTTTAGTCCAAGAAGCCTGTATTAGTCAGGGTTCTCCTGAGAAAGAGAACTAGTAGGATGGCTATATCATATATACACACATATATAAACGTACACACATATACAGTTGGCCCTTGAACAATGTGGGGCTTAGGGCTGCCAAAATCCCACACAGTTGAAAATCAACAAACTTTTATCTGTGTCTCAAAGACAAAGGAATTGATAGATGACTCACCCAAGGGCAGGAAACTGAAACAGTATAGAACAGATCAGGACTCAAACCCTAGTTTTTTTGTTTTTTTATAAATTTATTTTTTATTTATATTATTTATTTTTGGCCGTGTTGGGTCTTTGTTACATGCGCACGGGCTTTCTCTACTTGCGGTGAGCAGGGGCTACTCTTCATTGTGGTGCACGGACTTCTCATTATGGTGGCTTCTCTTGTTGCAGAGCACAGGCTCTAGGTGCGTGGGCTTCAGCAGTTGTGGCATGTGGGCTCAGTAGTTGCGGCTCACAGGCTCTAGAGCACAGGCTCAGTAGTTGTGGTGCATGGGCTTAGTTGCTCTGTGGCATGTGGGATCTTCCCGGACCAGGACTCGGACCCGTGTCCCCTGCATTGGCACGTGGATTCTTAACCACTGCGCCACCAGGGAAGTCCTCAAACCCTAGTTCTTTGATTCCACATACTGTGATCTCTAATTAAACACAAACTTTTCCCCATACTTAATTTTAAAGATCTGTAAAATGAAACAACAGGTGCTATATTTGTTTTTTAAAAATCCACATACATGGGCTTCCCTGGTGGTGCAGTGGTTGAGAATCTGCCTGCCAATGCAGGGGACACGGGTTCGAGCCCTGGTCTGGGAAGATCCCACATGCCGCGGAGCAACTAGGCCCGTGAGCCACAACTACTGAGCCTGCGCGTCTGGAGCATGTGCTCCGCAACAAGAGAGGCTGCGACAGTGAGAGGCCCGCGCACCGCAATGAAGAGTGGCCCCCATTTGCCGCAACAAGAGAAAGCCCTTGCACAGAGGCGAAGACCCAACACAGCCATAAATAAATAAATAAATTAAAAAAAAAAAAATCCACATACAGGTGGTCCCATGCAGTTCAAACCCATGTTGTTCAGGGGTCAATGGTATATATATATATATATATATATATATATATATATATATATATATATATATATATATATATATATATGAAGAGATCTATTATAAGGAATTGGCTTACGTGATTATGGAGGCTGCTGCAAGTCTGATCCATTATCATTCTGTGCTTTCCTTTGTTTATAACTTTCCTTTAAATCTATTCTGAAAATGGATATATGTTCAAAGGCCAAAGTGATGAAATTGCACTTAAAAAAGTTTTTTAAGTTGCATTTTTATGAAGCTTTCTCTCCATAATTTGGTAAAAAACATTTTTCATTTTAGAAAGTAGACAAAACTACCTCTTTTTGGACGTACCCAACCAATATTTGAGAAAGCAAGCGATCATCTTTTGACATAATTGCAAAATATTAAACGTGATTATTTCTATAATTTCAAGATAACCTCAGTGCTGAAGAGGTAAATAGCATTGCCTTTTAGTTTCATTCCTCTATAAAAATTGGTCATCTATGGCACCTATGATTTTTTAAAAAATCTATTGCATCTTTTCTATCCCTATTTCAAAAATACTAATCTTAAAATGCTAATATTCAACACAAACTTCAAAAGTGGGTTCTTATACTGGTTACTTTGTAAAAAATTTTGACCTTAAAACTGCTACCTTTAGCTATATAAGGTTAGTTCTATTCCTAGTATTTTACATGTGCTCAGTAGTTTTAAAAATAATGATGAAAATCTTGGGGTGTAAATTTACATGCAGAGTACTGAGCAACATAGTCCTAGCAAAAGAAACTAGATTTAAAATCAAACCCATGTTATTCAAATTATCAAAACTTTTATTAATAGCTGGTGTTTTAAAATTCATTTCCTGTAAAAATAACCTTATTAATACTGTTCACATGTGTCCCTCTTGAGACCAGAAAATTGCCTTCTCTATATAATTAATTTTGAATTATAAGTGAATAATCAATTTTGAATTTCAAATGAAGAAACCAAATTAATGGGAATCATTGGAAAAGAAGGAACTATTCCACTGTCTACCTCTTGATTAGTTCTGAAAGTATTATGCTCTCAGTGATGAAGAAAAACGAGTTGACAATTATCTATGTTTATTCGTTGAAGCACCTTGGAACCCACTGGTAATTGATCAATATTTAATTTTGTATAAAGCTGGGGTATTACAGGGCTGGTATTTGTCAAACATATTCTTCTTTAGGACAAAAGTAGCCTATCGTCAAAGCTTTTTGTAAGTATCAATCTAAACAGTTCCCATTAAACCAGTTAGATATGTATGTCTTATTGTCAGAACTGTCAGGAAAATAAGAGCCTTTGTTTGAGAAACAAGACTGCGTTCAGATCATACTTCTGTCATAAGTTTGTTTGTTTGTGTTTTTTAATATCTGAAAATTAAACAAGGCTTCTTAGAGTTGGAAAATTGGCAATCCAAAGAAATAAGTAAAAAAAAGGGAATTAGAGAGTGTCTCTATGTGTAGTAGAAATGAACTATGAATCAGCAGTTATTTTAGTACCTAATGGTATGAGGTCTTATGCAAATCATTCTACTTGCTTTAAAGGATCACTTAATACCATAAGGAGGAGCATCTTCTCTTCAGCCTTATCCCAATCGAAAGAGATGTAAGACTCCAAAGACCCAGTAAGATGAAAGTAGAAATTACCTGGCTGCCTAGATACATAAAAATGCTTATATGCTGTAATAATTTAGTAGTCTTATTCCTTTCTTAACACTTTTTCAGGGAATTCCCTAGCAGTCCAGTGGTTAGGGCTCAGCAGCCGTGGTCTGGGTTCAAACCCTGGTCAGGAAAGTAAGATCCCGCAAGCGGCAAGCATGAGGCATGGCCAAACAAACAAACAAAAAAACACTTTTTCACACTGGCAAAGTCTACATGGGTGACTTTTTCTGAAATATCCATGTGAGAGAAAGAAAAATCAAGGATGCTTCCTTTTAATGGTACAGTGATTCAATTACCCAGTTAACGTTTCTGGGGTCACTTCAGTCAACCTAATGACGAACTTACAACGAAGGCTGAGCCATATTCTAATCCTGTGATCCCATTTCACCAGAGTGGGAACTGAGGTATATACGGGTAACAGTAAAGGTCTCTCACTGCAGTACGTCAAAATCAGGGCGGGTTTTTTTTTTTTTTTTTTTTTTTTTTGGCTGCACCAGGTCTTAGTTGCGGCATGTGGGATCTAAATCCCTGACCAGGGATGGAACCCGGGCCCCCTGCATTGGGAGCGCAGAGACTTCACCACTGGACCGCCAGGGAAGTCCCAGGGTGGGTTTTTAAGTAGCTACTCCAAATTAGCTAATTTCTCTTTATCAGCTAATCATTTCATTTGAATATCAAATGAATATCAATTCACTGAACATTTCAATTCCTACACGACACCCATCTTGGGCCTACACCTGCTTCTCACCCTTTTATCTCCAGCACCTCCTGCAATTGTTTACTTACAGGAGGCGCTTTAGTAAATGTTTGTTGAATAAATTCACTCAAACATGTCAGCAAAAACTGATAGGCAGTTAGAAGTACACAAGGGGAAAAAGCAAATAAGGCAATGGGATCTGACGGCATTCCTAATGAAGAAAACTCAAGGAATTTGGTTTCCTAAAATATCAATGCCAATAGTTTGATATGACCTCAAGCAAGCTGGTGAAAAAGAATAGCTTTCCAAAAACTGAGAAGCCACAGACTGAGAGAAAATATTTGCAAAAGACATTATCTAAGACTATCAATCATCCAAAATATACAAAGAACTCTTAAAACTCAACAGTAAGGAAGTGAATGACCCAATTTAAAAATGGCAAAAGACTTGAATAGACACGATATACAGATGGCAAATAAACATATGGAAAGATGCTCAACATCATATGTCATTAGGGATTGCAAATTAAGACAATGAGCTACTACTACACACCTATTAGAATGCCAAAATCAAGACAATACTAAACGCCGGCGAGGATGTGGAGCAACAGGAACTCTCATGCACTGCTTGCGGGGAAACAGAAAAGAACAGCCACCTTGGAAGTCAATCTTACCATTCAATCCAGGAACCACGCTCCTTGGTATTTCCCCAAATGAGCTGAACACTTAGGCCTACACAAAAATCTACACACGTAGGTTTATAGCAGCTTTATTCATAGTTGACAAAACTTGGAAGCAACGAAGATGTCCCTCAGTAGGTGAATGGATAAATATACTGTGGTATATACAGATAAGGTGGTATTATTCAGCACTTTAAAAAAAAAAAAGAGCCATCAAGCCACGAGAAGACGTGTGGAGGAAACAGATGCATATTACCAAGTAAAAGAAGCCAGTCTGAAAAGGCTACGTACTGTATGAGTCCAACTATCAGGCATTCTGGGGAAGGCAAAGCTATGTAGACAGTACAAAGATCAGTGTTTGACGGAGGCAGGCAGGGGAGGGGGGCTTGGCAGGTGGGCGTTTAGACTGATGAACCTATTTTGCATGACACCATAATGGTGAATCTATTTCATTATAAATTAGTCCAAGCCCATAGAACGTACAATCCCAAGAGTGAACCCTGACGTCAGCTACGGACGCTGGGTGAGGATGACGTGTCCATGCAGGGTCATCAGTTGTAACAGATGCACCATCTGGTGGGGATGCTGATGGTAGGGGGGCTGTGGCTAGTGGGGCAGGGAGCACGTGGGAAATCTCTACACGTTCTGCTTAATTTTGCTGTGAACTTAAAATTGCTCTAAAAAATAAAGTCTATTTTTTTTTTTAAAAAAGAATAGCTTACAATGCTTTAAAAAGAAAAAAAAAAAGTCAGGGAATTCCCTGGCGGTCCAGTGGTTAGGTCTCTGTGCTTCTACTGCAGGGGACCCGGGTTCAATCCCTGGTCGGGGAACTAAGATCCTGCAAGCCGTGTGGCTCGGCCAAAAAAATAAAAAGAAAGAAAGAAAAGAAAATAGAGAAAAAAGTCTACATAAGACTTGATTTTAGGTGTCTGCAGTCACTCTGCTTAACATAACCATACTGGCCTCTAAAAACTTACAGGAAAAAAGGTTCTACAGTCTAGCATCATATTTTCGTGCTTCAGACTTTTTCAATTAAGTTGACCTTCAATAATGCTACTTTATTTTATTCTGTGATAATTTCAGGAAGATGCTGGAGAAAAGAATTAAACGTGAGCGGTAGGGATGAAACATGGTTTTCTAAGAAGAAAACCACTGAGTTGATTCCAAACTTACAGATTTGGGGGAGGCCTATGAAATTTGTCATGTTTCATTTCTCCACTATAATCAGGGAGAACCATTCCCCTTATGGAAATTCCTCAGGTCACAAACGCTCGCCCTCATTTACTGACACTACTGCTTACTTCCGTTTATCAAACACCTACTAAGTGCTGGGCTTTACGTCTGACACCCCATATGCATTTTCTGTAGTTCTCACAACAACCCTGCCGGGACACACTATTTTTGACAATTTATACATTAAAAGCATTGAAATTCAAGAACATTAACTTTCCTGAGATGACTTAGCTAGTGAATAGAACAGCCAAAATTCAACCTAAAGTCTGCCCAACTCCAAAACCCAGCTCCTTTCCCCAGTACGATGCTGTCCAGCTATTTCAGAAACGCTTTAATTCATCCCAGAACATTTTCTGTAAAGCTACTGACATCATCCTATTACTATTTCTTTCGCTGCCTACTCTGTCTCTGTTCACCAGCAAATATTCTCCCGCCTTCTCATAATAGATTTATCACCCCTCCCCTAAGGGTGGGGTTCAAGAGGGATGGCCCATGGGTTGGAATACAATCCAAGTCTGGCCAGTCGGTAGTATTCCAATCCTTTTACTTGGAATGATCTGTCCCGGTGTGGATCCATAAGACTCAATCCCAGGTTTTTTGCTGGAACTGTGACAGAAGGGTAAGATGTAAACCTGGAGGCTGGAGACGCTGGCAGTCATCTTGCTGTTTTGAAAAGCACCTGCGAATGAACCCAACACAGAAGCCAGAGATGACAGGGACCCAGCCCTGAATCTGGACTGCTTGCACCCTGAATCTCACTTGAATCGAGGGTCTGCTCCTTCGCAGTTATATGAACTATAAACTTCCTTTTTTTTCTTTCCATAAGCAACTGTGAGGTGGGTTTCCTGTCTTTTGTATCCCTTCATAATATGCTGCCCTACTTATTTAAAAATGGATAGCTCACCATTGCTGGTGGGATTGTAAAATGGTGTGGCCACTTTGGAACACAGCCTGGCAGCTCTTCAAATGTTAAACATGGTATAACATGAGTAAGTTACAGTATGACTCTGACTCCAATCCTAAGATCTGAAAACGTACGTTCACACAAAATCTTGTACACGAATGTTCACAGCAACATTATTCATAATTGCCTCAAAGCGGAAACAACCCAAATCCAGCAACTGATGAATGGTTTTTTTAAAATGTGGTATACCCATATAATGGATAATTGTTCAATGAAAAGGAATGAGATAGTGATCCGTGCTACAACGTGGATAACCCTTGAAAACATGCTGTATGAAAGAAGCTGGTCATAAAAGACCGCATATCGTATGATTCCATTTATATGAAATGTCCAAAACAGACAAATACACAGAGATGGAAAGTTGATTAGTAGTTGCCAGGGGCTGGGGAGAGAGGGGGAGTTAGGAGTGACTATGGATACAGGGTTACTTTCGGGGGTGATGAAAATGTTTCAAATTAGTTAGTGGTGGTGCTTGCACAACTTTGTAAGTATTCTAAAAACCACTGAAATGTCCACTTTAAATGGGTGAAATTGTATGGTGTGTGAATTATATCTCAATAAAGCTGCTATTCTATTTATAGTTTGACTCTTTAAAATGCAATTGTATTTACAGTTCAACTTTACTACTTTACTGATGAAAATAGAAATTTAGAGTATATGAAGGATTTCCTCTAACTATATGATTCTAAATTGTCCTATATAAAACACTTTACAATAATGTTCTTTTAATGAAGATAAAAAATCATCAAGGAAATATTACAAAGAAAAAAAAATAACAAAGACAAAATTACATAATTTTGATACTTCGTGAGATATAATTAGATTTTTCTATAAGTTTAGCTAAACAACTATACAGTAATATTTAAATAAATCCTTTTGTTTCACACAAGAGAAACACCCTAACACAGTAGAGTCTTGTAATGCCTTCGTGAACACCAATTTGATGCTTTAAGATTTTAATGTGCTGTTAACAAGTTTTCAAACTCAGGCAAGTTTAGAAATGTCTTCGTATTGAATTCCTTCAACTCTGCGTCCTTTTAAAGGGCCCTACAAATTAAAATAATTGAAGAAGAGGTTAAGAACACACATGTACTTACAAGACAGGAAAAGGACACACACTTCTGGATCCAAATTTGCCTTTTTCACATCGCTAAGATACCATTAAGGTAGCTAACAGTTCCACACATCTGTGAATTTTTAAAGTATTCTACGGCATCCTCATCAAGAACTGGCCATATTTTCTTCAGTGCTATGTGGCATGTGTTATCTCTAGACCCTGTGGCAGAGCCTGGCTAGCTGGTCAGTATCTCCTCTGCTTCCTGGATAAAGTCACACTTCCTGGCTCCTCCTGTGGTCAGGTATGGCCGTGAGATGGAGCTCCGGCCCAAGGAAGGGAACAGAAGTGACGCGGGCCCCTTCCAGGCCCAGGCCATGCTCCCCTCCACAGGCAACCCGTCACGCTCCCCGCGGCCTGCCTGAAGCACACAGACATGGCAGCTGTCAAAGCCCCGGCTGAAGGTGGTAGAGCCACAAGTCAGAAGGACCCTGGGCTCACAAATCACCCCTAAGAAAAGAGCCATTCCCTGATTCAGAAGACCTGTTCTGGACTTCAAAATGAGAAGTTAATGTCTATCATGTTTGTGCCATTATCAGCTGGGTTTTTTTTTAAATAACAAATATTATTTTAAGCAATACAAATCCTCATACTCAAACATATTTGTCTAGTTTAGCTGTGACAGGCTGGTCTTATTGCAGAAAATGAGTCTAACCTGAAATATGTTTTCTTCTTCCCTTCATATCCAACAAAAAGGGAAAGGGGAAAGAAAACTGGATTAATGAAAGATGATACCTGTCATAAAAGCTGATACAGCCTGGGAACACAGAGGCTAAGAATATGAGCTCTGGACCCAGACTGCCCAAGTTCAAACCCCACCCTCAGCAGGTGACAAAACCCCTCAGTGCCCCATTATCCCCTAGTGGGGAACAGTAACAGTACCTACATTACTGGCTTGCTGAGAAATATAAATGAGTTAGCACATATAAAGTGCTCAGAATAACATCTGGAACATAATATGCATATGAGCTCAGTAATTCTTAACTCTTATTATTAAATCTTTCGGTTAAAGTTTAAAAGTTGCTCCTCTCCACTGCGAAATAGAAAATGATGACGATGACTCTACCCCTGGGCTGAGATTTCAGCATTTCTTAGATTCCTTTAAAAAAATGCTTTTAAAATGTCTTCCTTTTAATGTACTATAATGATTACATATAAAGGAAATAAGTTCCCAGATAAAGCATGACCCAGCTTGACTCTTTCATTATCAAGTTCAAAGGTCGAAGGTCAATCACACTTCTGTGATAAGAAGGCCAAGCAAGGGATAAAGAAGGGGGCCAGACTTGGGTTAACTAGGCAAGTAGCTAAAAAGCTGGGGCTGGTTTTGAACAATTTGTGAGCTATTTAAAAAATCTGCTTAATAAATGTGTAAATTTCAAATCTTATGATACTGATACTAAAATTTAAGATGCCAGAAATAATAAAAAAAGGAGAAACCACTCGAAAAGTTCATGTTTTTCAGGGCATTGACTTGGAGAAAACATGCGGACGTAGAGACAAGCTGACCGACATGCACAAACCAACACAGATATTTTTAATGGAGGCAGGCTGCAAAAGAAGAAAAAAACAAAAAATTCCCATGTGGGTTTCCTCTCCCAAGAGTACACGCTGCTTTGCAATCAACCAGAAAGGCCTTCCCTGCGATCACCTCCGAGGTTCTATCTCGGTCCGGCTCTGAGAGCAATGAAAGCATTAGAGGGGAAGATGGAGCTATGGGTTCACAGCAAGGCCGGGAAGAAAGCAGCTCTCGAAAATCATACAGACTGGAAACCAAAGGTGTGGATGGAACCTAGAATACCCTCAACAGTACTGAGTCGTTCTGTTTCCCTTAGATGAAAACGTGAAGCGAGATCTAAGTTGGATAGTATTAGGAAACTACAAAGTGGAGGAGATTCAACCTGCCAAGGAAATATGAGAGTTTCCACGATCTTATGCTGATTGAATCAGGAAAAAAAAAAAACTGATTTAAAAAAGAGCTTCAATCTGTTCATGTAGTCAGATTAATAAATTCCCTACTGACAGGTGACATTCCCTGTTCCTTTTTTTCCCCTTAGAGTTTATGTTAGTTGGTGATTAGGTTAGTATTTTCAAGGACAGGGAAAAAATGCTTAATTTACTGAAATGTGATTTCTTTCAAATAAGAACCTAAATGGTTTTTCTAGAAAGCCTTCCTGAAACACATATTCTCAAACCAGTTCATAGGTGGGCTCAGGGGACCTAACAACTCCTTAAAGGGAACACATAAAATTTGGCAGTTTATGTGCAGTTTCTTGCAGAGAGCCCAAAACTTTCATCAGACTCTTCAGGAAGTTGATTATTCCCCCAAACACTAAAACTTCCTGTACTGGAGATGAAAAAGCCTCTCGTTTAGAGATAAAGATACACGGTGCAGTAGCGCAGGGATCTAAAAAGAATCAGGCAGTTAGGAAAAAACATGTTTCAGACCCTTCCTTCTGAAGACAGCTCAGGTCTCACTCAGCCTCATGCGCAGACCTGTCAGTGGACCATCAGTTCTAAGTCAACGAGCAATTTTACTTAAATGTCAGATTTCTTAAAATTAATTACTTTATTGATCTCTCCTACCTTAAATCCTTTATGAAAGAAAGAAGGACATTAAAAAATATTATTGAACTCTGGCTTTTCCCCCATTAACTCTGACTATACATTCCCCACTAATCACACTACTACGGCAGATTGAATTTTATGTTAGATGTGGGGGAAAAAAACTGGGATACAAAACTATGTGTAATATATACAATTTTATAAAATACAAAGACTGAAAAAAACAGACCAAAATATTAATGGAGGTTATCATTTGCCTGGAGGTTTACGGGCAATTTTAAAAATTATTTATATTAAATTGTATTTTTCAGCTTTTATCCAAGAGAGCTGCTAGAGACTGAATGTTTGTGTCCCTGTCAAAATTCATTCAATACATTCAAAATGTGATGGTATTAGGAGGTGGGGTCTTTGGGAAGTGATTAGGTCATGAGGGCAGAGCCCTTGAGAATGGATTAGTGCCCTTAAAAAGGGATCCCAGAGAGCTCCCTTTCCCCTCCCACCATGTGAGGACACATTAACCAGGAAACAGGCCTTCAGCAGACACCGAATCTGCCTGGGCCTTGATCTTGGACTTCCAGCCTCCACAAATGTGAGAAGTAAATTTCTGTTGTTTCTAAAGCCACCCCAGTCTATGGTATTTTGTTATAGCAGCCTGAACAGATTAAGACACATAAGGAATTTCTTTTGTAATCAGAAAATAAAATGCTTTAGTAATGTCAGTCATTAGAGAAAATAAGCTTACAGATTTCCAAATAGGAGAGAAGGCAAACAGAAAACCCAAACGTAAAACACCAATCCAACAAAAAAAACCATAGCACGTTTTAAAAGCATTTTGAAATTTCTGTCTTTGTGTAAACTATACTTACGGTTTCAATGACTATAGTAGCTGAAAAAGTCTTCTCATTGATGGATTCTAGGGTACCTTCATTTCCTCTGTAGCCTCCATTTAAAACGAGAATTCTTTTTCCTATAACAGAAAAGGGTTAACACTTAATAAAAAGAAAATGGCCACTTTCTTCTACTTTCTTACAGCCAAATGCAATTACACTGAATCAACGTAGTAGAAAACAAAACTATTCTCTTAGAAGTTCTTAATCATTTAATATCTGTATGATTCTAAAGTACAGTTTGTAGATACTTTGATTACTATAAACTTACAAGACTCATCATTTTTTCTACTTATTTGTCAAGAGATGTTTTAATTTTATACCAAGGAGTATAAGGTTCTTGGAGGAGATGCCCAGAGCCCAGAAGTAATCAGAAAAAATTCAGCTTACTTTTAATTTCTCTCTTTTTAAAATCATAAGATGGTTGCTAGTTTCATAAAAGCGTAAATATATGCCTGCTATTTGGTTGAGCCATTCTATCTCTAAGAATTTTCTCAACAGAAATCATATATCCATACAAAGATCTGTATGTGAATGTTCATATAGCAGTTTTGTTTGTAATGGCCAAGAGCTGTAAACAGCCCCAATGTCCATCAGTAAGTGACTGGATAAAGAAACTGGAACATCCACATAATTAAATACTTGGCAATGAAAAGGAATAAAGTATAGATGCACACAACAACGTGAATGAATCCAAAATGATGCACTTACTGAAAGAAGCCAGACAGAGACACAGGACACGTGGTATGATTTTATTTATATAAAATTGTAGGAAAATATGAGCTAATCTAGAGTCACAGAAAGCAGATTGGTGGTTGCGTGGGGGACACGGGAGACACAGCAGGGAGCGAAGGATTATAAAGGAAACAGAGGAAACTTTGGGGGGTGATGGACACATTTGCTAACTTGATTGTAAGGATGGTTTTCACGGGAGTATGCATGTGTTGAAAACATCAAATTATATACTTTATACAGATGCAGTTTATGTCAATTACATCTTACTGAAGCTGAAAAAAAAGTCCACAATTTCTAATCCATAAAATGAATTTTATTTTAGGGAGAAAGAATACAGGAGACTAGAGACTAACATTATCACTGTGCCAGCAATGATACCACCATGAAGAGTCTGGGTCAGAGGCAAACAACCTAACTACAGAAGCATTTATACTAGATATGTGTAAGACAATTAAGGAAAAGAAAATGCAAAATAATACTGACTTTTACTCTACCATCTCAAATAGCTAAACAAGTATATTAATAATAATCCTAATATGATTGATTTTATCCAGATATGTCTGTGATTTGCTTCTGGAAAGAAAACAAAGATTCTAGAAAGGGAAAATTTATTTATGCCACAAAATAGCTTTCTCAGAGGACTGGTAAACTACCACCTCACCAAGTCAAACTGGGATCAGTTATACTGGCAATTACATGTTTCTAAAAAGGAAACTCATACCCAGAACTATCAAGTAACGTCAAAAACTAAGGTTTTAAGAATGGAATCACTTATTTCGATGGTATATTAAGTGGTCTGCAAAAAGATTTACCTGGTGCTGGAATTACTGTTTCTAAATGAGTCTGGTCAAGTTTCAGCTTGTCTCCAGAATCAATCATCTTCACGACAGCTGTGTAATTGTCAATTACTTCCTGCCATGTAAAACCAACACTTTTATAACAGAAGAGAGATGTGAACACAAAGTCCAAAGGACAGAAATAAATGTAAACAATGAAATTCTAACCAAAAGGTAAGAGTAACTTGTTTTAAGAGTAACTCCTTGTATCAATGGAGTTTATTTTCTAGATGCCATATATGACCTCAGGCTATGGTTCTTAAAGAATTCAGTTCAAAGCTTAGTTAAAGTTTTCATCTGGAAAGAAAAGGCTGGTGATCTTAGAATAAGACTTTAAGAAATACAATGAGAGGGATAATTCTGTGTCATTTCAAGTACAGTAGGAGGGCAACTTATACACGCACAAGGCTGGGTGCTAGCATGAAACTATACTTAGGAAAAGCAAAAGAAAGAAAAAGACTGGGACTTCCGTGGTGGCGCAGTGGTTGAGAATCTGCCTGCCAATGCAGGGGACACGGGTTCGAGCCCTGGTCTGGGAAGATCCCACATGCCGCGGAGCAACTAGGCCCGTGAGCCACAATTACTGAGCCTGCGCGTCTGGAGCCTGTGCTCCGCAACAAGAGAGGCCGCGATAGTGAGAGGCCCACGCACCGCGATGAAGAGTGGCCCCCACTTGCCGCAATTAGAGAGAGCCCTCGCACAGAAACGAAGACCCAACACAGCCATAAATAAATAAAATTCTTTAAAGAAAAAAAAAAAGAAAGAAAGAAAAAGACTGGAGCATTGATTTTTAAATTTTAAAATCCTAGAGCAATCAAAAGATAAGTCTCTCAGGCAAACCACAAGGAAGTCCTCCTTGGAACTCTGGGGCACTATCACATTGCCCGTCATTAACAAAGGGAATGTACCTTACTTACTAGCAAGGTGCGCTCACTGAATTTTTTTAAGTGGGATTTCATACATACCATTTGCTCTAGTAAGAAAGTGGACCTAAATTAAGTATAAACTATGGCTGGAAATGAAATATTTCTCCAACCATTGTGAAGTCAGCCTTCCTTTCATGGAACCAGCAAGAACCTTAGACACACTGCTTCTGTTACTAGGACTTGATTTTTAAGGAATATCAAAATGGCTTTACTCAGCCACACACCAGCTCCTTCCCCAAATTCCATCATAACTTCATGTTCTTACCTTAACAATCCCCTTTTTCTTATGATATTTCTCTCCAAGTTTTTTGGTTATAATTTTCACTACAATTTCCTGGAAAATAAGAAAAAAATAAAGATGGAAGGAATGATATAAATTATCTTTCCTCTTTTGCTCCTTCATTTTAAACATTTCCACCAAAAACCATAGTAAAATGTTAACTGCTTTGCTAAATAAGACATTCTGGAGTTGGAGGCCTTCCCAACGATGGCAGATCATTTCCTTAGTTGTCTCTTTTTATTCAACATAGTTGGTTACCAAGAGGAAAAAAACGCATATCTCATGGCTGATTTCCATAGTGAAGGTTTCCTGAAATCTAAGACTTTCATCCACCAATCTCAACTCTATTAATCCAGGTCTTTCATAGACAGCTTCTTTCTTTCTCTCCATTCAAGGAAGAAAAAATGCCAAGGATGTTTTATGTTGACGTTCACCGCTGACAAAAAACTCAGAGAGCAAGAGTCTCACTGGGAACTGCAAGAAACGGAGGCTTCGAGCTAAAGCACAGCACTTTCCACAATGCTCTTTTCTCACGATGTTGCTCTGGCTTTTTGATAAGACTGGACTCCTCCAGACCAGCTCCAGCTGAAAGCATTGCTCTGCTGAGCATCTAGTTCTCAACGGGAGAGAAATCTGAGTTTATTTCTTTTTTTTTTTTTTTTTATTTATAAATTTATTTATTGATTTATTTTTGGCTGCATTGGGTCTTTGTTGCTGCGCGCGGGCTTCTCATTGTGGTGGCTTCTCTTGTTGCAGAGCACGGGCTCTAGGCGCGGGCTTAAGTAGTTGTGGCTCGCTGGCTTCACTAGTTGTGGCACACGGGCTTAGTTGCTCCGTGGCATGTGGGATCTTCCCGGACCAGGGATCGAACCCGTGTCCCCTGCATTGGCAGGCGGATCCTTAACCACTGCGCCACCAGGGAAGCCCCATGAGTTTATTTCTTATTAATGCATTCTGAGTTTGCTTCTTTATCATTGTTTTCCTGAGTTCGATTAGCTAACGGCTGACGATGAAAATTAAATCACCTGACTTAATTCCAGATTCACTACAGCAATTCTGTATTTGCTACTTCAAGTGGATACAGCAGAAGTACTAGATGGTCACAAGTACTTCAATAAGCCAGGCTAAACATTACATTAACAAAAACCTAGTAAGGACTTTGGGGGAGAATATTTAACAGCAGAAAAATATGTTTAAGAGAAGGCTTGAATGTTCTTATTCTTAAGCCAGTATTCTATTAAGACTTTCTCAATGAAGCCATATAATACCAACAGCTTCTCTGATTTCTGGGCTAAATTTCTCAAGGCCCTCATGGGTACACACACTTATAATTTAAACGTAATTCATTACTTCATTGTACTATTGACACTTGCTCATAGCACATCTGTCAAAACTTTCTTTTCTGAGTTTAAAAACTAAAGCTCTCCAATGCATCTCTGTGGGCTGCTGGTTATTTTAACACACATACTGCCCATTTCAAAATGAGACACACACTGAGTCATTGGATCCCTGTTGGCTGAGCTTCACTTTTAATGTAACATTCTCCAAGAGGAACTAGGAAGAAAATCTGAATAATTTACTATACCAGAAGATTATCAAACTGAAAATAAAATTTTATTGAAAGTATTGTCAATGCAGGGACTTCCCTGGCGGCCCAGTGGTTAAAGACTTCGCCTTCCAATGCAGGGGGTGCGGGTTCAATTCCTGGTTGGGGAGGTAAGATCCCACATGCCTTGTGGCCAAAAAACCAGGGCATAAAACAGAAGCAATACTGTAAGGAGTTCAATAAAGACTTTAAAAATGGTCCACATTAAAAAAAAATCTTAAAAAAAAAAGTATTGTCAATGGGAAGAGAACTTTTGGACTAACTAAAAATGCTTTGCTTTTTTTTTTTTTTTTGCTTTTGGTTTGTTTTCTTTTTCCTTTAAACCAATGGTTCTGAACAAACGTGATTCTAAACATGAGAATCACCTAGGCAGTTAGTGAAAACAGCCATTTCACCCCAGGAGACTGGATAGTGGTAGTATTGAAGCATATATATCTTAGAAAGAAATGGTCTAAATTTTTTTGAATTGTGCTCTGTTTAAGAACTACTGCTCTAAGCAAAATTCTTGATTACACGTTCATAAACAATATATGAAACTATTAATATCAAATGCTAGCTACTCCAACAGGGAAAGCAAACAAAATAATTCATAGATGGTTGCCTCTCTCTAGGTCCTTCCTTTTCTAATCCTGACCCAAACTTCTACTCAGAGACGGAAGTAAGGGAGACTAATGCATCCCAGGAAGTACTGTTTATCAGGGCAGAGTACAACCTAGTGAATCTGACTGCCAGGGAAATCCTAGCTCACCACTTTCTAAATGGCCTTGGGGGAATTACTCAAATAATCTATACCTCAGTTTTCTCACCTATAAAAAGGGAATAATAACAGTAATTACCTTGTAGGGCTGATACGAGAATCACCTGAAATAATTCATATGAAGCACTTTTTTTTAATATATATTTTTTTAAATTGAAGTATAGTTGATTTACAATGTTGTGTTAGTTTCAGGTGTACACCACAGTGATTCAGTTATATGTATATCTATTCTTTTTCAGATTCTTTTCCTTTATAGGTTATTAAAAAATATTGAGTATAGTTCCCTGTGCTATACAGTAGGTCCTTGTTGGTTATCTGTTTTATACGTAATAGTGTATAACTGATAATCCCAAACTCCTAATTTACCCCCTCCCTACCCCCTTCCTTTCCCCTTTGGTAACCATAAGTTTGTTTTCCATGTCAGTGGGTCTATTTCTGTTTTGTAAAGAAGCTCATTTGTATCTTTTTTTTTTTTTAGATTCCACATATAAGCGATATCATGTGATATTTGTCTTTCTCTGGCTGGTTTATGAAGTACTTGTTTTCTATTTAATACAGCAAGGATTTTCATTTTACATAACTTATTTCATGATCTTTCATGTGATCACCAGGCAAATGTTTCCCACTGTAAAAGGACATAAACTAAGACATGGAAACAAAATTATTTTTAAGCTAGTGAGGGAATAACTATGAAGATTTAAATTAGAACTTTATGCTTTTTGATCTTCCAGATTATTATTAATAATAATAATAAATCAGAAATTTTCAAATCAGAAATTACCCAAATAATTACCTTTCACTCTCGTGTTATTGATCAAGCCAGCTTCTTTAAGGATAACTAAGATACCCTGAAGGTTTTATGAAAACTTCATATTCCAGTAAGTTCAAAATCGAGCAGCAATAAATAAAAAATATTTAAAGTACTGAAATGTTTAAAGATTATTATGCAATTGTTATCTTAAAAGAACAAGAAATAAAGTGAAATAAGTCAGAGAAAGACAAAAACTATGATATCGTTTATATGTGGAATCTAAAAAATACAACAAACTAGTGAATAAAACAAAAAAGAAGCAGACTCACAAATATAGAGAACAAATTAGTGGTTACCAATGGGGATAGGGAAGTGGAGAGGGGCAATAAAGGGATGAGGGGAAAAACAGTTATTACAGGCTTACATGAAATCATGTGTGTGAAACTTTTGAAAACTGGAAAGCACTACAGAATTTAAAGAGTCTTTCCCTCAATAAAAAAATTTTTTTAAAGACTTTAGTAAATTAGATTAAGAAAAAATGAAAAAAGAAAGAAGAAGCAATAATAAAAAACAAATCTTTCCTTGAACGTATATAATTAAAACCTGTTTTTAGAAAAGGGAACCCTCTTGCACTGTTGGTGGGAATGTAAATTGGTGCAGCCACTATGGAGAACAGTATGGAGGTTCCTTAAAAAACTAAAAATAGAACTACCATATGACCCAGCAATCCCACTACTAAGCATATACCCTGAGAAAACCATAATTCAAAAAGAGTCATGTACCACAATGTTCATTGCAGCTCTATTTACAATAGCCAGGACAGGGAAGCAACCTAAGTGTCCATTGACAGATGAATGGATAGAGAAGATGTGGCACTTATATACAATCGAATATTACTCAGCCATAAAAAGAAACGAAATTGAGTTATTTGTAGTGAGGTGGATGGACCTAGAGTGAAGTAAGTCAGAAAGAGAAAAACAAATACCGTATGCTAACACATATATATGGAATCTAAAAAAAAAAAAAAAAATGGTTATGAAGAACCTAGGGGCAGGATGGGAATAAAGACACAGACCTACTAGAGAATGGACTTAGGGACATGGGGAGGGGGAAGGGTAAGCTGGGACAAAGTGAGAGAGTGGCATGGACATATATACACTACCAAACGTAAAATCAATAGCTAGTGGGAAGCAGCCACATGGCACAGGGAGATCAGCTCGGTGCTTTGTGACCACCTAGAGGGGTGGGATAGGGAGGGAGACGCAAGAAGGAAGAGATATGGGGATATATGTATATATATAGCTGATTCACTTTGTTATAAAGCAGAAACTAACACACCATTGTAAAGCAATTATACTCCAATAAAGATGTTAAAGAAAAAAAAAAAAAGCTGTTTTTACAACAAAGTACCTAACTGGGTATTCTTATAGCAAAAATTGAAAATAATTCCAGGCTTAAATTCAAGGTGTCCATACACAAATCTGGCATTAAACTCAAGAAGCATTACTGGTCCATGAACATGAAGTAACCCTCTAATAACAATACAACCAATACTTACAGAGTAGATGCAAAGACAAGTCATCAAAGTTATAAATCTATCTATAGAATTTACAGATATTTAAAACATTTAGCCATTTATACCAAATGCTATTTAAATCATTCGCTTAAAAGCACATTTAGAAGTAAGAAGCCCCAGCGGGATACGTACAGGCTGGAGCCAGTAATCTGTTCGGGCAGCTCTTTTCTTCTCCTCTTCAATCTAGAGGACGCATGAGACATTCATAAAATTACCTCTTTAAAATCCTCAATTTATTTCAAATAACATTCCATTTAGCAAAAGAACACCATAAAACACACTTCACAGAAGATCGATATAATTTGCAAGCTCAGATAAACACAAACCTTTTTTGCAATTAGTTTTTGATTGGAAAAAAAAGCAACTTGGATTTAAGAAAATAAGTGATAGGCAAGTCAACTGACCAAGAAGATAAACGCAAACAACCTCTATTGGGTCAATACTGCAATGCCACCTGCCAGCATTACTCTGCCCTATCCCTGCTTCCTCCCCTGGACTGTCATGAGCTGGAAAACAGGCGATGTTTTCAGGGGGTAAAAACATAACTCTTACAGACCAATTTAGCACAGCATAGTTGGGTATACAGTTTGATGGCAAAGAGGAGCTTCCCTGTTTGATAAGGATAATAAAGCTTGTGAATGGAGGGGAAGAAAAACACAACCAGGAGAGAAGTAAATGAAAGGGTGACCAAAAGGAAAACGTGCTGACCAGCCGACCTGGCTGTATCTCACAGCTTTTTCTTTCTCACCTGCTCAGTTAACCCTAAGTACCTACTTTCAAAGGGACTGAACAATGTCGCTCTTTGGTTGATTCAAAACCTCATCTTAATTCCTCCAACTTTCCAATATGAACAAAAAGTATTCTAAACTTGGCATGGTTATAGTCTAAGCAGGTAGATCTGGCTTTCCATTTTACTTTGAATTAAATTCAAAATGGCTTATAAGACCTCTGTGGTGTTGCCCCTGTTTCTCTCTCCAACCTCAAATGTCACCACTCTTGTGCTTACCATGCTCTAGCCACCTGGATCTTCCCTTTGGATGCTGAACTAGAGACCTCCCCTGCCCTAGCGGGGGAACAAGCTATCTCCCCACTCCCTGCCCTCAGACCTCCTCAGCACATAGCATTTTGTAATTACTTATCCACTGGTTCACTTGGTCGTGGAATGCCTCCTTCACTAGGGTGAAAGCTACATGACATGCAGGGACTGTGTTTTTCTCCCTACTCTACACATGCAGGACCACATGATGCCCAGCACATAACAGCAACTCAGTATCTGCTGAATGATGGAGTGACTACATCTCACAGCGTACACACGTTATATTATACTTTAAGCTTTTCTAACTGTCCCGCATTGTGTGAGGACTCAGTAACAGGGAAGACCAAACAGTTACCCCCATCCCTTCACAAATGAAGAAAAGGGATGAGGAGACCAGAGGAAATGATGTTACGGGGAAAAACGTTAGCTTCTTGTATCCATTTATTCTTTCTCTTCACCTTTTCTACTTATTTCATAAATTTATTGATAAGGGAAGGTGATGTGTTGGAAGGGAGAAAGGAATATTTAGGAATATATTAAGAACCTTCTGCAGAACGGCTCTAGAATTTCAGGTAAATTTAGAGCAAAAGTATAGCCCTAGATCCAGATAATCATAGGTTTTCAATGATTCATCGTATAAACTTGGCCATCAGGTTAAATCAAATTAAAAATATGTCAGAGCTTTCTCTCCCGGCTAGGAGGTGGTAAGTGGAAATCAGAGGCAACACGAGAGCCCAGGTTGGTGGGGGCATCCATGGAGGATGCCAATTTCACGAAGCCACCAAAGGTGAGCAGAGCTTTCATTTCTGGCTTCAATTACCACTGAGGTTCTCCTAAACTAACTCTATTGACCATAATTTCATGGAGTGTTTTGAAGATAGCACTTGAGGCAAGAAAATAAACCTATCTAAGGAGGTTCCAGCTCCATTCAGATGGAACTACACCTAGGCTCTTTTTTCCTAACCTGGTATGAGCACATTTTTCTCACTTTATATTAATCTCATAATTGGTGAAACTATTTAACGTTTCTTGGTTGGAATCACATCATTCCCCAAACAGCTAGAGTTGACAAGCAGTTCATAAAGCGTACCTCCATGATTTCATCGAGTGCAGATTTCTTCTTCTTCTTTTCTTTTGACTGAGCTGAGGTCTGGGAAGATTCCTTCCGTTTCACCGATGCTGCGTTCCCTATTGTCTTCAGAGCACTTGGTCCCAAAGAACTGATGGGAAGAGGAACCGTGCTGTTAACAAAAACTGTGCAAAGACGTAGGCTTTATAATGTGCAAAAGGAACAACAGAGAAGAAATCTGTTATATGGTTAGTTTCCAACAGATTAGTCAAAACTACGAAGGGTGTGTCTATCACGTACAGACTGGCAGCACCATGAGAACATGGAACCCTTCCTGTCCCTCCCACCTTCAGTTAGTGCCACTCTATCAGTGTGGCTGAGTGACAGATGACAGCATTGGCTTCAGGGTTGCCGCCACCAGGGTTTGATCCTACTTCTGCTGGGACCTTGAGCAATTAATTTTTCTAAGCCTCATTTCTTCACATATAAACGGGGATAATAATGTGACCCAACTGTAGCTCGACCGGCAGGATTAAGTGAGATGTTTGTAAAACAGCTGGTAGAAGTCCAGCACATTGTTATCAGTTCTATTTCTTTAAAGCAAAGATCTCAACATTCAATTAGAAATTTTTTTATCGTTCCCAATTGCCTAACGTCATCAGTGTACATTCTAAATTCCTGAGTGCCATGATAAAATTGTCACCACAGGCCCCAGAATGCCATCCCTGATGTATTATGTATACTTGTCATTCTGAACAATTTGCTATTGACTGAGCCATGTCCTGTGCTTCAAGCTTTTGCAAATCTGCACATGCCTCTTTTATACCTAAAATAGTCTCTCCATTTATCTCCATTTGCTGAACTTCTTTAAGATCCATTCTTCATGAGGCTTCTTGGAATTTGTCGTTTTTGAACCACCATAGCACTTTGGGGCAGGCTTCCCACTCCACCTGGTATATAACCATTTGTATACGTGACTCCTCTCTCACAGTAGGGGAGAGAATATATATAGCCACATATATATATATATATATATTTTTTTCCCCCCTGTAAAGTAGCAGTAACTATCTTGTGACTCAGATAAAATAGATGCTCCATTAATATTTGCTGACTCACTGAATATTATCAGTCTAGTTATTTGATTTGTCATACTTATAAAATACAAAGAACACATATTTGCACAAAGCTACCATGGAAACAAGAAAAAAAGTATGATTAATACAAAATACAGTAGAGTTAATATTTTCCACTCTTTGGACCTTTTCCTTAAGGCATTTAAAGGCAGCATTAGCTTTATTAGCAGCCGGATGACTGTCAGGACTCCCAGTGGAGCCTGCAGGCAACTGAAATCCCTGCTTCTTATATGGGGAGGCTGCAGGTCAGGACTCCCCCACCCTGTCTTCACGGAAGCCATTCTCTCTTTATCTAACTGGAAGGCTTTACATTTACTCTTGCAACATTTCACTTACTAGGTTTTGTCCCATAATTCAATCCTCTGACATACTTTTAAGTTCTAAGGTTTGTGACAACTGTAAATAATATACATTGGTTGTGAACAGATTAAGTCCAAATAAAGATAAACTCTTCAATGTGCTACTCAAAATAAATATTCTTTAGATTTAAATGTACTTTGAGCTAGGAATCCACTGAATTTAGCAATAATTCCAGTTCATAAACAACCCCAATATGTCTATATAAATAGGCACTAATAATCCCAGCAGAAGGGCAGCTAGGATTATGTGGCTATTTTGGGGTCTAGTAATTACCTTTTCCTTACATGTTCACAAACCACCTATTTCCTACTATAATCACTAGGAAAACAAAATGTGTCTATATATACAGTGGGGTATTATTATTCAGATTAAAAAGGAACGAAATTCTGATCCATGCCACAACATGGATAAACCCTGAAGAGCTTATGCTAAGTGAAAGAAGCCAGACACAAAAGGACAAACACTGTATGATTCCACTCAAATGAGGTAGTCAAATTCATAAAGACAGAAGAGTTGAACAGAGGTAACCAGGGGCTAAGGGGAAGTGTAGTGGGGAGTTATTTTTTAGTGGGTTCAGAGTTTCAGTTTTGGATGATGAAAAGATTTGGAGATGGATACCGGCGATGGGTGCACAACAATGTGAGTCTACTTAATGCCACTGAATTGTATACTTAAAAATGGTTAAAATGGACCATCTTATGTTATGTATATTTCACCACACAAAAAAATTAAACTGAATAGGAAAAATAAAGTTTTCTATTTAGAAAATGTATTCAGCATTACTAAATGATTAAAATGTGAGAATCATTGGAAATAAAAAGATGAACAGAATAGCCCATCAGGATCTCATGACGTAGTGGGAGAACAGATACGGAGGGCATTCCGGGAGAAAGAGCAGTAGATGCAAGCGAGGGTGAGATCACAGAGTGCTTAGGAGACAAATGGCTTAGCGGAGCTGCGGTGCAGATGGCAGGTGGTACACCTGTAAACGTAACTAGAGGTTATCATATAGACGATGGCTTAAATTGCTGAAGGTCTTTAACAAGAGAAAGACATGGTAAGATCTGACGTTCAGAAAGATCCTTTCTGCTTGTGATATCAAGAATCTCTTAGAGGGACTTCCCTGGTGGCACAGTGGTTAAGAATCTGCCTGCCAACATAGGGAACACGGGTTTGATCCCTGGTCCGGGAAGATCCCATGTGCTGCGGAACAACTAAGCCCATGCGCCACAACTACTGAGCCGGCATGCCACAACTATGGAAGCCTGTGCACCTAGAGCCCGTGCTACACAACAAGAGAAGCCACCACAATGAGAAGCCCACGCACCACAACAAAGAGTAGCCCCCGCGCGCAGCAATGAAGATCCAACACAGCCAAAAATAAATAAATAAATTTTAAAAAAAGAATCTCTTAGAGCTAAAATGAACAAATGAAAAATATAAAGAATGTTGATGAGACATGATGAAGGACAGCATTCTAAAAGATTAATAAAACATAATAAATTTGAATACCTAGTTGAAAAGAATATTCTAGAAAAACAAAAATTATACAAATGATCAAAATTGACACAAGATTAAATTGAAAAACTGAATAAACTAATGATGACCAAAAAGAAACAATCAGTAAAAACTATTCCTTCACCTGCAAAAGACACCAGCACAATATCTTACAGAAAAGTTTTACCTTTCAAGAAGTGATGATCCCGTCTTAAAAACACTATTTAGAGTAGTCAAAAGAGAATATGTATACAAATCATTTTAAGAGTTTACTATCACCAGGAGCACAGAAAAGAAAATTAAACATCAATCTCACTTCTGAACATGAAATTAAAACGCAAAAGAAAATAGCCAATTTGTTTCCAGCTTTGCTTTGTATGATATTTAATCTTACACCAGCTGCTGTAACAATAATGCCCCTCCTCCCCAAAAAAAGATCTAGTAGAAAGGTGAGAGATTGAGACAGGGTCAAATGAGGTTAAAATCAAGGCAGGAAATGAACAGTAACAGACTGGAAATGGAACGGAAGGCTTCTAGAACAGCCCTAGGATTCTGCTTTCAGTAACTGGAGTGGGCATTTGTGCCAAGCCTTCCTGGAGACGCGGAGGTGTGTGGAGGCCAGGCTGTGTCTGGAGACGGAAAACCAAAGACAGCGTGTGGCTGACAGGGTCTTGATGTTCTGGTTGGGTGTCAGGTCTGAGCCTCTGAGGTAGGAGAGCCAAGTTCAGGACTTTGGTCCACTAGAGACCTCCCAGCCCCACGTAATATCTATAGTCAAGAGCTCTCCCAGACATCTCTGTCTCAACGCTAAGACCCAGCTCAACTCAACGACCAGCACGCCATGCCAAACAACTAGAAAGACAGGAACACAACCCCACCCATTAGCAGAGAGGCTGCCTAAAATCATACTAAGTTCACAGACACCTCAAAACACACCACCGGATACAGTCCTGCCCACCAAAAGACAAGATCCAGCCTCATCCACCACTACACAGGCACCAGTCGCCTCCACCAGGAAGCCTACACAACCCACTGAACCAACCTTAGCCACTGGGGGCAGACACCAAAAACAGCGGGAACTACGAATCTGCAGCCTGTGAAAAGGACACCCCAAACACAGTAAGTTAAGTAAAATGAGAAGACAGAGAAATATACAGCAGATGAAGGAGCAAAGTAAAAAACCACCAGATGAAACAAATGAATAGGAAATAGGCAGTCTACCTGAAAAAGAGCTCAGACTACTGATAGTAAAGATGATCCAAAATCTTGGAAATAGAATGGAGAAAATGCAAGAAACGTTTAACAAGGAACTAGAAGAACTAAAGAGCAAACAAACAATGATGAACAGCACAATAAATGAAATTAAAAATTCTCTAGAAGGAATCAATAGCACAATAACTGAGGCAGAAGAATGGATAACTGACCTGGAAGATAAAATAGTGGAAATAACTACTGCAGAGCAGAATAAAGAAAAAAGAATGAAATGAATTGAGGACAGTCCCAGAGACCTCTGGGACAATATTAAACACACCAACATTCGAATTATAGGGGTCCCAGAAGAAGAAGAGAAAAAGAAAGGGACTGAGAAAATATCAGAAGAGATTATAGTTGAAAACTTCCCTAATATGGGAAAGGAAATAGTCAATCAAGTCCAGGAAGTGCAGAGTCCCATACAGGATAAGTCCAAGGAGAAACATGCCAAGACACATATTAATCAAACTATCAAAAATTAAATACAAAGAAAAAATATTAAAGGCAGCAAGGGAAAAGCAACAAATAACATACAAGGGAATCCCCATAAGGTTAACAGCTGATTTTTCAGCAGAAACTCTGCAAGCCAGAAGGGAGTGGCAGGACAAATTTAAAGTGATGAAAGGGAAAAACCTATAACCAAGATTACTCTACCCAGCAAGGATCTCATTTAGATTTGACAGAGAAATTAAAATCTTTACAGACAAGCAAAAGCTAAGAGAATTCAGCACTAACAAACCAGCTTTACAACAAATGCTAAAGAAACTTCTTTAGGCAGGAAACACAAGAGAAGGAAAAGACCTACAAAACAAACCCAAAACAATTAAGAAAATGGTAATAGGAACATACATATTGATAACTACCTTAAATGAAAATGGATTAAATGCTCCCACCAAAGGACATAGACTGGCTGAATGGATACAAAAACAAGACCTATATATATGCTGTCTACAAGAGACCCACTTCAGACCTAGGGACACATACAGACTGAAAGTGAGGGGAGAGAAAAAGATATTCCATGCAAATGGAAATCAAAAGAAAGCTGGAGTAGCAACTCTCATATCAGACAAAATAGACTTTAAAATAAAGACTATTACAAGAGACAAAGAAGGACACTACATAATGATCAAGGGATCAATCCAAGAAGAACATATAACAATTGTAAATACTTATGCACCCAACATAGGAGCACCTCAATACATAAGGGAAATGCGAACAGCCATAAAAGGGGAAATCGACAGTAACACAATCATAGTAGGGGACTTTAACACCCCACTTTCACCAATGGACAGATCATCCAAAATGAAAATAAGAAAGGAAACACAAGCTTTAAATGACACATTAAACAAGATGGACTTAACTGATATTTATAGGACATTCTATCCAAAAGCAAAAGAATACACTTTCTTCTCAAGTGCTCATGGAACATTCTCCAAGATAGATCATATCTTGGGTCACAAATCAAACCTTGGTAAACTTAAGAAAACTGAAACCAAATCAAGTATCTTTTCAAAGCACAATACTATGAGACTAGATATCAATAACAGGAAAAAACCTGTAAAAAATACAAACCCGAGGAGGCTAAACAATACACTATTAAATAACCAAGAGATCACTGAAGAAATCAAAAAGGAAATCAAAAAATACCTAGAAACAAATGACAATGAAAACACGACATCCCAAAACCATGGGATGCAGCAAAAGCAGTTCTAAGAGGAAAGTTTACAGCAATACAATCTTACCTTAAGAAACAAGAAACGTCGCAAATAAACAACCTAACCTTACACCTAAAGCAATTAGAGAAAGAAAAACAAAAAACCCCCAAAGTTAGCAGAAGGAAAGAAATCATAAAGATCAGATCAGAAATAAATGAAAAAGAAATGAGGGAAACAATAGCAAAGATCAAAAAAACTAAAAGCTGGTTCTTTGAGAAGATACACAAAATTGATAAACCATTAGCCAGACTCATCAAGAAAAAAAGAGAGAAGACTCAAATCAACAGAATTAGAAATGAAAAAGGAGAAGTAACAACTGACACTGCAGAAATGCAAAGGATCATGAGAGCTTACTGCAAGCAACTACATGCCAATAAAATGGACAATCTGGAAGAAATGGACATATTCTTAGAAAAGCACAACCTTCTGAGACTGAACCAGGAATAAATAGAAAATATAAACAGACCAATCACAAGCACTGAAATTGATACTGTGATTAAAAATCTTCCAAAAGACAAAAGCCCAGGACCAGATGGCTTCACAGGCAAATTCTATCAAAGATTTAGAGAAGAGCTAACACCTATCCTTCTCAGACTCTTCCAAAATATAGCAGAGGGAGGAACACTGCCAAACTCATTCTATGAGGCCACCATCACCCTGATACCAAAACCAAAGATGTCACAAAAAAAGAAAACTACAGGCCAATATCACTGATGAATACAGATGCAAAAATCCTCAACAAAATACTAGCCAACAGAATCCAACAGCACATTAAAAGGATCATACAGCATGATCAAGTGGGGTTTATCCCAGGAATGCAAGGATTCTTCAATATATGCAAATGAATCAATGTGATAAACCGTATTAACAAACTGAAGGAGAAAAACCGTATGATCATCTCAATAGATGCAGAAAAAGCTTTTGACAAAATTCAATACCCATTTATGATAAAAACTCTCCAGAAAGCAGGCACAGAGGGAACTTACCTCAACATAATAAAGGCCATATATGACAAACCCATAGCCAACATCATTTTCAATGGTGAAAAACGGAAACCATTTCCTCTAAGATCAGGAACAAGAAAAGCTTGCCCACTCTCACTGCTATTATTCAACTTAGTTTTGGAAGTTTTAGCCACAGCAATCAGAGAAGAAAAAGAAATAAAAGGAATCCAAATCAGAAAAGAAGAAGTAAAACTGTCACTGTTTGCAGATGACATGATACTATACGTAGAGAATCCTAAAGATGCTACCAGAAAACTACTAGAGCTAATCAATGAATTTGGTAAAGGAACAGGATACAAAATTAATGCACAGAAATCTCTTGCATTCCTATACACTAATGATGAAAAATCTGAAAGAGAAATTAAGGAAACACTCCCATTTACCACTGAAACAAAAAGAATAAAATACCTAGGAATAAACCTACCTAAGGAGACAAAAGACCTGTATGCAGAAAACTGTAAGACACTGATGAAAGAAATTAAAGATGATACAAACAGATGGAGAGGTATACCATGTTCTTGGATTGGAAGAATCAACATTGTGAAAATGACTATACTACCCAAAACAATCTACAAATTCAATGCAATCCCTATCAAACTACCAATGGCATTTTTCACAGGACTAGAACAAAAATTTTCACAATTTGTATGGAAACACAAAAGACCCCGAATAGCCAAAGCAATCTTGAGAAAGAAAAACGGAGCTGGAGGAATCAGGCTCCCTGACTTCAGACTATACTACAAAGCTACAGTAATCAAGACAGTATGGTACTGGCACAAAAAACAGAAGTATAGATCAATGGAACAGGATAGAAAGCCCAGAGATAAACCCATGTACATATGGTCACCTTATCTTTGATAAAGGAGGCAAGAATATACAATAGAGAAAAGACAGCCTCTTTAATAAATGGTGCTGGGAAAACTGGACAGCTACATGTGAAAGAATGAAATTAGCACACTTCCTAACACCATACACAAAAATAAACTCAAAATGGATTAAAGGTCTAAATGTAAGGCCAGACACTATAAAACTCTTAGAGGAAAACACTCTTATGACATAAATCACAGCAAGATCCTTTTTGACCCACCTCCTAGAGAAATGGAAATAAAAACAAAAATAAACAAATGGGACCGAATGAAACTTAAATGCTTTTGCACAGCAAGAAAACCATAAACAAGAAGAAAAGACAACCCTCAGAATGGGAGAAAATATTTGCAAGCAAAGCAACTGACAAAGGATTAATCTCCAAAATATACAAGCAGCTCATGCAGCTCAGTATCAAAAAAACAAACAACCCAATCCAAAAATGGGCAGAAGATCTAAATAGACATTTCTCCAAAGAAGATATACAGATTGCCAACAAACACATGAAAGGATGTTCAACATCATTAATCATTAGAGAAATGCAAATCAAAACTACAATGAGGTATCACCTCACACAGGACAGAATGGCCATCATCAAAAAATCTATAAGCAATAAATGCTGGAGAGGGTGTGGCGAAAAGGGAACCCTCTTGCGCTGGTTGGTGGGAATGTAAATTGATACAGCCACTATGGAGAACAGTATGGAGGTTCCTTAAAAAACTAAAAATAGAACTACCATATGACCCAGCAATCCCACTACTGGGCATATACCCTGAGAAAACCATAATTCAAAAAGAGTCATGTACCACAATGTTCACTGCAGCACTATTTACAATAGCCAGGATATGGAAGCATGCTAAGTGTCCATCGACAGATGAATGGATAAAGGAGATGTGGCACATATATAGCATGGCATATTACTCAGCCATAAAAGAAACGAAATTGAGATATTTGTAGTGAGGTGGATGGACCTAGAGTCTGTCCTACAGAGTGAAGTAGGTCAGAAAGAGAAAAAGAAACACCATATGCTAACACATATGTATGGAATCTAAAAAAAAAAAATGTTTCTGAAAAACCTAGGGGCAGGACAGGAATAAAGACGGAGACATAGAGAATGGACTTGAGGACACAGGGAGGGACAAGGGTAAGCTGGGACAAAGTGAGAGAGTAGCATGGACATATATACACTACCAAATGTAAAATAGATAGTTAGTGGGAAGCAGCCACATAGCACAGGGAGGTCAGCTCGGTGCTTTGTGACCACCTAGAGGGGTGGGATAGGGAGGGTGGGAGGGAGATGCAAGAGGGAGGAGATATGGGGATATATGTATACTTGTAGCCGATTCACTTCGTTATACAGCAGAAACTAACACAACACTGTAAAGCAATTATACTCCAATAAAGATGTTAAAAAAAAAAAAAAAAAAGACAGGGAAGCCCAAAGGAAAAACAGAAGTGAGAACTGAGTAATCTTTGTTCCAGCAATGGGGAAGCAGGGCTTATCTTTGTGCCTCACACAGCCTAAATTATCCATTTTTGATATCTAGATCACTTAGTTAATTCTGGGTTTTAAATATATAAGAGATATAAATCAACAGGAAAATAAATCCCAACCTCTAAAAAAAATACACCATAATTTCAGAAAAAGAAAACTTAGATAGTCTCTCCATTGTATTATCTACGACACTATTTTCACATTACTGTAGACACTTGAGACTGAAGTCACAGAACTTGGTCAAATAAAACTAATGTTTTTATTAATAAAATCACAGTTTGGCATAGGGATGTAATAGGCTGAATAGCAGACCCCCAAAGCTATCAGGTCCTCATCCTTGGAACCTACAAATGTTACCTTATTTGGAAAAGGGGTCTTTGCAAATGGGATTAAGTTAAAGATTTTAAAATGAGATTATTCTGGATTATCTGGGTGGGCTCTAACTGCAACCACATGCATCCTTTAAGAAGGAAGCAGGGACTTCCCTGGTGGCACAGTGGTTAAGAATCCGCCTGCCAATGCAGGGGACACGGGTTCGATCCCTGGTGCAGGAAGATCCCACATGCCGTGGAGCAAATAAGCTCGTGTGCCACAACTACTGAGCCTGCGGTCTAGAGCCTGTGAGCCACAACTACTGAAGCCCTCACGCCTAAAGCCGAGCTTCGCAACAAGAGAAACCACTGCAATGAGAAGCCCACGCACCGCAACGAATAGTAGCCCCCACTCGATGCAACTAGAGAAAGCCCACGTGCAGCAACGAAGACCCAAAGCAACCAAATAAATAAGTAAATAAATAAAAATAAAATTTAAAAAAAAAGAGGGAAGCAGAGGGGGATGACACACAGAGGGGAAGGTGATGTGAAGACGGAGCAGAGATAAATCTGAAGGGATGCAACCAAAAGCCCAGGAATGCCTGCAGCCACCAGAAGCCGGAAGAGGTGAGGAACAGATTCTCCCCAGAGACTCTGGGGGGGAGCACAGGCCTGCAGACACCTTGATTTTGGCTCAAGGATACTGATTTCAGAACTCTGGCCTCCAGAGACAGAATCAATTTCTGTTGTTTCAAGCCACCTAGTTTGTGGTAACTTGTTACAGCAGCCATAGAAAACTAACATAAGGGCGATCAATTTGGGGCCCAGTGGGACCAATCTCAACATTCATCCACATTTAGGAATAACAAATAATAAAGGAAAATAGAAACACATAAGGGTCCAAAACTATATGGCACGTGTTAAGATATACTCCAGCCTGTCTTCCAGGTCATATCACAGCAATATTTTGAAAAGAAATTTTCTTTTCAAATGTATCATATATAGAACCCAATTAACCAATTTCTTCATGATATCTAATATAGATGTTACTACTGAAACACTTTGATCAAAGTTAAGACAGTTGGCAAGTCATCCTGAAGCAGTTAGGCATTGTTGACTCAGACTGCCCGTTTCCTTCAATTCTCCTAGACACTTATTTAGTCGTGCAAATAACCACTAGCCTGTAAACTAACCAAAAAAAAAAAAAAAAAAAAAAAAAAACTCCCACAAACAAAAAACTGAGTTAGGTTAAATAAGCACCATGTAGAATATTAAGTAAAACAGCAAATCACCCAGCTTAAAACTAAATTGCAGTAGATACTGAATATACAGTGCCCTCCTGAATATCCTGTCTGATTTATCTTTTCACCTCCATAACCAAACTGAATGCACTGCACATCACAAGTACTGCACAGATATTTGGTGAAAGAATATATGAGAACTGCAAGAGAAGAGAACATGAAAAGTAGATATAAATACCTGACTACGTGCCATACCAGGGCTTGAAAAATTGCAGTTGAGGGCCAGATCCAGTCTGCTGCTTGTTTTTATAAATAAGATTTTACTGGAACACAGCCAAGCTCATTCACTTATGTATCATCTATGGCTGCATCCTCGCTCTGAGAGCAGAGTTAAGTGATGACAAAGACACATGGCCAACAAAGTCTAAAATATTTACTACGTGGCTCTTTATAGAAAAGGCTGGTCAAGTCTTGCTCAGTACCACACCATCTAGAAGGGAAGGCAATTATTACTGAGTGTCTACTAATGCACTTATATTCTACCAGGTGCTAAGGAGATAGCTGAATAAGTTAGTCTCTGTTCTCAGAATATCATAATAGAGCAGGTAACACAACAAGTGTGTACTCCAGCTAACAAACTTGATAGTGGGCTATGACAGAAAACTGAATAGTATTGCCATAGCACAGAAAGAACCTTTAAGTGGAGAAGCTTTCAGGGAGAAGCAAATGTTTACCATGTGAAACATTTAATCAAAATGAGCTTCTCCTTAAAAGATAGAATCAGCTCATCATAGGCAAATAAGAAAAAAACCAGTTCCTAAGAAAATAAAACAAAACAATCATTAAACAAAAAAGAGATGAAAATAACAACCAGAAAAAAATAATTCACAGTACTGCACCTTTTAAAATGTAGTAATCAACATTTCATCAAAATTTTCAGGTTCTAAGATACCTGTTCACATAGCTCACCTTGATTTGGAAGATGCTCCTCCTGAACTACATGCTCCTTTATTCAAATTAAATGTAACTGCAAGAAAAGAATTGGTATTCCATATATATTTCAGGAAAATTATAATAAAACAGCAGATATAATAAAACAAAATTATAATAAAAATTATAATAAATATCACAATGCAGCTACGTAGAAATTCATGGACATTTTGAATACATGAGAGCTGGAATGCTCCTACCCAGAGATCATAAACTCCTGTAAAATATACTGGGCTGATGCTTAACAGAGCTGGGAAAGACCATCATATGATGTAGCAGACAGCCTTGGCCACTTCCCCACTCCACTGCCCCTCTCCCCTTGGTAACAGGAATCCAATTTTGTTTGGGTGTCCAAACCCCTCACATATGGCTTGGAGGATGCTATGGTCCGAAGGTTTGTGTCCCCTCCCAAATCCAAATGCTGAAAACCTAATGCCCAAGGTGATGGGACTAGGGGGTGGGACCTATGGGAGGTGATTAGTAAGGCTCTTTGGTCTAAACCAATCAAAATAATTCCACTCCCTTTCCAAGTGACTGTTTTTTTAGGTGGACATGTGATACAGTCTGGTCAATGACATTCAAAAGGAAGTATGCTGGTGGGAAGAAGGTCTTCTAGGAAAAGTTTCCTTGCTCACAGGGGACTCCAAAGGAGAGAGATGCTCTCTGTCTTCTTCTGGACAATGCTGGGTCTGCATATGACGGCTGGACTGCCGGCAGCCACCTTGTGTCCAGCTGCTGATAGTGTGGCATCTGGAACCACCCTACCTCTGGGACTCTTGGTATGGCAAGGTATTTCCTTATTGTTTAGGCTCATTTTACTCAGTCTGGTTACTTGTTGCTGTCAGCATTCCATCCAGTTCACTGTTAGCACCTTTTCATTTTACTGATGAGAATAATCCAGACAGATAATACCTCTTGCTCCCAAACATGTTGCTAGTTTCTGGCAGAGCCAATACAAAAGCATCCATATTAAAAAAGGAAGAAAGAAAAGTAAAACTACCTTTTTCTTCATCATTTTCTCTGCTTAATTCCGTAAAAACAGGGACTTCCTTTAAAAAAAAAGTTTGAAGGTTTGGTTCACAACTGCATTTACCATCAATATTCAATAGTCCTTAATTATGACTTGCTACCTAAAATGGTTTAAGATACTAATTAAGAAATTATATGTATTGCAAATATTCTCCAATAAAGAATTATTCTACGGGGGGGAAAAAAGTAGCTTTTCTGTACCAAACTGCAGAAGTTTACCTACATTTTTATTTCTATTACAATTTAAGCAGGAAACAACAACATAAAGCAATAAACTCTAGGAATCTTAGCTAGAGGATTACTTTAAACAGCAAAACCTTTCTCTTTTGTGGTACGCTTTAGTGTAATGATCAAGGGTCTAAGACTAACTCAAAGACGACTGTGTATAAAATCCACCTCTGCCACCTATGAGCCTTGTCATCTCGGTCAATCTCATCGTCTCCCTGAAGGCTCAATCATTACATCTTTAAAGTAGGGATAACCTACATATTTAGAGTTACGATAAGGGTTAATTAGGATAATATAAATAAAACACTTAGCATAGTGCCTGCTGTAGTGTTTGATAAATGTTAATTGTTGTTACTACTGATAAATAAGAAGGATGACCTTGAGATCTAGCTGAAATATTTTGTTAGGTAATGTCCATATAGGATTTCACAAAGGAACACAAAAGAACATGATCTTACTTTGAAAAAACTGATATGTTTAAATGTGGAATGAGGAAGCACTCATCAATAGAATTTCCCCTGCTTTTTTGGGTAAAGATACTGTTTACACCTGAAAAGTACAATTAACTTGAAGGTTTTAGCAATATTAAGCTAAAATGTTACAGAGCAATAACGTTATTCCAAAAAGTAAACCTCTTTCCTCAGTACAAGATGTGAATCCTTTGTAATTTCCACGATAGGAAGTTATAATTTTTTCTCTGTTGAAAATGAAGATTTAAATTTTTAAAAAGCAAGAGAATAAAAAGCTTTCAGTCTTAAGGAGTTTAAATTTCACATTTACAGCAGTTTAAGCACTGTTCCTGTTTTAATTTAATGTAGAAAACTCCTAAAAGATTGTGTGACAATACGCATGTTAATGTAAGTAACGTTAACACACACTCACTCTCTCACTTATCAAGAAGTTCAATCAACATGGTACAAAAGTTGATTCACAAAGTGATCCTCACTGATGTCTTAATTCTCGTCGCCTGCTACTGCCTGCATCACTCTGTACTCAACGGCTTATACAACATGTGCTCCACAATGATCAGAACAGCTGTACTCATAATAGCTAAAAGCTGGAAATGAGCCACATGCTTCTCAACAGGAGAATGGATAAATAAATTGTATTATATTTGTAAAATGAAATACATCAATCAAAAAAAAGAGTGAAGCACTGATAGGAAAGGATGTAGACGAACTACACATACAGAACAGTATACAGAGCTAAGGAAGCCAGACACAGAGAGAACAAACTGGATGATTCCATTCCTATGAAGTTCAAGGGCAGGCTAAACTAACCAACAATCAATAGTATATCAGAACAGTGCTTCCTTCTTGGAGGACAAGGAATGTTCATTGGGAATGGGCATGAGGGACCCTTCTAGGATACTAGAAATGTTCCATATCTTGATCTGAGTGGTGGCCACAGGGACTACCTATCTATTGATCCATCCATCCATCCATCTAAAGACACATACATATGTGAAAGTTCATCGAGCCGTAACCTTAAGATAAATGCACGCCATCCACTTTACTTCATGTGTGCTACAGCACAATAAAAAGTTTTTAAAAATACTAAATGGCTAGCAGTTTCACATACACACTAGGCTGTATTTTCCTGCTGACACACAACTTCTGGTATGTAAGCTCCTTGAGGGCAGGGATTTTTATCTTTTGTCCACTGGCTGTATCCCCAGTGCCTAGAAGAAGGCCCGGCACACAGGAGGTGACCAATAAATGTCTGTTGAAATAAGTGCCTTGATCTAGTTATTCTAACACCTGAACCAGCTTTATCATGCTCTCCCTCCCCCATTTACCTGGATTTTACCCATTAATTCCTCAAGACTCCTCAGCCTAGGGGATATATCTACCTCCAAATATTCTAGGTCCTCCCCAGGCTGGAGCAAGCGCCAGCCCTCTGTGTTCTCACACAATGTGTTCATCCCCAGCACTGCATTAATTATAATCAGTTGAAACGCTCTGTTTATGTCTTCGCCACTAGCTACTGACTCTATTTTAGAAAGGAGGAAACTGAGGTTTAGAAGATTCCATAATTACACTTGTGAAGTCAGTAAGTCAGGAATGGACCCAGGTTTGTCTCAACTCCACAGCCTGGACTTTTATACCTGGCTACGCTCTTTCTCCTACAAAACTCATTCAAGGCTTAAACAAACAAACAAGCAATTTTGCTTCTTCAGACCTTTGTCTATTGCCTCTCTGGAGGATGCCATGCCCACCTGCTCTCTCCCCTCCAGACCTCTTCTCACTTGTTCTTGAATAAATTTGGCAGTTTTTTCTTCATCATCAAGGTCCTGCTTCTTCTTCTTCTCTAGTTCCAGCTGCCGGCGGATCGTCTCAGGGTCCCTATCTATATACTGAATATACCAGCCTTTTGGTGTTTCGTCCACTTTGCACAAGCCTTAAAAAAAGTAACGGACACTATAATTTTGAATACAATCAAAGCTGACGGTACATATAAATGTGGTCTCTCTCTGCAGTATTTACTCATTCATTCAAATACACTCATTCAAACACATTCAAATACACAAATTCATACAGCACGTGAATTTTCCATATTTACAGTTAGTGACATTTAGACTTTAATTGGAATATTTTATCTCTTTAAAGAGAAAAGAAATATTATTTTGATTTTTGACTAGGTTGAGGCAACACGTTTAAACAAGGGAAACATAAAAAAAGCATTATCTTGCTTAGTAATTATTCAACTGTCTCTAAGTACTTAACATCCACTGAGTACAGGATATTCTGCTAACTTAACTAAGCAGAAATCTTCCCCAAAATGGAATAAAGAAACACACTGAATAACTAATACCTTGATACAAAAGTTCTTTCTCTGTTCTTTTCCTGAACTTTCCATCCTATTAGAAATGGGAAAAGAGGCAGCAAATTTAAAAACTGCCTTAAGAAGGGGTAACAGAAGTTTCCAAAAGTGCAATGAAGGTAGGGGGAAGAGTGGAAGAGGACGGGTACTGATCCTTAACCTAACGAGTGGATGCTTCAGTGATACATCTTTGCACTGTTGACAGAATCCCTCCAGACGCTCTTACACACCTGCAGCGCACAAAACCAATCCTGGAAGACTATGCTCCTCTCCCCCAGTTTCTAACTGCCCTACTCATCCTCTTTTTCATAAATTTACACAGAAAATATGATCATTCTCTCCCTGCCTGCAGTGCGGCCATATAACAGCTGCTCACATCATGTCTTGTTCTCACCTTCTCTGCCCAGCCACTTAGTAAAATCTGTCAGCGTCTCCCACTGAGTGGCGTTCATGTGGATGTGCTCTCGGTGGCTGATGTACTCATTGTAAACGATGTTGTTGTGAACCCTCTTGGTTCCTAAGAAGAAATTACAACACTGCTGACCCTGAGCAGATTATGAGATTATAAAGTCATTATGTGCACAAGACTTAAGATACTTACCAAAGCGTCTCCTGAGAAGTTCTAGAAAGTCATTTCGGAATTCCCTAATAAAGCAGGGAGGGAAAGCATTAAGGTAATTTCTACAAATACATAGCATCACCTTCCTGAAATTTAAGCCATCATATAGTTTGCATGAGCACATGATATATAAAACATCTACTTGAATATCTGTTCCGAACCTTTAAAAACTGAACAAGGGAAGAATCCTGAAAGATTACAGCTTTCAAGAATTAAAGTTAAAAGTCAAGTTGGAGTTGGAACTTTTTGTCTTGGTAAAGGAGGCACAGCAAAAGTGCCCACACATCTTTGGAGCGGATTCTTCATGGAGTCTCAGTGCTACTGAATGTGGCATAATCATCCCATTCTATTGATAATAAAACGTGAAGTTGGCACTTAATGTGTCCCTCTGAGCTGAGCACACTGTGTTAAGTGACAGATAAACATAGGTGAATAAGATATACATTCTGACCAAGACGTTTACAGGTGAAGAGAAAGAGAAGGCTGTTCCCATCTGGCGCAGAGACATGAAAGCGTCACTTGATATTTGAGAAATGACAGACATATAGACAATAGTTATTTCAAATTAAGTATTCAGTAGATATTTTCTCAAAAATAAACAAAGTGAGCCTGTCACGTCAAGAAAAACAACTGACGGTATTTGTTGCCAATGATAAAATTTGAGCTTTCAAGCAAAAAATGTGAATTCTGGTAAACTAGTATCCGCCACCATGAGTCTGACATACTTCCCAATACTTAAAGATGTTTCTGACAGCACTGAGTTGACATTAGTGAATATGATTTTATGATATTGCATAATAAAATGTATCACCGTTCAGAATTTCAGAATACCTGTGTAACTCAATGAAGCAATATTTTCCAAATGACTGATGTGTGATGTTACAAAACCATGCATGGGTACAAGATCCACTTAAAGTAAAAGATCACATGGATTTTAATGTCATAGAGTACAAAAGGTTTGCTATATGGTCTCTGATTCCACATTGCAACTAATCTTTAAGAAACTACCACGCCATTGTGTTTCAATGTAGTATCACAGAAAAATAGCCAAAATTATGTGAAAAGGCTACTAAAATACTCTCCCCGCTTCCAACTACACATCTGTGTAAAAGCTGGACTTTCTCTATGTATTTCAACCAAGCAACATTTCAGAAGAGAATGAAGGTAGAAGCAGATGTGAGAAATACAACTGTGTTCTATGAAGATAGACACTGAAGAGATTTGCAAAAATGTAAAACAACTCCACTCTAATTTTTTTGTGTGTTGTAAAATATAGTTAATTTTCATGTAACAATGTTATTTTAACTGTAATAGGCTTATATTGTGATTTTAAATGAATAAATTTTTTTTAATGTCTCAGTTTTAATCCCTAATTTACAAGCTATAACCCACATAAACAAAAGTCTTTGGGGTTTAAGGCCAAAAGGTCTAAAACCCTGGAAAGAAAGAAAGGGATGGAGGCAAGACTAAATATTAATTGTAATAATAATAATTAACAGCTAATATTAATCGAGTACTGACCACTCCTCTAAACACTTTCAAAGTATTAACTCATTTAATCTTCGCATAAACCCTATGAAGGAAAGACAATACTTGAAAGGTGCAAAACCTACAGATGAGGGGACTAAAGCACAGAGAAACTGAATAAGTTCACCCAAAGTCACACAGCTCCTGAGTGGAGAAGCCCGGGTTTAAAGGACTTAAAGACAAGCAGTCTGACTCCAGACCTGTGCTCTTAGCCACAATTGTTTTAGACTGAGAGATGGTTTTTCATATGTTTGAAGTGAATGGAAGAAAGACTGATTTGTGAGACATACTTTTTTAACAATTCCACACAATGATAAACTGTCAAAAGAAAACAAAAACTGAGCACAAAGATAATACAGCTATCACGTTAATATGTAAGGAATAAGCAGAGCTTCCAATATATTAAATATTAAGCATCTATTAAACGTCCAACTGAATAAAGCTTATGATATAAGGATGGCTTTGAGTTACTTACTCTGAAAAATAATCCATAAACTGCTGAGGATTTTCTGAAGCCAGCAATAGTTGTCTCTGATGAGATTCGGACATACAATGACACTTAAAGCCATTCTACAAAAATGTAAAGGTAGTGGTTAAATCTTGATTTAGCTCATTATAATGGGCCCTAAATATAAGTATTTAATTAAATCCTAAAAAGCTGCTCTTTGATGATAAATTGTAAAAAATAATCAAGTCACTGGCTGTAAGCACCCTATCGTTTTAAAAATTTTTTTTTATAAAGTTGAGTTTTGCAACCCTGCTAATCAAAGAATCCCAGAAGATTAAAGAGACAGAAAAATACTGCTTTGGAAAACAGACATTAGTAAGAAACATTACAGGGCACAGTAACAGAAGAGCGATTTTATTTTTTGACTCAATTTAACAAATTCCTATTGGGCACCTACTTCATACAAAGTGTTATGCAAGCGTTTCGAGGACTATAACAAAGTAAAATGGGTCATCAGTGAAGTTCCATTAAGGAAACTATTTTCACTCACTTTCCTATACTTTAGCTCATTACCCAAAATACACTTGCATTTTATACATAAACCTTATTTTATCATACTAAATCTGTATCTTCTTCAGATGATTGTAAAAAACATCCAAGTTTTGACTTTGTGTCTATTCTACTTAACATTTGAACCTGATTCTCCACTAGTAAGAGAAATGAAAAATGTGCCTCTCCTCTGTCTCCCCCATCTTGGTGAACAGCACTGTCCTGTACTGTCACCCAGGCCAGGACCGAGGACAGCATCCCAGCGTCCTCCACCTCCACTCAGCACTACGTCTACTCCGCCGTCCTAATAACTTACCCAGTCCCTCGGCTCAATCCCATTGCCACTGCCCTGATTTCAACACTCAGTCTTGCTTAGAGCAGTTTCCTAATCTTCAGTCATCCACAGATGCCTACACAATTCTTGCCTCTTCTGTGCCCTACCTATGCATTACTCTTCCTTAACTGTGTCTTAAAAGGAAACTTGATATCAGTCTCATAAACGAAAAGCCAGCACCACTTTCCATAAATTACAAATAAATCAGTAAGATGAAAGCAAAATAATGTTATTAAATTCTAGAAACTCAAGGGAGTGGATGGGCAGGAGGGGAATACTCCGGATCTGACCTTCCTCCCCCTCAATCTGCCGGTATTAGAGACAGAGACAGGGGAGGGGGCTTGTAGGGGTCAGCTTCTCCTCCCCCAGGCAGGGAAGGGCAATGAAAAGATGTGAGGGCAAACAGGTCAGAATCACCCCAAGTGTCTTACTCTGAAAAGTAGTAATTAAAAGAGAGAATCAAACGTGTCTTCTCTTTCCCTGAAGAATTCTATTTTAGGATAACATTTGAGGATAACCAAATAACCCTAGTTAATGAGAAAAAGCTCATTGTTACAAAAGAATGGTGGTCAACAATAAATGTAAAAAGAACTAGAAAAATAACCACTTTGCAACTTCTAATGAAATAAGTGACACAAGCAAAGATGTTAAAACACGAGTAAAAGGCTGATGGGAAATTGGAGCTATGGGCACGATTCCACACTCCACTAGTATTTGTTCCTCGTTCCCCCATAGTTACTTGCTCTTGCAAAGGGGAAAATATTACTTTCCAACATTACTTTACAGGCTGTCAACTGTACCCAATTTTCTTAGCACTACCAGACATCATGGGCTTCCTTATTTGATGCAATGTGATATACACAGGGTCACCTATCAAGGATTCTGCTCCCAAATAATTAACCTGAACCTAATCAAGCCTTCAGACCTAAGTTCCAGTTTACAAAAACTACAAGAGTTAGAGAAAGAAGACGAACGACAACCACAAGAAAACTTAATTGTTAAAGGGGGAATCCTCTAGGATCATTACTGGCCTAGCCTCTTCAAGTCAATGTCAAGAAAAACAACTGAGGGGAAGGGAGGGAATTCTATTTTAAATTTAAAATTGAGAGAGAATTAAAAGTCCTAACACCTGACACCACAGAGATTTTTAGGGCAGTGAAACTATTCTGTATGATACTATAATGGTGGATATTTGTCATTATACATTTGTCCAAACCCACAGAATGTTCAACACCGAGAGTGAACCTTAATACAAACTATGGACTTTGGTGCTAATGATGTGCCAATGTAGTGTTATTGATTGTAACAAAAGTACCATTCTGTTGCACCAGGCTGATGGTCTGGGAGGCTGTACATAATGAGGGCACAGTGGGTACGAGAAATCTCTGTACCTTCCGCTCGTTTTTGCTGTGAACCTGACACTGCTCTAAAATATAGTCTAGTTTTTAAAAAGTTCAAACAACCAAATCCAACTATAGCTTTTGACTGGATCTGGGTTTTTTTGTTTGTTTGTTTTTGTTTTTACTTTATTTTATTCAAGTATAGTTGATTTACAATGTTGTGTTAATTCCTGCTGTACAGCAAAGGAATTCAGTTTTTTATACATATATATACATACATACATATATAATTCTTTTTCATATTCTTTTCCATTATGGTTTATCACAGGATATTGAATATAGTTCTCCGTGCTAAAAAAACTGTTTTAAAAAAGCATTCACGGGAACAATTGAGAAAATGTGACTATGGAGTATGCACCAGATGATATGAAGAAATATTTATTAATTTTGTTACGTGTGATGACATATATGGTGGCTATATAGAAAAATATCCTAATATTTTAGAGGAGCGTATTTAAATATTTATAGGTGAAATATCCTGATGCTTGTAATTTACTTTACATATTTCAGAGAAAAGGAAACATGGCAAAGTACTTAAAATGTTAAGTGAAACTTAAAGCGTTAAATCTGGGTAGTGGATATATGGACGTTCCCTGTACTAGTCTCTAGTTTTCTGTGTGAGAATTTTACCTTGACTAGTAGTAAAGAGAACTAAAGAGAAATGAAAGAGAATAACTGTATCAATGTAATTCAACGTGAGGCCCACCTAAAGTATCTCATCCCTCACTTGCAGAAACACTGGATTAGATTATTCCAAGTGCCCAGTGTTCTTCCTTTCCTACCCAATTCAATCTCCAGAGAAAAACGTGATCCTGTCACTAGCCTGCTCTCAATTTTTCCAGGTGCTTCATCATTCATCTAAATAATGTGGAAAAGTGTAAGCTCCACAGCACAGCATACAAAGTTTTCTCAAGATCTGCTCAAAGACCCCTTGAGCCACTTTACACATAATACACTCATTTAAAACTCACAACAATCTTACAAGTAGGGACACTTACTATTCTCACTTTTCAGATAAGTAAACACGCAGAGAGAATGTGACTTGTAAGTGGCCACAGCTTGGCTTCCTAACTCTGATTCTGACTCCAGAGGCCACATCTCACTCGCAATAACATCCTGGTCCTGGCACATGGCAGGTGCTCGATAAATGCTTGTTAGGTGACTAGTGTGCAAGAGCTTAGTTCTCCTTTTTCATCTGATCCCGAAAAGAGGTGTACACCCTGATCATGTCTAAGAGCCACGTCAAGTCAGAGACGTCTGTTACTGTCAATCCCGGGAGTCCGGCTCGGCACTGTTCACCCCGCGTTTCTTGACGACTTGAGTGGGGTCACTTCTCCGAGGGCTGCAAAACCTTTTCTTACTTCATTTCTTTTTTGGGGTTAGACTGGGGAACAAGGAGGTGTCAAAGGCCACTGGCTCCCCGCAAGGACGGGGCTGAAGGGAAGGACGGCCCTACTGAGTTGAGTCCTTGACTCACCCTGCGCAGCCCCCACGACTAGGGACGGGAAACCCAGGCCCTCACCCCGGCGTCGGGGACCTCAGCCTGCATCTCCAGCGGGGTCCCTCCGGGGAGAGGAGGGGGTGGGCAGGGAACCGCCCCGGGCCCGCTTACCTCGTCCCGGCACTGCTTCTGGCACATCTGGCAATACCAGCGCAGCTTCTGAAGCCCCTTAGACTTGATCCTGTTGGCGATGGCCTTAGGGGTAAGAAAATCTGATTTCCCCATCGCGCCCTCCGCAGCAACAACTCTCGGGAGCCAAGCGCCGGGTTGACCGGAAGCGGAACAGGGCTGGCGGGGGTGGGCAGGACAAATACCCTCCTCGAAAGGAGGTGGGGCTTCGGAAGCCTGGGCCCCTCCCCAACGCTCGCGAGGCTTCGTTCCATCCTGCGGGAAGAAGCGAGACTGAATGAGACCACGGGGTGGGCGGGGCGCGTGGGGTAGCTTCCGCGCAGGCGCGGTGAGGCCTGGCTGATCGACCTTCAGCAGAGCCGGTATCACCATGTTTTCTCCGGCGGGCCTTGCCGGGCTCTCGGCCTGGGCCGTGCAGCCGCAATGGTATGGCAGCTCGCGGTGGGAACGGGAGGGTTGCGACGGATGGAGGGGCTCAGGCAGGGGGCAGGGGAAGCGGGTGGAGGCGAGTGGGACGGAACCGGGGTCACAGGGCCGGCCAGGCCCGGGTCCCTCAGAGGCCCCGGAGCCCGGGCTGCAGGAAGCGCTCGGAACCGGGAAGGGCGCGCCACGTCTCCGGAGGCGGGCTGGGGCGGGGTGAGGGCCACGAGGAGTGCTCATCTGGGACCTCGAGAGTGGGGCCTTGGGCCCAGTTAATTTCAGGGCAGTCGTGGATCCCCTCAGCTACTAAATAAATGCTTAGGGAGCCTCTGCTGCGCGCCAGGCGGCGAGCCTCTGGGAGGCCTTACCCGGGCCCTCAAAGTGGGGGAGGGGAGGGCCCCAGGGAAGGTCCAGCGGAAGGTTAAGGTGTGCTTTTTGTCCTTGGCGCCTTTTGAAACTCTCCGGTGCAGAGCGCAGTAACCCCCAACGCGAACTAAGCAACGACCTTGCAGCAGGCGCTTTGCTGGGCCCAAGTGAATGAAATAAGTGCCCTCGTGGGTTGCAAAGGGGACTTTAAATATCTGTTGGCGAGGAAGGGGAAGACACCTTGCACTATCTCGAAACCGTTGTGCTGAATCAGTAACCCTGCAAGGTCATGATATCGTCCCAAGGCCCCGAGGAGGAGGAGATAGATGGACTTTTATGCGTCATCTGTTCACTGCCACGCAAGTTTTAGGGATTTTAAACATTGGTTTCCCCCCACCCCCAGAAAAAGCATCTTAGAAGGCCTAGGAATAGGCAGACAAACGTTGGTTTGTATGGTACCCTATAATAGCATGAGATGTGTTGAAGCTAGACAGAGTCTGGAAGAATTTCAGATACAGTGCTAAAGGGTTAGCTATAGACTGTAGCACTTCTCCGGTTTTACAGTAAAGGAGAATTCTAAAGAGCCACCCCACTAAACTAGACTTTTGTATCCTAATTTATGAGAAGGGACTATAAAGCATTAATTAAAATAGATATGTGTTCATTAAGCAAAATATTTATAACAATAAACGATTTTCAGCTTAATGAAGTAACTAAATCTGATGTGAAAAACCTACATACAAATGTTAGTGGATTTGCCTTGGAATTCAGAGTTTCTTTCCCCTAATACTGAAAGAGTATTCATGGGAAGTAAGAAGTCACCTTAGTTGGATTCTCACTGGTATAGGTTGTCCCATTTCTTAATCACTCAGCGCACATTTGTTGGGTGCTTGCCCTGCGCCAAGTTGGCACTGTGGAAAGTGCTAAAATGTGGTGAACAAATTGACATGTTCCTGGTGAGCTTTGTGGGACAGTTCCTCACATGCAGTGGTGCTCTGCAAACATCAGCTCTCCTTCCTTCCCATCTTCCTGTGCATTAATGTTATCTGGAAGTATTTTTAGAACTTTAAGTTACCCAAGTTGATCTTTAAAAATGGACAGTTTCTGAAATGAGGACAAAATATATTACATAAAATTGTAAAAATAACTTTTAAAAAACCTGTAAGATCTTTTGAAGATCTTTTAGTAAAGAAGCATTTAAGCGCTCGCTGGGTCTGAGACAACTACTGCGTGGGGTGGGGCTTAAACTGGAACCTCAGTCAGCAAATAAATGTCGAAGTCCTGACCTTACTCCCTTTGGAGTGTTGGTTTTAAATTGTTAGGTTATGAATATTCATCAAACATCAGTTTCCACCTTGGAAAGCATACTCTCTCTGTCCTCTTCCTTTTCATATATTCCATCACTCTGGGTGCCTGCTGTCTTTCCTGCCTCTTCTGCCTTTTCCCTTCCACTCCCTGTAATTGCCTTTTAAATTCAGAAACTAAAGCCATCTTAATGTTTCACACTCCACAGAATTAATTTGGTAGGGAAATATATTATACTTTTGTCTTTGCAGAACCAGAAAGAGGCATTTCCTTGTTTGTGTTTTGGTTATTGAAAGCTTTTTAAACTGCAATTTGTTGTTATAGTTTTGGTTTCAAGGAGGTTAGCATACCAACATTAACTAAACATTAGGCTTGATTAAACATAGTGAAGTTGTTTTAATTGTTCAGGGTGTCAGTAAAATACCCTAAATTTTTGGAAATTAAACTTTTTTTTAAACTAGTATTTAAGAAAACGGAAATAAGAAATTTGGTATCTCAAATCAGGGGGAAATACATTTCTATTTCCTAGTGTTCCACATTGTCTAAAATGGAACTGTTTTATAATAGGAAACCAGTAGGCCGTAAGTTGAACTATGGACACTGAAAAGGGAGAGAGATGGCATTTCAGGGGAGAGAAGAGAGGCCGTCATCTCAGGCTGAGATAGCAGATATTTACTTTTAAACTTGAGGCAGCAGCCTGTAGTGTACCTGATGGAGTGGTGCCAAACTGCCCGGCTTTGAATCCTGACCACCGCTCACCTGGCAGTGTGGCCTTGGGCAAGTTACTCAGTGTCTCTGTACCATTTCCTCATCTGTTAAATGGGGGTAATGCTAGTACCCCATTCACTGGATTAGTGTGAGGATTAAGTGAGTCAGTATTTGTAAAGAACCGAGGACAGTGGGAAAAATGCTTGTGAGGATCCAGATGTATCAGTTGAAAAATGAAAACGAATTTATACATACACGTTCTACATAAAATGTAATGTGAGAAGGTTAGAAGCCTAACAAGACTGGTTTGTGGGTCATGGTTGGTGATAAAGTTCTGGGGAGTCACTTGGTGGAGAGGCCGGGGTCGGACTTTCACCCAGGCATTCAGTGTTAGAATTAGACATACTTCATAATTTTCTTTTCCTTAGGAATTAGTGGATGCTACTTCTTCCTTAATTTTTGTATTATTCAGCATTATGCACTCCTTAAAATTCATTCAAGCTGTCTGTAATTTCTTTGAATGTTACATAGTTCACCCACGAACCTGCTGTGTGATCATAGTAGATCATGGTAATCCGCCATCTATCTGTGCGATTTGCCCTCTGCTGTATTTGACGTGTTTCTAGTTTCTCACATAATCTCCCGAGAATTTTTCAGGACATGATGCAATTCTCCAGAACACAAAACTGACTCAGAACTTCCTTTATCTTCTCATTTGCAAAAACTGTATATTCAGTAGAGCAGTCTGTCGCTAGAGAGAGTTCAGATCAGCTCGTGGTTATTTTGCACTCAAATTGTACTTAAAAAATAACTTTGTAACACAGATAGACATGTTTAGAATTAAATGAAGTCTAAACATGAGAGTGCTTCAGAATTGGGGAAATTAGGGTGTGTGCACAGCAGAAAGAATCACAAAAGATCCTATATCTTCCTGCATACCTCTCACTTGGGATACGTGTGGAGACCCGAACATTCTGTGTTCATCCAGATATAGCATGCAGTTCAGAATTTGTTCCATATGATGTGCTCTGACTAGAAACCTGTGTCAGTTAAATTGGAGTGCATGCCTGAGACCATGCTGTCCCAGTGTCACTCTTTATAGTATCTAAATTTAGATGGGCAAAAAAGTTGTTATTCCAAAAAAAGAAAATCATCCCCAAAATATTACTTTTCAAGTGCCATGATGAAAAGATGTTCATGGGATGGTCATTATGTCGATAAGTCTGCCCTCTGAACTAGCAGAGCTTGTCAGTGTTTGACAGCTTTTATCTTTGCCTTTGGCGGATCCACTCTTTTTTTTTTTTTTTTTTTTTTTATGGCTGTGTTGGGTCTTCGTTTCTGTGCGAGGGCTTTCTCTAGTTGCGGCAAGTGGGGGCCACTCTTAATCACGGTGCGCGGGCCTCTCACTATCGCGGCCTCTCTTGTTGCGGAGCACAGGCTCCAGATGCGCAGGCTCAGCAATTGTGGCTCACGGGCCTAGTTGCTCCGCGGCATGTGGGATCTTCCCAGACCAGGGCTCGAACCCGTGTCCCCTGCATTAGCAGGCAGATTCTCAACCACTGCGCCACCAGGGAAGCCCTGGGGGATCCACTCTTCAAACCAAACCTAATATTTTCCAGGTAGTCTTCTTCCTCTTATTTTCTTTATTTTTCTTTCTCCGTGGCTGAGTAATACCAGTAGCAAGATATATAAGTCAAGAGATTTTTAAAAATAACTGTTCTGGTTATGAACTTTCAGACTTACTTTTGTGCACATAAACACATAGAATCACAAAAATGGCATCATATCTTATTTCATAGCCTGCATTTTAAAGTTATTATAGACTTTTTTTAGTCTGTTTTTTAGTACAGTTTTAGATTTATAGAAAAATTGAGTAGCACAGAGAGTTGCATATACCCACACCCCGCTCTGGACATTTTCCCCAGTCATCAACATCTTACATTAGTGTGGAGTGTATACTACAATTAATGAACCCGTGTTAATGCATTATTAACTAAGGTGCATAGTTTCATTAAGGACACTCATTTTGTTGTATACTTCTGTGGGTTTTGACAAATGCATAGTGACCTGTGTCTTCCATTACAGTATCATGCAGAATAGTTTCACTGCCCTAAAAATATCTCCCTAAAATCCTGGCAACCACTGATATTTTTATTGTTGCTATAGTTTTGTCAGTTCTGGAGTCTTATAATTGGAATCATACAGTATGTAACCTTTTCAGACTGGTTTCTTTGACTTAGCATTATGCAGTTAAGGTTCCTCCATGTCTTTTTGTGGCTTGATGGCTCATTTATTTTTATTGCTGAATACTGCTCCAGCTATATGGATGCACCTGTCTGTTCATCCATTCATTCATGTATTGAAGGACATCTTGATTCCTTCCAGTTTTTGGCAATCATGAATAAAGCTGCTATAGGCATGTGAATGCAGGTTGTCATGTAGATATAAGTTCTCAGCTCAATTGGGTAGGTATTTAGGGTTATGATTAGGGGTATGATTGCTGAATCATATGTTTAAACTATGTTTAGATTTGTAAGAAGCTGCCAAACCATCCTCCAAAGTAGCCATACCATTTTGTATAACCACTGGTGATCAGTGAGAGTTCCTGTTACCCCACATCCTTGCCGTCATTGGTATTGTCAGTTTTTGTTTTAATTTTAGCCATTCTTTGGGATTTTCTATGTAGTTGATCATGTCATCTATGAACAAAGACAGCTTTATTTCTTCCCTCCCAACCTGTACACATGTTGTTTCCCTTTTTGTCTTATTGCATTAATTAGGACTTCAGTACAATGTTGAGTAGGGGTGGTGAGACAGGACATCCTTGTCTTGTTCCCAGTCTTAGGCAGAAAGCTCCTAGTTTCTAACCATTAAACCTTAGGGGTTTTTTTTGTGGATGTTCTTTATCAGGTTGAGGAAGTTCTCCCCTATTCCTAATTTGCCGAGAGGTTTTTAATCATGAATGGGTATTTGATTTTGTCAGATCCTTTTTCTGCATCTATTGATGATATAATCTTTCTTCTTTAGTGTGTTGATGTGATGGATTGTATATTTGAATTTCGAATGATGAACCAGCCTCACATACCTGGAATAAATCCCACTTGGTCGTAGTGTATAATTGTTTTTAATACGTGGTTGGATTGCATTTGCTAGTATTTTGTTGAGGATTTTTGCATCTATGTTCATGAGAGATATTGTTCTCTAAATTTCATTTCTTATATAATGTCTTTATCTGGTTTTAGTATTAGGGTTATGCTGGCCTTATAGAATTAGGACATATTCCCCCTGCTTCTCGTTCTAATTCTCTTTCTTTTTCTTTTTTTCTTTAATTTTATTTTTTTTTGGCACCAACTACTATGTCTACTGATAGTTACAAATCTGTCTCAAAATTCATTATCTCCAGGGAGATCTCCCCCACCCAGTTTTTCTCTCTTGGTTAAATGACAACACTGTTCATTTAGGTCATTAAATTAGAAACCTTTGGGTCAGCTTGCTCTCACATCTGGTCTTCTGTTGCCTAGCCAACCTCTCAGTCCAGGTGCTTGCCTTCTCTTGTCTGGAAGCCCCTTGTTTGGCCTCCATGTCATCAACATTTGGTATCATTTTATGCTTTTCACTGCCATCCGAGATACCTTACTGAAAAACTAAACTGATTTATGGGCTTAGAAACATTCATCATTTCCCCAGTACCTATAAAATAATATTTAAACTTATTAACCCAAGCTATGTCTCCAGCTTCAAAACTACATCCAGTTCCTAGGAATGCCCTCCTTCGGCCCTCCTTCTTTATGCACAAATTTATCGATTCTTCATTTCTCCCATGGAGCTTTCCAGGCCAACACAGGTACTTTATGGACTTAAGAGCTAAAAGATAATGTATATTCGATAACATGTCTTCACCAGTAAGAGGAGGATCCTCTCGTAATTTATCTTTCACCAACATTACTTTTAAGTCAAGTTATTTTGACTTTAATGCATTAGCACTTTAAAGACTGTAGAAAATATTTAATGTAAATTTCATGTAAATCTAAATTTGCATAAATCTTGTTTATGAGATAATAGTATGCTTCTTGTGGTTAGAGACCATGTCCTGGAGCAGAGTAGCTGCTTAGTAAAAAGCTTACTAAATTGAGTTGAAAAAGTTAAGAATTGGTTTAAATAAACTGTACTTTGACACATATGGTCACGTTAGAATGTGTAGTTGACCCTAAATGTTATTTGAAAAGGTTTCAGTGAACTGAGGAAGTCAGGAACAATATAGGCAAAGACATAGGGGTGGGAAAAGAGCATGTGTGAATGCCATTGTGACTTCAGTGGAAGCTTTGTGTTAGATCAAATAGAATGAGACCTTTGATGGTATAGGGTTTGGTATCAGTATTGAGGAATTTATGTATATATACACACACACATACACACACACACACACACACACACACACACACACATACACATTCAGAGTCTTATAGATCATTTCTTTATGGGACACTCTTTAAATTAGTTTATCAACTTTGAAAGTTTTTCTTTGAGCTATTTTTCAAAAAACTAAAATGTTTTTTACCACCTTTATTCTCAGGATCCAAGTTCGAAATATGGCAACCTTGAAAGATAGTAAGTACTTTATCACAATATGTGAATTAAGAAAAACTAAATTTTGACAAATAAAAATGTGCTGCTTTAGCCCATTTACGTATTTGGTCAAAATGGACACAGTGAAGCTATGTCATCTGTGTGCAGCATTGAACTTGTTTTGGAAAAGACCCATGTGAGGTCAACAACATGGTTGTTGATTCTGTTGTCTGTAGAATGATAATGATATAACTAGAAAAAGCTGTGTGTGTATAAAATGTTATGGAATATGTGGCTAAAGGCCATTTTCAGTACCATTTAGTGTTTTAAATACATAATTTATTGATACTATTATGTTGCCGTTTTGCTTGTCCTGTCCAGGTAGCGCAAGGTCTGAGTTATTGGTACTCTAACATTAAGCCTAGCTTAGCAGCTGCTATTAATTGAAGGTCTAACTGCTAATTATTCTACCTTGCAGTTTAGGAAAATATTTCGATAAATTCACAAATGAAATCGTAACTCCTTTATCTTAACACAGCACTTCTATTTTTCAGTTACCAGGCGACTAAAATCAATCAAAAACATCCAGAAAATTACCAAGTCTATGAAAATGGTAGCAGCAGCAAAATATTCCCGAGCCGAGAGGGAACTGAAACCAGCCCGAGTGTATGGAATAGGATCCTTGGGTAAGAGGAGAGTACAGTCACTAATTACGAAGTACCGTTTAACCTAGAGATCACTGCTCGTGACTCATCTGTCCTGAGTACTTCCCGGCCCCCATCTATCACAGCAGCCCTGTGCGGGTGGGGACTGTCAGAGCTCCCGCTTTGCAGATAAGAAAAACTGAAGCCCAGTGCAGTCATAACTACACCTCTGTGACTTGGCATCTGAGCTTCTCTATTTGTTAACCACTGTATGTGATCATGTTCACTTTTAAGATATTCTGAAAATTTTCTTAGATTATTAAATATACCATCAAAAGAACTTGGAAATTTAGTGCATCAGACTCAAATGCTTGATTTCTTCCTGTTACACTGTGATGTGATCTTTTAGGACTGCAGGGTGGGGAGGGGGTGCCCTGGAGTGGAAGGTGACTGAGTAGTCATGGATATGACTCTGAGTACATGAGCGGAATGTTTAAACATCAACTGTAAAGAGGGAGAAATTTGCTTATTTCCAAATTGAAGAAAAGATGTATCTGTATCATCTATGTGTTAGTACATCTATGTATTACATATAAATTACCTTGTGCAATAGTTTTCTTGTGCTCTTCATATTTTTTAAGCATGCATTTATAGCATGCTCTTTTTAATCAGTGTTTTATTTTTTGGCTGCATTGGGTCTTCGTTGCTGCGCGCGGGCTTTCTTTAGTTGCTGTGAGGGGGGGCTAATCTTCATTGCTGTGTGCGGGCTTCTAATTGTGGTGGCTTCTCTTGTTGGGGAGCATGGGCTCTAAGCACGCAGGCTTCAGTAGTTGTGGCTCGCGGGCTCTAGAGCGCAGGCTCAGTAGTTGTGGCACACGGGCTTAGTTGCTCCGTGGCATGTGGGATCTTCCTGGACCAGGGCTTGAATCCGTGTCCCCCTGCATTGGCAGACAGATTCTTAACCACTGCGCTACCAGGGAAGTCCAGTCAGTTTTTTTACATATAAATTTATTTATTTTATTTATTTTAATTTTTGGCTGCGTTGGGTCTTTGTTGCTGCGCGCGGGCTTTCTCTAGTTGCGGTGAGCAGGGTCTACTCTTTGTTGCGGTGCGCGGGCTTCTCATCGCGGTGGCTTCTCTTGTTGTGGAGCGCGGGCTTCAGTAGTTGTGGCTTGCGGGCTCTAGAGCACAGGCTCAGTAGTTGTGGCGCTCGGGCTTAGTTGCTCCGCAGCATGTGGGATCTTCCCGAACCAGGGCTCAAACCCATGTCCCCTGCATTGACAGGCGGATTCTTAACCATTGCGCCACCAGGGAAGTCCTAGCATGCTTTTTTAAGCATGCTCTAAAGAAACTTTTGTATGAGAAAACGATAGGGCACTAGGCTTCAGTGGAAATGGCTCCTTGCTTTAAAAATGCCATATTTAGGGAATTCCCTGGCAGTCCAGTGGTTAGGACTTGGCACTCTTACTGCCAGGGTTCGGGTTAGATCCCTGGTTGGGGAACTAAGATCCTGCAGGCTTCGTGGTGCAGCCACAAGAAAAAACAGCCATATTCAGCTTTTCCTAGGAGGCATAATGGAGACTTGCTAGGTTAGGGTTAGCAATCATTAACAACCCCAGCCGTTTGCTCTCCTGAGTCCTGTTCTCCCACCAGCATAATACTGAGCACCTAGTTAGCGGCCCAGTAGAGGTTGATAAATTACTCTAGCCTATTTCTATGAAAAGGGGAAAGTCATTCACTGTTCACCTTTCATGCTGAAACGAGTAAGTGTAATAAATTTGTTTCCCCTCAAAACTCTATAACCACAAAACTATCAAATAAGGAAATTGGCTCAGATATCTAATTATAATATTTGTGGTGTAATATTAAAAATTCAAGTTAAGGCTGCCATTCAACTTCTAAGTCCTTCAAACAAAAAATACTAACTGCTAGATATTAAATGGCTAATCATTTAAAATATTTAAGAACTTTAAAAAAAAATTAAAAAAAATAAAAAGTAAAATATTTAAGAACTTTAAATAGACATTTTATGCTGTACAATATAAAACATAAAAAGAGACTGAAAAGGAATATTTTCTCCACTTCCCTAAACTTTAGAGTTGAGTATTTACTTCTCTCTGCTTTTTATGGAGGGTCCTCAGGTATTGAAATTTGAGAATCACTGCTCTATACTGAAAAAGGCAATAGCAGGAATTTTGTTGAAGTGGGGGAATGTGGCAGCCATGAAGATGCACTTTGTAACTAGAGTGAGCACAGCTGCTGAATCGTCCTGTGTTTTTGCACCTAAGCCATGCTTCCCACGGGCTGCTCCTGGCCAGCACCTGAGCACAGGTGGGATACTCAGGTAGGCGTGTTCTTGTGAGACTTGGGGCTCCCTGGCAGCCTCGCTGAACTTTCCCTCAACTGTACAGCGGTCCAGGAAGCTGCCACCCCACCTTTCTTCCCACTGGTCAGACTGGCATCCTGGTGTGATGGCTATTCTGACCTCCTTCCTATTTTCTCTCACATGCATTTCCCCAGTAAAATCAATGTATATTTTGTCCTATTTAAACACCTCTTGCCTTCTGCTTCTTGGAAGACCAACAAAGTGAGGTTGTTAGTAATACCAAAAATAGGGACTTCCCTGGCGGTCCAGTGGTTAGGACTCCGTGCTTCCACTGCACGGGACACAGGTTTGATCCCTGGTCCCGCAAGCCACGCAGCCCAGCAAAAAAAAATAATAAAAAATAAAATGGCGTCCATCATTTTAATGTCAACAGTTTTCATAAAAGCTTGCTATGTAGATTATATGAGCATTTCAGTAAATATTTGTTTTCTGCTTTTTTGGTTGTACACTGAAGATTTGTCTTCTTTAGAAATTTGGCAAGTCCAGAGAAATTGGTACTTCTATAAGTCTGGCCTTTTTACAAGTTCTTTAATTGTGCTAGCGATTTCTTTTAGTCAGTATTTAAGATAATTTGGCCCTTAGGAACCTTTGTCTTAATAGAGATTTAAACCTTTATGGTTTTCAGCCTGATCGTAAATGAAATACGTGCACAGACACTTGATTATATTGAGGCATCATTTTGTAAATTAGGGATTATTGCTGTATTTAGTGTAATTACACATACTTTTTTTTTTAGCTCTGTATGAAAAGGCTGATATTAAGGTGCCTGAAGACAAGAAGAAACATCTCCTTATTGGTGTGTCCTCAGACCGAGGGCTTTGTGGTGCTATTCATTCCTCGATTGCTAAACACTTAAAGAGTGAGGTGGCCAATCTCACAGCAGCTGGGAAAGAAGTTAAGATTGTTGGAGTTGGTGATAAACTCAGAAGTATACTTCACAGGTAATTTAAGTATATATTGTTTATGTTTAAAGGGCTGCAAGAATGAATAAAGGGAAGTTTCTTTGATAGTTTATTTAAGCAAGGTGTCTTTTTTTGGTTACCATTTTATACCCAGAGGTTTTGTTTTGTTTTGAATTTTTTTCCAGAATATAGTAGAATGGATAGATTCCTCTGTTTTCTATTTATCTTTTGTTTTTCCTTCTTCCAGACCATAAATGGAATACAATAGGAATATCAGAAGCTATGGGTTTTTGTTTTGGGGGGCGTTTTTTTGTTCTTTTTAATGAGGACTCTAAGGAGCTCTCACAGCCTAGAAATGCCAGAAATGAATGACAGTTGATTAGGACTGGAAGGAGAGAAGTAAAGGCAGAGAGAAATGTAAGACAAGAAAGGCCTGATGTTAGTCCTTAGTTCTTGGCAGATGCTGAAGGAAAGGGACAATCATGATAATGTAGGGGCACCTTAATTCAGTGAACACCCCCCGGCCCCCTCAAAAAAGCTTGATCTGTAGTGAGAGTGTTTTTTCCTTGTTCTCTGTTCTTTCAGCAGAAGTATTCTGTTAAACTATTTTATGTGACCTCTTCATTTTCATGTAGGACTCATTCTAACCAGTTTCTGGTGACATTCAAAGAAGTGGGGAGAAGGCCCCCTACCTTTGGGGATGCGTCGGTCATTGCCCTTGAACTGTTAAATTCTGGATATGAATTTGATGAAGGGTCTATCATCTTTAACCGATTCAGGCAAGAAAAATGTTGAAATCCGAGCTTTTTTATGTTTATGTTCAGATTTTTCAATTAAGTAAATGTCTACTTAACAGTTTAAAATTATACTTTTGGAATTTACATTTGCTTTTGCCATTTCTAGGTCTGTCATCTCCTACATGACAGAAGAAAAGCCCATCTTTTCCCTTGATACCATTGCAAATGCTGGTAAGTAGGTTTTGTATGACGAGTATTTTTCCTATAGAAAGGAGAGATTTGTACATGTAGGAAAACAGTGATTGTCAGGGTGGCTTTTTTTCAGCAGTAACAAAAATAACATTGGGCTGTTTCTGTCACCGTCTATTAGTGGCTTCCATGAAATCATAAACATTTATTGTTTGACAACTCTTACTCCATTCTTTCATTAATTGAATAAATAAATAAATATCCATTGAAGGCCATCATTAGATATGATTTCTGTCCTTGGAGATTGAAGAACTTAGCTAGAATGATCTATCGGCTTTGCAATCTGTGTGTGGGAGCCCTCCCTAACCACAAAACAGATGCTCTAGAATAGAGATTTGAACACTATTCACAACTAATATACGTTGAACAACTCAGTTCTCTTGTTTTGCTGTTGAAACAAAGTGATCATTGCTCAGTGATGCATCCTGGAAATAATACTCAGGAACTGATTATTTTCCCTTTTTGTATATTAGCTTTCTCCTGTTCTAGGTGTATAACTTTGACATTTTTTAAAATAAATTATTTATTTTTTGGCTGCATTGGGTCTTCATTGCTGCGAGTAGGCTTTCTCTAGTTGAGGCAGGCGGCAGCTACACTTCATTGCAGTGTGCAGGCTTCTCATTGCAGTGGCTTCTCTTGTTGCGGAGCACAGGCTCTAGGTGCATGGGCTTCAGTAGTTGTGGTGCATGGGCTCAGTAGCTGTGGCTCGCGGGCTCTAGAGCACAGGCTCAGTAGTTGTGGCGCACAGGCTTAATTGCTCCGCGGCATGTGGGATCTTCCCGGACCAGGGCTCAAACCTGTGTCCCCTGCCTTGGCAGGTGGATTCTTAACCACTGCGCCACCAGGGAAGTCCCTGTAACTTTTACGTTTTAACGTCTTAGAAACTGGGATGCTTCTACCAGTCGATGGCATGTCATTTTTAATTGGCTATGTTATTTTCTTTCTTCATGGTACATAAAATAGGAGTTATAATCCACCGCATCTTAAGTTTGATGAAATCCAGTACTGTCTCAGCACTTTACACTAATGAATGAATTTTGAAGTCTGCTGCTACGTTTCCACTGCCTAATTACTAAAACGCACAGCAGCCTCTTAACTCTTCCTCTCTTCCACATTCTCAGAAAAGCTTTCCCTCCCTTATTTTCCTGACACTTTCAGATTTCCCCAATAATCAAATGGCTGAAATGGGATTTTTATATTACACTATACGAGTCTCAGTTCTTTCCTTAATTTTTTTTATTGAAAAACACAGTCACTGACTGTTGGGTGGCTTCGTGCCCAGCACGCTGCCAGAGACTGTCCAAAGGATTTGTATCCATGAAATGTGGTGCTGTTACTTTAAATGTGGACTTCTTAAGTTTTATGAAGTTAAGCATTTGAAGTAGAATATCAAATGCTTTGTTTACACATCATATTTTGCTGAAAATCTGCTATTATCTGTAGTACGGAAATAGATGAAGCTTTTAAAACTGAATCCTTTAGCCAATCTTACATTGACTTCTCTGTAATTATAAAGAGTTTTTATACTAGGAAGCTGTCTTGATTAAATCAGTCTTTGTGCTGTATCGCTTCAGAGAAATCCATGGCTTGTTTTAACAGAGAGCATGAGTATCTATGATGATATTGATGCTGACGTGCTGCAGAATTACCAAGAATACAGCCTGGCCAACATCATCTACTACTCTCTGAAGGAATCCACCACGAGTGAGCAGAGTGCCAGGATGACGGCCATGGACAACGCCAGCAAGAATGCTTGTAAGCGCTGAGCATGTTCCTGAGAGAATTCCCTTGCGGAAAGCAGCGTGAAGACCCTCACGTCAGAAGGCATTAGCGATTCTGGAAGTGGACCAGGAAGCAGGAGAGCTGGGGTCTAGTCCTCGGCTCTGCCACCGATTCTGTGAGGATAGAAAAATTATATTCTCTGCCTTAAAGGAAGTAATATCTTACTTGGTACGCAGTAAGTGTGCAGGTACTTTGAAAAGGTATCTCGTGGAAGAAACAAAAATACCTTCATAAAATTTTTTGAGGGGACAGTTTGGGTACCCAAAAGGAAACAGAATCTTATTTTTGAATTAAGCAACACACGTCTATAAATGAGTTAGTGAAAAAGGTATTCTTTTCTAGTTTCAGATCTTGTTGTCTAATCTTTTGTTTTGTTTTGTTTGTAGCTGAGATGATTGACAAATTGACTTTGACGTTCAATCGCACCCGCCAAGCTGTCATCACCAAGGAGCTGATTGAAATCATCTCCGGTGCTGCGGCTCTGTAAGTAACCGTGCGTCGCCCTCAGACTCCGTGTGTCATCTGTGCCTGCTAGTTTAACCTTTGCATGTTTGAGTTTCCCATTTTGTTTTGTCTGTTAAAGATGAAATGATCCATTGCTTAATCTCGTTTCCTTAATCGTAGAACATAAAGTTTGATGTAAATGAGATCTCTGGTGTATTTTGATTGTTTCAGCTGAAATATTCAGGCTTAGTTTCTTCTTTTTAGAAATTAGTATATTGCTAGCTTGCACTTTCTTCAAGTTTTAGGAATAAGGATGTGAATAATTCAGTATCATTTATAAAATCTGTCTTTGAAACTTAAAATATTATAAATCAAGCTTTCTGAGTTACAGGACTGGTTTGGGGTTTGGTTTTATATAAATCTGCAGATCATTGAATGGTGGTAGGGTCCTGGAATTTTTAAATTAAGTTTTCTGTATCAGTACTGTCTTAGAGTAGTTCTTAAAATACCGCTTTCCTCAAGAAAATGTCTTGGTTGTCTAGCTAGATATGTTAATGTTTGTGAAACCAGGGTTACGATAATGGGAATTCTGTTTTAAAAATTATTAAGTTGAACACCCATTATATGCCTCATACAGTGCTAGGCACGGTGTTAAAGGATGTGATCCTTTCTTCCAAGGCATTTACGTGCTAATAGGATAAGAAAAAAATGCAGATAATTGTGCTGAAAGATAAAATGTGTCGTAAGTTATCTTTGACTCATTCTCTCTTACCTCCTGCTAATTGGTCACCAAGTTCTGTAAATTTTACCTTCGAAATATCCCTTGACCCTTTCCCCTTTATGCCCTCTTCACGCAGATCCTTGTCATTTCTCTCCCAAATTAAAAATATATTTTTTGAGTGGCACATGTTTTTTTCCCTGAAATGCCATCCTTCCCCTACACCCTTGATTCTACATCTGACTCTGTTTATCTTTCCTAACGGAGCTGGGGTAATCCTTTCTTCCAGAAGTCCCCCCTTCCTGGTTTGAGTGGGGCAGCCTCCTGTGCTTCCCTTCATCATAGCACTTACACTGTTTTACTAGGAGTTGCCCTTTTGTTTTTCTGTGTCCTCCTGCGGCTTGGGACAGGGAGTGTCTCATTCAGTCTTGTAGCCCCATCACCTGGCACATACTTCCTCAGTAAATATTTGTAGGGTGAATGAATGGCGTGCCATGAATATATATATATATATATATTTTAATTAATTTATTTATTTGTTTTTATTTTTGGCTGTGTTGGGTCTTTGTTGCTGTGCGCGGGCTTTCTCTAGTTGCGGTGAGCGGGGGCTACTCTTCGTTGCAGTGCATGGGCTTCTCATTGTCGTGGCTTCACTTGTTGCAGAACGTGGGCTCTAGAGCGCAGGCTGAGTAGTTGTGGCACATGGGCTTAATTGCTCCGCGGCATGTGGGATCTTCCCGAGCCAAGGATCAAACCCCTGTCCCTTGCATTGGCAGGCGGATTGTTAACCACTGCGCCACCAGGGAAGCCCGCCATGAATATATTAAGACCTGGCAGTTCAGCAGAGAGAGAAGTAACATTTTATTGGGGATGTGAAAACGTGAATCCAGGTTTAAGAATCAGGGAAAGGTTTATCACTACGATGACATTTAAGTTGGTCCTTTTGTCTCTGGAGGATAGAAATGGGCAGAATGCCAGAGACACAAATAAACTGGTTGAGACTGTCCTGTAAGCGTTGGTTGGATCCAGCAGCCTTCCTTCTCTTATTTTGCTTTCAAGCGTGAGTTTAAGACTAATCCATCTCTCAGCCTGGTCACTCCTGCTCTGTTAACATCAGAGTCCAGTGCAGTGATGAGCGGCCCTGCCATTTACCAGCTTGATAGACGTGGTTAAGATACTCTCCCTGCAACGCAGTTGTTTTCTATGACATGGGGGCTAATACAGGGATTAAATAAGTGTATTATTCACGTCCTCCTTGCTGTACTTCGTACTGCTGGAGCCACGCCGACTTCTTCTCGGGTGGCGTGCATGCAGAGGCCTGGGGGACAGTTTTGACTGCGCTCTGAAGGTCCGGGAGCTGAGAGATGTGGAGAGCCAGGGAAAGAGGAATGAACGCTCGGAATAGACGGTGGCTACAGCCTCTGCAGAATTGAGGACCAGGCTCTTTCTTGATTAGGAATGCGGGGACTTGGCTGAAAAGTAGCAAAACCAGAGAAATGAGGAGAGGGAGATTGGGACATGAAGACCAAGAATTTTAAAAACTCAAATAACTGGAAATTGACTAGTTTTCACTTTCTAGAAAGACAGTCTAAATCCTTTATTGCAAGTTAGCTGTGCAGCCCCACGGTGGATTATTTATATGAATGGACCTGCATGCTCTGTAACCTGTCAGCTCTTCTGCTTAAAGGCTTTAATACAAACACATTTGGCTCTTTGGTAATAATATAATAGGCATGAATAAACCATAATTGAGGTACCAAATATTTAGTTGCTAGCCTAAAATTTTTTAATATATTGTGTGCTATTTATAGAAAAGTTGTGGTTTAAAGTATGCTTTCATAGTCCTGCCTACTTGCATGAACATGGTTTTATTGCTTCTAACCAGATTCAAGTCTATGACCTTTTATAACAATCATTGAATCTGTTTTAAGGGAATATTTTGGTAAGTATTTATGTGATACACTCAAGGTAGTGAGTGAGGAAGTGGGCTTTTTTCGTCAGAAATTGTATGATTAACCAGCATGGATTGTTTCTTGACCTGCTTGTTTTGTGTTTGTCTTTTTCTTCTAATATAATAACCCAGGAACTAATGAAAATCGAGTTTCGTCCTCAGACAAGAGGTAAAGTGGTAATATTTCACACACTCTCCCCTACCCCGTCAGAAAAGAAACCCAGTCAGGTAGAATTGAAGGTAATTCAGCAGCAGTGAAACTGATTCCCTGAGAGATGAGATGGCCAGGCCATTGGAGCAGCAGCCAGCTTGTGGGAGTATGTGGGTGATGCTAGTGGGCTTTTTTTTTCTTCTTAGATATATTAAATAAACTGTAAGGATAAAGAATTAGCATTCTTAGGACCTCTCTGGTGGTCCAGTGGTTGGGACTCCACGTTTCCAATGCAGGGGACACGGGTTCGATCCCTGGTCAGGGAACTAGGATCCCACATGGCTCGTGGTGCGGCCAAAAAGAAAAAAATTAGCATTCTTTTGAGTTATTAAATACAGGCTGGTGAGGAGCAGTGGTTCTCAAACTTCCTGGTCTCAGAACGCTTTGATATCTGACTTCACAGAGGATAGCTCAGTTCTCTCCATTTCTGTATTCATTCTGTTCTGATATTACATGTCACGTAGGCTCTGGAAAACTCCACCGTGTGCACCTGAGAATGAGAATAAAATAGGCAAATAACATTGTTATGAAAATAGTTTCGCCCTCACGGACCCCATGAAAGGGTCCCCAGACCAAAATTTGAGAACCACTGGTGTAGAGTAGTAGCATTTTATTATGTAGAGTCAGTTCTTTAAGTCCCACTGAAATATGTATTATCTCTTGACATCTTTATTTTTCAAAAAAACATTGTTTTTTATTTGTTCTGTACTTTTATCTTTCAGGTAAAGAAGATTCAGCAAGCTGATTTTGTTTTTAGCTTACTGCTGTCCTTGTCAGAAGAAATTGTTGGTCCATTGTTTAAATCAGTAAAGACAGCGAGATATTTGTAAATTATCTTACAATAAATGACTCACCATAAGAAAATCACTGTCTTTTCTTATTATATAAGAACAGCACTTTTCCAAATGAGATCTTAAAACACTTAAAAATATTAACATGCTTCTATTAAGAAGATAGTTGAAGAGGCTCCTCTGATTTTCTGGTTGCCTAACAGCCGTGGAAAGCCTGGCCTCCGTGGGGTCAGAGTGGAAGGAGGAGGCATCAGGCCACAACCCCAGCCCAGGCCCCCGAGCACCACACCTTCATAGAACAGCCAGCACAGGGAAGCAAACGCGCTGTCCGGGTCATCTGCTGTTTCTCACGTGCACGGTGTAGAGTTTCAGGCATAAATCTAAATAAATTTTTAAATCTTTTCCAAGGACTGAGAAACATTTCAGTAGGATATTTACCCCATATTCGCATTTAGATAACCATTAAGATTGGGCGCGTGAGCTATTCCACACAGCGAGTTGGCCATGCCAAAGTGTCAGGGTTTTTTCCTATTTATTTAAAAGAGGGCTTAGGGGTTTTTATTGCAAAAGTAGTATAGGAATTACAAAAGACTGTAGAACTATAAAAAAATACAAAGTCCATTCTCACTTAACACTTTATATTACTCTTTTAAAAAACATTAAGTAAATACATGCATATGCTATTATTTTACCAATAACTATTCATAAAAATGAACAATAAGTAATATAAAAATGGATTAGCAACCACAAACCTGTAAAGAGCAGTGTTGCCACTTTAAGAAGAAGGCTGCCAGGGAAAGATAAACTGAACAGAATCTCAGGGTCATTTTCTAGCTTCCCTGAAATGTTACAAGAGGCATTTTGATTTCTGAGCCTTGGTGACATTTGTTTTTCTCTGAAAGCTCATAGGTCTTTACCTGTGTTGCTCTGAAATGTCACAAGGATGATTGTTAATAAGCATCCTTGGGGAAGTCTTTGCACACTTGGACGAGTACTTCTGTGTTCTTAATTTTTGGAAGTGGAATCGATGACTCAAGACTATGTACATTTTTTGATGGACACTGCCAAATGGCTCTCAAAAAGATTGTAAACTTGTGCTAACTGTATAAAATTGATTTCCTCTACTCGCTGAGACTTTATCTTTTAATCTTTAATGATCTGATGGGTGAAAAGAATAGACTACTCATTCATTGCCCATTTTTTTAAGTGAGTTTTTCTCTTTTTCTCATTGAAACATAAAGAGTTCTTTGCATATGAGTGACATCAGCTCATTTGTGTTGCAAATTAATTTGTGTTAGAAAGTTTGCACTTCCACTACTTGCAGATGCAGCATGGGGTCTTGAGAAATAAAACTAAGCAAGGATTTAACACGAGTGTTCGATGCATAGAGCAGTGGTTAAGAGCATAAACTTGGGGCAAACTGGGTTGGAATCCCAGTTCAACCCTTACCAGCTGTGTGACATTGGGCAAGTTACTTAATCGTTCAGTTTTATCATCTGTAAAATGACGATTAAAATAGTACTTACCTCATAGTGTTGTTATGAGGACTAAATGAATCAATATTTGCAAAATACTTAGAAACTGATGTGGGACGAATGCTGTGTCTGTGATTAAATGTTACCTGATCTATGTAAGTGACCATCGGTCCAATATCATGTTTCTGATGTTCTGTGTATTAGCACTCGTAAATTCTGAAGCTACGATGATAATAATTATACTTCCCAATAGGAGCTTACAGTCTGGAGCAAAGACAAGCAAAAAATGAAAAAAAAAACGTGGTAAGGTTTTTTGGTAAACTGTTATTGAAGTATAGTGTATGTACAAAAGAAGGCATAATTCATAAGTTTATGGCTCAGGAAAATTTGCAAAGTGTAAACACTCATGTATCTACAATCTAGATCAAGATCTAAAAGGTCCTATCGTTACAGAAGCCTCCCTTGTGTCCCTGCCCTTTTTGTTATCTCCACAAAAGTACCCACAGTCATGACTTCTATCACCATAGATGTGTTTTGATTGTTTTTGAAATTTAAGTAAACAGAATCATACAGATGGAGCCTTTGGGGTCTGCTTTTTCTTAAAATTCAGTATTATGTCTGGGAGATTTCACTCACATTTGTAGAGCAGTTTTTTTCATTGTTTTATGTTACCACATGTGATAAACATCTTAGAGTTTAGTAATTCTGTTGATGGACGTTTAGGTTATTTCCAGCTTGGAACAATTATAAATGCTTCTCTAAATCTTTTGTGCACCTCTCTTGGTTTAAATTTGAAAGAATTTCTGTTGTGCACATACCTAGCAGCGGGATTGCTTGGCCATAGGTTCTGTAAATATTCTGCTGCTTTGGCACTGCCAAACACTTTCACAGAGTGGATGTATTGATACCAATTTATACTCTCTGGCAGTTGTCTACATCCTCATCAACACCATTTTGCCATCTTGATAGGAGTGTAGTGTTATATAATAATACCTTTAACTTGCATTTCTTTGATGGCCAGCGAGTGGGGTTAATCATGCATATTGGTTGTTTGGAACTTAGATATTCTCTTTCCAAAAGTTTCTGAGCACTCTGTGTGTGTGTGTGTGTGTGTGTGTGTGTGATTTTTGCTTGTTTTCTAATTGAACATTCTATTGAGAGAATTGTAGATTCACATGCAGTTGTATGAAATAATACAGAGCGATCCCTTGTACCGTTGCCTCAACTCCCCTCAATGGGGGCTTCCCTGGAGGTCCAGTGGTTAAAGACTCTGCGCTTCCACTGCAGGTGGAGCGGCCAAAAAAATAAATAAGTAAAAATAAATTCCCCCAATGGTAATATTTTACAAAACTATAACATATCACAACCAGGATATTGACTTGATACAATCCAAAAATCTCATTCAGATGTCCCCAGTTTTACTTATAGTTGAGAATCTGAACTCATAAGGACAACACTTATTTAGATAACCTAGGAAAATGGGAGGGGGGGGAATAGTATCTTAAAATGTTGGGTTGGATTCCCTGAATTTGCTTTTTAAAAAAAGAAAGAAAAAAGCCCTAGAATGGCTAAGATAAAGAGATGATTATATCAAATATGGACTGAAGTCCCATACATATACATGCTGAGAGTTTAAATCAGGATAAACACCTTGAAAAACTGGTCGGCAGTATCTACTAAAGTTGAACATTTGTATACCGAATGATCAATGATCTAAAATATATACTCATCAGAAATGCATGCAGTCACATGTACAAGATATTCATAGCAGCACTGTTCTTAGTTGAGATAACCATGCTTTAAAAAAGGGGAAAGAAAGGTTTACTTAAGATATCATGGTAATTAAGATAGTGTGGTGGTGTTTCAAGGATAGAAAAATAGACTAATGGAACACAATAGACTAGAAACAACTACGTATACAGCCACCTGATTTATGAGTCACTGTAATTCAATGTGGAAAAGAATATTTCCAGTAAATGCTGCTGGATCCGCTGGATATCTCTATAGGAAAAATCCCTGATCCTTATACCATACACAATTTTAATTTGAGATAGATCATAGATATAAAAGGTATAATAATATAGCTTTTTGAAGAAAATAGGAGAAAGGCTACATGATATTGGGAATAGCAAAGATTTTTTAAACATGACTCAAAATGAACTAATCATTTAGGGAATTCCCTGGCGGTCCAGTGGTTAGGACTCAGCGCTTTCACTGCCATGGGGCGGGTTTAATCCCTGGTCGGGGAACTAAGATCCCACAAGCCACACAGTGCAGGCCAAAAAAAAAAAACTAATCATTTGAAAAACATTGATAATTGGGCTTTATTAAAATTAAATTATCAAATGACTGAGGGAAGATATTTACAATACAAATAAATCTTGTATATAGAGTATGTTTTTTTAAACATCCACAAATCAGTAAGAAGACAGAAAATCCAATTTTAAAAAATGAGCTTGGGACTTCCCTGGTGGTGCAGCGGTTAAGAATCCACCTGCCAATGCAGGGGACACAGGTTGAGTCCTGGTCCAGGAAGATCCCACATGCCGCAGAGCAACTAAGCCCGTGCACCACAACTACTAAGCCTGCGCTCCAGAGCCCGTGAGCTGCAACTACTGAGTCCCCGTACCACAACTACTGAGCCCTCGTGCCTAGAGCCCGTGCTCTGCAACAACGGAAGCCACCGCAATGAGAAGCCCGCGCACCACGACAAAGAGTAGCCCCTGCTCGCCACGACTAGAGAAGGCCTGCATGCACCAACACAGCCAAAAATAAATAAATAAACAAATTTTAAAAATGAGTTTGAAGTATTAATAGACACAGTAACAAATGAATTTCCAGGGAATTATGCTGAAAATGTGTTTATGTGCACAAAAGTAAGTCTGAAAGTTCATAACCAGAACAGTTATTTTTAAAAAATCTCTTGACTTATATATCTTACTACTGGTATTACTCAGCCACGGAGAAAGAAAAATAAAGAAAATAAGAGGAAGAAGACTACGTGGAAAATATTAGGTTTGGTTTTAAGAGTGGATCCCCCAGGGCTTCCCTGGTGGCGCAGTGGTTGAGAATCTGCCTGCCAATGCAGGGCACACGGGTTCGAGCCCTGGTCTGGGAAGATCCCACATGCCGCGGAGCAACTGGGCCCGTGAGCCACAACTACTGAACCTGCACGTCTGGAGCCTGTGCTCCACAACAAGAGAGGCCGCGATAGTGAGAGGCCCGCGCACCACGACGAAGAGTGGCCCCCGCTTGCCACAACTGGAGAGAGCCCTCGCACAGAAACGAAGACCCAACACAGCCAAAACTTAATTAATTAATTAATTAATTAATTAACTTTAAAAAAATAGTGAAAAAAATTAAAAAATAATTTAAAAAAAAAAGCTGTACTGATTTAAAAAAAAAAAAGAGATTCCCACAGAGCTCCCTAGCCCCTCCCACCTTGTGAGGATACAACCTGAGAAATCTGTGCCCCAGGAGAGGGCCCTCACATGACCATGCTGCACCCTGATCTCAGACTTCCAGCCTCCAGAACTGTGAGAAATAAATGTCTGTTGATAAGTTACCCTGTCTGAGTTATGGCAGCCAGAAGGAGCTAAGACAGTACGGACTACCATAACGCACTGCTCAGGATTAAAGGCTTCAGTGTTCTGTGGAATTGCCCCAGCTGCACTCAGCTCCTTTGCCCGAGATCACACACCCTTTCCAGGGAAGCCCTCAGGCAATGACTTACCAACAAGGGAACATAAAGGTCCAGAACCCTTGTCCCAACTCAGGAAAGAGGTGATAGGCCATCCCCAAGTTAGAGCTCCCTATGGGATTGCCTGAGGCCCTCCTTGAAAATGCAGTGCAACCCCATTCCCTTGCACAGGTGTGGATCCCAGCAGCACTCAATAAACCTGCAGGTTGATCTCCACCTCAGAACTGGAGAACTGAATCTGCGACACATGGTTATGTAGGGGAATGTCCTTGTCTGGGGATATACACGCTGAATTGTTTCCGGGTTAGATGTCACGAAGTTTGCAACTTATTTTCAAACTGTTCTGAAAAAAAAAAACGGTTTGTGTGTGTGTGTGTGTGTGTGTGTGTGTGTGTATGTAAACATAGTAAATGTGGCAAAATAGTCAATATTAACAATTGGTGAATCTAGGTGAAGTGTGTACCTGTGTTTATACTTGTTTCAACTTTTCTGTAGGTTTGAAATTTTCCAAAATAAAAGATTAAGGGGTAAAACACACACACAGAGGCAATATAAGAGATGTAAAAGGAGCCTGCAGAAGTATTGGAACAGAAGAGAGCAGGGTGTTGTAAGATCCAAGGTACTAGAGTTTCAAAATTAAGGTAGTGTTCAACATTCTCAAATGGCTACAAAATGGTCAAGCAAGTCTAGGACTGAAAAGTGTCCCCCAGATTTAGCATCTAGAAGGTCCCTGATAATCTTGGGGACAGAAGTGTCAGTGGAGAAAATATTATAGGCACCCTGCCACCTAGCATCTTGCTCCTTGTCTACAGATTGTCATTTAGCGGAAGAATCATATTTTCCATTCTACTGGGTTTCTGGGACTTCAAAAAAATTGAATATTATGTTCAAAGTTCTGGAATGGTCCCTATAAGGAAAATGTAGAGCCATGCAGCAACTCACAGTTTATTGGAGAGGCATGTAAACTCAAATACTAAATGCACTGTGATAGGTGCAAGAAGCGGGGAACACAGGAGGGAGAGGAGGGGAAGGGAGGAACACTCCAGAAGCTTTCAGAAGAAAAAGGCACAAAAGGATAAACAGACTGAGTAGGTAAGCCACTGCAACCTGGCTACCCATAGGCTGAATCTGGCTTAACCGTGGGATTAGTTTGGCTTGCAAATTAAAACTTTAAAAATGTATTTCCAATAGTTAAAAATATTGATCGAGCTATTGATCACAAAATCTCGGTGTCCCGCATCTGGTTAAGATCTGGCAACACTTGGCTGGAGCGAGGAGAAGACTGGGGCAGGCAACAGTTCTCCATACACAGACTGCTTCGCTGAGTCAAGGACTTTCCGCAGGCAACTGAGTCCTTTCTTCCTTTGACAGGTCCCAGAGGCTGGTGAAGGGCATATCGGCAAACTCTTGCCCACAAGCATGCCACCCGTTTTTGTAAATAAAGTTTTATTGAAACCAGGGCTGGGATTAGAAAGAAGTGAGTGAGGCCGGAATTCGGGGGCAGTGGTTGGATTTTTTAAAAATTGTATTAAAATATTATTGATCTTGATTACGTTTTCTGCTGCCCCCGTAAATTTTGCCCGGAGGTCAGTGCCACGCTGGCCACACCCTGCACCCCGCTCTATAGTGAAGGGTTTTCAATGGCATGCTTAACAGCTTGGACCTGATTTAATCTATACAATGGTAAACAGCTTTTTTTTTTTAGCAGAGGCAAGCAGAGGATTAGATCGAAGTCTGGGAGAGTCCTGAAGTTTCCACGCCCCAAATCCCACCCCTGCACTCACAGCCTCTCAGATCCCCACTCTTCTCTAACACCCGCATTTCAGTTTCATATCCCGGCTCGCTCTTCGGCCCCTGAACCACTGACGTTCCCTCCTCCTTCATCTCCGAGCGAGCACCCCGGGAAGGCCCCAGGCACCTGCCTCCTCGGGCGCATCCTCCACCGGCGCTCTGAGCTGCCGTTTCCTGCATTCTTCCAGGCCCGAGAGTCGATACCCGGACCATCGCTCTGCTCCAACGGGGCGGAGCTTCCTCATCGGCGCGCTCCGCACTCGGCTAGTGCTGCCTCCCCCCGGCGACCATCCAGCGGGAGGCGGAGCGAGCCCAAAATGGCGGCTCTCAGGCTGGCGCGCTCCGTGCTGCTGAGGCTTTGAGGTGGTCGCCGGGGGTCGGGGGGGACGATTTCCCCGCCGCGGGGGCCCTAGAGGATGAATCAGGGGCTCTTCTAAGGTTAGGCGGCGGGGGTGGAGAGAAGTGGCAGCAAGGACTGCGGTGGAGTCCACGGAGCGGGATGTGCGAGAGTTACTCCAGGTCGTTGTTGAGGGTCTCGGTGGCGCAGATCTGCCAGGCGCTGGGCTGGGACTCGGTGCAACTGAGCGCCTGCCACCTCCTCACGGACGTGCTGCAGCGCTACCTGCAGCAGCTGGGACGGGGCTGCCACCGGTACTCTGAGCTGTGTGAGTACCGGGCTGGGTGCGGGAGGGCTGCCTCTGGCCAGTCACGGGTGACACCTCCACGTTCCCCTTCGCTCTCCCGGCGTCCAGGAGGTGTTGGTCCTTCACCCCCACCCCGCGATTGGGTGTCTTCTCGGCCCCTGACGCCCCTCCGCTTCCACTGTCCCTGGAAACTCGAGTCATCCCTTTGGTCCCTCTTCGTCAGCCGCTAACTTATCCCGCCCGTAGCCCGAGCCCTGTCCCCGCTCCCAGCTCCACAGCTTCTGCCCTCCTCTGTGATCTCATCATCGGTCTTAATCATCGTCTACTTGGGCTGCGTGTAGAACCACCTCCAGAATGTCTTACAGCCTCTGTTACTTTGGTCCTTTTCCTCCCTTGCCCGCAAACTACTACAACTAGTTGTCACAGGCGCTCCGTCTACCGGCCGTTTCTTACAAGCCTGGCCATTCTTCAGCTCCTGACAACACATACTCGTTGACAGCTCTGCTCCGTTAGGGACTCTGCCTCTTCTTTATGTGCTCGTTTCATAGACAGCATCTCTGCTTACTCCTTCCCAAGGCCGACTTGGTCGGTTTCACTTAGATTAACTGTGGCTTACGTCTCAGCCACCCATTGATTTCCTCCTCTTCTATATTTTTGTGTCAGTGGTTATCAAAGTGTGTTAGAGGGATCTTCGGCAATTTACAAGGCTCCCCAGGTAATCTGGGCTACAGTACATGGTTTTTAAGCGAATGTCTGGTAGTATCTATAGCTGGTGGCATTTACTAAGTAGAAGCAACATATCATCTCATTGATGGGAAGTCTGTGTGTGTGGAGGGGGAACTACCCCTCATTTAAGTTTCGGGGCATTATTTTTCAGGTGTTAAGCTGGAAAACTGGGTGAAGTGTTTCATAGGATATTTTTTGTTAAAGAGGTTGCTTCACTGAAAAATTGAGACCCATGAATACACTTTACTTCTTAGGCCCCAAATTCCATTCCAGCGCCATAGCACTGCCAGAATAATCTGTTAATCTCTCCATCATGCAAATCTGGTTGTGTCATTCTTAAAAATATTTCAGTTGGTTACAGGCTGAAAAATCTAAGCTCTCAAGCAGCACACACTTCCCTTTGTGAGCTAGCATTTTTCTTATCTTCTGCCATTCTGTCATCCTAAATCTGCAACCATGCTGAGCTACCTGCCTTTTCCAAAACACTTTAAGCCATCCATTCCTGCATGCATGCTGTTTCCTAGCGTGTCCTTCGCCCCCTGGTCCACCAGTAGTACGACTTCTAGTTTGAGATTCACTTATCACTTGCTTTAGCAAACTCGTGATACCTGTTCTCATAATTCTGTGCATATTTCTGCTATGTTATTGAACACCTTGTTTTGTAATCATCTGTGTATATCTCTCACCCTCCCCTCTCCCCTCCCCAGGAGACAAATTTATTATATTTGTATTCTGTAACCTAGTACAGTGCCATAATGGAATAGGCACCCAGGAAGTATTTGTTGAATAAATAAGGGAACTGATAATCCACCACCACAATAACTATTTAGTCATTTCACCTTTTGAGTTTTAAAAATGTGTATTTTTAGACAGCTTGATTTCATGGATACTTCTAATCTGAATTTGGAACTGCTGAGTAGCTCTCATTCATCTTGATCTTAAAAGTACACCACCAGCACACCACTCTCTGCTTTTGCTTCTCTTCCCTCCCTCCTCCCTTCTGGTGCTTGAGTATACTGTTACAGCATGCGTAGTCCAGGTTATATTTTTGCTACCAAGTTCCCTAAATGAGGACAGATGTTCTGTACCTTTAGGTAATCAGAATAACCCTGAATACATAGTTACCGTTCCTGCCTTATACATGGAACCAGACAGGTGCTGGCACTCCAAGCAACCAGGTATTCTAGAGTCATCGGGTGATCCCTGTTTTGTGTTAATGTGAACCTCGATAATTACCCAATTTCTGTAATGATTTTCTTGCTTTTAGTGAGAATACGATGATCGTGTTCATTATTCTCCATTGTGGTTTGGTGACTTTTTGAAAATGCTAATTCCTGGTATACTTATTAGTCATAGACTTTTTTTTTTTTTTTAACATCTTTATTGGAGCACAATTGCTCCACAGTGGTGTGCTAGCTTCTGCTTCACAACAAAGTGAATCAGTTATACACATACACATGCTCCCATATCTCCTGCCTCCCGCATCTCCCTCCCTCCCACCCTCCCCATCCCACCCCTCCAGGTGGTCACAAAACACAGAGCTGATCTCCCTGCGCTATTCGGTTGCCTCCCACCAGCTATCCATTTTACGTTTGGCAGTGTATATATGTCCATGCCACTCTCTCACTTTGTCACATCTCACCCTTCCCCCTCCCCATATCCTCAAGTCTATTCTCCAGTAGGTCTGTGTCTTTACTCCCATCCCACCACTAGGTTCTTCATGACCTTTTTTTTTTTTCCTTGTTAGTCATAGACTTTTAAATATTCTTTTCTCTACACTATTCTTATTTTAAACCAGAATTCTGTAACATCAGGTCACCACTATGCAATCTTGTATCTGTTTCTTTATTTCCTTTGTCTTTCTGACACACGTTTATTGAGCACCACTTATGATCTGAGTTCTGTGCTGCGTGTTGGAGACATAGGATTACTTAGGCACAGTCCCTGCCCGTAAGGTGTGTAAAAGGGTGTCGAAATGTCAGTAAAAACAAACTGATGGTATTTGTTCCTTTTTAAAAACACGCTCTAAAGTTAAAGCAAGTATCAGAAGTTACTATCAATTCAACAAATAATGCATTTGAAAAATTCCCTAAGGTAACGATTTGCCAAAGCATTCAGGAGCAGAAGTTTCTGTATGCATTGTATTATACATTAAATAATGTGTGTGTACACTGAAAGCAGTGCACGGTATAGGTATAGGCAGTAAATGCAAAAGGAATACAGTGAAGGAGAGACACATGCACACTCTGGGTTCCAGGGCAGGATTCACTGGAAAGATGAGATTTGAGTTGAGCCGTGAAGCAAGGTTGTATAATGTAGGGAGCGTGCCAGGTAGAGAAAAGCATAACCTGAGATAACCAAGTGGGAGTAAGTGAGGCGGCCAGCTTGGCATATGTAACCAGTTCATTTGGAAGGTGCTAGAGGAAAATGTTAAATGGAACGAAATCAGCTTAGGGAGGGACTTAACAGAGAAATTACAACGTGGTAGGAAACACTGCATACTCTTACGGAGGGGGATTGCGTGATGAAAGTGAGGCTTCAAGACAATTGTGCTGTCGGTTAAGTGCAAGAGAAGCGCAAGTGGGGAGACTTGAAACTAGGCTGAGACAGTGAGAGTAGGAAGAGGGAGAAAGGAAAAATTCTGAAAGCCGGGACCCAAAAGGGTGCCAGGGGAGCACCGGAAGGTCTTGGGTTGAAATTGCAAAAATGTGGAAGAATTCAAGAGGACCACATTTTTAAGATTGAGAAAAGAATATTGCTTTTAATAAGAATCAGAGAGTTGAAATGCCTGTCTGTCATTAAGGGAAAGAATGAGTATTCATTTTATTTATCCTCTCTTTTTTCTACGTCAAAGAAGTAACCCAGACTTGTATAAAAATTCAGACTACAAAATCTTTGAAGTTAGAAACGAGTCTCCTGCTTCAACTCTGCCCTTCCCCTGTTCTGCAGCTTTCAGCCCCATAAACTGTTACAGTTGGATGTATATCCTTCCAGAAGTTTCCTTGTGTGGGTGTGAGCCAACATGTGTCTGATTTTTATGAACTTTGGATTATTCTTTTCCATTTTACATCATGATTTAATTTCAGACAAACTGAGTTTGGCATGATCATAGGAGATTATAGTTAAAAAAAAATAAGCTATTTATTGGAAATCTGGAACTGGAATTTTCATAGAAGTTTTAAAAGATGTAGAGACCTTAAGTTCTGCTAAGGGCAGGCAGAGGAGAAACTTCCTTTTGTAAAGAGAATCTCACTATATCTAATGTTTTATCATTTTATCTCTACCCATTTTATATGGTGTCTTCTAAATACATTTAAAATTTATATGTAAATTACCTTTATGGTCTAAGCTCTTTCAGCACATTTTCTTGGATTTAAAAAATTGATTCAGTGGTATAATTCATTCAACAGATGTTTATGGAGTGCCAACTATATGCCAACCACTGTTGTAGTTTCCAGAGTTGTATCACTGAGCAGTAGAGAAAATGGAATGGACATTTACCTAGCTCAGCGTTCTATCAATACTTATTTGATAAAATACAATAATAGTAATATTTATCGGGCATTTACTTTGTGTCAGCCTCTGTTCCAGGTGCTGTTGACCATCTATAAGTTACTTTTGACATTAGTTCTGTCCTGGCTGATTGTTAGTATGAATTGTCTGTGGTGTTCTGGTTGGTTGTCAGATCATATTTAAAATTGACTTTCAGAGTCATCTTTCTAATATTTAAACAATATGATGTTCTACTGAAAATCTATTCAGTTTTTTCCAGTAACTGGGTCTTAAGTATATAGTATATTTGATTCTGAGCTGCATATTTACCTAATACTTTTTTCTTCATATTCTAAAAAATATTCATGGAATTTGCTTAAAATAATTTGCTTTGCTTTTGACTTTGTTTCAGATGGCCGGACAGACCCAATTTTGGATGATGTTGGTGAAGCTTTCCAACTCATGGGGGTTAGTCTTCATGAACTAGAAGACTATATCCACAACATTGAACCTGTCACTTTCCCACATCAAATTCCTTCATTTCCTGTTAGCAAGAACAACGTACTTCAGTTTCCTCAACCCGGAAGTAAAGATGCAGAGGAAAGAAAAGAATACATCCCTGATTACATGCCACCCATTGTGTCTTCTCAAGAAGGTTTGTGGGGTTTTTTGTTTGTTTCTCGCTCATATATTTGTAACTATTTTAACGGGTTTTTAATCTTCTTAGATTTCCTAACAGAATTACATAAAAAGTTATGCTAACATATAAATTCTAGAAATGCAGTAAAAATATTGTAATACTACTTACAAATTATTCTAACCTTTAAGCCAACAAACTTGCAGCGGGCCTCACCAGGCAGACCCATGGAATCAAGGGTATATCTGATGAGGCTTTGATTTCCTTTGTAAATTTTAAGTAGGGGAGAACAGAATGTGACCACAGAGAGAAGTCTGTCAAAGATGTATTATATGAGAATGGGATATTAAGTAAATGAGAAAGCCTTTGAAACATAAAGAAAATTGGGGTAGCTCTCCCCCTTCCCCCCTTATTATAAATGTGAGTTGGATAATACTGGAAACAGTGAGTGAGTGAACATTCACTAATATTATGCAGATTTATCTATTTATCTGTTTTGTTTTGTTTTGTTTTGTTTTTGGCTGCGCTGTGTGGCTTGTGGGATCTTAGTTCCCCGACCAAGGATTGAACCTGGGCCATCAGCAGTGAGAGTGTGCTATCTGCATTTTTACGATGAGTAGAAATGTTTATGTTTGGTCATATAGAATTTTTACTGTAAAATAATACCTAATCAGGCACAGTAGTCAATCCATGCAGAGTTCCTTTTTTCCTGCATGATTTTACATGTTAATCATTTAGGTTCACTAAGATTCTAAAGAGATACATAGTAATTTGTGGTCTTTAACACAGGTACAGAATATTTTTTCTTGTTAAAAAATGGAAAAGCTGAAATTTCTTTCTTTTTTAAAATTCTAAAGCCATAGATGTGCTTCAGGATAATGCCAATGATGGCAGAAATAACTTTCTAACCTTTTTATTGATGTACAGTTCAGTGGTATTAAGTACATTCACATTGTTACGCTACCAACACCACTGTTCATCTACAGAACTTTTTAACCTCCAACTCTGTAACCATTAAACAATAACTCCTCATCCCCTTAGCCCCTGGCAGCCACCATTCTATTTTCTGTCTATGAATTTGACGACTCTAAGTACTTCATATAAGTGGAATCTTACTTATCTTGTGTCTGGCTTACTTTACTCAGCATAATGTCTTCAAGATTCATCTATGTTGTAGCAGGTGTCAGAATTTCTCTCCTTTTTAAGGCGGAATGATACCTCATTGTACGTATTAAACCACATTTTGTTTATCTATTCACTTGGTGGTGGATACTTGGGTTGTTTCTACCTTTTGGGTGTTGCAAATAATACTGCTATGAACGTTGCAAATACCTGATTCCCTGCTTTTCAGTTCTTTGGGGTCTATACTCAGAAGAGGAATTGCTGTATCATATGGTAATTCTATATTTAATTGTTTGAGGAACAGCTATACTGTTTCCACAGTGGCTGCACCTTTTTTCCTTCCCACCAGCAATTCCCGAGGGTCCCAGTTTCTTGTGGTTCATTTCTTCTAATCTCCAATTGCACTTTAATAGCATTTTGAAGTGTTAACTTACTTGTTTCAGAGACTAGCTTTAAACATGAAATAAGTTGTTTTACAGTCTGTGTGTCAGTGTTTCCTCATCTGAAAAACTGGATGAAAACTGGCCCTAAGTTGTAGAGATTTATCCTGGGTTGGTGCGTGGCCATCAGACACTCTGGGTCTCGGGGCAGCAGGCCCTCTACTGAACAGTGCTGGTGCTGTAATCAAATGTGCTGAGGTGAAGTGCTGTGTTCGTGCTTGGTGAGAGGCACCATGGGTGTGGAAAGAACTCACTGTAACCTTTTGGAAAGTTGTCATAGCTTTCTGATTTGAGTCCCTTAGAAAAAGACTCTGCTTGACAGCTTAGCACTTTTCTGCTTAAAGTTCTTAGAGATTTAATCCTGACTGAAGGCAGCAATCAGTTTCACCAGTAAATGTGATACAAAGGGTGCCTTCAGTAAATGTTCTTGAACTCAATTCAAGTAAACGTTTATAGGATCTTGCCTGTAGAGGTTCCTTGTTTCTCCTTTTCTGGCCTAATGGTACATGAACAGCAGGACTTGGAAATCTTCACATGCATCTCGGTCATCCCCAGCTTTCCTTAGTAGCTGCTAAAAATCTGTCTCCTCCCCGGCTTTGAATTTATTTGTATTTGTAGCCTTTATTACCTTGGAGGAAATCTTACTGTTTGTCGCTCCCTATGTAAAGTCATTCTCTTTAAACCCCTCATTCCCCAATGTCAATGTTTTTGATCATAGAAACTTATATTTGTTACAGCATCTCTAAGCATATGTTTATTTACTTTAAAAATATAACAAATACGTTTCAATATTAAAATTATCAAAGGAGGGTTTCTTGGGCAGAGGCCTGGTAGTAGCTGTATTGAAAAGAACTCCGTTTTCTCGTATAAACAGGTCGTGACTATCAAGTAGGCCTGGAATGTCCTTCTTTGCTGTTGTCATTGGATGTGATTTATTCAGCATCCTGGACCTCTTCATGAAAGTAGTGCTAAGTCAGTCCGTGATGTGTCCTCTTGTACTTTAAGAATAATCTTTGTATGGCTCTGAAATTTTTAGCTGAAAGGCCACTTAGAAGTACACAAAATTTGGAATTGTGCTAAGAAAACATGAATGGTAATCAAATGCTGGGGGGAAACTGAAGGCGTTACATAGGAGGAAACTAAAGGAAAGGCACTGTATATAACTGACACATCAGTGATCTCAGAAGGATATGAGTTTTATGTCAGTGGGTTAGACAGTGGTAATGTGTAACGGCCAAGACTTATGTTCGTTATCAGCTGGCGTGTGATTCAGTCGGAACTACTATCTTCCCCATGTAGAAAGTTTTAGTCCATTTTCTCGGTGCGCTTTGGAGGTTTCTAAATCTGTTTTGTAGTTTTCATTTCATTCTGTCTCTTGTTACACCTCCTATTTAATAGTTATATTGTTTAATTTTTTTCTAGTCTTTTTGAAAATTTGAATTCATATTTGATTAATCTCAGTTCCTGGTTCACGCACAGGTTCATCTCTGGTCCATGCATGGCCTGCATTTATTCATTTAGAGAGTTATTTAATTATTTTTAATAATGTAATAAGCCCTAATGAGCTCATTACTCAAAACCAAGGCTAGGACTTTGATTATAATCTACGCTTAACCCTTTTGTTTCATTTTTATGGCACAGTGAAATTCTCTCCAAGTGATACGGTTATCATGTTTAAATACTGCCAAGGAAATGTAACTGAGATAGTAGATTTATGCTGGGTAGTGAAGGAAGTATGAAAAACAATTCAGTGATTTTAGCTAGTGACTTCTGTCTGAAATTACAGTAGTAAATTTTTCAGTTTCTCTTCTGGATTATTTGAAGCAAAAGAAGAATCTTATTTCAAGTTTTCTTCAATAAAAATTATAAACATTTTAAGAGGAGAATAATGTAAGCCTTGACCACTTCTCTTTTCAGCTAACACTTAGGGATTTTCTAAGGAGCAGAGGTATTGCTGATTCATACGATATGCTTATGGTTCATAAGGATGTAGTAATGATAGGCAGTACAGTAAGATGCTTATCAAAAACTTTTCCCCTTATTCATGGAAAAGGACATAAAGTACAGTCCTGTGGTTACCATTTTTTTTTTTTAAATATTTATTTTATTTATTTTGGCTGTGTTGGGTCTACGTTTCTGTGCGAGGGCTTTCTCTAGTTGCGGCAAGCTGGGGCCACTCTTCATCGCGGTGCGCGGGCCTTTCACTGTCGCGGCCTCTCTTGTTGCGGAGCACAGGCTCCAGACGCGCAGGCTCAGTAATTGTGGCTCATGGGCCTAGCCGCCCCGCGGCATGTGGGATCCTCCCAGACCAGGGCTCGAACCCGTGTGCCCTGCACTGGCAGGCAGATTCTCAACCACTGCGCCACCAGGGAAGCCCTACCATTTTTTAATATAGCCACACAAGTCAACTTAATAAGTCATTTACAACCTGATGTCTTTTTTTCCACAGGCACAGCATGTTAGAAAGTATCTAGTATTCCGGTTAGTGGTGTGCAGTGTGGTACAGACGTGAACAGCTTTGATAATAACACCTGTTCACCAAGCTTTTTATTTTGTTCTTATTTTCCTAAGAGCCATGGACATGGTCAGACTTTGGTCATAACATTTTGTTCACAAAGTACTGTCATGGGACTACCCTCTTATCAATCCTTTGACTTGGTTCTCGTCACAAAAGCGTGTGAATGTCTTCTCCACACACAGCAGTCTGTCATCTGGTGGGGGTGGAAGCGTAGAAGGCCTGAAGGAGCAGCGGGCTGTAGTAGAAGAAGCTTGGGCTTCGTGGAGCTGTTCAGATGTGACTCAACTAGTTACTGAGTTTACAGTCTCACCAAGTCACTTTACTTTTCCGAACGTCATATCCATCATCCATAGGATAGGTATAATAATACCTGCCACGTGAGTGATGGTGAGGACTAAGTGAGAGATTTTGTAAGACATTTATATAGAATAGTACGGTGCTGAACGCATAGGACACGTAACAATGAATGTCCCATCTCTCTTCTTTTTTTTTTTTTTTAAATAAATTGATTTATTTATTTATTTTGGGCTGTGTTGGGTCTTTGTTGCTGTGCACAGGCTTTCTGTAGTTGCAGTGAGCGGGAGCTACTCTTCGTTGCAGTGCGCGGGCTTCTCATTGCAGTAGCTTCTCTTGTTGCAGAGCACGGGCTCTAGGCATGTGGGCTTCAGTAGGTAGGTGTGGCATGGGGGCTCAGTAGTGTGGCGCATGGGCTTAGTTGCTCCGCGGCCTGTGGGATCTTCCCGAACCAGGGCTCGAACCTGTGTCCCCTGCATTGATAGGTGGATTCTTAACCACTGTGCTGCCAGGGAAGTCCTGCTTCCTCACTCTTGAGGAATTTCCTTTTCGCTTGAAAGACAGTATACATTTGTGAAGTGACTTGACAATAAGAATAAATCTAAAACAACGTTAATCACATGCTTAGGGCTGAGGGAACACAAACTTAACAGCTGGGCTGGGGTGCGTGCTTGATGGAGGAGCTCTCTGATTGTCAGCCCTGTGAAGATGGTGTGGGAGGAGATGAAGTAGAAGGCATTCCTGCCCGTTATATCTGATTAAATGTTTACAAGTGAGACCTGTTTGAAGTATTTTATAAATGCACGTCTTGCGTAGACTATTACAGTTCTGATGGCCAGTACCCAGTGTGTTTTACCAAGAACATTCTCCCGCCAGCCTGCCATACGTATTTTCAGATTCACAACAGTAACAAATTTTTCTTCCCTGTTTTGTTGTGCTGAGGAATGCGTGAAAAATAGCATTCTCTGCCAAAGTCATTGTTTGGTTCTCAGAGTGTGTTCAGTAGTGTTCAGGTGGTCTGTTGATCTGTCCATAATATTTGAGAAAGAAAAAATAAATAGAAACCATTTACTCTGCTTTATTTATTGCAGAAACTTACCAACGTCAACCTAGCAAACTTGGTAAAGATACTGTGATGTTGCTACTTTTAGGGTTTTTATTTCTAAAATATTTTAAATTAACTTTATTTTTTAGAATAGTTTTACGTTTACAGAAAAATTGAGAATATAGTACAGAGGGTCCCCTTATATCCTGTACCCAGTTTCCCATAGTTTTAGTATGTTATATTTAGTATGGGATGTTTGTTATAGTTAATGAACCAATGTCAATACATTATTATTAACTAAAGTCCATTATTTTTAGTTTTTACCTAATATCCTTTTTCTGTTCCAGGATCCCATCCAGGATACTCATTACTTTAGTTGTCCTGTCTTAGGCTCCTGTTGGCTGTGACAGTTTCTCAGACTTTCCCTGTTTCTGATGACCTTGACAGTTTTGAGAAGTAATGGTCAGATATATTATAGATTCCCTTCTGTTGGAATTTGTCTGAGGCTTTTCTCATGATCAGACTGGAGTTATGAGTTTTGGGGGAGGAAGACCACAGAAGTAAAGTGCCATTTTCATCACATCGTATTAGGGGGACATCCTATCAACGTGATTGATCAGTATTGATGTTGACCTTGGTCACCTGACCGAGGTGGTGTTTCTCAGGTTTCTCCACTATAAAGATACCCTCTTTCCTGCTTCCCACACTGTCATCTTTGGAAAGAATTCCTTATACCTAGCCCACAGTTAAGGAGCAGGGAGTTACACGCCCCCTCTTTGAAGGTGGAGTATTTCCACCTTCAAATTAAACTCTTCTCCAGAAACTATTTGAAATTCTTCTCAATTTGTCTCTTCTCCCCCAGGGCTTATATTATGAAGCTCTTTTATTTATTTGTTTGTTGGTTGGTTTATTTATTAAATATTGTTTTGTGTGTAGTTTTTTAAAAAAATATTTATTTTTTATTATTTATATTTTATTTTATTTCGCTGCGTTGGGTCTTCGTTGCTGTGCACGGGTTTTCTCTAGTTGCAGTGATTGGGGCTACTCTTCGTTGCGGAGCTCCAGGCACGCGGGCTTCAGTAGTTGTGACACGGGGGCTCAGTAGTTGTGGCTCACGGGCCCTAGAGCGCAGGCTCAGTAGCTGTGGTGCACGGGCTTAGTTGCTCTGCAGCATGTGGGATCTTCTGGGCCGGGGATCGAACCCGTGTCCCCTGCATTGGCAGGCAGATTCTTAACCACTGCGCCACCAGGGAAGTTCTATTTATTTATTTATTTGACTGCACTGGATCTTACTTGCGGCACGCAGGACTTTTGTGGCCGCGTGCGGGATCTTAGTTTCGGCATGCGGTATCTAGTTCCCTGACCAGTGATTGAACCGGGTACCCTGCATTGGGAGCATGGAGTCTTAACCACTGAACCATGAGGGAAGTCACTATGAAGCTCTTTTAAAAGGTAAACATTTACAGGTTCAAAATAATTAACAAAAGTAACACAAGCGTGTTGAAAAAAAAAAAAGAAATATTGCCTAAGTATATTCAGTATAAAACGAAAGGTCCTCCTCATTTTCCTCGTACTCCCATTCACCATGAATAACCTTGTTTAAAGTATGAATCCTTCTAGATCTTTTAATAGGAAGTGTTTTGACTCCTTAGACTCAAGGATATGTGTCTATTTCAATCCCTACTATTTATTTCTCAAGCTACTGCCATCTGACTTCTCCCTCCATCCTTTTCTTGAAGCAACTCTCACTGAGATCCCAAGTACTGCCTAATTGGTTGACTTAAAGGAAATTTTTATCCTTACGGATCTGTTTTTTTCTGGGGGTGTGGGTATAGCTTAGTGAATTATTATAAAGAAAATACCTTTTAACCATCTCCCAGTTCAATACATAAAACTTTACCAACCACCCCAGAGCCCTCCACATGGCCAGCCCCTCTTCCCTCCCTCCACTGTCCTCACTTTATAGCACATACTGCTTTGCTTTTCTTTATAGTTCTGTCAGTCAAACATGTATCTCTAGATACTTTAATTTCTTTTCATAGCCCCTCTTTTTACTTCACATGTCTTTTAAAGTTTCTTTTAATCTACAGATCCTCCCTGTAATTCCCTGCCCCCACCAAATCCCTCTTTTTCCTTACAATGTATTCGTTGAGGAACCTGGGTGGTTGGACTTATAGGATTTCCCAGTCTGGATTTTGCTGACTGTGTACTCATGGTGCAGCACAATGTGTTTCTTGGAAATTGGCAGCAAGAATCTGAGGATTGATCAGTACCTCTGGCAAGATAGATGCAGGGTCATGTTCCTTCATCAGGAGGCAAATAATGTCTGGTTTTCACTCTTTTTTTTCTTTGGCTGTGTTGGGTCTTCGTTGCTGCACACAGGCTTTCTCTAGTTGCAGCGAGCGGGGGCTACTCTTTGTTGTGGAGCTCAGGCTTCTCACTGTGGTGACTTCTCTTGTTGCGGAGCATGGGCTCTAGGCACGTGGGCTTCAGCAGTTGTGGCACACGGGCTCAGTAGCTGTGGCTCACGGGCTCTAGAGTGCAGGCTCAGTAGTTGTGGTGCAGGGGCTTAGTTGCTCCGCGGCATGTGGGATCTTCCCGGACCAGGGATCCATGTGGGATCTTTCTGGACCAGGGACTGAACCTGTGTGCCCTGCATTGGCAGGTGGATTCTTTTTTTTTTTTAACATCTTTATTGGAGTATAATTGCTTTACAATGTTGTGTTAGTTTCCTCTGTATAACAAAGTGACTCAGCTATACATATACATATATCCCCATATCCCCTCCCTCTTGTGTCTCCCTCCCACCCTCCCTATCCCACCCCTCTAGGTGGTCACCACCTAGAGGGGTGGGATTGGCAGGCAGGTTCTTAACCACTGTGCCACCAGGGAAGTCCCTGGTTTTCACTCTTTTTGATACTAGGAGTTTCAGTGCTCAGTGCCTAGATCTGTTCATTCGTTGGGGTCACAAGGTACTGATATTCTATCATTTTGCTTTTATCTCATTCTTTAACTGGAATAATTTTATAAAGAAATCCTTTCCTTCATCCACTGTTTAGTTACTTAGTTCATACAGCAAAAGCAGGATAAATGCTTGGTTCTTTCATTTTATCTCCCTAGTCTTTAAGATAATGAATTGGTTCCTTGTCATTCATAGGTGACTAATTATTTTTTTTTAAATATATCATTATGAACTCATAGATTTAAAGATATTTGTTAGGTTTCTTTCATTACAATTCTTACCCTTATTGCAAACCAGATCTTCCCATCTTTTGGCCAGTGGAGGCTCCTTCTGTCTGGCTTCCGTATCCTTTTGACATGATGCTAGTGGTCTCTGACGGTGCCCTTGCTACCTGGTGTCTTACAGTGCCCTAGCTCATCGTGTATATTCTTGTGCCACACTCGGAATCAGTCACTTTTCCAAGAAAGCCTTGGCTTCTTGGGAAATGGCATTTCCAGTTCACAATCTGGGCAGTTGGGGTGCTTACTACAACTGGGTTGTCATTGTTCCTAGGCAATAACTAAATAAATATCTATATCATGTATATACATACAGATGTGTGTGAATACATAGACAGTTAGACAGACAGATAATAGATAGGTGACCTCAGGAGTTTATGCAGATATTTCCAATTCAAATTCATGACTCTAGGTGTTTTGCTTTTCATGTTACATCAGTAAATACTTTTGTCTCTAACAAGAATTCTGGTTCCCAGGGATAAAAAGAAGATGATAGAATTAGAACATTCCATAATTACTCATTTGCCATATCCTAGATTACACATACAGTGTTAAAACCGTCATTTATGATTCATGAAACAGGTAAAATTTTTTTTTTTTTTGCTTATGCTATCCTATTACTCCTCACCCCCAGTTTTCTATGATTGTACCTTGTCAGACTATATAGCTACTTTCTTGAGTTCTGTTACATCTTTTGAGTTTTCCTAATTTTGATTTATGCTCTTTCATGTCTTCTAGACCATCTTCAAATAGAACATTACAGTTTTCATCTGTTTTTTGAGTATGTGTTTCTTGTGTACTTCCATTGTCTGTAGGGGTGTTATTTTGGTATTTCATCTCCTTTTTCTTATAGAAATTGTGCAGGTGAGTGTAGGTTTTCTGAACATCTGGAAGGAAGTTGAGGGTGGTTTTTCTAGCTTTACGTGCTCCCTCTTCTGCTGTTGCTGTGTAATGTGCAGACATAGCTTGCTTTCTGAGATTTTCTGTCTCATTTTCTTCCAGCACTTGTATCTGGATCTTCTCTTTCCTTCTTGCCAGCTTGCTTTTCCTTTTCTCCTCGGCTATGACTCCAGGCCCAGCAAGTTTCTTCTCAGTGGGCTCTGTCCTGGGCAGAGGAGCCAAGGGTCAGGTTTGAAAGCTCAGGGGGCTTGACCCTTGCGCCCTCTACATCAATCCCCCCACCCCCGCTTCCCCTGGCCCCTGGAAGTGGTCAGACCTTCCCAGCCTCAGCCCCTCCTCTCATGTGGCCTGCCTGGCTGGCAGTCAGGACCTGCTGGGGTTTTAAGGCTCTCCTTTTTCAGGAGAATCTTCTTTCAGTCTCCCCGTTGCTTCTCACCGTTTTCCCTGGCAGATGGGTAGTACTCAGGGCTCGTGGCTCTTGGTGATTGGTTCTCACCCTCTGTGTTTTGGTGTTGAGGGGTGTACTTTGTCACCTCATTATAGTAGTTGCTCTGTTTTTATGTGGCAATTTGGGAAGATCCCCAAACTGCACTGCCACTAAAGCCACTTTCTCCTAGGATTCCCTTTATTGGGCCTTCTTGCTGCATTGGTCACTGTTGGGCACCCCTTGAAACTCCTTTTCTTCAGTGACATCGTCCTCTCTTAGTTCTTTTTATGTGACTAGTTCACTCTCTGTGCTTCCCATGGGCTCATCTCCCGTGGCTCTTCTACCTCCAGGATGTTGATGCTCCCAAAATTGTATCCTTGACCTGCTGCTTCCCACACTGTACAGCGTTTCAGTGTATGATCTTTTCTACTCTTCTGGTCTCACCTGTCATCTGGATACTGATGAGTCCCCAGATTGTCCCCTCATACCCCCCACCTTTGAGATTCTATATCCAGGCGTCAAGCGGCCATTTCCGCATTTCCCATGGGTACCTCACATTGGCACGTCAAGGGCTACACACAGTATCTCACCCTTGATGACCTGTGTTATCTGTTTCTGTTGGTGGCACCATCTGATACCCAGCCGCTCAAGCTAGACGTGTGAGCGTTGTCTTTGGCCCCTCCGCTCACTCTGCTCCTTCAGTCCCATAACCAATTCTGCTAATTTTCTTTCCTAAAAATGTCTAAAACACTACCCCCAAATTCCCTTTGTTTAAACCATTATCTCTCTCCTGAACTGTCCTTATCTTCCACGATAAGCTGCTAAATAAAAGTTAAGTCTATCCCATAGTGTAAAACACCTTATTGGCTCTCCACTGCTTACAGGTACAGTGCGTGCTCCTTGTTTCTCAAGGAAAACCAAAAATGTCTGTGGAGAGCAAGTTCTTTTTTTCATTCAAGATAAATATAGCTTAAAAAAACTTTTTTTATGTAAATGTAATTTGATTTCCACTTGGGCCTCTTATTTTTAAATTAAAAAAAAATTACTGTATTTAGTTGAACATTTCCACTTTTTTTTTTTTTAATGATTGCTTTTATTTATTTATTTTTGGCTGCGTTGGGTCTTCGTTGCTGCGCACGGGCTTTCTCTAATTGCGGTGAGCGGGGGCTACTCTTCGTTGCAGTGTGCGTGCTTCTCATTGCAGTGGCTTCTCTTGTTGCAGAGCACAGGCTCTAGGCGCGCGGGCTTCAGTAGTTGTGTCTCGCAGGCTCTAGAGCGCAGGCTCAGTAGTTGTGACGCACGGGCTTAGCTGCTCCGCGGCATGTGGGATCTTCCCGGACCAGGGCTCAAACCCATGTCCCCTGCATTAGCAGGCGGATTCTTAACCACTGCGTCACCAGGGAAGTCCCTAATTTAAAAAAAAAAATTTTTTTTGTTTTAAATTTTGGCTGCACTGGGTCAAGATAAATGTAGCTTTAATCATTCTAAAGAAAAGATGTTTATTCTTCCAACTTAGATTACTTACTGACTGAATAGAAGAGCGCTAATGAGGAAATTTGCACTGCTTTTAAGTCACTAAAATATCAGTATTTGTTTATTTGAAAGTAGAGATATAAAAGCTTGGCATCACATGGCAAATTTATAAATATTATTTCATTTAATCTTGAAACAACCCTAAGGGCAGATGCTATTATCACTTCCACTTTACAGAAGGAGAAATGAAAGTTCAAAAAAAAATGTTTCAGTTACCTTGCCTTGCGTTACATGGTGCACTGGGAGCAGGGCTGGATTCGGGTTTTGGTGATTCCGTTCAGTGCTGCGTGCGTGGGTGCCCAGTGTCGAGTCCTACACGGGGAAGTGGGATTGACAGTAGAGAGGAGAATGAGGCGTCCCCTCTCCCCACTCTTGGCCTTTCCTTCTGTGGTTGTTGGAAATCTCAGCCTGGGCAGGCCTTCCTGAGTAGAGCAGTACCGTCATCAAGCCCGTCTTCTCAGCGGACAGGCTTGCGGAAGGCGTCCTGGCCCCGAGTCCAGCCCAGTGGCCAGCCCTTCCCTGGACCCTCTCAGGGTCTTCCCTCCTGACGTCCCAGGGCTGGGGCGCGAAGGTCTGGGCAAAGTTTATTCTGTGTATCCTAGGTGGTTACCTGGAGGCATCGTGTTGTTTTTCTTAATCCTACAGCATCTGAGCCTAAAGGTTACATCTGATGTGATATGAAGGGTTGATATGTGGTGACTTGTCTACGATGTTAAGGACAAATTTCTGAGCGTGAACCTATAAGGCCCTCATGATGAGACTTCTGTTTGCGTTTTCATATTAGTTTCCTGCCCCTCATTGCTTCAGGCCTTAATCTCCAGCATCATTAACTTGCTTACGTTTCCCCAAATGAACCGTGCACCTCCATGTCTTTGCTCGGGTTCATCTGGAGTCCCCTCCTCAGCCAGGCTCCTTTAGGCGCCATGTAATGTGTGTCTCCATCATCACCCTCAGTATGTCTTGTTCTAATGATTGGTTTTGTCTCCAGAACTTACACTGGTCTTGCTTCCTCTGCACTCTCTCTCCACTCCTCCTTTTGTACAAAACCTAAAGCCCTTTTACTCTACCTGAGCGGTCAGTTCGAGACACAGAGAAAGGTACTGACCGCTGTCCTTAGGGCAGTTTGTTCAGAACGCTGGGGAAGCTGTCTCAGGAAGTAGCTTGTCCAGAGTGATACAGCTGCTGAGTGACAGAGCTGGCCGTCGAGGCCCAGAATTGGTCTTAGCCCAGTGTCCTTTGCATCGCTCATCACCCTGCTGTTATTCTCCAAGTCCAGGTGTGAAACAGAGCAGGGTTTATCCTTGGGCTCTTCCAGTGTTCTTCTTTTCCTTTCAGATTGACTCCTTCAGTGCAGTTACTTAAAAAAAAAGAAAAAAGAAATCACGTTTGGTAACATCTTATTTGATTCTTTCACTTGTGTGAGTTTCTGCTTATTATTATTGTCCTTTGAAATGGATTTTTACCTACAGCATAAGTTTTTAAATTAGGTTTTTTAAAAATATGTGTATCTCTTGCTTTGCATTCAAACTAGCAGAATCAGCCCTTAAGTAGAGGTGTATACATTTCACGATGGACAGTAAAAGTACCAGCACATGCTGATATGATAGACCACAGTTTATAGTGGACCAGGCCAAAATTCTCTTCCTTGTTGAAATTTTTTCCCTTTAATTTGTCTGGATTTATAAAAATAAGAGCACACTTCCAGTGTTATAATAAAATAGTTTGTATGTTTCTAAATCAACAAAGTAATATCAAATGCCTTAGAAAAGTTAAGCATTTTGATATTTTACATACTACAACCACCAAATTTGTCTGTTTCTCCCTTCCAGGCGTCCATGACAGAAAAAAATATTTTGTCAGTTTTTTATCGAATTTTAAAAATTTCAGAAGTTTAACATTCCTAATATCCACAGTTAGATTTCTTGGATTAAATTTCCTGTGTGTGTGTGTGTGTGTGTGTGTGTGTGTGCGCGTGCGTGTGTGTGTAGGGAGGGAGGTTGAGGGGAGTAGGGAGATAGTTGTTACACAGCTGACTTGGGTTAAGACCCCAACGTTAGTGTTTTTGTCGTAGTTAGGATTTATTCTATCTTGCTTTGCTGAATTTGAATCTTATCTGGGACAGTGCAGTAATTGCATTTTATTTAATTATCTGCTATGGTTACATAGAGCTTTTCTGTTTCAGAGAGAATAATATCAAGTTATTTGCTTCAATTTAAAGCGGCTGTATATTTATCCTGTACCATTGGTGCTAAAGGCAAATTCAGAATCATTTTTTCATTATTTATCAAATAGCTACGGAGAGCCTACCGTCAGCCAGGCATGCTGCTTACTTATGGAGATACAGGGGTGAACGAAAAAGAAAGCGCCGACTTTGCCTTCCTAGAGCTTCTAATCTATAGGAAAGAAGAAAGATTAGACTAATATTTATAGATGATTTCAAATTATTATTTGAGATATTTACCTAGTGTGCTGTAAGGATGAGGGACTGATGGCTGTTAAGTGGCCAGGATAAGCTGATTCCATGAGTAAATTCTCATGGTGAGGAGGAGGATGGCCTCGAGAGAGAAGACCTTGCAAAGAGCCTGGGTGGAGCTTAGTGTGGTCATGCAAGGGGGAGGTGATGGGGCCTGAATTCTGACTGTGGTGAAGCGATCAGAGGAAGGGCCAGATTGGAGAGGTGCTGAGTGGACAGGATTGGGCGGTGGGTAAATTATAGAGAGTGTGTTAGAGAGAGGAGCGGGGCTTCATGCTGGGGAGGCTGGGTGGTAATCTCAACATGTAGGTGTCCTGATCTTAAACAGATTGGCCTGATCTGGAGATTAACCTTAGAATGGACTTTCTATCCCTCAGGCAATGCTCTAGCATAACCTTGTATTTATTTTTTAAAAAGAGGAATCAGGTAGAGTTCAAGATTAAATAATCCGGCATGAACTTGGGACGCAAGCAGACTATGTTGCTTGCTAAGGGCAACAGATGCACTTGCTTTAAAAAAAAGGCCGGGTTTGTGCATTGTTATCATTGTCATTTTTACTAGTTTAATTTTAGGGCACCTGCTTTGTGCCAGGCCCTGTGCTCCATGTTGGGGGTGCAAAGGCTCTCCTTTCATTGACCTCATGGTGTAGTGAGGATTTTTGAAGATGGCCCTGTTTGTCATTGTAGGATACTGAATTAATATTCTTTGAGATTTTAGAACAGAAGCTGTTCAAAAACACCTCATGTTAGTTTTGTTACAAAAGATTAAACATTAACCTTCAGTTTATTAGTTTAGGGCTTAAAGTTATAGGTAACGCTTGTGCTGTGATGCCTAATGGTTGCTGTAGTCATGTGGTGTTTGACTGCCAAAAATTGTAGATTGGTATTTCATTGGGGTTTGATGATTTAAAGCCTTTCTTTTTTTTTTTTGCTTTCTCCCCAATATTGTTATGTCTATTCTTTCCTCTCCTAAGCTCCAGTTTCCACATTTGTAGAATGGAAATAGTAGCCTCCATAGGGTTGTTATTATAAGTGAATGAAGGAATTGCCCGGTGGTCCAGTGGTTAGGACTCTATGCTTTCACTGCCATGGGCCCGGATTCAATCCCTGGTCGGGGAACTAAAATCCCACAAGCCACGTGGCGTGGCTGGAGAAAAAAAAAGTGAATGAGATTAATATCCTCTATTATTGTAAGTCTTCAACTTGGTCTTTGAGAGCAGGACCACATTTACAATTTGTTCCTGAAAATCTCAGCACCAAGTATGATGGTTGTCATACCATTATATCCTGAAGAAACACTTACAGTACCATAAATGTACACGTTGGTAATAACACCCAGTCTAATTCTTTCTGATGTGAAAATTCTGACGGTGTGTGAAGTGCTCGGCCCAGAGTAGGTTCTCATCTGCTGGGGTATTTTACTGCCTTCTGGTTGACGGACTGTCTTGCCTTTCCTGTGTGAGCTGCACTGCCAGCCAGCTCAGGTCCACAGACTCACACCTGAAGACCATAGCGTCACTCAGAATGTTACCTCGCTGGTTGGCTTTGAGAGAAATAAATTGAAGATGTGTATGAATGTGCAAGTTGTTTGGGCCAGATCTTTGCAGCTATCTTTTATATTTCTGCATGTCTCTTTCATTGTTTTTTGGTGATAGACTTTAATTTTACTGATCCACTTTCAATAACTTGTAATCAACTTTTTCTAACCCTTAGACATATTTAAGAATTTTATTTTACATAATACTTAAAGGTAGCTATTTGCATCTAATTTTACCACAGCAAAGAAGCAATACTTTCTCTCTTTCTCTTTTTCTTTGTTGTGAGCCTTGTGATGTTACGTTACAGTGTTGATTAATTGTTGATGTTTTGTGCTAATACACTGCCATGTGCACAATTAACGCATTGATTGATTGTTTTTCTGCATGTAATCAGACTTGGTTTAAAGTTATTATTCATTTTTATCAGGTATTATGTAGTAAAAATGTAATGTTTAAAATACGCTGCTAGCTCATAATGTTTAATTATCCACTTTACTCTTGCTGGAGACTTCAAATTCTGCAGTCTAAATAGGAATATTGATTTCTTTTTTACTGTGGAAGGGATTACAGTTCAGTAGGTGGCACTCTTTCCTTTTCTGTTAGTGTTAATATCCAATCAAATGCCAAAAAAAGTTTTTAAAGTCTTAAGAACAAGCATACAACTTAACCATAGATGGCTTGTTTTAGAAAGAAAAACAGCAGCATTGTTAATAATTTAGTGTCTCTGGAACTTTGCTAGAGCAGTTACATAGGAATATATTTAAAATTTATTTTCCTTAAGGAAACTTTTGCATCTAGACAAGAATTTGCTTTATCATTTAGCAAAGGCCTGTTATCCTTTCTGAAACTCTAGATTTTCTTCTCAAAAATTTGAAATTATTATCCATGAGTATCTACTTTTCCTTCCATGTTTTGGTTTTTAAACATTATCTTCAAAGTCCCATTAGAAAATACTTTAAAAATGAACACATTTTCCCCACTCTAACATAACAGTCTTCCTTACTTTTCAGTGTGCCCATCCCTTTTTCATTTATGAAGAGAATTTTTGGTTAATTGACATAGTTAATACAGTTTTTAAACCCTTTTTAATTTAACAGTATTTATATTCTACTTTTTTAAAAATAAATTTATTTATTTATTCATTTATTTAATTTTTGTCTGCGTTGGGTCTTCACCACTGCACGCGGGCTTTCTCTAGTTGCAGCGAGCGGGGGCTACTCTTCGCTGCGGTGCGCGGGCTTCTCATTGCCATGGCTTCTCTTGTTGTGGAGCACGGGCTCTAGGCGCGCGGGCTTCAGTAGTTGTGGCACACAGGCTTCATTAGTTATGGCTCGCGGGCTCTAGAGCGGAGGCTCAGTAGTTGTGGCGCACGGGCTTGGTTGCATGTGGGATCTCCCCGGACCAGGGCTCGAACCCATGTCCCGTGCATTGGCAGGCGGATTCTTAACCACTGCGCCACCAGGGAAGCCCCTATATTCTGCTTTTTTAACTTAACATTTTTGTCATCTCTTTTCCTTGTTCCTGTGTATTTTATATTTACTCTTTTTTTAAAGAATGTACCATAATTTACTTAGCCATTGTCTTATTTTTAGAAACTTTTAATGTTTTTCAGTATTACAATGTTGCATCGAGTATCTTTGTGCACATTTTTCTTTTATATTATTTCTTTATGATAAATTCCCAGGGTAGGAGTTTTTAGGTCAAAGGTATAAACACATGTATGGTTTTTGACATGTATTACACATTGCTTTACAAAAGAATTGTATCATTTTGCGATGCCGTAATAAATTTGTGATTATACCAATATCCTAGAAGTCTCACTGGAATTGAATTTCAAAGTATATATTTACAAACTTAGATTAAATACATTTGAGGGGGCATTTTGTTTTAAATTTTTTAGGTAAAAATTGGGAACTAAAAACAAAAATCTCTCACTGGAACATAAGCACTATTATTACAGTGATGTAGTCCTCAAAGTAAGTGTGTGTGTGCGCCCTGTTAGTCGTGATAGGGTGTGTGTAAACAACGATGTGTTTGAAGTAGGGTGGGGGTATGGAGGGGCTGCAAGTGTGTTAAAGATTTTGATTTGCGGTACTTACTTAGTGAATATCTATGAGTATATGCCTCATAGCAGTTAGCTGTTCAGCTACAGAATGATGGTTGAGAGGTCTCATCTGAAATAAAAGATGAAGAATATTATGCCATGTTCCTAGATAGTCTTAAAACCATCATTTTATTTTATTTTATTTTTTGGCCACGCCACTCAGCTTGTGGGATTTTCAGTTCCCGATCAGGGATCGAACCCGGGCCCCGGCAGTGACAGCTCAAAGTCCTAAGCACTGGGCCGCCAGGGAAGTCCCTATAACCATCATTTTAAATGACTGTATGATAGGCTATCCCTTAGTCTTGAAGATTTAGGCCTCTTCTAAGTTCTAACTTATATGAATACCACTGCAATATATGCTTTCATTCATGCAGTTTTCTCAATATTTCAGATTATTTCTTATGATTGAATTTTGAAAGTTTAATTACTGAGTTAAAGACTATGGAAGTTAAAAAAATTTTAATGAAATTTCTCTTAAAATATTATATTAGTTTACAGTACTGCTAGTAATACAGAATATCCATTTTATTCCATCTTTCATTTAAAACAGTGTTTCTAATTTAATAGATGATTTTATTTACATTTAAAATTTTTTAATTTTTTAAATTTTTCTGGTATTAACATTTAAATAATTTGAGAAAAAGTACTCTTAACCTTCGGTGTATTGTTAGAGTTGATTGGCTCTAATTTTGTTTTTGAGTATTGAGCAGTTCTTACTGTCTGAAAGGATTGGCATTTCATGATTTTTATTCTTTCTTAGATGCTGTCAAAGCACAAAGAGAAAATTTATTTAATTTTTTTAATTGAATAAAACTCATTCTGCCTTGCCATTACCATGTGGGTCCATTGCACCCTTTTATAAATCTAAGTTACATTATGGGCTCTTATGGATCATATTTTCCTGTATCTTGAAACATCTTGCTATTTTATCATCATAGGTATTATTTTATTATGACTCATCATTACTCATCAGTTATTCCCAAATATGCTTTAAAAAAAAAGACTAATAAAATGGAAGAAGGATGAAATCACCTAGATAAGGATGATCCAATAGTGAAATAAATTGTCACCCTTCATTTTTCTAATTTTGGGACTATTTTCTAATTCTATATTCTGTTTCAAGAATGTATGTAAGAAGACGGGAAACATCATTGTTCTAGCCTACTTTTAGGATTAATTGAACATATTTGAAAATGCAGAATTTTTCGTTTTCCCCTTGTAATGGAAAAGAGAAAAAACTGACATTTCATAATTATTAGACAAATCACAAATAAATGCAGAGATAGCAACATTTCTAGCCTTGTTTTCACTATCCTTTTATTCATATTTCTGTAAATTATATATAAAAATAGCTTAAAAATATGAAGGTTCCATTGAGCCCAGATGTCAAATGGTAATAGCTATTTTTCCTGATACACTGAGGGTGAAAGTAAAAATTATTTGTTGGATTTAATGGCACTATTACATTTTAACACTTCCTTTTTAGTGTGTAACCCTAATTATGTCTGACAGACACAATTGGGAATAGTTAGAAGGAAACAGTAGTTCTGGACCAATCAGCAATGGAATGGAAAACTCAGGAAGTCCCAGTGCCATGGTAAAGGAGAAAAACTCACTTTTCATTTCCTTTCATGTATGGTATGTTCAGATTAACTTTAAAGGAGACTGAGGTGTAGGTTGGAAGATTTTGTCTGCAATTTTGTGTTACCTGTGTGTGGAGCCCATCTCAGCAGGCATCTCGTCGTCAACTCACAAACCTTGCCAAGTCCCCTGATAGTGGCTGGGTATCCTATTGCAAGTTAAATATGAAACAGGGATACACTTAGTTTTGCATTTAAAGGGTTTCTTAAAGTTCAACTTCAAGTGAAGCTGGTAGTGCATTCATTTTTATTAAAGCTGGCTTTGTTGGGAAGGAAAGGATTGCCAGAACTGTCCTCTGTAGTATTACCAAAAATGCTTTGGGAAAAATTTTTAAAAATGGCATAGAATTCTGTACCTTTACATATCTGTACAGTAAACATTGTAAGTCTTCTTACAAATACTATGCAATTGTCGAACCTGCCAAAGTGGTATTTAACCCACTGTGGCAGTGGAGCCTATCAGTAAACTCGTGTTTATAGTTTAACAGATGTTAAATGTTTCAACAAATATGTCATGGCGGGGTTTTTTTTTTTTTTTTTGAGACTTTATTTTTTCAACCTTTCTAAACTTTAATAGCAAAAAGGTGTAATGCATGGTGAGTTTATATCACACCTTGAAGGACAAGAGACTAAATGCTGGATTTGATGAAACTTGGTGAAAAACAGCAGCACTTAGATGCCCTGACTTAGGTGCCACACACTCTTCTGAGGGCTTTACACATACTAACTCATTTAGTCTTCATCATAACCCTATGAATTAAGTGCTGTTATTGTCCTTATTCTGTAGACGAGCAAACTGAGGTGTAGGGATGGTAAACTTTTAAGATTACACACTAGTAATTGGGGGGTCCAGGATTTGAATCCAGACAGTCTGACTCCAGAGGACTAGTTTGTTTTTTTTTAAGTTACTTGAGCTTTTTTGTGCTTAAATTGTATTAATGTGATATTTCCATTTATAAGGTTCAAAGATCCATAATGAAGATTTTCGATACTTTATGCCACTGGTTTCATCCTGTAGATCTTGGACTTCTGGGAAGACTTGAGGTTATTGCCTGGGTCGTGTGAACTTATATTGCGTAAAGCATTGTATGTAGGCTGAGTAAAAGCACTTATGTGAACATACATGTAACTATATTTTAAATGAGTATAACAGTTGTGGTTAATAGCATACAGTTTCATTTAGTTCATAGCCGTTTGTTATTATGTATTTCCCTAATTAATGTACACTGAAATTACAGCTATATTGTTGTGGGCGTTCATGATACCTTTTGATGTTAAAAAATGGGGGCATTATTTAGTAGAAACAATTGGGAACCATCAAGTGAAAGATTTCAGGATCCCCATGTCCTGATGAATCCTCTCTGTCTGGGCCAGGGTGAATTGCTCAGCCAACAACAACAACAAAACCTGGTGTTATTTTCTATTCTCAGTGATGTAACTATAGATTAAATGTTTATGGTGTTTTAGTTAAGAAGCACACTTGACGGTTACTACTCTTTTCATCGATTTCATTCATTTCATTTTGGAATTGTAGGGCAACTCTTGCTGTCAATTTGGGGAAGTCACGTGGGAGGCAAAATCCATACCATACCTAAATTTAAAGTTATAAATGGATATTATTTAAAATATTGGTCTTGTAATACATATTCATTTATTGAAGTCATTCAGCACATACTTACTGATCTCTGGTTATGTGTGCCAAGCTCTATTATGAACACAGAAAATACATGTGGGCAGAATGGACAATAGTCTTCGTCCTTGTGGATTTTACACTTTAGTGGTTAGAATAGACAGGAAATAAAAATAACAAAAATAAGTAAATTATATAGTATTCGTGGAAGGGGATAAGTACTATGAGAAAAAATAGAGCATTATGAGGGGTAATGAAAACGCTAGAGTTGGGGAAGAAAGTTGCAATTAAAAATGTGGTAGTCAGGTAGATATCATTGAGAAAGGGACATCTGAGCAAAGACGTAAAGGAAGGGAGGGAGTTAGCCATGCAAGACATCTGGGGAAAGAGCCTTCAGCAGAGAAATCTAGTGCAAATCCCCCAAAAGGTCATGTGTCTGGTGTGTTTGACCTGGGGGTGAGCATGACTGGTACAGAGTGATTATAGAGGGGCAGAGTGCTAAGAAAGGAGGTCGGGGTGGGGAACACCAGAAGGGATCATCCTGGGAGGCCTTGTGGTTGGAGTCTGCCTTTTAGTTTTGGTAAGATGAATAGCTATTGAAGTATTTCAATATTTAAACATTTTTTATTATAGAAAAATTTCAAACACACAAAAGTAAACAGACTCCAATAATTAAATTCCATGTATCCATTACCCAGCTTCAATATCTACTCATGACCTGTCTTATTTTATCTATACTCCGATTCATTTCTCCCCCTTCCATATTATTTTTATTTTTAACATCTTTATTGGAGTGTAATTGCTTTACAGTGTTATGTTAGTTTCTGCTGTATAACAAAGTGAATCAGCTATATGTATACGTATATCCCCATATCCCCTCCCTCTTGAGCCTCTCTCCCACCCTCCCTATCCACCCCTCTAGGTTGTCACAAAACACCTACCTGATCTCCCTGTGCTATGCAGCTGCTTCCCACTAGCTGTTTTACATTTGGTAGTGTATATATGTCAATGCTACTCTCTCACTTCGTCCCAGCTTACCCTTCCCTCTCCCCATGTTCTCAAGTCCATTCTCTACGTCTGCGTTTTTATTCCTGTCCTGCCCCTAGGTTCATCAGAACCATTTTTCTTTTAGATTCCATATATATGTGTTAGTATACGGTATTTGTTTTTCTCTTTCTGACTTACTTCACTCTGTATGATAGACTCTAGGTCCATCCATCTCACTACAAATAATTCAGTCTTCCATATTATTTTGAAGAATATCCTTGACATCCTATTAATTTGCCCATAAATGTTTCAGGATATATCTCTGAAAGATAAGAACTATTTTAAAGCATAACTACAATAGTATTATCACACCCTCAGAAGTAATAATAATTCTGTAATATCAAATAACCAGTCTTTTTTCAAATGTTTGTCTCATAAATGTCATAAATGTTTATTAGATTATTATTTAATTTTTTTTTGAATCAGGATCCAAATAACACATTGTCATTTGTTGATGTCTCTCTCTCCCTCCCTTTCTTTTATCTTTCTTTCCCTTTCACACTTGTATATTTGTTGAAGAAACTGGGTTGTTTGTCTTATAGAGTTTTTCAGTCTGAATTTTGCTTATAGCATCCTAATGGTTTTGTTTTACATGGTCCTCTCTATATCATATAAATTGATAGTTGGATCTAAAAGCTGGATCATTGTCAGGTTTGATTGTTTTGGCAACAGTATTTCATAGTTGGGATGTCTAATTCCATCTGGGGACATGTCATTTGTGTGTGTATGTGTGTTTGTGTGTGTGTGTGTGATTTAGCAAATATTGAACCTTTAAATCAATAGAAGTTGCAAAATGGTGACAAATTCTATCCCTCTTTCTTCTTTTGTTAGCTGAAGTACTACTATAAGAAAAAATTCTGTTCATCTATTATTTGTGTACCTAGTGGTACAGTTTATATAGGATAGGCTAAATAATTGTTTGATCTCTTTTCTTCATTCATCAGTTTTCAAAATAATGACTTGGTTCCCTGGCTTCTTCCAACGGTCACCAACTAGTTGTGCCTGTGTTTTCCTAAGTTCATTGTGAACTTATTGTGAGCTCATGGGTTTAAACAAATGTGATGGGTGTCAGCCCGTGGCAGCTGTCATCCTTACTTGTATTCAGATTGTCCAGTCTTTGGCACATAGGGCCAGTGGTAGGCTGGAGCTGGCTCATACCCACCTGCAAGAGCCGATTGTTAAATATTCAGGAAACTTGTGGGTTGGTTGTTTAACATAGCCTTTATTAAAAATAAAATCCTATACACTTACAATTACCTAAATTTTATTAAATGCAAAGGTACTCAAAATTTACCACATCCTGGTGACTTTACTCTCAAGGTTAAGTTTCTTGTATCTGTAGAGTGGAACACTGTATGATTGTGTGCTACTGTATGCGTCCTCCCAGCTGTACATCCACAAACCTCACATTGGTAGTTTGAAATCAGCCATGGCAAGGGTAGTTACATCAAAGTGGTGGTGAAAAGTGTTGAAAATATAAATTCACTTCAAAATGTATACTGCCTGTAACCATTCCACTGAATGGTACCAAAAAATGAAAACGTATTCTTCCAGTGTTCTAAAACGAGTCTATATGAATTACCTAAGAAGTTGCTCACATAGTTGACAAACAAGTGAAGTTCTGACGTAAGCCCCAAGCCCCACTGACATACTTAGAGCTCCCAACTGTCTTTTTAGCTCCACTCTTAAACATGAGCAGATCACCAAGGATTCCCAGACAGTGGAGAAAGCTCCTAATGTGAAAGAGAACAAAACAAACAACAGAGCAACCTGGAGGACACAGAATTATGCAAGAGGAAAAGCTGGAAGTTGTTCTGTACTGATATCTTAAGAGAGTTAAAAGAACCTATTGTAATGGTGAAGCAGGAACAGAATACTTTGAAGGAGGAGATGGAGGAGAAGTAGAAGAGCAGAAGCAGCATTCATTCTGAGACTGGAAGAGCGCTTGGAAATGTAAAATCATGGTATCAGGGAAAGAAAGAAAAAAAAACTCAGTAGAGAATTAGAAGATAAAGGTGAGGTAATCCTATAGAAAGCAGAACAAAAAAAGATTTTAAAAGAGAAAAGTTTTTTTTACAAATTACAGGACCAGTCCAGGAGGTCCAATATCCAAATGACAAAAGTTCCAGAAAAGAGGCCATGAAGCCACAACCAGCCCAGTAGCATTGAGCACCACTAGAGCCAGATTGTTGTCTTGAATTTACTTCTCTCTGAAAGCCAGGGCTCCTCAGAAAAATGGTTGTTTCCCAGTCTGGGGTCTTAGTTGCAGTACACAGGCTGTTCCGCTGCGGCACGCAGGCTTCTCTCTAGTTGTGGGGCTCAGGCTCCAGAGTGCGTGGGCTCAGTAGTTGCGGAGCACGGGCTTAGTTGCCCTGCAGCATGTGGGATCTTAGTTCCCAGACCAGGGCTCGAACCCGTGTCCCCTGCATTGGAAGGCAGATTCTTAACCACTGCGCCACCAGGGAAGTCCCAAGCATTTATGACTTTTGTTTTTATATACTTTAATCAATTGCAAGCTTATAGGATCTGATTTTAATTAAATTAATTTAATTTTCTCCCTTTTTGTAATAGATGTGTATATCTGAAAAAAATGATGTCACTCAAATTTTTAAAAATAGAATTTAAAATAAAGCCAAAATGCTCCCTACTTAAAGGATACTTGCCCCTAATCCTTTATAAAGTGATGAATCCTTCTGAAAAGCAAGTAGTGATCTCACTTTCAGATTAGCTCTTTGAGGGACATCTATCTATATATATAATTAAGACCCTAAAAACCAAGAGAAATCTCTTAAACTTTTAGCTCCCTGGAAGGAAGATAGATGGTGCTTTGTCTTTAGAATATTATGATAACGATATTACAGTTCCATCACAAAAGACTATGAGGACTAGAAATCCCCCCCGTTAATGTTCTAAAATTTCTTTTGAATTTACTTCTTAATGGAATCGAATCCGCTTCTCTTTTTGTTTGAGTAACGATCAGTGCAAGTAGCACTTTGTTTCTAAGGCGATATTATTTGGGTGGTCATGCTGGTGCCTAAAATAAATAAATGTGAAAGAAAGTAAGGAAGATAAAGGAAAAAACGAGGGTTAATTAAAATGCAGGCTCTTCAGCAAGCCACACGAACTCCTTTCTGATGATGTCTCTCCTATCACAGGTACATCATTTCATCCCATTAGCAAGTTAGAACTGTTTCTCACCACTGCTCTCATAGGCGATCTGTGTAGGGGAAGGTTCTTTGGAATTGGAGGAGAAGCTGGCAGGGTGCCTGTGGAATAGCAATGGGTACTCCCAGAGAGTCAGGGACTTGGTGCCGGAAAGTCTTTGGAACATTAAAGTAGACACTGGATAGTGTATTATTTGGGGGACTGTCACAGGACTCTACTCAGACTTGTTCTAAAGTTTTAAAAGGCATTTTGATTTTATGTTGCTTGAATTCTTCATCCTATTTGTGAGTTATTTCATGAAAGGGTAATTGTATTTTGATTTGAGGGAATAATGACTTTTTTCTTTCACACGGGTATAAATATCATCCAAGGAAAGCTCTTAGCTTTCTCGTAGCTTTTTTACATGATTGTTTACCTCAGCATCTTAAGTGACGTTTTGTTAAGGTTAAGAAAGAAAACGTAGGAGAAAATTAGAGAAGTTATGAAACTACTATTAGCTTTCTAAATTCATTAGGGGAATACTCTGATTTTCCACCGTACCACACCCCAGGGTCCTTTTCAACATTTCTGAAACATGTTTTTTTTCCTGCCAACCTTAGGGATTTCTCAGAAACTTTATCTACCTGTCAGCTGAATTATTTGGGGGGAGGTGGGAGTAAGGACGAGTGGAATTTGAGGATTTATGGGGTTGACAGATTACGAATAGGTTTAAATGGCCTCAGTAGCATATTAACTGTTGAGCTCTGTTTTATTACAAATGGGGACGTGAGATCCTATAACTCTCCCTTATAGCCTATCCCCTCGTAGAAGAACTACTCTTTGAAAATAGTAACTGACTTGGCTGTTAAAAACGGTCTTTCCCAAGGAATGTTAATGGTAGAATAGTAAGCTTTTCATCTTTATTCTAAAGCCACTAGTTTAAAAATCATCAAAGAAATGAGTGTTATTACAAGGGGTTTCCAGTAATTTTGTATAATTTGGACTTGGATTCTAGTTCCTTCCCTGAATTTTATATTTAGTTTTTTTCCCTGGCACTTGGTGCTTTAGAACCTCCTATATGATGTAATCATTTATGTCAGTGTCAACTGAAAAAAATACACAACCTGAAAGTTGAGAATTATGTTTTATTCGGTGAATTTTCTGAGGACTTAAGCCCGGAAGACAGCTTCTCAGGTCGCTCTGAGGGACTGCTCCTAAGAGGCCAGGGAGGGGCCAGGATATACAGGCGTTTTGGGAAAAAAACCAGGGAGTGGGAACATCAAAAGATTACTATTAATTAAAGAAAACCAGACATCTCAAGGTAAGGAATTTAGCACTTTTCTGTGTATGGGAAGATGCAAGAGCCTGTGTCTGGGCTCATGAAATCGTTCCTTTGATAGGCATCTGAACTGTCTGGGGCCAGTCTCCTGCTTTTCTCCAGCCTGAAGGACCTCCTCAGGGTGCACAGGGTGACTGCAATGGCTGCTGGCCTGCTGGCTGCGGCTTCCTTTGCTTTACTGATACGGCAGGTGGCGTCTTTCATCCACATCAGCCAAGCTGCAACGAATATCATTAACAAAGTTGATTTATTCTTGGATACATACTTAACCGGTTTTTCACGAGTTCTGGTCATTCCTGACTAGTTAGGAAGGCTCCAGGCTTTCTTATTCAAGTGTGGTGCAGACTGGAACACAGAACTGGGAGTCAGAAAGCTCTAACATTGACTCCTCAATTCCTAGCTGTGTTGTGTTGAACAAGTCTTAGGTTGTTAACTGAGTTCTGTCTTTTTGTTTGTTTTGACCCTCAAAGATATATCTGTTGTTAACTAGAAGTTACTGTAGGGTTGTTGTGAGTTTAATGCATATGACACACTTAGAACAGTGCCTGGAACTAGTCAAGCACCCAGGTCATTAATTGTTTTAATGTCAGTATCATCACCATCATCATCAGATCTGCTGGTATATTACAGGTTTTCTTTTTCACTTTTGTTTGTTTGCTTGTTTAGATCATCCAAGGTACTACCTTACTTCATTACTTGCAGGACAAAAAAGTGAGAAAGTGTGTGCAGAGTTGCGCCCCTGGCTCTGCTGCCTGTCTGGAACCTGTTCTCTTCAGGGTGGAGAGAGGTGGAGAACTGGGTGTCCTCAAATAGGAAGGGCTGAGCCCTAAGCAGCCTCTTCCCCTGCCTGACTCCCCAGACAATGAAAACAGGCTGCTGTTACTGACTTTACAGAGAAACATTCTACCCCCTGCCTTCCTTGTGGCTTCTGTTGATAATACTGTCTGACCAAAAATGGCCAAGCCCTTCTAGCCCACTTGTTTCAAGAAATATTGACAGCAAAATGCCAGCATTCGCACAAACTTTACTTAGTCGCTTATGGGTTGTTGTAATAAAACTTTGACCTGCTGTGCCTTCAGCCAGCACTTGATCTTGAAGGCTTGGTCTATCAGATTTCAGACCAAGGCAGCATCACCCTGTTGCTGCAGCACTTGTGGCGTCTGCTTTGTCAGTGGAGCCGGAAGTGGAGTTTCTGTGTCGACAGTTAGGAACTAGCCAACTTATTCTGAGCATCCGCCGTCTGTGCTCATTGCCTCAAATACATCATCTATTTAATCCTTGTAGCCACACTGTGAGGTAGGTCTTTAATCCTCATTTTAGATGAAAAACTGAGTCCCAGAGAAGTTACATAATTTCTAAGATGGCAGAGCCAAGTTTGTAGGACTCTCCATGTATTTGTTTTTAATTGTTTCTTAATTAATCTTTTATCAAACAAGTGTGAATGATAATTGGGGATGCATAGGGATTCTGAAAGTTATGTTCTTTCTCTCCTGTTTAACTTCAGTGACCTGAGGCTTGTTGGTGGGGATGACACCAGAGCCTTTGCTGTATGTGTGTATATATATGTTCTGTTTTTGTTTTTGTTTTGTCCGCGCAGTGCAGCATGTGGGATCTTAGTTCTTTAACCAGGGATCGAACCTGCGCCTCCTGCAGTGGAAGCGCGGAGTCTTAACCACTGAACCACCAGGAAACTCCCTGTGTGTGTATATGTGTGTATGTGAGTGTGTGTGTGTGTGTGTGTGTGTGTGTGTGTGTGTGTGTGTATGTGACTGTGTGTCCTACTTTACTCCTCGCATCCTTACCTTCTTCAGGTCTTTAGTCACATGTCATGTTATTCTTGAGACCTTTCTGGAGCACCTTGTTGAAAATTGGAATCCTCTTCTATACGTACACATCCTGTCTTCAGATCTTACTGTGTGGTTTCTGGGTTCCAGGAGGGCAGCCGTGATTTCTGAAACACCTGACATGGGCTTTTCGTGCAGCCCATTCCAGATTGAGCTGCGAGAATAATGGGGACCCGTACTCCAGCTTCCCCACTTCCTGACACCATGTCCAGGGAGAGACTGTCTGCTGTTTACTGGCCTGGTCTCACCTCATTCATTCCTTCTCCCATGTCTTTGCCCTTGATAGAGACAAGAATTTGAGACCATCCTCAGCTGAGAATGAAGTAAGGAAACAGAAAGGGAGTCACTTGTGTTTTGCTCCATTTTTTTTTTTTCCTGTGGTGCATTATGGCTGCACTTTACATATTTTACCCATTTAGTTTGTCTGTCTGCCTCTACTAGAATGTAATCCATAAGAAGGTGTTTTTGTCCGTTGTGTTCACTGTTCCATTCCTAGAGTAGCCCCTGGTTTGTTGAACAAATTGGCTGTTTCCTAGAGAATTTATTTCATGACAGTTATTGTGTATATTGCCCTAGCATTGTGGTTTTGTGTCTCCCCATCCATCTTATACTAAATATGGTTGATAATGGCAGATACTTAGTCTAAATTCACCCTTTGAAATTTTATTTCAAGAAATGAATTCTTAAGTGTTTGAAGTTTGTTGTTTGAAAAACTGATTTTTAAACATGGTTGGTGCAGTAGGGAGATACGATCCATGATGCAATAAAATACTGCTTTTTAAAAAATTAAATTGATTTATTACCTTTAAAAGTGTATATTAATTCCTATAACTAATTGATAACTAGTAAGAGCAAGTACACAGTGGACTAGTCATACTGTTGGTAGCTCTATGCTCAGGCACCCTGGGTGACACAGTGAGCTCACAGGGGTGTGAGGGGTGCCATAGGGTATTTTAAAGTTTCAAGGGAAAAACAAAGATACTTAATATCTGTGGGACACTTGCAAACTACTAGCTCAAGGTAGTTTATAGTTTTAACGTTAGATGACGCTAAATTCTTCTTAATGATGTCATGTATTTACAAAACTAGATTTTTAGTGGTTGCTGTAATTAGAAAGCAAGAACTGTATGAAAACCACTGTAAAGCAGATGAGGGTGGCTGGGTCCAGTCTGCAAGGTTAGAGAAGTTGTACAGGACTGACAGGCACACAGCCAGTTAGGAGTGACTGGGTTACTCAAGACTAAAAAGCAAGTTCTAAAAGAATGTATGTTATTTGATTTAAATAGCTACTAGGTTGATAGGATGTAAATACTAACTATTGGTACTTAACAAATGGAATGGTTCTGTACTTCTCTTGGCTCTGGTGGACCGTGAAAAAATTACTGAGACTTGCTAAGGGCACTGTGAACTGAAAAAGTTTGGATGCCTCTGGACTAGTCTGGGAAGAGGTAGTGATGCCATCAGCAAGTTTTTTTTGGTTGTTGCTTTTTGTTTTTGTTTTGTGGGGGAAGCAATGGAGAGATGGTATAAGAAGCTTGAAGAATTTAAACAATGGATTAGATTTAACCAGAGGTCCCTATCAACCTTAGTTTCTGTAATTCTATGAACATTTCATATATATATATGAATTTATATATAAATAATATGTTTATATTATATATTATAGTTATTATATTATTGTATTTTAATAATTTGTATTATATATTTTATTTTAAATACATTTAAATATTTACATTATAATATAATATGTGTAATAAATTTATGCATATGAATTTATTAAGCTTTGGTTTAAATCTTAAGTAAATCTTTGGTTTAGTGAACTTGTTCCAAGGAGTTTTACTTTAAAACTGTTCTAGAATCATTTGTAGTTAACAAACATATGGCAGCCATGTAGATCTTTAGGTCACTATTGGATTCCTTCAGCCAGGTTTGTGTTTTTGTCTTTTGGAAAGGTTTTGCTCTGATCAAGCACTCAAATTTCCGTATCCCAGATAAGGCATTGCTAGTGCTGATGTTTTTAAATGGAAAGCTTCTATCTACCTATTTTGAAAGTAGTCTTAGAGGTTTAGAACTGAGAAATTGAAATGACCTGTTAGGTTATTTTGCCCCATACCAATCACAGCCTCTTTCTCCTTCCAAAGTAATCTCTACATTGATTTTTGATTACACATTGGAATTATTTTATAAGGAGACACTTCCTCTCATACTATTTGGTTACCCAATGGGATAGTATAAAATATAAAATAAAAGTCAGGATAAATGCTTGCTTTTTTTTTTTTTTTTTTAATATACTCTGTTTTCAAGTTGACAGAGTGATCCATTGTTACCTATGAGGTACCAATTACATTTTATATTATTGTGAGCTCATTGATTTAACCATATATAATGGATTTTAATCCATTCCAGTTCTTATCCTTACTGGAGCCCAGTAGCCCAATCTTTTGCTAGCAGAAGGCTCTTTATATTTGCTACTTATTCCTCCTGACTTATCCTAGTGATTTTTGATAGGTTCCTTGCTGTCTGATATGTTAGAATGTTACAGGCTCTTAGGGTAGGTCTCAGTTGACTGCCACTTCTCTTGAGTATGGATCAGATTTTCCTGGTTTTCATACGTCTAATAATTTTTTATTATTTTCTTGACCTTGTTAATGATCCTTTGTAGAGTATGGATTCTGTTATCCTTTGAAGAACATTGATTTTTTGTTTCAGCAGGAAGTTAACTTGGTTCAACTCAAACTCCAAACTGTGTCTCTCATATGTTGGGCAACAGCTGAAATCTGTTTAGTGTTTGATTTTTTTTTTCACTGGATTATTGTCTTAACTTTTTTTCCAGCTTAATTGAGGTATAATTGATGTGCACTAAGCTCCACAAGTTTAAAGTATACATTTTGATAAGTTTTGACCTATGTGTATACTTGTGAAATCACTGTCACAGTCAAAATACTGAACATGTCCATCTCCTCCAAAAGTTGGCCTTAAGCGCTTTGTAAACCGTCTCTCTTCTGTCCTCCCTAACTCCCTCCCCAGGCAACCAGTGATCTGCTTTCTGTCACTGTAGGGTAACTTTGCATTTTCAAGAATTTTATATAAGTAAAATCATAGTATATACTATTTTTCTGACTTTTTTCACTCAGCATAATTATTTTGAGATTCACCTATTTTTTGGCAAATATTCATAACTTATTGCTGAGTAGTATTCTATTATGTGGACATATCACAGTTTGTTTACCCATTCACCTATTCATGGACGTTTGGGTTGTTTCCTGTTTTGGACTATTTTAAATAAAGTTGCCAGGAGCATTTATGCTTTCGTTTTTCTTGGTTAAATACCAGGAGTGGAATGGCTGTGAGTAATAAACTGTTCTTCATCTCTGAGCCAGGAGTCTGGTGTCATCTACCAAAATCCATGAAACTGTGGCAGACTAACTTTTTAGGCTGAAAGTAGAGTAGCATTTCAGATGCTTTATAGTACTTGAAACTAGATTCTTTACAATTCCATATAAAAGTTAGGAGCAGCCTATAAATTTCTACATGAATGACTGTTGGAATTTATATTGGGACTGCATCCCATCTACAGACCAATTTGGAGAGAATTGAAATCTTAACACTATTGAGTCTTCTGATCAATGGACATGGGATAACTCTCCATTTATTTAGACCTTCTATAATTTTTCTCAGCAATGTTTTATAGTTTTTGGTGTACAGCTCTTATACGTATTTCGTAAACTTGTATTTACAAAAATAAACGAGTATTTCACATATTTGATGCTGTTTTACAATACATGGGATTTAAGAAGAGACTTTATTTTTTAAAATAGTTTTAGGTTCACAGCAAAATTGAGTGGAAAATACAGAGTTCCCAGTTGTTATCTGGGGAAGGCTTGTCTGACATGTGCTGTTCTGCCATTACTGGAAGTTGAACTCCAATCACCAATTTTTCTCTTGGGAAATGGTATTTCAGAACCACAGTCTAAGCTCTGGAATGTTCCTTGCTATTGGGTTAGCCTGTCACTAATGGTCTTTTCCTTTTTAAAATCATTTGTTCTTTTTACTTATATGCTCAAAGGATTTTTTTCTTTTTCCTAAGAAGTCTACAGACTTTATCAAAATATCTTGGCATTGGTTGTTCTGGTTGATGTTCTCAGGTACATTGTGTCCTCTTTCAATATGTAGTTAAAATCTTCAGGAAAATCTTCTTGAAGTATTGCCTTTGTGTTTGCTCTATTCCTTTCGTTTGATTTTCTTTTTCAGGACTTACCGTTAGCTATATGTTTGGGCTTTTTTGCCTTTCACCAATATTTGTCTTTTCTTTTTAATTCTTTCTAATCTTTTAATTTTGATTTATAGAATTTTCCTTTTCACGTTCTATTTCTCTTCAGGCATTACTGGGTTTATTAGCTCTTTTGCTTTTTCTAGTTTGGTCTTTGTTTCTAAAATGTTTTTTTAAATTTCTAATTTTTTTGCTTCTATCACCTCATTTCTGAATTTTTCTAATTCTCATGTATGCATTTTTCATAGCTTATGTAATTTTCCAAATGTTCCTTAGCTTGTTTTTAAATAGTATGTTTCAGTGCTGAACAATTTATGTTTTTGCCATGTGTTTTTCAGTTTTGCTTTCATTTTTGATGGAGTGTTAATCTGTTTCTCCCTTTTTCACATAGTAACTTAGTTTGGGTTTTGACCTTGATAGTTCTCTGATGCCGTGTTTTTTTTTTTGTTAACATCTTCATTGGAGTATAATTGCTTTACAATGGTGTGTTAGTTTCTGCTGTATAACAAAGTGAATCAGCTATACATATGCACATATACCCATTTTCTCCTCCCTCTTGCTCCCTCCCACCCTCCCTATCCCACCCCTCTAGGTGGACACAGAGCACCGAGCTGACCTCCTTGTGCCATGCAGCTGCTTCCCACTAGCTATCTGTTTTACATTTGATAGTGTATATATGTCCATGCCACTCTCTCACTTCGTCTCAGCTTACCCTTCCCACTCCCCGTGACCTCAAGTCCATTCTCTACATCTGCATCTTTATTCCTGTCCTGCCCCTAGGCTTTTCAGAACCTTTTTTTTTTTTTTTGGATTCCATGTATGTGTGTTAGCATACGGTATTTGTTTTTCTCTTTCTGACTTACTTCACTCTGTATGACAGACTCTAGGTCCATCTACCTCACTACAGATAAGTCAGTTTCATTTCTTTTTATGGCTGAGTAATATTCCATGGTATATATGTGTCACATCTTCTTTATCCATTCATCTGTCGATGGACACTTAGGTTACTTCCATGTCCTGGCTATTGTAAATAGTGCTGCAGTGAACATTGTGGTACATGGCTCTTTCTGAATTATGGTTTTCTCAGGGTATATGCCCAGTAGTGGGATTGCTGGGTCATATAGTAGTTCTATTTTTAGGAACCTCCATACTGTTCTCCATAGTGGCTGTATCAATTTACATTCCCACCAACAGTGCAAGAGGGTTCCCTTTTCTCCACACCCTCTCCAGCATTTGTTGTTTGTAGATTTTTTGATGATGGCCATTCTGACCGGCATGAGGTGATACCTCACTGTAGTTTTGATTTGCATTTCTCTAATGATTAATGATATTGAGCATGTTTGTTGGTAATCCATATGTCTTCTTTGGAGAAATGTCTATTTAGATCTTCTGCCCATTTTTGGATTGGGTTGTTTGTTTTTTTGATATTGAGCTGCATGAGCTGCTTGTATGTTTTGGAGATTAATTCTTTGTCAGTTGCTTCGTTTGCAAATATTTTCTCCCATTCTGAGGGTTGTCTTTTCGTCTTGTTTATGGTTTCCTTTGCTGTGCAAAAGCTTTTAAGTTTCATTAGGTCCCATTTGTTTATTTTTGTTCTTATTTCCATTTCTCTAGGAGGTGGGTCAAAAAGGATCTTGCTGTGATATATGTCATAGAGTGTTCTGCTGATGTTTTCCTCTAAGAGTTTTATAGTGTCTGGCCTTACATTTAGGTCTTTAATCCATTCTGAGTTTATTTTTGTGTATGGTGTTTCGGGAGTGTTCTAATTTCATTCTTTTGCATGTAGCTGTCCAGTTTTCCCAGCACCACTTATTAAAGAGGCTGTCTTTTCTCTATTGTATATTCTTGCCTCCTTTATCAAAGATAAGGTGACCATACGTGCATAGGTTTATCTCTGGGCTTTCTATCCTGTTCCACTGATCTATATTTCTGTTTTTGTGCTAGTACCATACTGTCTTGATTACTGTAGCTTTGTAGTATAGTCCGAAGTCCGGGAGCCTGATTCCTCCAGCTCTGTTTTTCTTTCTCGAGATTGCTTTGGCTATTCGGGGTCTTCTGTGTTTCCATACAAATTGTGAAATTTTTTGTTCTAGTTCTGTGAAAAATGCCATTGGTAGTTTGATAGGGATTGCGTTGAATCTGTAGATTGTTTTGGGTAGTATAGTCACTTTCACAATGTTGACTCTTCCAGTCCAAGAACATGGTATATCTCTCCATCTGTTGGTATCATCTTTAATTTCTTTCATCAGTGTCTTATAGTTTTCTGCATAGAGGTCTTTTGTCTCCTTAGGTAGGTTTATTCCTAGGTATTTTATTCTTTTTGTTCCAATGGTAAATGCGAGTGTTTCCTTAATTTCTCTTTCAGATTTTTCATCGTTAGTGTATAGGAATACAAGAGATTTCTGTGCATTAATTTTGTATCCTGCTACTTTACCAAATTCATTGATTAGCTCTAGTAGTTTTCTGGTGGCATCTTTAGGATTCTCTATGTATACTATCATGTGTTCTGCAAACAGTGACAGTTTTACTTCTTCTTTTCCCATTTGGATTCCTTTTATTTCTTTTTCTTCTCTGATTGCTGTGGCTAAAACTTCCAAAACTCTGTTGAATAATAGTGGTGAGAGTGGGCAGCCTTGTCTTGTTCCTGATCTTAGAGGAAATGGTTTCAGGTTTTCACCATTGAGGACAATGTTGGCTGTGGGTTTGTCATATATGGCCTTTATTATGTTGAGGTAAGTTCCCTCTATGCCTACTTTCTGGAGGGTTTTTATCATAAATGGGTGTTGAATTTTGTCAAAAGCATTTTCTGCATCTGTTAAGATTATCATATGGTTTTTCTCCTTCAATTTGTTAATATGGTTTATCACATTGATCGATTTGCATATATTGAAGAATCCTTGCATTCCTGGGATAAACTCCACTTGATCATGCTGTATGATCCTTTTAATGTGCTGTTGGATTCTGTTTGCTAGTATTTTGTTGAGGATATTTGCATCTATGTTCATCAGTGATATTGGCCTGGAGTGTTCTTTTTTTGCGATATCTTTGTCTGGTTTTGGTATCAGCATGATGGTGGCCTCGTAGAATGAGTTTGGGAGTGTTCCTCCCTCTGCTATATTTTGGAGGAGTTTGAGAAGGATAGGTGTTAGCGCTTCTCTAAATGTTTGATAGAATTTGCCTGTTAAACCATCTGGTCCTGGGCTTTTGTTTGTTGGAAGATTTTTAATCACAGTTTCAATTTCAGTGCTTATGATTGGTCTGTTCATATTTTCTGTTTCTTCCTGCTTCAGTCTTGGAAGGTTGTGCTTTTCTAACAATTTGTGCATTTCTTCCAGGTTGTCCATTTTATTGGCATATAGTCGCTTGTAGTAATCTCTCATGATTCTTTGTATTTCTGCAGTGTCAGTTGTTATTTCTTTTTCATTTCTAATTCTGTTGATTTGAGTCTTTTCCCTGTTTTTCTTGATGAGTCTGGCTAATGGTTTATCAACTCAAAGAACCAGCTTTTAGTTTTATTGATCTTTGCTATTGTTTTTTTCATTTATTTCTGATCTGATCTTTATGATTTGTTTCCTTCTGCTAACTTTGGCGTTTTTTTGTTCTTTCTCTAATTGCTTTAGGTGTAAGGTTAGGTTGTTTATTTGCGACGTTTCTTGTTTCTTGAGGTAGGATTGTATTGCTGTAAACTTCCCTCTTAGAACTGCTTTTCTGTTGCTCATTTTCGTTGAGGTTAGTTTTCTGGAACTTTTAGGAGAGGGCTTGGTTCAGATAGCTTTTGTATCTTCCCAGAGCTCCCTCTTTTGGTCTCTGCATGTAGTGTTAAAATATACTGCAGCTTGATTTCTGAGGTCATCTGCCTGCTTCTCCTCGTGCACTTTGTATGACTTCATCCTTCTTTCATCCCTGTTGTCCCTGTTCTGTTCCAGTTCTGGTACCTGTCCCAGGGGTTTCTCCTGGTTATGGGGCCCTGTTGTGGGAGGGTGCCCTGGCCTTCATCAGCCCCTTCAGACTTCACCCAGGGACTCGTCTGGTTTGGAGCGGCCAGAACCTCTGCAGTTTTAGCCACTGTTCTCAAAGTGGCCCCTGCACTTTCCTGTGAATGTCTGTTGGTTATTATTAAGGTTCTTCTTCTGTTCTCAGGTTAAGTCCATGGCTCTGTTGCTTTCTTCTACTTTTTTCGTAATATCCTGATGATAGACAGGTCTTGTGTCTCTTGTTTTTTTTGTCCACATCTGCTTGTATATTGGACTTGTTGGGGATACCTTATCCCTTAGTTTTGTTGTAAATATTATCCATAGATTTCTGATTTTGTATCTCATTGTTCTGCTGTTATCATATGGAGATTCAGAGAGATCCAAAAATTATGCTGCTACTGCTTACCACCATTTTCCTAGAATTTTCAAGATAATTTTTAAAAAATGTGAATCATCGCAGTAAGTTTCTTGTGCCCCTTTGTAATCAATTTCCTCCCGTCCCTCCACACTCCACCTTTGCACCCCCTCCCCCACAATCGCTGCTCTGTTTTCTATCCCTGTGATTTTTCCTTTCCTAGAGCATCATAAATGGAATTGTTCACTATGTAACTTTTTGAGTCTTCTGTTACTTAGCATAATGCTGTTGAGATTCACTCATTATATAGTAATTCCTTTTTATTGCTGAGTTGTAGTCCATATTATGAATATGCCACAAGTTTTTTATCCATCACCAGTTGATGGACCCTTTAAAAAAAGTTTTCGGCAATTACGAATAGAGCTGTTACATATGTTAACGTGTAGGTTTTTGTGTAGGCATGTGTGTTCATCTGTCCTGAGTAAGTGTCTAGGAGTAGAATGTCGGGGTCACATGGCTTATTTGTCTTTTTATTATTGAGTTCTTTATATTTTCTGATCACCAGTCCTTTATCATATATGCACTTTTTGTTTGGCAAATATTTTCTCTCAGCCTCTGTTTTGTCTTTTCATTTTATTAACAATGTCAAGGAGCAGACATTTTAAATTTTGATGAAGTCCATTTTTTCTTTTTTTTTTTTTTTAATACTTTCTGTACTTTTTGTATCTTGTGAAATCCTTGCCTATCCCAAGATCACAAAGATTTTCTCATATGTTTCCTTCTAGAAGTTTTTTAGTTTTAGGTTTTACTTTTAGATTTATGATCTATTTTGAGTTAATTTTTGTGTATAGAGTGAGAATAGGTTTGGGTGGTTTTGATTTTTTTTGTTTAGTTTCTTTGTGGGGTTGTTTTTTGTGTGTGTGTGCATGTGGGTGTCCTGTTGTTCCTGCACCATTTGTTGAAAAGTAACCCATTCTTTATTGAATTGCCTTGAGTCCTTTGTTGAAAATCAGTTGACCATATGTGTGTGGAGAGATGGTCTTTGATAAGACATTTCTCCACTGTTATGGGAGAATCCTGTAGAAATGCAGAGAGATTCCTAGACTTGGTGAGGGGCTGGGAGGGAGTTCCCAGTTGTTGGCTTCTGAGTGAAGCGTGATTCAGGGTGATGAGTGGAGAGTGGTGAGTCAGGAGTGAGCGTCGGAAGGTTGAGGAGAATGGAGACGGTAGGAACAGTGGTTCAGAGAGAAGGAAAGCAGGCCGACCAGAAGGGCGCAGTGCGATTGTTGAGCTGGGTTGAGGGCCTGCTTTGAGGCTGGCAGTAGTAACAGGCCTGCCTGTGTTGTTTCACTTTTGCTGTCTAGCAGTTTGGTTGCAGGCCCATGGAAAGTGGCAACTGGGCTCATCTAGACTGAGGGGTTTTCACAGGCAAGAGTGAAAGAGAAATAGAAAGGTTAGTAAAGGTATTTGTCTTGAATAGGTGATACTTTCACTTAGCTCGAAAATCAAAACAACATAAGAAAGTACACACTGAGAAGGTTTCTCCCCTGGCTTTCCCTCTCCATTTCATTCCCTTCTGTTCCCTGTAGAGCACTTTTATGTTTCTCTTTGCAGTGTTTATTTATGCAGATAAAAGCAACCATGACTCTTGTTTTATCCTCCCCCCATCATTTCCTACACAAAGTGCTGCATTCAGGGTACACCGTCCTGCGCCCTGCTTTGCGCTTTGCTTAACAGTATAGCCTCTTGCTCTTTCCCGACTGGTAGTTAAGAACTCGAGTCATCTTCGTGATGGATATGCCAAAATATTAATAGCAGTTTTGTTTGGAATATAAAATAATTTTAAAAATGTTTTTTTGTATTTTCTAAGTTCCTTCAGTGTGCATATGTCACCTTTATGATTAGTAAACTTAGAAAACTAAATTTAGCTCTGTCGACAGATGTCTCCTTCGTGCCATCACCTTTCTGAGCACTGAGGATGTGGCAGCAAATAGAATAGGCAGAGGGTCCTGCTTCCTGGCGCTTGGGTTCTATCTCGTGTGGCCTAATAGTCACCAAAGAAGAAAAGAGGAAATGATGGCACGTGTTATGTGTGTAGAGATTTAAAAGAAGGGGTGTGACTGTGACCCGCCCTGGGATGTCAGGGAAGGCCTCCTTCAAGAGGGGAGCATTTAGGCTGATGTCTCGGTGACCACAAGGAGGTCGTAATCGGGGAAGAAGAGGGTACGAGGCAAGAGCGAGCCGGTGCCAGAGCGTGAAAGTAAGATTGGGATTGTTTTCCAGACCCAGAAACGAGGCCAGTGCCTCTGAGAGGTAGAGGGGTAGAAGATGCAGCAGGGGTCAGTCCTGACCTGGTACTCAGGGAGAAGAAGCAGGATTTTATTTTAAGTGCAACGGGAAACCCTTGAGGAGTTTTAAGAAAGAAAACAGAGCTATAGAAAAAGCTGCAGTTGACAGATGAGTCAGAGGAGAACCTGGAAAGCCCAGTTGGAAGCGACTTTGAAGAAAACCCTGTGGTGTTCAAGGCATCAGGCGGATGCTGAGGTGGAGGGCTGCAAAGAGTTTATTCATTGTTTTTCTGGTGTGCTCTAAAATGTAATCTACCCAAAATGGTAACTCCAGATCTAAGAGATAAATTCAATTTTAGATCAATATACAGTTTAAATTCCAAAGTGAGGAATGCTGTTTTTTAAAGATGTGATTTCAAGTATGCATTTAAAAGCTATTTTATATTTTAGAGTAGGGAACTAGTACATAGTTACTTACTTCTTTGAGAATTATTATGCTGATACTGAGGATGAAATGCAGTGTTTAAATTGGAGCTCAAAAACAAATATTTCCTGACTCATTAAAAAAAAAAAATCGCTCTGGCTCCAAATTAGCCAGGAAATTTGTGTTTTACTGTTACTAGAACCACAGTGTACAAGAATATAGAGAGAGATTCTGAAGCAGGTACATGCTCATTCCATATGGAGGAGATAGGGTGGCTACTAGAAATTTAAAGGAAAGGGATATAGTCTTGCACTGCTCTGAATAGGAAGGAAGATTGGTGTATTTGTTAGTCAAAATGAAGAGTTAGATTTTTATTATATTGTTTGACAAGTGAAATATTCTAAAATAAAATAATAGAAAATCATGGTTCAATAGTAGTAGGAAGAACAACAGTAGCACAGCTAGAGTGACCACTGAGGGATGGAGGCAGTAACAGAGTGGTTAAACCCTAAACTTTGTAGGCACACAAGTCTTGGGTTCAAATTCTGGAGTAGCTCTTCGTAGCTGTTTTATTGGATGAGTTGCTTAAACGTTGCAAGTCTCATTTCCTCAGTTGTGAAATATACGTCACAAATATACATACCCTACCTCATGGGGTAATGGAGAAGATGAAATGGTAGTCTGGGTAAAGATCTTAGCACCCTGTCTTCTGGCCCCTAGAAAGTGCTGAGTAATCAACAATAATATAATTAATAATCACTATAATTTTGTTATCTGTTTACTCATAACCCATAAGGAAAGTATTAATACCCTTATTTTTCTGATGAAAAACCCACTTTGAGAACTTTAAGAAATTTTCCTAAGGTCACACACCTAGGAAATGCAGAGGTAGGATTTAAACTTAAGAAGATCTGACTTCAGAATTCATGCTTTTAATCATAACTCCATATCATCTTCTAAAAAGATCCTTTTAAGATTAGAATTCAGATCATTGGATTCAGAGTTGAGAGTATAAACCAACACATCATAGAATGATTCCCCTATCTTGTTTGTTAATCTGAAGATTTCATACTATATTCTCATGTCCTACTTCTATGTTAAAAATAAAAGCTTTATTATATAAGAAAGATATTAATTAAAAAAATTTTTTAAATCCATATAAGAAAAGGAAGACATCACTTACAATCACACTGCGTAATGGGATCCATCCTGATTTCTCCCCCGGGTGTGTGTATGTAGGTATAGTTCTTATTGGTTCCTTTTTTCCAAAATAAGAATACACCATGCAGGGGCTTCCCTGGTGGCACAGCGGTTGAGAATCTGCCTGCCAATGCAGGGGACACGGGTTTGAGCCCTGGTCTGGGAAGATCCCACATGCCGCAGAGCAATTAGGCCCGTGAGCCACAACTACTGAGCCTGCGCGTCTGGAGCCTGTGCTCCGCAACAAGAGGCCGTGATAGTGAGAGGCCCGCGCACCGCGATGAAGAGTGGCCCCCGCTTGCCACAACTAGAGAAAGCCCTTGCACAGAAACGAAGACCCAACACAGCCAAAAATAAATAAATAAAAAAAAAAAAAAAAAAAAAAAGAATACACCATGCATACTATGTTCTGATTTGGTTTCCTTCCCACTCTCTTATTTTATTATCAATGTCTTTCCATGTCTGTAACCTTATCCTAGTGGCAGCTTACATTATTACATTGTTGCATTATATAGGTGTGCCGGAATTCATTTACCTGACTCCTTGTTGTAATCTTTAGGTTGTTTAGAATTTTTCACCATCTTAACAATGCTTTCATGAACACCTTTGTCCACATATCTATTTGCACTTTCTAATAATTTCCTTAAGAGAAATTCCTAGTAATTGCATCGCTGGATTGATTAAAGGGTTGCCACATTTTTAAAAAATAAATTTATTTATTTATTTTTGGCTGTGTTGGGTCTTCGTTGCGGTGCGCGGGCTTCTCATTGCGGTGGCTTCTCTTGCTGTGGACCACGGGCTCTAGGCGCGCGGGCTTCTGTAGTTCTGGCTCGCGGGCTCCAGAGCACAGGCTCAGCAGTCGTGGCACACGGGCTTAGTTGCTCTGCGGCATGTAGGGTCTTCCCAGACCAGGGCTCCCTGCATTGGCAGGCGGACTCCCAACCACTGCACCACCAGGAAAGCCTGGGTTGCCACATTTTTAAGGATACATGTTCCAAATTGCCCTCCAGAAAGGTCACACCAGTGTGCTCTCCTGTGGCAGCATGAGACTGCTTCTTCCCCGACACTCATCTCTATCCTGGGGCTTATTTTTGATCTTTGCCAGCCTGGTGAAAAAGGGCTATATCTTATGCCTTTGATTACCAGTAGATGTGTTTATGAACTATTTGTTTTCTTTTCATTGTAAATTGCCTCTTTTTATCCTTTGCCCATTTTATCATGCCTGACTTCTGAGTTTTGATTGGTCCAAATAAACAATTTTCAGGAGTTTAAATTTTTGGGTGGACTGTATTTGATTTCACTTTACAAATATTTAAATTTAGGGACTTCAGGTGCACATCCTTTTTTTTTTTTAAAGATCATGAGGAGAAATGACAGATGGTCTATAGTAAGTAATATATGTATCAGAAAAGGCCAAACAACTTGCTCTAAGGATTTGTCTTCTTCCCTCCTACATCTTAAACAGAGACATAACTCTGAACTCATTCTTATGAGTAGGAACTTTAAAAACTCTGATCCCAAGAATGAGTCATTGGATCCTTTCCTTTTTGTAATCCATAACTCCCTCTTTAACTTTGAAGATCTTCCAGTCATCGTTGTACTGTCGTGCTTTAAAGTACATACCAATTCTGACTCTTTCAGAAAAAAATCCTCAGATCCATCAGGGTATACTCGCTCCATTTTCACGTCTAATGTAATTCTCTGCTGCTTACATAATTATTTCTGTTTCTTCTCTTCCAGTGGTCAGTTTGCATACAGTTTCTTTCCTAATTGAAGATATTTTCTGGTGGTTCACTATAAAAGCAGTGTTCATAATGTAAATTGTATTTTTCTGTTGACATCCATTATAAAATTGAAAATTCACTGCTACTGAGAAATGGGGGTCTTTTGTTGAAGAAGAGTCCAGTGGTAACTGGTTAAACCATCAGCTGAACCCTTCTCACTTGAAAGTTTTAGCCCTTGCCCAGCAGCACAACTGGAGACATTTCTGCCTCTTCCTCTTTTTCTCAAAGTCTGTTCCTTGGACCTCTCAACATCCCCCTGCCCCCACCAGAGACTTTACCCTCTTGCCTGACAGCTTCCTGCTTGTGGCTTCCTTGTTCTCTATCCCTTCCTCTACCCCGTTCTCCCTCCCACCTGGATTTAAGTTGCTGAAAGACTATATTCTGGGCATCACCTTTCTTGAGTTTCATGTTATATAAAACAAATTGGTTTCCTACACAGTTATGAAGTTCTTGTACTGCTTTTTAAATTACAGTTTCTGTAACTTAGATTGTATATATCTGTGATAGAAATAAACTGTTTATAAGGAAAAACAACAGGAGAGTTTCTTCAGCTCTAGATATAAGGAATAGTTTATTTTTGCTAGATTAAAAATCGTAATACATTGAGGTCAGTTGATGTACTTGTTCTTAAGCTCTATTTTTTAAAGTTTTCGATCTTACAGTGTAAGATTCAAAGATTTTAAAGTACATGTAACTTTACGTCTCATACTGTGATTTCTTGTAAATCAGATTTCATGTGTGGCCAAGTTTTTTACTTCAAATGCAAGAACTATAATAGTAAGGATGGTTGTTTTGTTATTGAGATCCATATGCTAAAAGTAAGCATAGATTGTTAATTGTTGCTGAAACCAAGGGTATTCTTACAGAAACACTTACTAGTTTAAGAAATACTAGCTGGTTAAAAGAAATAAGTACGAGAAATAAATTTTCTCTGAATCTAAGTTGATTACAAATAACTATTGTTATCTTGATATTATGACATTTTATGCATGATGGAGAGAATTAGGTAAAAATTCATACAGTTTAATGAGTGAAAATTTAGTTTCTTGCACTAAATATGCAAATTTTAGATTAAGAAATATTATTTACAAATTATCTAAATATTTCTAATATTTATTATTAAAAAAAAATTGTCTTTTACCCAGATGGTATAGTTGTAAGCCGTATTTCTTAAATTTAGTTATTTCAAAACTCTAAATTTCATTAAGAAGCTTTTCAAATATAAAGGTAAATATTGATTTGGGTTTAAAGTGACACAAGTTGAATTTGATTATTTATATTAAAAGAAGGCAGCAAAATTTTCAGTAATTAAAGTTCTCTCCGGCTTTAGTTTCTGAGTAAAATGTTGTTTTTCTCTGCAAAGTTTGACACTTACCAGTAGAGGGCACTGTTGTAACACGGTAGATGTGTTTTATTGATTCACTAACTCCCCCATCTGCTTTTGCAGTTTGGAAAGTGTTTTTAAAAGCAGTGTTCTCTGTGTAATTAAAATCAGTTCCCTATATAATTAGCAATGGAGCCTTATTCTTTGTGGCAGAGTTTGTGGATGGTGGTTTTTTTTTTTAGCCTGTACTTTTCTATAGCCAATGCCAAAAACTGTCACCTATTAAAATACAGAAAGTTATATTGTGGTTTATCAGCACTATATTGTAGATAGAAATGTATAAAATCACAGTATGTTTTATTTAGGTGCTCTGAGCACATTATTTGATAGGAAACGTTTAAAATTCCTGGTTCTATCTTGAGAAATAGCAGAGTTAATGTGCCATAGTAATAATATCTTGTGTTCAGGTGCCCTGAATAATAATAGAGGACAAGGAATTCTTGCAGGGTTTTAAAAAATGTATCAGCATTAGTGTGCTGCTTTAAGAAACCACTGATCTACTTAGCAAATTCTCTATGTAATTTCTTTTTCGTGCCTTTTTAAAATCAAACTACTGATGTCGATATTTAGCTACTGAAATAGTGAATATTAAAGCACAATTAAAGTTAAACCTCTCTTTCTGAAAGGAACATAAATGTTACATAAAACGACAGTAAACGTGCATTCAGTGCCTGGCTGCCGTGGGAAATGTGGGGGGCGGGGGCGGCAGGGCGGTTAGAGGAAATCCAAGCCTGAATTTGAAGTTGTCAGGGCTGTGATTCATAAAGTCATAATTTAACCATAAATCCCAGAGTAGCTTAAAACACACAGGAATCTTATTTGAAATCAAATTATAGATTACTAGTGATATAATTTTCAGGAACTTAAAAAATTAAGTAATAATTTAATGTGTTTGAAATTAATTTCATCCTATGCTTTAACATTTGTAAAAGAAAAGTATTTGAGAATTAAGAATCTTAATGGTTTAGTTTATTTTTAAATCTTTAATTGGCAGCCATGTGAAATTCTGGAATTAACTAGCATTTTCTTCAAGTTTTGGTGTTTTTTTTTAACTTTATGTAATACTCTAGTTAAGGGTCTAATCGACTGTTGAAATTGTGTTTATCTCAGAACAGGCCTTTATTTTAAAAGGTGAAGAAGGACTTGCATTGGCCTACTTTATGTATCACAGACTTTGAAAAGCTGAATAGGTGATTTAATGTTGATTTAGCCATTCACTCTGACAATAAAAATGCGGGATAAAACTTGAGAGAGGAATAAGATGGTTGAGGGGAGCTACCAATGTAATTATTTTTAAAAAAGCATTTAGAAATATCTTTTATGTATTTTATGGTCACTATATGTATATTTTTAGAATATTTTAGAGGAATTGGAACAAAGCGTGAGCTGAAGATTGGAATGCGCCTTAAGAAAGCTCTGTCATTTCCCCCTAAATTCCCCTGACGTTACAGATGTCGGAAGACCTTCTAGTTTTCTCCCCTTCCTCCCATCAGTCCCACACTCTCTGTGCTTTAGGTGCATCATGAGACAGATGAGACCAGGTGTTTTGAAGAAGCAGCCACATGACAGAGGATATATAGAAACTGTACTAGATTCTTGTTAGGCAACTAAAATATGTTAGGTCGATTAAATAAAGTAACTTAATGCTATTTATCCATAGATATAAAGCTATTGTCTTCTCATGGCTTATGACCACAGTGAGAGTAAAACAAGTTTTCATTTTGTGGAAGCCTTTGTATCGAGTGCTTACTGTTCCTGTATCATCTTGGTAATGATTATTGCTGTGTTTTCCCCCTGGAGAGGCCATCACAGGTTTTAGTTGAGGCTGTTTGTATTCAGCAAGGTCAAGATAAGTTTTATCTCTCCAGATAAGTCAAGTGCATTAGGATCGATAAGTAATTGTAAAATGCACTGAAAATATTATTGCCATGCTCTTAACGAATTTGTAAAGCTGTAAGCTTGTCATATAAAATATACCTCTTACTGTTTTTATTTATTTGTATGGAGCTCATGAGTGCAATTAATTTTACAAGCATTTTAAAGAAGAGAAAAACTGAGGAACAGATTAATGTTTTTAGAAGTCCTTAATTGCTCTACATTTAAACCTGTACTGCCGAAGTTTTAGAGGCTAATTTTTTTAAAGAAATGCAAAAGAATAAATATTACAAGGCATTTATAAATTACACATATTAATTGAGTTTACTTGTTAAGATAATCATTTTTATGAAGTTACATATATCTTTACCTCTGGACTTTCCTGCAAAAATCAGATTTCTGCTTCCTTGGTTGGGGGATGGTGGTAGGAAAAAAAGACCTTATACTTATCAAGAGATGATGGTGAGTATTGCATTATTTTGGCACTTCTTTTCTAACCCAAAGATATAAATAAGCTCTACACGTTTAAAGACAAAAAGGATTTTTTGTTGTTTTTTGTTTTCTTTCTTACTCAGAGGAATACTTTTATGACATATGTTCATGAATATATTAGAAAACGTAGGCTCTAAAATGTTACGTTTCATCTTAATATTTTTTTCAGTTAATTTTCTGTGGGAAACAGGACTACAATGTTAGGAGAAATGTCAATTGAAGTAATTTTCCCTCAAGGTGCAGATTACTTGGAAGAATTTTCCCCAGATTACTTGCTTACAAATATCACATAACTATCGAGAACACGTATACTAAAGAAGTTACATACTGAACTCGAGTTCCTTTTCCTCTTCAGTAGTCTTATTAAAAAGGAAGCCTTTCTGAACTTCGTGGGTTTATAGTTTGGAATCACGCTGCCCCTGCTTGCGTTCATATTTCTTAATTCTCCAAAATGCACTGTTTTTCCGTTAGCACTCAATTAAAGGTACCAGTTTGTAAGTTTTCCTTGTTTTAAATGAAGCTTGCTTATCTGAGCCATTAATTGAAATAAGGACTGAAAGCAGCCTTCATGTTGATTTTAGGTATTATTTATCAGTCGGTATTTATATGGTAGTAAATAAAAAACGCTATTGCTGTCATAATTGTCCCTTCTTACTTTTTCCCCCTCTCTCCATACTTCACACATTGTTTATTTATTTAACCATTTAAATTGAAGGTAATGTAAACATCTGGCACCGTTTCTGGAAATTGTAACCGTTTTCTTTGAAAGTTCCTATAAATGATGGTCTCTGAGCCTCACATTTATTAATCTTTCTAATATGGGCCTACATTTCTACCTACTTAGCCATTTCTCTTTCTGGCTGAAGAATGACACTTTTCCCTCAACGTTAGGTCGATTTGTTTTATTACTGGATTGGCGAGATTGTGTCATAACAAAGAGAAAATCCAGAGGTGTGGAGGAAGGTATGGCCAACGCCACTGAGAGCAGACAGGCTGTATTGTAGGGTGAGTGGGACCAGGACAGCGGCTGGCCTCGAGGGGAAAAGCAGTTTGAAATAGAAGTTGACTGTTTCTTCAAAAGTTATCTTTGTATGGTGGTCCTAATGCAATATTAAGAAAATTAGAGCCTTAAAAATAGAACAATGGTCCTTTTTAAATATATCTAATTTAGTAAATTTGCCCCCCATCTCTGGTGTCTGATTACTCCAAACAGAAGAGAAAAAGGAGAAATCCTATCTACCGACAGAAAAGTGCGTTGCAAAAAGTGGCACGTTTTTACTTCTTTTCGTGGAGAACATTTTAATTGTACTTTAATCAAGAGGGCAATAATAGCAAACTTGGTTTCAAAAGCAAATAAATTTTTTTGCCCTCAGAGAACTGTTTTACTGACAGAATATAGTCAAACTCCAAAGAAGTGATAGTAATCTCATATTACTCTTAAACTTTAAAATTTATATTTACAAAAAAAAAAGTTTTTTTTTTTTTCTTCCTTCTTACTTACGGTTTGTCTCTTCTGTATAATGAAGGGAGACACCTAATGACCAAAAGGTAAATGTTACATGTGTATAAATTAGTTGGTGAAGTGATTGGTATTTTTCTTTTCTTTGTTCTTGAATAGTCAAAACAGAGAAAATTTCAACAAGGGAAAGATGAGACTGTTGCTTAGGGTTAATTTCCTAAAATAGTGTAAAGTGCTTTTTTTTCTTTTTTTTTAATTTAAAAAGATTGTTACTGGAAAACAGTGCTTTACCCGCAATGTTCAGGAATCTCCGTATTCCTGATTGTGGGCCTTGTCATCTCTAAATTTAATCATGAACAGTCAACAGTATTTTAAAGCAGATTGCTTTCGAAAAGTTTTCCTGTTGGTTGTGTAAGAATTAAGTTTGAAGGAACGACTTATTTATTGTCACAGTAGCTACTGAAATGCTGCTGTCGGAAATGCGTTTATCGTACACGTGGGAGGGAGAAGCCAGTGAGAGCCTCACATGTTCATGAATGTGGGAGCTGTGCACAAGGTCATGGGTATTAATTGTTACGTCACGTTTTGTGCATTTAGTTTTAATTAGCTTATTTGAAAATATAAATGTATTGTCCTAAAAGTCGTAAAAGCTCTTTGGTTACTTTCTTTACCTTTGGAGTATAGCCAAAATCAGTTATTTTACTGAAATCTTTATCTACACTTTAACTTTTCTGCCACCTATTAAAACTATTTTTTCACCTCCCCCAACAGATTGCTTGAACATTGAAAGTGCATGATTCTTCCTCCAGACTATTTCCTTGTACTGGAAATAGGACGGTGCTAAACCCATCACTTTTACTTTGATTTGCTTCCTTTATCTTTAGCAAATCTAAATAAAACTGTCATCCTGATTTTCAGATCTCTCTTTGAACTTCCTTTACCCAAATTGCTCACTTTCCTATCGGCTCACTACTTTTTTTTAAAAATGGAGATTCCACATCCGATGTTTATTTTTTCCTGTTACTATCCTTTTTTTTTTTGATTTTTAAAAATACTTTTACTTTATAACTTACTACTTGTTACTCCCTTTTTGTAACTACAAACTTCGTTGAGAATCTTACAGAAAAATGAGAAAATTATCAGCCTCTGAGTCTTTAGGAGTAATTAATACTGACTTTATAAATGTTTTAACGATACCTGAATTTGTAGCCTTAGAACTCATTGGTAGGGACTGAGGAGGTGGTAAGGGTGTGGATACCTAGTAGGGTTTTTTCCCCCCACATTTGAATGTTTTTTACGTGATTAATTTCTTGGTATTTTAAAAACTTTCAGTAAAGTAGGTATACACACTTATTAGCCCAGAATAGTCAACAAAAGTTTTTTTTTTTTAAGTTGGAATTTCTTGCTCAGTTCTTAAGACACACAGAAAAAAATTAAACTACCTGTTTACTTAGTTCCTAAATATTCAGAATATGAATGAGAATATAATGAGAATATAGCATAATATATTATTAGAATTTTCAAATACTCTTTTAATAAAAAGTAGAAATACTTTTCTTTTATCATTATTATCTTACAGTAAGAGAGTCTAAGAATCATAGAACTGGAGAGACGTCTGAGATTACAACCCTTCAAGGTAAAAAATAAGGTGGTTCAGGTTCATAGTGATAAAGTGACCTGACTAAAGTCTTAAAAGCTAGTTAGTGACAGATGGAGATAGAATGAGGTTTCTTGGTTCTTACTCCACTTTGTAAAACTGCATGATAAATTCAGCGTCCCTCTTTCCCCTTCAAATGCCCCTTATACACCACGTATGTTGTTTTGAGAAGGGCCTGGCTAGAGAGGTAGTTCCCATAGTGTGATGACAATTCAAATGTGAAAAACATTTGAGCTAATGTTTCTGTCGTCTTACCTGTCACGGTTTCCTTTCGATGACTTTTACTGTACTTTCCAATTTGGCATTTATTCAGTAGACATTTATGAGTACATACCATATGCCACTTTACTGCAAAACGATAGGTCACAGATAGTGTGCCTCTGACCTTCCCAGGCTATTCGTTGTTCTAAAACATGCCTTTAAAAAGAATACAAGACCATCCTATGGATATACCCAGGAGCAGATCTTGGTTTTGTGAGGCTTAAAGCTTATACAACTCTGGGAGCCTTCTTTAAGAAAGTAATATAAAATAACAAATACAAAAAAGCAGATTCAAATTCCTATTGATGGTGGAATATATATATATATATATATATATATATATATATATATATATATATATATATACACACACACACATACATACATACATACATATATATACAGTGTGGAATATTATATGACAATGAAAAATGATCTCCAACTACAGAAAATATAGAAAAATCTCTCAAACATAGAGTCAGTGAAAGAAGCCAGACCAAACACAGCACTGCTTCTGCTCTTAAAAGAGCATGTGGTGGTGACCTTGTGGAGGGTAGGGGCGACTGGAAGCCTAGGCTGCTGGTCATGCCCTTCTCTTGATCTGAGCGAAAGTTCATCAAGCCGTATGCTGTAATATACGTACTTTTCGTATACTTATTATATTTTAATAAGAAATTTTTAAAAATTAGATATACAGCCTTAGGGGAATCCAAAGGCTATTAGCTTCATGGTAAACCCACCTCTAGATGCATTGTAATACAGTCAACCAATTTACTTTTTTCAGACATTTAGGCTGCTTCCAATACAGATATCCTTGTGAAGTTAAAAGATTAAACATGTATAATTTTATGAAATGTTAAATATGTCCATGTTTGGGTTTTTTGTTTAAGTACTGTTTCCAAATAGCAGAATAACAAGGAACTTTTATTTCCTTTCTCCATTTTCATCCTTTTTATTTTAAGAAGTTATACCTTTGGCATAAAATTACCTTGACCAATTTTAAACATTAAAATGTACAGTAGATAACTACTTGCAAACTTGTCTATGAAAGATTTTTGGAATTATATGCTATTAATGAAATGCAACCTTGCATTTCACTTGGTTACATGCTAATACATATTTGATTATATATATTTATCTTGTATAGTTTGGAGTCAGAACTACTTTCAGTTTATATTAAATGAAATGATGATGCTCACCCTCATCTTTGTCACAAGATTAAGATGAACAACAACAAGGAACTGTTTTATTTGGAAAATGGCACAGTTATTATTTTAGATGATATTTAGAAATTTATTGTAGTAACGAGTCACCAAATGGACTCCTAAAAGAAATACAGCATGTAACCACAGGCTTTTAAAAAGTAAGATAATTCAGACAGCATTCGAAATAATGAGAGATGTTTTCAGGATATTTACTTTTCTACCTCTACCTGTTAGGTAACTTGCTTTGTCCATCTAATGGACCATAGTTATTTACCTTTCTGGCTTTATGTGTGGCTTTTCAACTATTGTTTTAATTCTGGTTTTGTTTCTTAGTTTTAGTCTTATCAACGTGTATCATTACAGATAAAAAGGCGTGTAAAGAAAAATACATACTTGGATTTTAAAAATTTATTCCTTCTACTTTTGGGGAAAATAAAACCTCAGTTTCGGATAGTGCTTTCATTTGAAACATTTTTGCACATCTGAAAACAAAAAATATTTTCTAGTTAGTGTGATCATCTGTATATAAGGTCCGGTGAGGATCTGGAGGGAATTAGTGGATGTGAGAAATCAAAAATATACAGTTATTCCAACCAATACCCCTAGCACTATAAAACAATGCTTAAGAGAACTTAAGATAAGTAAACAGTTGAGTAACAGAAGCTATGTGAGAATTTTCCTATATTGCCCCCCCTCTTGGATTGTATGATAGGTATCATCTTGCTGCCATTAGTTTCCTTTGAGAGCAATTTCTTATAAATGCATTCATGTTTCTAGAACAAGCTGTTCTACACAGAACAAATTGTTTCTTCCTGTGCTTTAAGTCCCTCTTCTGTGTGCATTTTCTGAATGGTTTCTGTTCCTGCTAGCAAGGTTACCAGAAGCAACTCCTTACTACTCATCACCGAGCTATTTACATTGTAATTTGGCAAACATCATTGTTGATGGTGAGTAATATAGAATGTCTAACGTTTCAACTGTATAACCCATTCATATTAACTTATCTACATTTCTGCAAATCCAGCATATCAGTGTTCAGAGGGACAAAGAGATAAATTAGGGCGAAATTATTCACCTCACCAAAGGATTCCCTTAAAAAGTTAGGTCTTTGAAGACACGATTTTCCCACCATGTATTGCAATACTGTGGCGTACCTTAAAAATCTTCAGTTATATTTTAATACCCTGGGTCCCTAACCTTTAAGAGTTGCCTTTAATTAGTACCTCTGTGTCAGCAGTATATAAAAATTCCAGAATTCCCTTTTAAAGAACCATATGTTTTATAAAACAGGGTGATCTAATAATTAAATTAGGAAGGAGATAAAAGACTCTTGTCACTGAAACATATAAAAGGGACAAAAAAAAAAAAAGAATAAAATGGATGGTGGGTTTAATGCAAAATTTAGCAATGAAGCATGAACTTTATAAATAATTTGTTTTTTATATCAAATATGTTTATATATGTTTTACAAATAAAGAGAGCAAGACACACGCCATTTCTAGAGAGGTCGTCAAAACATGATAGAGTAACAATTGTGTGTTTAAATGTAATGAAAAAATTATCCTCAAGGAAGCATTCCAGGATCAAGTTGGCAGAGTGATAGGATACAGTAGAAAGAGCTCTGACCAGGAGTGGAGGGGAGTTGGGGGGTGGTTAGGCTTGAGTTCTAGTTCCAGCTTTAAATCTAATTCACTGTGTAACTCTGGATGAGTTACTTACCTCCTCTGCCCTAGTGGACTTTTTTTTTTTTAAATTACAGAACTGCATTTTGTGATTCTTAAGCAGAGATACTATCACTAGGGACTGTTTATATTAGATGTTGATCGGCTTCCATAGGAGTTGTTCCTGTAACTTCACAGGTGTGTCATAGGATGAATAATGGAAAGAAATAGTAAAGTCAGTTAAACAGCTATCGATTGGGTACTTACAGTGGGTTCAAAACTATAAATCAAGCAGGTTTGATTTAACCACAAGTCTTCACAAAAACAGCTATTTCCTAAAGTGGTGGGTGCATTATATATTTTACTGGATTGCAGGGAAACAAAAATTTATTCAGATTTTGGAAAATTAGGTATAGCGTGTGGCATTGCGCAGAGATCCGCTTACTGGAGAATATCAAAGAAACATTGGTCTTAGCATGTTGGGTTTGGAGGTTTGGTGAGTCCAACACGTGCATTCAGATATACCATGTGTCAGCGGCAGGCATACAGGTACTCCACAGTCCTTGCCTCTGAGAAATTCATAGTCTTGTGCTAGGGTCTGAGAGGCCATCGAGTCCACCTACTTCATTTTATAGTGGAGGAAATAGTACTATTAAGAGGCTGAGAAAAGAAATCTTCAAAAGCAAGAAAATGAGAGCAAGGAGTTTGGTCTCGGAAAAAAAAGAACATGTTACCATGAAACCTAAAGTTGGTAGAAAGCCTTTGAAAGGATTTAGGGAAATAAGACTGTAACCACAGGAAAAAGCACATAGGTTTGATAGGTGAAAAATACACAGGGCATAGATTGAGACTCAGTATAAGGAAGAACTGTCTAACAGTTACAGCTGTCTGAAGATGCAGTGGTTCATATCGGAAGGGGGTCGAAGGAGTGAGCAAGTCACCGGTGGGCTTCAGGAACTGCCCAAGAGAGCACTTGAGGTTCTTGCAAAAATATTAAGCAATAGCTGGTTTAATACACTGGATGGTTTTGTTTTACTTTCTACTTGGAGATAATCTCGGACTTACAGAAAAATTGTAAGACTAGCACAAAGAATCCCCCATATATTCTTTATTTATATTCCCTAAACATTAACATCTTACTTCATTTGCTCTGTCATTCTATTTCTGTATATATATATATATATATACACGCTTTCTTTTGTCTTTTCCTGAACCGTTTGAAAGTTGCCGACAAGATGCCCTTTTACCCTTAAATATTTCAGTGTGTATTTTCTAAAAACAAGAAATTTCTCATATGTAACCCCAATACAGTCATCAGAATCAGGAAATTAACATTGATATAATGGCATTATCTAATTTACAGACCATATTCAAATTACATCAGTTGTCCCAATAATATCCTCTACAGCAAAAGAAAACAAAAATGTTTCTGGTCCAGCATCCAATTAGGAATCACATGTTGCCTTTAGTTGTCACGTCTCTTTAATTTCTTTAATTTAGAACAGTTCCTCAGTCTGTTTTTGCCTTTCAGTGACCTTGCTGTTTTTGAAGAGAATAAGCTACTTATTTTGTAAAATGTCCCTCGGTTTGGGTTTGTCAGATATTTCTTCATGAGATTCAAGTTATGTGATTTTGTCCGGAATCCCACAGAATAGTGGTGGTGTGTTCTTCTCGTGGGCCGTGTGAAGAGCCCAGTGGTGTTGATTTCACGTTGACTTTCCTTGGTTAAGGCAGTGTCTGCCAGGCTTCTCCACTGTCAGGTTATTATTTTTCTCTTTGTCATGGCTAACTTTCTTGTGGGGAGATGCTTTAAGGTGATGTAAACATTCTGTTTTTCACCCAGTTTTATCCACCACTTTTAGCATCCACTGATGATTTTCACCTGGACCAGTTATTACCATTATAGTTGCTGGATGGTAAATTTCTAATTCTGTCCTTCCTTCTACATTTATTAGTTGGCATTCTACTCTAAGGGAGCTTTTTCCTTCTTTCTCACTTATTTATTCATGTATTTATATCAGTGTACACTTGTGGATTTTTTTTTTTACAGCTGTGTTTTATTTTATTTATTTATTTATTTATTTATTATTATTATTTGGCTACATTGGGTCTTTGTTGTGTTGCACGGGCTTCTCATTGCAGTGGCTTCTCTCATTGTGGAGCACAGGCTCTAGGCGTGCGGGCTTCGGTAGTTGCAGCGCGTGGGCTCAGTAGTTGTGGCACATGTGGCTCTAGGGCACGCGGGCTTCAGTAGTTGTGGCTTGCGGGCTCTAGAGTGCAGGCTCAGTAGTTGTGGCTCACAGGCTTAGTTGCTCCATGGCATGTGGGATCTTCCCGGACCAGGGATCGAACCCATATCCCCTGCATTGGCAGGCGGATTCTTAACCACTGTGGCACCAGGGAAGTCCCCACTTGTGGATTTTTATTTTAGTCAGTGGTTATACTCCATGACTGTCATCATTTATTTTGGTACTTAAATTGTCCCTGATTTGGCCCACGCAAGCCCCCCAAGTTGCCTTGGTGTTCTTTGACATGTTTCCATCGTTCTAGGAGCACTTCGTTACTCTGTGGCCCAACAAGATGATCCATCTCTTCTTGTACTTCCCAGCTCTAGCCCAGGAGCCAGCGATTTCTCCAGCGCCCTGGCTCCTTTTTTGGAAGAATGGAATTTAGAACCCAGGATCTGGGCACTAGGACTGACCACTGCTGCTACCGTGTCCTTGCTATTAGGTGCTCTTAGCAGACAGAGCTAGGAAATACATTCATGTGCGTGCACAGACATCTGTATCTGTTTCCATAATTCTCTCTTCAGAGTAGTAAGAGCAGGAGTTTATACTGCCAGCTCCAAATTGGATCCAAAAGCACAGAGTTTATTCTCTTATTTGCTTAACTCTAGAGTATGCGGAAAGGAGCTTCAGAATTGCTAACCCATAGCAGTGTGGGAAACAATCCTACTAACTAGATTTCAGTTTTTGTTCACAGTTATTTTATTTTTTTAATCTTTAGTTTGAAGGTATGTGGTCAAAATTTTGTGTTAAAAGTTACTGGAAGGGCTAGAGAGTTATTGCTTATTTACCAGCTCTAGAGTTTCTGTTTGGGGTGATGGAAAAGTCTTGGAAATAGATAGTGGTAGTGGCTGCACAGCATTGTAAATGTAACTCATGCCACTGAACTGTACACTTAAAAATAGTGCAAGTGGACTTCCTTGCTGACGCAGTGGTTACGAATCCGCCTGCCAGTGCAGGGGACATGGGTTCGAGCCCTGGTCCGGGAAGATCCCACATGCCACGGAGCAGCTAAGCCCGTGCGCCACAACTACTGAGCCTGCACTCTAGAGCCCGTGAGCCACAACTACTGAGCCCACGTGCCACCACTACTGAAGCCCGTGCGCCTAGAGCCCGTGCTCCACAACAAGAGAAGCCACCACAATGAGAAGCCCGCGCACCGCAACAAAGAGTAGCCCCCGCTCGCCGCAACTAGAGAAAAGCCCACGCGCAGCAGCAAAGACCCAACACAGCCAAAAATTAATTAATTAAAAAAATAAAGTACCTCATATAAGTGAAATCATACTTTAAAAAAAAAAATAGTGCAAGTAGCAAATTTTATGTTATATATATTTTACCACACACACACACGTCGCTTGGATTGGTCCCCTTTTCTCCTGTCGACAGTATAGGTATGTGTGTTATTCATTGGAAATAGAGTTAGGTTCATTTGTTTCTATTTATATTCCTTTTTAGGCTTTTTCCCCATCCTTGAGGTTTTTTCCTTATGTAAAATATTAACATGGCTCCAACAAATTGGAAGTGTCCTCAGAGAAGTGTCGCTCCCTCATTTTATCTGCCCCACTGCCCCACCCCCCCATCCTTTCCTCTTGTTGCCACCACCCCGTAGGTGACACTGGTCACTCATCCCATTGGTGACCATTCTCATGAGCTTCTGGCTTACCCTTCATGTCTCCCGTATATTCACTTTCTCCTTTGTGTCTCTTATTTGATTACAAGCGTTTTTAATTCAAATACCTCTGTGCCTGTGCTCTTGTTCCTCCTGGTGCTGTATCCACTCTCCCCCAGATGACCAACCTTTCCTCCCCACGAGGACAAGCGCACCTGTGTTCTCTCCCATCAACAGGCGCCCCACCTTTTCTCCAGGGGAGCCTCTTCGAGCTGAGTGCTCTCGTGGGCACTGCCCCAGTGATGATTTCTGACCACCTGTCCTCGGGTTTTAAGTTTGAAGAACCCCGTCTAGGCCAGGTCTTCCCTGTGTTGATGCTTTTGGACGAATCGGCCACATTCAACGTGACCAGCCGCCCCTCCCCTCCTGCCGCTGCCCCCTCCCTCCCCAAGTGCTGGCATCACCTGGAGCTCCGGTCCCTCTTGTGTTTCTCAAGCAGTTTCTTTGCTTTCTCCTGCCTCTTTCCTTTATTACTGTTCTTCCATATAAACCTTTTAATTTTTTTCTCCCAAATATGTAACTATTCCTGTTTTCTTTCCTCACCGTATATAATAACCGAAGAAAAGTGTGGGCTTTGCACTCCTAGACCTGGCCGAGAATTCTGGCCTGGCCCCTCAATAGCTGTATGGTTCTCTGAGCCCCTGTGAACTCAAGCTTCCTTATCAGCAAAATGAGGATAATCATATCTCACAGAGTTGTCGTAAAAGTTAAATGAGATAACGTATACATCATAGCACATAGCAGACATCCAATAAGTGTTCATCTCCTTCCCAGTTCCCCATCTTAACACTAATATTCACTTTACTTGCAGCACTTATAACCTGATCTCTGCTCTCGAGTAACTTCTGTCAGTCTTATTTAGGAAGTGAAACTTGCACTCATGACATGAATAGGAAAATAATGTAGACCGGAGTAATCACATATTGAAATTATTCTAAATATGTTCTTTAAGAGTATCTTTAAATTTTGTTTGAAATGTTCTCTTTTATGAAAGGGATACAAGCTGGTGGAGGAAATGATTAGGGAAACAGAATCTAAAGCAGTTTCTGGACGGATACCATTGTTAAAGGGGTGCTAAGGAAAGTGAAGTTACACCGGGACTTGATGTCTTATGTAAAATAGCGTAGCTCTGAGGCTGGCATGAAATGCTGCTTACAAAATTGTTGCGAGTGTGGAGAGAACTTTTTGTGATCGCACAGTCAAGAAAGGCTTTATCTTCACAGTGAAAAGACTCCGCGTGTAGCTCTTCTCTCTTTTCCTCTCTCTCTTTCTCTTCTTTTTTCTTTCCCCACTTCTGTTGCTTATAGGGAGAGGAAGCAGGAGATCAGAGAGCAGAGTAGATGAAAATGCAACATAAGACTTTTCCCGGTGATAACTGTGAACTATTTAGGAAGATGAATTGACTGCCTGGGACTGAAACAGATAAGAACCCCAGGAGTGTTTTGATGCTGAATCATCTGAAGTCTGAGAACAAACCTCAAGAAAGGCTTTTCAATCCACGCTAGAATTGGGGGTGATAAAAACAAAGTTAAGGATTAGAGAGGAAGATACCTGATTGTACCCTTAGGTTATTAAAATTCTTTATAATTTTAATTGGCCATTTAAAACGGAACGCCGGAGGAAATTATAGAGTTGAAAAGTGAAGCATTTAAGTCTTAGATATCAAATCCTCCATGTGAGCTCTTGGTCAGTGGTTCCAGCTCCATTCCACAGAGCAGTAATAGAGTAACTTGGGAGGCCTTTTTATTTTTTATTTATTTATTCATTGAATTTTTAATTAATTAATTAAGTAATTATTTTTTGGCTGCATTTGGATCTGCGTTGCTGCGCGCGGGCCTTCTCTAGTTGTGGTGAGCGGGGGCTTCTCTTGTTGCGGAGCACGGGCTCTAGGCTCTCGGGCTTCAGTAGTTGTGGTGCACGGGCTTGGTTGCTCTGCGACATGTGGCATCTTCTCGGACCAGGGCTCAAACCCCTGTCCGCTGCATTGGCAGGTGGATTCTTAACCCCTGCACCACCAGGGAAGTCCCTATTCATTGAATTTTAAAATTCAACATCTGTTATGGAAAATTGTTATGAAAAGCTAAATAGACTTAACCACATTTCGAAATCAGATTCATCTCATACATCTCAGTACTAGACAGGCCTGTAAACTTTTAACCTTTAAATTTGTGCTAGTTTGGGGGACGTTTTTAAATAGAGATTTCTAGGCCCTCGAATCCGCCTTTTAGAGTACGGCTGCGTAGTGGTGAACTGACTCACCTGGCCAGCGTCCGGTCCGTCGCTCTGCATCCTATCACCTCTCGTTTCCAGCTCTTTCTCTCCATCCCCCCTTCCCCAGCCTGCAGACACGCTCAGATCTCTCCCATCTTAAGAAAAACGTTTAAAGCCCTTCTTCAGCTGTCTTCCTCTAGGCTGAGAGCCATGCCCCTTCCCTCTGGGTCTCCCCCATGTCCATGCTTGTTCAAGGGCCCCCATCATCCATCTCATTCCCATGGTAGAAGCCCGTGGGGTCCTCTGACATCTTCTCTTTCGCACTCTTCTAATCAGCTCTCTCTCGAATTCTTGTCAATTCTACCTCCTAGACATGAAATCCATATTCTTTTCCGACCCCAAGGGCCCAGTTCTAATTTCACAGCTACCCTTCTCTGTCCACCATACTGGGCTAGAGCAGTATTTCTGAAATAGAGATCTGGTTACTGCTCTACTTGAAGTTCTTCAAATTATTCTGCCTTCCTGATAAAAATCAAAGCCTTGGCCGTGGCAGGTAGGATGAGCCTCACCTTCCATCACCCCCCTTTGCCCTTTACTCACAAGCCTGCAATGCATCGCCCGCCTTTGTTTTCTCTGCTTCAGAGACCACTTCTTCTTATCTGCCTGCTGAACTTCTATATCCTTCTTAGGATTTAACCCCTTTCAAGTTCTCTTTGACCTCTCCTTGCTAGCCAGGCCTGGCTGGGTGCTCCAAGCATCCTGTGCCTGTGCCTGTGCTGGTGCCTTATCACTCATGAGTGAGCTCCTGCATCTGTGCTCCAGGTCCCAGCTGAGTCCATAGAAGCTCTTATCAGACCTCAGCTGGTCAGTTCATCACAGAAAAGAAGTTAAAGCGGAGAATTGTTTAAAGAAAAGATTCATACATGAAAACCGTAACACTCGATACTCAGTTGAGACATATAAATGTCCCTCCACTGGCTCTCTCAATGGGGTCAAGGCTCAGTGAGTGTTGGTTGTCTGGTTGGAATTTAACATGACTTTTCTTGCATCAGACACCCTCTGGTACATCATCTGTGATCTCCAGTTTTACTTTCTTTAAATTGAAGTTAGAACTTTAAAACCTTGCAAAGTAATCAGTGCAGGATCCTTCTAGATTTTAACTTCTAATGCTTCTAGTTTGTTTTTTAAATCCTTGCCCACACTTATATCAACAGACATTTTCCCCCCAGTGATGGGTCTATATTGAGTCTTCCCGAAGCGTTCAATTTAGTTTTTGTAAGAAACAAGACACTTTTTGCACTCATATCTCCTTGGTTAATATTCAGTTAAGCAACATAGCTGCAGTAACAAGTACAACTGGCAAGAACTAGTTTGAGAACAGCACAGCTGATTTTTGGTAAACACATAGCTCAACTAGTGGAGGCCAATATTTATGGGACTGATGGAGAGTTGCTCCAGGCTTTATTAGCTGCCTGCTTTCTGCAGACTGGGAGCGTCAGCAGATAAGTTTTAGAGGAAAATATAAGAGCATTAGTTAATCTAGTGAGTCACCTAAATGAAGGTTGCAGGCTTTTGGTATAGGTGAAGTTACCTTTCTTTGGTTGGTTACTGGTCATAATTTGTTTTTTTAGCTGCTTTTATGGTTTTACCCATTTTGATACGTGGGAGTAATTTTGTGAATGAGCTTTAATCTTTCATCTTTTATTTATTTATTATTTGTACCACTAATTACTTTCAGCAAAGACTTGAAGATGCTTATTGTAAAAGACACAGATACAAATTACATTTTGTACATGCAACTGTTTAAAAAAAAAGCCCAGCAAATTATATCAGTTTTAAAAAACTTAATATAAATTTAGTTATTTCTGATTATTTGTGTGCTAACTGGTAATGCTGTGAACTAACCAGTAATGTATTGAAAGGCATGGTTGATTCTTATGGTGTACTACTTACGGAAGAAGTTACAAAAACATGTTTTTTTCCCTAAAAATATCAGTAAGTTTAAAAAAATATTTTCTTTCCCCTCTTTTTTCTCTTTACCCTCTTCTCTATATTCTTGTTAAAAAGTTTTTTCCTTAAGATATTTGATTATGGTATAAGGCAGCTAATTTAAGCATCTGTTTATCACTGCCTGGCTAGACTGAATGTAAAATTTCAATTGAATTACCTCCCAAGAGGGCTTTGAGCTCTTAGGGTAAAACACATCATTTTCTCTTTTCTCTCCCGGGATTGTCAGCAGAAAGAATTCATCTAAATAGTTTACATGCATTTTGAAAATGTTGTATCTACTGGACTTAGCTCTGTTGTTTGCGGAACATTGCCAACATAAATGGAATAGCTGCTTTGCTTGTTAACTGAAGCACAATGGTGTTATGTGGTCTTACAATATGCGTATAAATTGTAGCAGTGAATGACTTTTGCTGATAGTTAACTTGTAGCCAGTTTTCATATTAACAAAGAAGAGATTTTCCTCTTTTAACAATTTGTTTTCAAAACCGGGATGTTTTGAAACATCAGTCATTCATTCAGTCATTAAATATTTATTGCGCAATTTCCATGTATACAACTTTATATATTACAAAATTCAGATATACATTGTAAATGCTTATTTTGCCACTTTTCTCTGAAAGTTTTGGGTTTTCTGTGCACTTTCATCTGTTTCGTAAGGGCTTGGTTAAGAACTAATTGATTGAACTGAACTAAACATATCAATAAACAAATTCAGTGTGTTCTGTCAGCAACTATAGCACAGACAGGTGTGTCAGCTCCTGAGCTTTCAACTTGGAGGACTCTTCATTCCTTTTTTCATATACTACTTTCATAAGAAAGCACCGTAATTTTCTTCTCTTTATTCTACTTGATTGCAAAAATTTTGCAAATATAAAAAAAGCAGATGAAAACTCGATTGCTCCAGTTTTTCTTCTTTTACAATAAAAATTATTATTTTAAAAAGCAGCACATAATATTTCAAAAATTTAAAAACTGTGTTAAAATATTAAATCTTAACATGGTAAAATAGACTATATTGTCAGATTAGTAAAACAAAAATATTTGTTATCCCTAATCATTAGTTCTGCTATAAAGTTTAGGTTGATTTTTGAAACACATTGGGTTTTGTTTGTTCGTTTGTTTGTTTGTTTTTACAAAATTCCAACAGCATATGTATCTGTTGGTTGATCCTTCAGTTGGTCAGTTATCCATCTTTGAAATGTCAAAGAATCTAAAATGGAAATCATTCTTTATTACATTATTTCAACATATTAAAATTTATTTTATAAGTAGGCTTTAAAATACACTCTTGAGTATTTGAGATGTATATTGAGAAAGTTGCTAATTATTTTGTGAACTCTCTATCTTTTAAGAGAATAATGTCAAGGCCTAAATTACTGAAAGAAAGCTTTGTTATTTAACTGAATTCGTATAGGCCTTACGGGAAGGAATGTTTTGTCTTTGGTTTTGAATTTATCATTTGAAATGTATGTGTCCTTTAAGATGAGATAAACATGTAAGAAGTAGGGAGGAGCCATTCAGTGTGTAAGTTTCTGCAAGTTGTCCTGTGAGGTGACCCAGCAGAATCCCTACAGAGCCAGGAGTTCGTTTTACTGGACCAAACTTTCATCTTCTCAGGTGTTTTCCTCTGTGCTTTGTGTATCTCATCTGGCTTTTGTGCCTTAGGTGCTTGTTTCCCTTCATATCGTTGACTGTATTTGTCACTTCTTTTCACTCCTGTAGCCGGATCTTTCCTGGTCGTCTTCTGCTCTGACTGCTTCCCCTTCCTTCTCATTGATTCCCTTGCTCGCAGCACTGTCCTAGTAGCCTATCTGATGTGAGTTTACCACAGTTATCTCCTTCTGCCCGTCCAGCTTCAGCTGCTTACCTCTCTTTTGCCCATATCAACTTTTATCAGATATTCTCAATCCTTATTCGGAGCTTTCTTATATAAATTCACCCTCATAATTAAAATACCACCTCTTTTAATATTTCTGTATACCCCATGTCTATTTAATCATCCTTCTCAAAAGAACTCTTGAAGAAAAACAGAAAGAAACAGGGTCAGTTGTCTTCTATCTTTAACTGAATGTTTTGCCCAGCAGAGTAGGTACAAAGGTCAAAATTCATTTCTTCTTTCCTACTGTAATCGTCTGCCCTATATCACCAAAGGAATCGCACATTTTATTTTATTTTTATTAGGGCTAAATCCTTACCCTTTTCCATTTTTATGTTGTCTTGAAGTAAGCTCTCAGTTGACAATTAGCTGTTCTAATGGAAGCAATGGAATGTAATCCAAAGTTGTAGTTACAACTATATTTGCCTTGGGAATGTTGCACATTTTAAAAACTTTCCCTTTCCCTAACCAGTACACACTGTTCAATGTCATAAATACTGTACCTACTGTCAGCAGGGGGTCTTAGCCTTCAGGGTTCATAAGAGCAAATAAGAAGAAAATGACCATATAAGGTAGAAAATAGTAAGAGAGAAAAACAAAAACAACCAGGTAATTGTTGCCGGCCTCACATCTCAATGCTGTCTGGTTTCAAATGTAGGAGAGGGGGTATCTGGTCATCCTGGCAAGTGCGGTGTGGTGTGTGAGTGAGCTCCTTGGTTCCTGTACATTGAACTGTTGAAAGTGGAAACATGATTTTCTGTTGGTCAGTGTTTTAAATTGGAGTTCATTTCCTGGAAACCTCTTTTCTATTCATTTATTCAGTCACTTAATGTTTATTGAGCACTTACTATAAAAATGTCAAAATCATCTATGAACATTTTATATATGTTTATTGAATATATAAAATCAAATATTTAATATGGAACTATTTTAGTGTATTTTTCTCTTAGAGAGTTTTTCTTGATGGGCTGGGATATATAAGCTAAGACTATTTAAATATGAGCCTGATGATGTTTTGATCAAAAATACCTTCCTCTTTTGCTCTATATAGGAAGCCTTCATTGCTCCAGTAACCTTCAAACTGTATTCAAAGTAAGGTCTTTTGCTCTTGAAACATTTCATTTTTTCTTTGATGTGCTTTTAAGCTCCTACCTTTCTTCACATGGTAAATCCTAAACAAGGGGCGGCTTCCTTGGTGACTGCTTCAGTGAGCCCTTGCTCCCTGTTCTATCGGCCCATTAGATATCTGCCTAGAATATTTGTGTCTTCCTTTTCAGCTATGTCAGCTGTTTTGGAAAGTTCTTGATATATCTGTAATGGCTTCAGTTTCCCACTAAAGTTAGAGTTTGTGACAATTATTTCTCTCCTGAAGCTAGCAGACAATTCTTACTTGTTTCTTAGACATTTCACAGCTCTGCCTTAAGCATTTTGAAGAGATGCTTAAGACAGATACTTTTCTTAAAATCAGTGCATCACATTTCTTATTGATCATTGACCTGTCAGCAGTCATTACTTTAGGAGTCTTATTTACAATAAAAAGGAAAAGAGGATAAAAGCATAGGGTTCCTGGTTGAGTCTTGGTAAATTGGGCCATGATTCTAATTGGGGAAAAAAAACAAATGGGCTTCGGAGTGAGATTTTCCAGTGCATACATTCTTTCACTAATTGTGTGGCCTGCACATTGTATAGGACCTGTGCTTTCTCGTCTACAAGATGAGGATGACAATACCTCCTTCGTAGGGTTGAGGTGAAGATGAAATGAGATGGTTCGCACAGGTTTCCTGGCATATGGTGGACATTCACGGCGTTGGTGCTGCGGTCACAAGACAGGGACCGACAGTGCCTTCAGTGAGTGTGGGGCTGACTGTGTGAAGGTGGGAATATCCAGTTGGGCTAGTGACTGGACTAGTAAAGGAGTCGAGACTTGACTTGGGCGTAGCGCGCATGGAAAGCAGAACAGGAGCGTCGGGGCAAGAAAAGAAGAGGCGTGAGGTTGCTGATGGCAGCTGAAAGCAGGTCCCAACTGTTGCTGCTGACTGGTCCTCGTGCTCAGTTTACCCACCCCTGGAACCCAATATGGAACCTTGCTCTGTTCCATTATGTTATAGTATAAAGCTGTAAAGCTAGGTAAAAAGCAAGTCTGTTTCAACCTTCCGACTCTCTAAGAAAGTAATAACCCTGCTCTCTATTGTTTCTCCCAGATCTTTTAATGTTGTGCTTTGGTGAATGGGGGTGGGGGTGAAGATCAAAGCCAATTCTTGCTGAACCCAGCCTCATCCTGGGTATGGGGCTAAGCTCTCATGCCATCCTGTGACTGTTCCCGAGGAGGGGCTCCTAATACCAGGGCGCGGGCAAAGAGGGGGCTCATACAACATTGCATCTTAGACAGTTTCTCTTCATTTCTCACAGTTTCTGTAGGTCAGAAGTCAGCTGGGTTTTCTCCTCAAGCTCTTACAAGGCCAAAGTCAAGATGTCAGCCAGCCTGAGCTTGGGGCCCCTTTTCCAGTTTTTCTGCACTGGCAGATTTCTGTTCCTTGCAGCTGTAGGACTGGGGTCCCAGTTCCTAGCTGGCTGTACTTGAGGCTGCCCACGTTCCTTGTTCCCTCCCCTCCATCCTCCGACCAGCAAGGGCCCATCAGATCCTTCTCGTGCTTTGAATCCCTGGCTTTCTTTTCTGCTACCAGCCAGAGAAAACTCTCCTTTTAAAGGATTCGTGTCATTGGATTAGGCCTACCTGGCTCCTCTCAGTTCTGCATAATTGTAAGAGCGGAGGTCTCCTCATACTCCCGGTTTCACTCACACTCAAAGGGGAGGGCATTGTACACAAGCGAGAGTCACTTTCAGAATTCCGCTTACCACAGGTCGTTTGGTTGAATAAAAAGTTCTAAACTGGTATTTATTTTCCTATAGAATTTTGGACAAATGACTCCATTATCTTAGCGTTTAAAAATATAGTCGAGAAATCCTGTGCCATTGGGAATCCCAGTCATGCATATCCTGTCAGTATTCTCTCTCTAGCAAATTTAGATTTTAGAATTTCACTCGCATTTGCCTCCGTGGGGTTCTCTTTTTTTGCTTTCATTGTACTGCTGGGCACTTGGTGGACTCTTTTAACCCCGTTCTCTGATGAAAAACCTCACGTCTTCTGCCAGAGTGAAGAAGGAGTAGGTGCCTGGACGCTTACATTGGGAAGGCCATCTGGGGGCTGACTTGTAACCCATTCAACCAGCCCCCCTCTGGTAACCACCTGCCCGTCCTCCAAGGGGCCTGGTGCCTCTGATTCCCCAGCTTTTCCCTGTCTGTCCTGGGAAGCAGTGTGTTTACTCATTTGCATTTGCAAGTACTTGAAATATCAGCTTGTCCTTTCCCTTCACCCAGCCACCCCTTCTCCATTTGCTGAAAACAGCGACATCTCCACCTGTTATTTTCTCTTCTCCTGCTTGCTTTAGCATTGTAGGTTTAACACCGTTTCAAGTTTCTTTAATAACTTTTTTGGGGGGAGGGCAGGAGAATTGGATAAGAACAGAAATGAATCCCTCTTTCATTCTCCCATCTTGCTTCAGAAATTCTGCCTTTGATTGTTTAATCATGATTATTTATCTTGCTTTCACTATAAAATTCAGTTTTGTGACACAGAGGACCAGGTTACAACATAGTTCTTTTTAAAGTCAACATGTAAATGTATATTCCATGTGCAACAGTGGACTAATAAATGTTGGGAAACCAGTCAAGAAAGGCAGTCTGTGGTCTCAGGACGCTTCCAGTCCTGTTGATGTTGAAGAACACAAAGGAACACAGAGGAAAAAAAATGGAGGGAAAACCTAAATGCCCAGCAGTGGGAACATGCTCTGGACTATAATGTTAAGTGAAAATGGGATATAAACTGTTTAGTATGATTTCATTTATACAGGAAAAAAATAGAAATGTGTGTAGAAAAAATTAAGAGAAAATGAAAACCCTAATTAACAGTGATTTTTATCCTCCTAGATTGTGGGATTTGGGTAATTTTAAAAGAAAAGTACCTATAATTAGGATTCCCTTTTCGCCTTATTTTCTTCAATTGCCATATTAACTAGCATCTACTTATGTTAATGCTTCTTTGTTTGCCTCCCCATTAATTGTCTACTAGAATATTTTGGAGAGGAGTAGGTATTTGTATGATGGTGTAAAACTTAGGCCAGAGTAAAACCACTGACTGGATAACTTGATTAATTATCCCTGCACTCTTGCCTTTACCGAACGGTTTCAACACCAGAAATTTAGCCACTGCTTCCCATTTTCCCCGTTATTTCTTATTGCCAAAGTAAGTCTTCTATTCTTTAAAAAAGCCAAGAAATGATGAAGAGTACAATAGTCTTATATACATGTTGATGAACTACACTTTTAATAGAGGCATTTGTCTCAAAAGCATGTTAATGGACAAATAACTAGAATGCTGTATCATTTCTTGGGATTTTCATTGATTTGGGGAGCTAGAATGTTGCTGATAAAATGCATGACTATTTTACATGTAACTACTTGGAAGGCTGAGCGGGGAGCCAGTGAGCCAGCTACTATTGTGTAACTCTGCCAGGAACCAGGAAACAAGCACAAACATTGTATAACGCTGGTGTCATTGAAAACGTGTGCCATGTGGACTGTGAGATCCAGTCTCGGAAAATAGAGTAGAAAGTTATGAAATGGTTCAGATTCTTTGAATTACTACAGCAGAAAAACTTTTTATGGAAATTGTCACACATAGGATGTATTTAAGAAGCAATTTTCCCGATTTTCAGAGAGATTTCATAAGGAAGGTGTTACACAAGGGAGGCACACCTACTTATAGGGTCTTGTTTGTTTTTAACTTATTCTGATTTACAGAATTTTTTTCTCTTTAGGATTCATATTAACAAAGATTTTGATTGGGAGCATGTGAATTTTATCCTAAGTTAGCAAGAAATCATAATTTTTAAAATCATAGCAAATTCATCACAAAATAATTCACATTTAGGATGCCATATTAATCTTTAAAATTATTTCTTAAAATCGTGCTTCATAAAGTAGTAGTGTATATAAATATTTATAATTTCTTTCAGCAGGCTTATGGAAACTTTCCACATGTTCAGTTTTTTTTTTTTTTAAACCCAGACCAATCATCCCAAAACAAATTTTTAGCTTGCACATCTAAAGTTACTAAGATCCATTGCATTTGATTATAATTTACTTAAGAATGCTTCATATTATAAAACCTATTTTCTTTATGAGGATTTACTTAGACATATAATGTCAATGATATTATTAAAGGTATTTGTAATGGAGTTTAAATACTATAACACTTAATGTATATCCTTAAGGTAAAGAAAAAAAAGTACTAGAAGAAGCAAAATTTTAAAACAAATAAAAACATTCTTGGAGTGTTTCCAAACCTAAGCATAGTCCATGCCACAAAAGTAAGAAGTCTTTTTGAATGAAGTTAATTACCCACAGGGTGCATGTTGGTCACGCTTTAAAATTCTTATAAAAACAAAGAAATTAATTATCCAGTATAAAAACGAGTCATACTCTTTCTGGCAACCATTCAATTAACTTTTTAGTGCTTGCTACTTAATGTTGTTTTTGACCAACCAACCATTGAAAACTACTTTCCTTTGAAATTGGGCTTGAGTGGAAAACAGTGTTGCATGTAGCTGTTTCGATGGCCGGTTCCATTGGATCGTCAGCGTCTTTCCCGTGATCTGTGAATTCGGGGGGTCGTTACACTTTAGACTCACCGTGAGGCTTGCATGGAGCCCAGTTATTTTGTGTGTTTAGTGTTTAACAGAGTTAACCTCTCTAATCTATTGGGAATAATCAGGAAAATTCCTAAATTAGTATTTCATATTAGAACATTCCAAAAATGTCATAGCATTAAAAAATTTTCCATCTGATCAACTAAAGCTGGTAACAGTTACATTTAATTTTTTTTCCAGATAATAAGTGCTTGCATTGCTTTTCTTTTTGATATTTTGACTGATAAATACCTTTTGTTTTTAAAAGCTATATTGCAAATTTGATAATTTTAACAATTTGCCACATTGGCTTTTTTCTTTGAACACACAGACAGGTACGTGTGCACACATACACACTCACTCACACGCACACACACACACAGAGCCAGGCTTTATTTTCTGAACCATTTGAGAGTGATTGCAGATATTATGACACTCATGCCCTGTATATTGATACTTCAGCATGTTTTTCCTAAGAACAAAGACATTTCTCCTACATAACCACAAATTAATACACTTAGGAATTTAACATTGATGCAATATTATTGTCCAATATTCTGTTTTCCCAATAATGTTATTTGTAGCTATCTTTTTTACCCCTCAATTCAGGATCCAGTCAGAGATCACACACTGTATTTTAGTCTCTGTATTTAAATTCTATCTTTTTAGTCTCTGACAATCTCTTAGCCTTTTTTCCTCTTAAATCTTTTACTGTAGTGATATTATTGAAGAGTCCAGGCCAATGTGGATTGTTTCCTCATGATTAAATTCAGATGGAAACATTTTGGCAAGGATACTTCATAGATGATGTTGATTCCTTTTCAGTGTGTTACATCAGAAGATGTATAATGTCTGTTTATCCAGTTTGGGGTTTTTTGGTAATGATGCCGGATGCTCTTCATTGTAAAGGTAACTTTCCCCTGATGAGTGTTAGGGGGAAGAGTCTAAGACTGTGTGAATATTCTGTTCCTCAGCATTCATTTAGCATTCATTGATGATTATTGCTTAATCAGTTATTATAATAGTGGTTGTAAGGGTTGATTTTCTGTTGTTTTCATTTCTTCTGCATTGGAATTCTGTCCCTCTCCCACTTTTATCCCCCTTTAAGTTATTAGGCAGGACACAGGATTCTTTTTTTATTCGATGTGTAATACTCTGTTCCTGTCATTATAGCTCTATGCAGTCGGCCCTCCATATCTGCGGGATCCACATGCGGGGATCCAACCAACCAAAGATTGAAAATACTTGGGGAAAATTTTTTTAGAAAGTCCCAAAAAAACAAAATTTGAATTAGCTGTACACTGGCATCTATTTACATAGCATTTACATCGTGCTAGGTAATGTAAGTAATCAGAGATGTTGTAAAGCATAGGAGGAGGTAGATTATGTGCAAGTACTGTGCCATTTTATATAAGGGACTTGAGCATCTGCAGATTTTGGAGATGGGGGATGGGAGGTGGTTCTGGAACCAGTTCCCCTCAGATACCAAGAGATGACTGTATATCTTCTTCCCCTGTGAGCGTTAGAGTTTGAGGCCCCTGAGGTAGACAGTCCAGAGCTGACACCTGTCAGGTGAGGTGATAGTTGGGAAGAGGAAACGGTGACAAGTGCGCCCTCAGAGAAGTGGGAGAGTCGAGAGAAGCGTGTGGTTTGGGGGGAGCCAGTGATTTTGGTAGAGTTTTTCCTAATTTTAACTCAAAGCATTGATTATTTTCTCTCTTTTAGACAGTATCTGTTTATCTTCATATACAATGAAAATATAAGTATCCCTTATGGTCCAAATTCATTCACATTTTGAATTTTGTTAGAAAGAGTTCATATAGCTAGAGATGCTTGTGTTGCAGTCTATTTTTGAATGTTTTTATGAAGTTTACAACTCAAGGGGTAAAAATATTGCAAGGCAATAACATTACTTTAGAAACTTAAAATTATGCAAAGATTCTGCCTTATAGAGTTTGTACTTTTAAAAATTGTGGTAAATGCTCCAATTTTAGGCAGAAAGTTATATTCCAAAAGTTTTTGGCAACCGCTAATCAGGCAAAAGGGAATTTAATAGGATGGCGTTTAGTGAACTACATCACAGGTCATTAAAGATGCTCCCAGGATAGGAGCTGATGCTCTGAAGAGACTCTTCTTTGGCCGCTTGCGTGCTTTAGAGTATATACATTATGCTGCTTCTCTGGTTGTCTAATTCTTTTCCCCCAGCTCTCCTTTAATTTTTCCTGCTGAAGTTATTGTTTCATGGTGTCTTGTCTTTAATTTGAATATCAGATGGTAACATTCCTCTCCATTGCTGGCACATAACCAAGAAGTAGAAAAAGCAAGATATCTGATAATGCCCGTGGTTAAGTAGAGCAGGGTTGGATTCGTCGGTACCCCTTCTGACAGAGCTAGCAGAGACAGGTTGTAACCACAGCTACGCGATTCTTATTCAAAGCAGAAACCTTATGTTTGCCGATTAAGATTACCATTCTGAAGTTCTCTTCTCCTTTCAGAGGTAAACTTTGAAAAAAACCAGTAAAATTTGGAAGGATTTAGGAAGGTGGCTGTTTTGGGAAAACTTAAAGATTTCTGCTGAGTTGCTTTTAATTTGCCCTATGGAACCAGGATGGCACCAACAAAAACATGGTATTCTTTTGTGGCTTTCTTATAGCTGTTGACACCCCTAACCTAATAGCATCTTTCGTATCTGACACTGCACACGTGAAGTCTAGCCTTTCTGACACTCTGGACTTTCTCCCGTGCATCTTGGGCTGGAATTTAGGTGACTGTCCTTGGGCAAACAGTGTTCATTGGGCCAACTGGCTTAGCCTTCTGTAGACTCAAATAGCTTGAATAACTGTTAGCAATCTTTGTGCTCTGAACCCCAGGCTCTGGCACATGCAGGGCACCACCAGTGCACACGGAAGCTCTGGGGTTAAAGCCGAGGTACATCCACATCTCCGGTCGGTCGTGGTGTTGTTGCCTTAGCACTCGGAGCACCAGGAGACCCAGCGGTCCTTCAGGAGGTCTGGCACTGAGACCTGACTTAGAGCACAGAATTATCATGCTCGTGAGATGGATCTAAATCCAGCGTTTCCCAAAGTGTGAGGTGCACATCCCTGCTGGCAAACAAGGTGATGTTAGGTGACAAATTAGCGTTTAAGTTTATTTTTTGTATTTTAACGTATACTACAAAAACATAATTAACACAAGGATCTGGTGATTTCACAGGTATTATTGTTTAGAACAAGGGTAAAGTGGGATATAAGTTAAAAATTAGCTGAATTTTAAGAGAAATAAAGGGATAATAATCCACACTTTATGCTAATATTGCAAAAAAAAATGGTAAAGGTAATATACAAATGCCAGAAGTTTGGGAAATACTGCCTCTGTTGAACCACAGAAAGAAAAATGAAAAGTGAAATGTCTTTCCCAAAGTTAGGTGGATGATTTGTAGTATAGCCTTGTAGTGTCTTATCTTTTGTATTGCCTTTTATTTGCTAATTATACCTCAGGAGAAAAAATACAGTACATTACTAGTACTGCCTGTTTTTTCAGAGTGCTGCTGTTTCAGACAGCCTGTCAGGTTTCTGTCTGTCTCTCTTCATAAAGGGAATACTAGTTTTCTGTTCCCCACACTTTATACATGTTGTTGTGTTCTGCTTGCTGTACTGTTTAAATTAGAAAATGGATTGCAATCAGCCTGACCCCTGGTTGAATATCTTCTTAATACCAACTCCTTTTCTTTTTCCAGAATATTCAGCATGTTAATTATTTTTTGTTAGTTTGGGTATATGGGTGGTTGTTTTAGTTTTTTGTTACTTTGGGGAGAATAGGATTTTCTTAGAACTTAGTACGTTTAGTTTATCACTGGCTTGCTTTCTAAAAGGGTTATAAGTCTACATTAGAAAAAAAATAAAACACAAATCAAACTGTATTAATTAAAGATAAGGTTAAGCTGCAGTCATAAAAAGGCCAAATAAACAGTGGCTTCAATAAGACAGGAGTTCAGTCCTGCAGCTACCAATGTGGCTGGTCTAGGCTTGCAAGACAGCTGTCTTCCCCGAAGTCCTTCAGGGACTTGGGTTTTGCCATCGCCTTGCTGAGCTGTCCCCTAGGAGAATTGTCCCAGTCTACTTGGGGGAAGCAGAGTTACTGCCAGCTGGGTGTCCCCGAATCCAACGAGGCTGTTTTGACTTGGAGATGACCCACAGTAACATGCTGCCATTCATACCCACTCGGCTCTCCTCTGGCACACGCCATACCTGGGTTCGAGGGAGGCTGCGAAATGGCATCTCTAGCTGGACCACCCGGGAAGAAGCTGAGAACTAAATTGTAAGGGACAGTTAGAGCAGTTTCCATGTTCATCTTTTTAATACATTTATCTCCCAGGTAAGCTTTTTCATTAAAGAGGAGGTTCTGTGTCTTAGTTTGAAAGCTGCTATTATAATAATGTGGAACCGTGAAAGGTTTTTGGCAAGAAGGCAGAATGATTAGATTTGTATTTTAGAAAGAACATTCTTAAGGCAGTGTGGAGGTTGGACTGAAGCTGGAAAAGACTGCAGGGAGGGAACTAGTGCAGTGAGTTCTGCAATAATCAGCAAAAGTTGGTGGAGACTTAAACTAAGTCAGTGGCAACAGGAATAGACAGAAGGCGATCGGTTCAAGAGATGCTTAGGAGTTAGAAATACTAATGATGCACAGTCATCTCTAGGGTTTGCCCTGTGCCCACACGTGTTGATGATTCCCCTTCAAAGCCTTTATTCCCGTTTCCAACCTGGCTTTAATTCCATTGTTCCCTTTCTTCCCCGTCCCCATCCCCTCTGTATATAAATAGACATATACTTTTTTTTTTTTTCAAAGCAGGTGCCACAAATTCATGCCTTCCAGTACCAGGAATTAATGAAAATGATGAAAGAGCCTGGGGGTCGGGGCGGAACCTTTGAACTGGAGGGCACCTTTCCTGTCGCAAGTGGGTGGCCTGGGCGGCTGCTGCTTATTAGCCCAGCTGATTATCCTCGGGCAGGAATGCAAGCTCTACGTTGCCAGGTTTTTCAGTTTTAAAAGCAGAAACCTGAAATGTCCTGATTTTTAGATGTTGGTAACTTTAAATACTCTAAATTCTAACAATAGCTGTTTCATGGGGTGGCCACAAAGATGAAACGGGTTCATAAATAAAAAGATCTTAGAATAGTACCTAACACCTTGTGTCACCTGGACATCATCATTGTCTGCATCCCCATCTTCACGTCCCCCTTCTCTCCTACTTCTGCGGTACTGAGAGCTGCTAAAAAAAAGTAACAGTAAAGCATCCAGGCTACTCCATGCTTCCAGAGTCACAGAGCACATAATGAGACAGAAGGGACTATCAGACATTTTTCAAGCCACGGAACCCTTTCTTCGACAAATGCTTACATGGAAACCTGGTATGTAAGAAGGATTAATTTGGATGTGCTCTGTTTGAAGTGTTTATGGGGAACTGAATAGAGCAGTGGTTCTTCAACTTTAGTTTAGGTCAGAATCACTTAGAAGGCTTATTATAGCACAGATTTCTGGGCCCTAACCCCAGAGTTTCTGAGCCGGCGGGTCTGGGATGGGCCCAAGAATGTTCTCTTCTAACAAGTTCCCAAGAGACGGTGCTGTGGCTCGTGGTGTTGGAGGGGGACCACACTGAGAACTACGCTTAGAGGGTGCGTGCGGTACCTCAGGAGACTTGCTTTGAAAGGAAAAGAATCTGAGGAGGCATGTTACTTCTCAGCCAGGGCTGTGGCCGTCCCCTCTTCCTTGGATGCCTGTTGTCCAGAATGTGTTCAGTGGTCTTGACAAAGCCTGGTCCACTGGCCAGCAGCAGCAGCAGCATCTGGAGCTTTTTAGAAATTCAAGTTCAAGGGCACCATTCCAGACCTGCTGAACCAGAATCTCTTGGGAGCCCAGGGTCTGTGTTTTTTAAAAGCTTTCTGGTTGATTCTTTTACATGCCGAAGTTTGAGAACTGCTGGCCCTACTCAGGAGTGGGGAACAGCTTATAAAATGCCCGTGGGTAGAACTCTGTTCACCACTTCCACGACTTGGCCTCCACCACGGTCTACCCCTCAGAGCAGCGCTTGTGTTAAATGAACGGCCCTGACTCCCCCAGGAGCTTCCGTGCCTTCACTGTTCCGGTGTCATTGGCTAAACTGCTGCATCAGTTCACAACTTAATTTCAAAAAATGATTCAAATTGTAGGAAATGAGATGGGATGACAAGCCAGTTATGTAGAAAGGGTGATGAATTAAATTTTAGAAATATTATTTGTGGTTGATGGCTGCAAATTTAGGGCAAAAGGAAACTAACATCGTTTATTAGTCTAACATATGCCAGATGCTTTACTAGCCCCATTTAATTCTCATAACAGCGAAGAGAATTAACCACTGCAAAGCAGGTAAGGGTATCTTCATTTGCAAGAAGAGGAATCAACTAGGAATTGGCAGAGGCAGGATTTGAACCCAGGTATTTATGGCACTTAAAACCTATGCTCTCGGCACTCTGAGCTCCCAGAGCCCTTAATCTCCTCCTTATGCTGAGCACTTACAATTTGTAACCACAGAATTTTTCCTGCTTTATTTGGCAGGACCTATCTAATAAAAATCTAATGTATAGTATGATGTGTTGCAAATAGGCAGCACTAACTACTGCAGCAAAAACATTCCTAAATATCAGGCCTTTTGAAATTACTTCTATATTTTATAAATTTTAAACATGTTTCTGAGTATAATAATTCAGTTAAAATTACTTTTCAGGAACATTAACCTAACTGCCAACCAAAAGCTAGGAATAATTTGGTGGATTCTGACCTGAATTTAAATATCTGTTTGTATATGGACTCATGAGCCAGGCCAGAATTTTAAAAATATATAGCAATAAGTTCAAACCAGGAATAATGCATACTTTCTTATGTGGGACATAATTTTCATTCATCCTGCAGATATGTGTTGTTGGACTTACACAGTGTACTTAAAATCTTTCCTTTTGTTGCCAACATTTTTAATTTAGATAAGTTTTCCACACCAAATAACTGGTTTTTAGATCTTTCCTTAAAATTTGGAAGATTTGGGAACACTGAGCTTCTGTCCCTAATGGCCCCAATGACCTGGAGCAGAGACTCTCCTCTCTAGTATGCTCTGTGGCGCCTTCATGTGGTATATCCAGCTTGCTTTACTTGTAGACCACACTTTCCTGGCCCCTCAAACATCTGGGTTTGGGACCCCTACTTTAAACAATGCCTAGGCTATTACAAGGAATCACATTCACTCTAATAATTTTGTCATCCAGAATTCTGAAATCAGAATTATTAGTGATTTACGTATTCTTTTTATGTACATTTGTTTCGGGAGCGCTTCCTTATATGTGGTAGGAAAGATATTGTTCTCATTACCTCATCATTCAGGAAACGTGTGTCTTTGAGGAATTGAAATGGAAAAATAAAGAGCCCGTAGATGCAATAAAATTTGAACTTGAGTTTATCTATGAGAACCAAGTACAATTAGGAGAAAAATTCTTAAATGGTAATTTTTATGAGTAAGAAACAACATGGTGTAGTGGAAGAAAGGAACAACAATTTGGGATACTTTTGTTCTGGGACTCATTAGTTTTATAAGTTCAGTAACTTTAGTAGATCTTGATTTCATCTGTAAATTAAGACTGAATGACCTAACCCTTCCAGGTATGGAAGTTACGGTTTTCTTAAATTTGGAAATACATGGTCATTCTGAGGGAAAAATCTACCTTCGGCTATCTTTGGGTATTAGCAGGTACACCAGTCAGAAACTTGAGCAGACAGTGGAGTTAATACAAGTAGATGAGCTAACATTTTCCCCCCCAGTCCAAATCCCATCGAGCAGTTACTTGCCAGTGGCTTGATCTGTCAGCCCAGGTCCTCTGACCTGAACAAATACTCACTGGGGAGTGAACTGCATCCAGGTGCTTTTCTGTTTCTTTCTGAATTGGACCTCAGGATGCCCTCTGCTAGTTACTTTCACCTATTGGGTTTTTAAATAGAAATGAAATAAGAGTAAATAAGGGGTTTCTTTTAAATGCGGGTTAAAGGTGAGAATGTCGCACAGCACTACTTAAGCTATTTGTCCCTGCTGCTCCCGGCAATACCTGCCATCCTTTTTCTACCTCTTTCTCTCAGAAATAATGGAAAGAGAGAAATCAGAAGCACTTCCCACTTCTAAAAGGCTGCCAAGCCAGTTATGCCATAGGTTTTAAGATTAGTGTTTAAAATCCTTTTCAGTGAGGAACTCACCACCCAATTTTCAAACCTATGTGTATAAATGCATCTTCTCCATCTTCATCTTCCAAAGAGTCTTCCTTGCCTCTTACTTTCAATTCCTCAACAACACACGGTTGACCCTATGCCAGGGACACTCTTCCTCCCTCTCTTCAAATCATCCCAGTGACGGATTGTGACAATACTAAAAGTGGGACAACCAGACATATGTGCCTCTAGTGTGACGCAACAGGAAGCACACTGCATCACCCATGAAGGGCTCTTGCCGAGCAAATTGAATTTGAATGTAATTAAGACTGTAGATCCAGCTACATGCTTATCGGAAAAACAGAGGGTAGAGGAACAAGTGAAACAGTACCATGAGGAGGGGAGCAGCTGAGCCCAGAGTGGGACATTCTGCCAAACAAACGACCCAGCAAATGAACAGCATGAAAAGGAGAGGAAGGCGAACTGTTATTGCTCAAAAGAGACTTAGGGTCATAGCAGCTAATTGCAATGCATGGTCGTGTTTTAGATGCTGATCAAAGAAACCAACTACAAAAACACATGTTTGCAATTTTTGAGGAAATTTGAATATGAACCATGCATTTAAATTCTTATTAATTTTGCTGGGTGTGATAATGGCAGTGTGGTTATACATACTTCTTAAATGTCTTTTCTATTAGAGATACATATGGAAGTATCAATATTTACTGGTGAAGTAACATAATGTCCGAGATTTGCATTAAAATACACAGGGGAGAAGGGAGGTAAAATACACTGGTCAGTTCCTCGTCCTTTCGGTCTTGGCTTAACGTTACCTCCTTGGGCATCCTTGGCCAGAGCGGGTGTCTGCCCCATCCCATTATTTTTGGTCATGTTGTTTATTTCACAGCATTTATCATAAGCGGTAATTAAGAGTTTGTGTTTATTTACTTATTGTCCTTCTTGCCCCCAGACTATAGACTCCAGAAGGACAGGGACCATCTGTGGTTCACCACTGTATACTCAGAAACTAGCACACTGTGTGGCACTTGGTAGGCAGTCAGTGAATACATATCAAAAGAATAAATGAAAGAAAATCTGATTTCATACAATGTTTGCATTTGAGTGTTTCCAAATTTGGACTTGCACTGTAGTTTGTTATAGTCTATTGTAAATGTCTAAAGCCTCTTTGCTTACCTTTTTTTGGTGAGGGTGGGGAGAGGCAGTAAGTGCTGCCTAAGCTTTTGTACTTAAGAACTCAAATATGAGATAAATATAGACATTTTAAGTAGAGTCTTTTTAATAGTGGGCACCTTGTCGTTAGCATTGAAAGTGGAGCAAAAACTTTATTGTTAAATCATTGACCCATTAGTCCTTTCCATATATATGATAAACATGTCTTTGCAACACGTACCTATCGTAGCTATGTATCTCACGCTTTCCCCACTCCTTGGCGCTTTCATGAGAAGAACCCTGTTGCTCTTCCCTTTGCTCTCACTTTCCTACAGGAGGCTGAATTCCTGTTAGAGTTTAGGAAGAGGACTTTTTAGGCTCCTAAAGAACTATGTCATCCTGAGTTTAACACGGTGTAGCTTTTAAAGCCCCAGTCTCGTTAAGAGTCTAAACGGTCTGCTGTATCTGTTGTATCTAAATGAGTGACTGGTTTGTAAATTGTTTCAGTGTAGTTCTTTCACTTAACCCCAAAGTGTTTAGTTTGGATGCTACCCAGTAGTTACTTGTTAAAGTACTACACAGAATAGAAACCTTGTTTTCAGCCAGGTAGCTAGTTTCCTTTGTTAATGGATTATTACATTATGTCTTTGTCTTCAGGTAATTAATGTAGGTATTCCAATTTTGACCGTGTTTTTAAGTTGCATATACACAGAAACTAAGTGTGGAATATTCAAAAAATTTTTAAAGGTTTTTTGTTATGGAAAATTTCAACCATATACAAAAGTAGAATAGTGTAATTAATTAATTTCATGTAACCATCACTCAGCTTCAACTCCCATCAGCTTCATATGTGGATCTTAACTATAAAATGTGATAAATATAAGAAGTTAATTAATTTTAAGAATATAAGAACTGGATTAATTCTAAAAATATCAGTGTATCTGTTGTTAATATCTACATGTATCTCAATTTTAGTAGAGTTTGTTTTAATAACGAACACCACATCTATTACGTAATTTTCTATTTAACATAACCTCCCAGCTAGCTGAGCTTGTAAAAAGCATGTCTTTCCTATCAGGTGAGATTTTAAAGTATGCAGATTTAATCTGTAAATCCCAGTTTAACTGCAATTAAAGGAATCTTTTAAAAACTCAGTTTTATTTTTGTGTTTATAAATTTGAACTGTCATGTATCTTGTTGCTTTAAACCAACCCAAGAGTGTATATAGTTCTCTTTTTTTCAATACTGGTGCCTTATCTATTTTGTTTACTATTTGAGGTATATCCTTTATCTTAAAGCATAATGAATAATTTTGAAGTAAGTTAATGGACTGACAAAAAGTAACTGAATTGGGCTTATACTTATTTAGCTAATTTTCTTGAGAAATATAGGCAGTATGTTGTATCTTATTAATTTATTTATTTATTTTATTTTTTTTGGCTGTGTTGGGTCTTCGTTTCTGTGCGAGGGCTTTCTCTAGTTGCGGCGAGCAGGGACCACTCTTCATTGCGGTGCACGGGCCTCTCACTGTCGCGGCCTTTCTTGTTGCGGAGCACAAGCTCCAGACACGCAGGCTCAGTAGTTGTGGCTCACGGGCCCAGTTGCTCCGCGGCATGTGGGATCTTCCCAGGCCAGGGCTCGAACCTGTGTCCCCTGCTTCGGCAGGCAGGTGCTCAACCACTGCGCCACCAGGGAAGCCCCAGTATGTTGTATCTTAGAAAGAACTTAGGCTTCAGAATGATAGGGACCTGGGTTTGAAGCCTCTCTGCTACTTACTAGGTTCATTCATTCAACAGATATTCATTGCATACCTCCTATGTGCTCTACACACATAAGCTCATTTTTTGACATGGGAAGTATATACATCAATATATATACATCAGTGCACAAAACAAACAGGGTAAATCCTCTAGTTGTGCCCGCATTTTAGTTGGGGAGACAGACAATATAAAAATAACTGAATAAACATTTGACAAAATTTCAGATAGTAGTAAGTACTGTGAAAAAAATAAAGCAAGGAAGGAAAGAGAGTGAGGATGGGGAATCAGGAGAGGCGGTACTTTGGGTGGAGCAGTCAGGGTGGCATCAGAGCAAACCTGATAAAAAAAAAAATCCAGGTGGATGTTCCCCCCACCAACCTTGTGTATATTTTAGGTAAAACTATTTCAAGCAGCGGGTGCAGCAAGTACACATGCTCTCACACAGAAGCAGGCTTCACATTTTCTAGGAATAACAAGGTAGTCTGTGGCAGCACAGGGCCTGGAGAAGATGGTAGGAAATGAGCGTGGAGAGGTACGGGGATTTGAGAGGCTGGTAGGCCTTGGTATAGAAGAGTTTGGATCTGTTCTAATGTAAAGGCAGTTTTCATCAAGGGAGGGGCATGATCTAACCTGTGCTTGACAAGCCCCCTGTGGCTGCAGTTTCCATCAAGGGAGGGGCGTGATCTAACCTGTGCTTGACAAGCCCCCTGTGGCTGCAGTTTTCATCAAGGGAGGGGCGTGATCTAGTCTGTGCTTGACAAGCCCCCTGTGGCTGCTCGTTGGGAGACTAGCAGGCAGGGGTCGGGCTAGGAGCCTGTTACCAGGCAGCGGGAGAGTTGGTTTGCGTTACAGAGGTGGCGCTGGAGGCGCTGGCACAGGGACTCGATAATGGATGGGGTGTGGGGTGTGGGGAGAGGAGAAGGCGCAGATGCCAGTGAGGAAAAAGGCAGTTAAGAAGGAAATACTTTTGAGAAGTTACATAAGATGAAAACTGAAAATGGCCCAGTGGATTTGGCAGGATAGAGGCCGCTGTTGGCCTCGACGAGAGCAGTTTCGGGGGAGGGTTGGGGCTGAAAGTCTGACTGGAGGGGGTTGCAGAGCAGACGGGAGGTGAGCAGTGGAGACAGCGAGCAGGGCAGCGTCAAAGCGTGTAGACAGGACAGAGCAGACACGTGGGAGAGTGGCGGGGCCAAGGAAGGGTCTTGGGTTAGTCTAGTTCTGCTTTTCAGATTGGAGATGGCATGGTGTCTGCTACTAGGAAGGATCCGCTTGAGAGGAGTCAGCTGACGGGTACAAGGGAGCCTCAGTGCAGGAGCGGAGTCCCTGAGTAAACCGGCCAGTAGAGGAGCAGCAGGCAGTGCCGGTTGCTTCCACTGGAGACACAAGCAAAGTAAGAGGCCGTTAAGGGCCGAGAGGGAGAGGGGGAGAAGGGGGACGTTGGCAGTTTGATTAGAGAGGAGAAGCGTGAAACAGTCTCCAAGAAAGAGAGGAGAGAGAATTATCTAGAGAAGTGTAGGATTGCCAGGCAGTGCTCTGGGCCCATTTGAAATGCATGTTTCTGTGTTCAGAGAGTCCAGATTTAGCCAGTTGGGTAGAGACTTCGGGTAAGTGAAGAGCTGGATTTCACCAGGACTGGGATTTGGCCAGGTCTGTACCATGATGGAAGAGAGGGGCAAGATTGCCGAGAGACTGCAGCGTGATTTAGGTTTGGTCTGAGGTGTGCAGCCTGGGAAAAGATGGGGGCTGAGAGCACGGGGGGTGTTGGGTGCCGAATCTGTAGTTGGTCAGGCTCTGTGATTGTCCTCCTGCTACAGACAAGGCTCCGGTGGTCAGGCAACATGCCCGCCAGGAAGGGGTGCACGGAGTTCAGCTCTTGGCTTTCAGCCTTTGAAACCACTACACTGATGTTGTTTGGGTCACTTGGGTAGAGGTGGAGAGAACAGGAAACTGGGGACTAGAATCTTCCAGAAACGAAGAGGACTAACTCCTTGGGCCAAAGATGAGCACTACAAGGAGAGTGGTAGCGATGGTACCTGATGGTGTGCGCGTCACAGGGAGCGTGGCAGAGGGGGAGGATGGTCGAGAAGCAAAATGAAGAGCACAAAGGGACTAACGCCACCTCGGGACAGCTTGGCATGTGGTACATGGGAGAGAAAATGGCGCCAGTGGAGGGGCTGTCATGGAAGTAGTATCCTCTGAGGTTTCACAGACGGTGAAAGGAAGCCTTTGCAGAAGACCCTGGACACACAGGTTGTGAGTTTCGGAGGCAGAGTCTGGGCAGATGGGGCTGGAGAGCCACGCGGGAGTGAGGAGCCTGGTGATGATGGCTGGGCAGCCTGGGAGGCTTAGCTTCTGCGATGAGAGGAGACTGCGGTAATCGGGGGTGTCCAGTGAGGTATCAGCCTTGCTTTCCTCTGAGCAGTCATGGCTGCTCTGTGATAGGCCCCTCCTGGGGTTTGCCTTTTCTACACCTTGCGGCAGCGAGGTAGGCAGTATTGAGCCTGGGAGGGGCGGCCCCACCAAGAACTCAGGGGTCCTTGCTTCCCTCTCGCAGAGTGCGCGGTCCTGCGGTTACTTGGATTAACTGTACACGTGAGCAAGTCACATGGCCTTCCCAAGCCTCAGTGTTGTCACCTGTAAAACGGAGATATGTCCAGGCTTGCAGGTATTTAAGATTTAGAGATAATGTATATGTAGAACCCCAGTAGGGTCTGGGGATATAGCAGATGCTTCATGACATTTCCCCCCAATATGTACATAGAAAGGTATATATATATAAAATGCTTGGGTCATTTGTTGGGTTTTCTCCCCCACTAGATGAATGCTGTGGGAATTGTGTGATCCCAATCTCTGTTTATAATGTTGAGGTTTTCATGCTGTCCATTTTGTTCTGAGATATAAATGATAAAATGTATTTCTAGCGGTCTTATCCGCAGTAAAGTCATATTGATTTTTGTGTAGCATATAATGAAATAGAAAATAATCTCCTGGTGTCTATTCTGTATTATTCATAGAAACAATTTCTAAAGAACAAGTCTGCATTTGTACAATATAAATGCCTTATCTTGTTTACTTGACATAAACTGGCATTTTTGAATTCAGAACAGAGGTAAAAAATCGCAGTTAATTGTTATCCTTCTTTAACATAATATGGCTCAACCTGAAAAGCTTTTTGATTTGCAGGTAAAACATTTCTGAAATAAAGCTTATATTTTTGCCAAATACTTAAAGGAAACTTGGTAGCACTGAAATAGAGTGAAACTGTTTTTGTCAGTTTAGAAAGTTAATAATTTTGTTAACAGTGATTTATACTGTAGCTAAAAAGCTCTTGGTAGTTTCCCAAATCTTAAAGCTAACTGACCTTGCATTTGAACCCAGCTGTAATGTAAACATTTTCTTGAGATGGTGAGGGCTAGGGCCAGACAATCTGGAGGATATTAGTGGTATTCTGTTTGAGGGAAGTTGGAATCCCCAGATAATTCTCAGGAGCCCTTTTTTAGGTCAGAAGCTGTCTTAGACATTATATATTTCTTAATTCTTTCTTGGTCTTGTTAATAATGCATACTGTTCCTCTTGGAAATCTAATTAGTAAAAGACATACCTTACGTTGAAGTAGGACGGTAAATGTAGTTTTATTTGGTAGTTTTTCTATCCTTTCCACATTATTTAGTTGCTAAAAAAAATATAGTATTCAGGCTACCGAGCTTGAGGTTACTGCCCTACTACCTTTAAAAATTCTTCTTAGTATTCGGTTACTTATCCAAAATATTTTGTTCAAAACTAAAACCTACATCAACTCCCTTTGACAGCTCCCCCCTTTTATATATAAAAAAAAAGATTTCCAAGATGTACTGAGCAGTGTTTTTCCAACTTCAGGTCATGACTCATTAATGATTGTTAAATCAGGTTAGTGGGCTGAGAACAGCATTAAAGTTTTTTTAAATAGAACTCGTCACTCATAGAGAGGTTAGGTATTGTCTCATGACACTTTTGTTGTACTTACACATAGATGTGTATGTCCGTGTAGAAGTATGAAAATGTAAAGTATTTTTTACTGTGGGCTGCTGTCAAAGTCTGGAAACATACTACAGAGAATATTTCAGGTAAAGGTTTTATAGTCTTTCTATGCAAGTTTACATTTTAAAATCTTGAGTTTTCAGCTAAATGGTCGATACTGTTGTTAGTTGAATATTTTAGAAGTTTAAAAGACAGCAAAGTTTTCTATTTTTTAAAAGTGATTTTTATTTTCTAATTCTGACATTATCATATGATCAGAAGCTGAAATTCCAGAGCTAAGCAAAAACCATGCTTCTCTTAATTCAAGAAACATTTAAGGATCTCATGCCAGGTAATAGACATATTTGAACTGTATAAGGTACAGTTTTCCATCTCCAAGAAATCACAGTCAAATTTTTGTCAAGCCTATGTTGAAATATAGATGTGTTCATATTTGTTTTATTTTTTCTCTTTAAAAATGGTGACCTCTTAATAAATTCAACTCTTCAGCATTCAAACTCAAAGGAATTTTTAAAAGGACTATTTGCCCCTGGAACCTTGTCAGATTTCTCCAGGCTCTAATTGAGTACTTCTTCCTGCTTGAATTTTTTTCTGCTTATTAAATAAACTATCATTGAACTAATGTTAATTGTTAAATGGTTTGGACTAGGTTTGTATTGGGGTCCTAATATGGTGGATATCTTTATTGCTTTTTCTGGAATCAGGGGAGGACCGATTTGTGAGTTTTAAACTTGTGCGATTTTTCCATTGTGATATTTGTACTATCTAATCTCATCCCTTAATTTCTCCAGACGTCTCTTTCCTCTTCAGTAGACTGTAAATGATAATCAAGTTGTGCTCCAAATATCAAGCAGATGCCTCAATATCTAATTTAAAATAATCTAATACTCAAATCCCCAAGACATTACAAATGACAGTGCGCTGATTAGTAAGAGGGGGGCTTGGTGTTTTTATGTCAAGTACCTTTTGGATAAAAGTACAACATAACTGAGATAATAACTGAGCCAGGCAATTAAGACTTGATTGTTGACTCAAAACAATTGTACTCTGTCCTCAAATAATCGCTTTTTAAAGCAGATGGCTAGCAATCCCTTGATCATGGTTTATTACTTAGTTATTCATGTTTCAATGTGTATTTTGACTACTTACTGCCAGTTTTATGTACTGGAACTTATAAAAGGTATTCTATTTTAAAGCAGTGTTACAGAATAATAATGCTACTCCTTGAAACATTAAGAAACCACTAGGAGTTCATTTTATCTCAGCCATATATCACTTTAGAGAAAACAAAAGCAGATTACAGTTCATAATTGGAGCACTGTATTGGTCTGCCATAAATAATAGGTTTATTAGAAAACTTGTGTCTCCTAGCTTATACATTTAAACCACTTAGTAACATTAGGTTCTTTTAATATGTATAATCTTCTATATAAGATTTCTGGTCAGCCTACCAAACAGTTAATTTCCCCATACTATCTTTATTAAAAGTTTTTTCTTTCTATGTGAGTAAACCCAAATCATTAAAATGAGCAGCTATGTTTAAATCCTATTATGATTATGACAGAAATCTCCAATAGCAAAAGAGTTCAAGTCGAAGGCTGACATTTTATATCTGTGATTCATGGTGTGTGAACAAAAATAGAGAGTCACAGGAGCAGAGTATCAGATATAATTGAAAATTGCTTTGTGTCACATCTTAAGTAATAATATATGGTTTATATGTCTGTTTATTAACCTTTTTATCATGGGTTTTGTGTGTATATGTCATGAAAATGGACCCCTGTGTACTTTGGAGGAGGGCTTTGTTTATTATCTGTAATCTGTAATGTTACTTGCATGAAAACTAATGCTAATTTTTATTTTTCCAGTGTTTACCACATCTTTATGTTGAAAGCAGTCAAAAGGAGCTTAATTATTTTCTTCTGACTTTATTTTTGAAGTTAGTAATTACTGTGTTTGCTGTATAGTAAAAACAAGTCTTTTCTTTTTTTCCTTCCACCTCTAGTTGTCACATTAGTCCCCAGTTGTCTTGATGTTCATCCTGAATTAAGTACCGTAGTTGATGCATGATGACACTTTTTTTTTTCTTTTTAGTGAAAGGGCTACTTGATTGATTGATTGATTAACTGATTTTTAATTTATTTATTTACTTATTTATTTTTGGCTGCGTCGTTGCTGTGTGCGGGCTTTCTCTAGTTGCGGCAAGCGGGGGCTACTCTTCGTTGCAGTGCGCAGGCTTCTCATTGCAGTGGTTTCTCTTGTTGCGGAGCACGGGTTCTAGGTGTGTGGGCTTAAGCAGTTGTGGCTCACGGGCTCTAGAGCACAGGCTCAGTAGTTGTGGCACACGAACTTAGTTGCTCCGCAGCACGTGGGATCTTCCCGGACCAGGGCTCGAACCCGTGTCCCTTGCACTGGCAGGCAGATTCTTAACCACTGCGCCACCGGGGAAGTCCGATACATATTTTTTAAGGAGTACCTTCCTGCTTTAAATATAAACAAAACATGGACTCTGTTCCCCAGTTTTTTGGAGTCACTGTACAAATACTGCTGTAGTTGACAGTCCATTGAATTTGAATAAATGGGAAAAGAATTAAATTTTTGCACACATGATTGACTCTTTATACAAAAACCAAGGTTAGATATCTTGAAGAAGAAATTTATAGAGCTAACATTTGAAGTGAAGTAATAGCGAAACTTTATTTTCATTTTGAAAATAAAGGACCATTCCAAGGTATAAAGTATATTTCATACTTGAATTTTATGAAATTTGATAGAAACATTAAAACTAGGACAGTTGAACTATGCAGTTCACAATATTTAGGCTATAATTTTATTTAAAAAATTCTTTTTGAGCAGCCTCATACCATTAAAAAGAGAACGTTCAGCCCTTTCCCTATCAACGTGAGTAAGTATGAGTATCTCATCCTTAGACAGTGTTTATTACTTACTGTTTTGTACCTGGTGCCAGGATGTTTGAGAGGCAAGGAGAAATGGAGAGCCAAAGCTGATTTTTTTGTACACGAAGTTTGTTTCATTTTGTGCTGACTTGATGAGAAAATATATTGGTATAAAAACATTGAAGACAGTGACAGTTCTCTGCTAGTGTGTTCTGATTTTAAAGTACATCTGAGCAGTCTGAGCGTTTTGTCCTGTCAGGAAGCCGGTGTGCCTTAGTGTCTGTGCTTCGTTTATCATTGAGGAGTTTGAAATTTCCTGCCTATCAAACCATAACAAACACAGAAGTCAAGCATGTAGGTCATTCACACGGCTTCATGGGACTACATCTTCCCTTTTCTCTTTAACCTTTCTCAACACCAAACTTGTTTCTTTTGGTGGAAGTTAAGAGTTCACTCTCTTGGTGGTGACCTTATAAGTGATCAAGTGTTCTTTAAAAATCTATTCAGGTTTTTTTTTTCTTTTTAAATATGCACAACGTTAAAGAAAAATTGGAAAGTAGAAAAGAAAAACACCCATAACCTCACTACCCCAGTGCACTATCTATGCTTTTGGTGGGGCAAGGGGGGCAGAGGAGGGAAATCACTTTTAAAACTTTGAGGAAAAGTCCTAGTTCTCTAGTTGTCACATTAGTTTCCTTCTATCAAAGGACACAAATATGTCCAAATCTCACTTAAAAGATATGTTACTCAGAAATCATAGGTTGCTAAATAGTCTGCTTTTTGAGTAATCATGTCAGTTTACTTTCCTGATACTTTATCTTACTACTGTTTCACTCAAACTATATAAATAATTTTTTCAAAATTCATCTCTTTGAATGTGTAGGGCATCCAGTTTTACCCCGAGGAGACGACCGAGGTATTAACTAATACTGGCAAACTAGCAGGCTTCCTGTGAACCTTGGGGTAAAGCACCTCTTATTTTTGATTCATTTTAAACTTCATAAATGTATAATTGATTGCCTAGAATTGTAGTTCTTTATTGATCTTTGGACGAATTGTGTTCCTTATACGTTTGCTCTTATAAGGTTGAACAGGAAGGTCTGTGTTTGCTCACGTGTGTGACCCTGTGGGTTGCAGGCCAGGAGAGCCGCCACATGTGTCCTCGGCTTCTTCACCGTTGTGTCCCCAGCACCTAGGACAGCAGTGCCCGGTATGCAGGAGGCGCTCAAGTGGTTGTCGAACGAGCCAATTAAAGTAGTTACACTACAACAGAGTTACCCTTGCCCTACACGTTTAGGTAACTGGGGGAGTTCCATAAACGGGTTTCTATGAAATTTTACCTTTTGAGTCAAAAATGCCATTTTAATGCATTATGGACATTTTCAAATTGTATCATCAATTTTACTAATTTCTTAACTGGAGTACTCCAAACATACTTCATCTACTGACATCTACAAGGATGTCACTATGAATAATAATTGCTGTAATTCCTATGTGGGCAAGTGGAGCTTGTGGGACTGCCTCTGTGTTAATAACCGTGAGCTATTGTGCTGGTGATTTAGAACAGATAAAAACTAGTATTCTAATGGCTTTTATAGTCCTGCCTACCTACAGTTATCTAGGTAATAGCCTAAGACTGGCTCCCTTTCTCTTATCAAGAAATGCAAATGATCTTTTTGGCAGATAGTTATTATTTAGTAGCTTTTGTTTTCAGGTTCAGAGAACTGTCTGGAAAATCTAGAATATCAAGATTTTTTTTGATGCCTGACCTCTAGAGAAGTAGGCATATTATAACCTAGGTTACACCATGTAGTTGAGGGCATGTGCTTATGATAAAATTCTCATCTTCAAAGCAGAATTGTTTTTTAGTGTTTCCCATTTGTTTGCACTGTTTGAAATGGTTAGTTATCATAAACAATCTTTAGTTACCATAAGCAAAATTCTCATAAACTTGAATTTAATGTAATAACAATATTTGTTCTGCAATGCATAGTTGTGTTTTAAGGGAGGTTTTTTGCCTTTCAGATTGTTCTCTTTCTGCATTTTATTCCACTCAGAAGGATTTAATTTCTAAACGTTAGAAAATGTTTTATACAGAGACAGGTCTTCCTATAACTAGAACTACAAGAATCTCTTCATTTTCATGAATTGAGAGATGTAAATTTTTTCTCTGTTTTTGATAGCAGTCTTCCACAGTCTCTATTACTGTCGTCAATTCAGTGCTTTCCAGTTAAGGACGATTGTGCAGATTCAGATGAGGATAAGGAAGCGGCTCCTCTGGGAGCTGGGTTACGTGTGGCGTCTTGTTTTGCTTTGTTTTGTTGTGATGTTCCACATTGCTTCTCTGTGTTCCCTACTTTTTAAAAATAATAACCCTATATTATTTAAACAGCATTACCAATAAATAAGAAGAGTGTAGAATACTATTTATGTTCATTTAAGAGTTGGGCTTTACTCCAATTTTATAGTGGTTCTGAAGTAGTAAGATGCAAAAACAAAAACAAAAACCAGAAATGACAAGAAAAGGGGAAAATAAGTCAGAGTGATAAACCCAAGTAAGAAATTAAATTACTGTGTAAATACAAAGGACACAGCTTAAGAGAGATCCTAATAGGCAAGATAGATTTTTAAGTAGGAGGTGGGTAGGTAGAAAAGGAGAAGACAGGCAAATATATACTTATCTGAAGAGATACTTAAGGTAAATATTTTATTATCAAATATATTTTTAATACATTTGCTCTAATTAGACTTCATTGGCATATTTATAAGCTCACCTCTGGTAGTTCAGGGATTGTTTTCAGCTGAAAATTATAATACTTTTTTTCCCAGCCAGAAACATTTTTAAATGTACTTATGTATTTGTATGATACTGCTTCATGTCGGTAACAGTACCGTAAGACGTTCTTGTCGATGCGCCTATAAAACCATAAGCTTTGCCTTTCTTTAGTTAAACCAAGCTCCAGAGAAAGCTTTAGGGAATCTAACCAAATCCTAGGTCATCACCGACTGAGAAGATCCTGGGGTAGGTCTGTTTCAGACTTTGCAGTGAGGGTTGCAGACACAGATCCCGAGAGGAGCTGGGGGACATGGTGACAGTGAAGTGGCCCCCCCGCTCCTGTGGGCAGCCTCACTCTGCCCCAGTGGGTTATGGCCTCGTGGGAAGGTGGCTGTGGAATTTTACATCTTCTGATGTTTTTTAGTAAAGGCAGAAATTTTAGATTTTTATTTTTTGACATTTCTGGATTCTTAAATCCTGGCAGTTAACTAAAAATGTTGACAAACATTATGCACCACCTCCTGTCTACTGTGCCCCTCAAAAGACACTTCTAAGCCTTGGATCGCCAGTTGGAATCTTCTGCTCTTAACAGGAATTTGACCACCTCTCATGGTCTCCCCTGCCTGGTCCAGGCCCCAGACACCTCTCCCCTGGGCCACTGCAGTCACCTCCCATCTTCTCTCTGTGCCCCTGTCTGCTCCCCGAAAGTCTGTTCTCAACCCGGCAGATCTTGGGATTCTGCTGAGATCACATGTAAGTCAGGTCTTATCCTTCCGTTTTGCCCCACAAGCCTGCTGAGCCTGCACTCAGGCTCTGGGCCACGGCTTTTGTAGGCTCAGATGTCAGGCTCACCTCTTGGTTCTTCTTCTGGATCGCGCTCCTACAGTGCAGGCTTCCTGGTGGCTCTCTGATGCCTTCAGAGAGATGGAGAGAGCCAGAGAGGCGAGGCGGGAGATGGAGGAGGCAGGGAGCCAGTGCTCAGGTCTTCTCGTCATTGTCTGCACGGGCTCACCTGCAGCAGCCTCCGCAGCCCGTGCCCGAAGCAGGCCTCCTCCCTCGGGTCCAGTTGTGGTCCAAGGTCACTTCCAGAGCCTAGAGACTTCCTAAAGGGAAGAAAAACTGGAAGGAATGTATATAAGAAACATCCAAATAAAATGTTGACTAGACGGAAGGTATGATAATGAAGGTAAAGAAAAGGTGGAGAGAATTCAAATGTCCTCCCTCAAAAAAAAGGAGAGAAAGAAAGACTGAAAAGAGTCCCAGGATGAAAAGCCTTAAATGCGAAAACTGTATTGCCACACACAGAAGCTGCCACTTAATGTCCCTTCTAGAGTGTCTAAGTGAACCATCTTGAAGGTATCGCTTACTCAGCAAGTAAGGCCTCCCTGACGACTTAACATTTATTGCCTGCCTAGAAATACAGAAAAGACACTTCCCCGCCTGTGGGCCTGCCATGTGACACAGGCAGCTGGAAGGAGGAGAAGGCAATAAAGTTGGCTGAAAATTGATGGACTACTTTGCTTTCTCCTATTTCTTTCTCTCCCTCTCTCTCCCTCTCTCCTGCTCTCTCTCTCTCTCTTTTTTTTTCCTCTCTCTCTTTTTCTCTCTTTCTCTCTCTCTCTGTCTCAGCTGAATTCCCTACTCTACTGTTTAGCCACAGCAGTATTCAGAATATAAAATCCATATGGTAATGATTTTTAAAATATTTATAATCAAAAGTATTTATGATAAAATGACAGGAAGACAGATATTTAAAAAATAATTCTCTTTAGTGCACCATGTTAGGTCTTACAATGAAGGCTAAACTCTAGGAGAATTCTGTTAGCACAGGGTGTCTGGATTCCCATTCTGCATTACTATCTAATTATTAAAACACCTGAATACAGGTGTCCGACACATACACATGGTCTCTGCTGTACGTGGATGAACACACCCTTGTCACCTCTTCCCCATTTACAGCACCACGCCTCATCACTCTGTCCCCTTATCCTGCCTTTTAAAAAAAATACCATGTATATTTGAGTTTTTTGCTTTCTATCCCAGTGAAGGCAGGAACTCTTTCCCAGTGCCAAGAGGAGTGCCAGGCATACAGTAGGCATTCACATGGTTGTTGAGTAAATGATTGTTGTAATATAATAATTTTATTGAGAGGTAATTCACACATCAGGCAATTCACCCATTTCAAGTGTACACAATTCACTGGTTTTTAATATACTCATAGAGTTGTGCAACCATCACCACAATCAATTTTAGAACATTTTCACCTTCCCCCCAAATAAACCCCATTCCCATTAACAGCCACTCCCCATTTCCCCCCAGCTCCTGCCAGTCCTAGGCAACTGGTAATCTACTTTCTGTCTCTCTAGATTTGCCTATTCTGGACATTTCATATAAATGGAATCATATAATATGTGATCTTTTGTGACCGTCTTCTTTCGCTTAGCATAATGTTCAAGGTTCATCCATATTGTAGGATATATCAGAACTTCATTCCTTGTTGTTGCTGAATAATATTCCATTGTTTGGACATACCACATTTTATTTATCCAAGAATGAATGAATTTTTAGTAGCAGGTATAGCATTCCAAGTTGATGTCTCCTACTACAGAGCATATTTCTGACCAGTGCACCCACCCCCAATTGCCATATAGTGAAATCTCAGCAAAGACAAGTAATTTTCATATTCATCTGGAATAAACATCATTATACTTTGCACATCCTGGAAAAGTGTGATTCATTTTAATTCAACAAAGATTTGTTGAACCTGATGCCTGTCATGTCTCAGGTACTGTAATCCCATTATGTGGCTCACATTTTATTTCTGTTGGGTGGCGCTGCTCTTCCTGTTTGTTTCTGAGAGCCTTAGCACTCTGCCCTTTTTTTTTTTTTTTTGGCAGTGCCGTGCCCGGCTTGTGGGATATTAGTTCCCTGACCAGGGATCGAACCCAGGCCCCCAGCAGTGAAAGTGCAGAGTCTTAACCACTGGACTGCCAGGGAATTCCATCTGCTTATTTTTTATTATTGCAAACTACCTCATTTTTTAGAATAAATTTATCTATTTTTGGCTCCGTTGGGTCTTCGTTGCTGTGCGTGGGCTTTCTCCAGTTGTGGCGAACAGGGGCTACTCTTCATTGCGGTGTGCAGGCTTCTAACTGCAGTAGCTTCTCTTGTTGTGGAGCACGGGCTTTAGGCGTGCGGGCTTCAGTAGTTGTGGCACATGGGCTCAGTAGTTGTGGCTCGCGGGCTCTAGAGCACAGGCTCGGTAGTTGTGGCGCACAAACTTAGTTGCTCCACAGCATGTGGGATCTTCCCGGACCAGGGCTCGAACCCGTGTCCCCTGCATTGGCAGGTGGATTCTTAACCACTGCGCCACCAGGGAAGCCCCAAACTACCTCATTTTAAGTGATACATGTGTTTCTCAATTTGTAACTTTCCCATAGGTGAGCATTTTGAGGGTCTTTTACTTATTTGAGTCCTTAGCTCCTGGTGCCCAGCACATAGTAGGTGCACAACAAACACTGTTGAATGGAAGCCCCCCTTTTGTCGACCTTCTCCACGTAGCTTCCAAGCCTTACTCTAATCTTCAGTGTCCCTGCCAACACCCTGCTCGCTGCCAGGGGTGTCTGTGAGCCACCAAAATTAGACGCTGCCAGACTCAAGCTTAATATGGCCACGAAGATTAAATACTTCCCAGTTTTCTCTGAGGTCAAAGCTTGCAGATGGTAGGTGCTCAGTAAATATTAAACGCACGATTTGTGTCTCTTGGTTTTTTCTTTCTGGTGCCAGTTAGAGTTCTAGAAGGAGCTAAAGGTAAGCAAAAATTAGCTCTGTGGGTTTTCAGCTTTCTTTCTTTAGGATGCATTCCAAAGCAAGTTCTAGTGAATTTGGAATCACTGTCTCTGTCATTTCCATTTATTAGCAAGGGAAGTCAAGAATTGAGGTAACTGGTTTGCCTTACTTGGAGGATAAGCAATTAAAAAAGAAAACACATTCCCCCTTTGTAGACTGTGTTTGAGCAGCTGACTGTCCTAGGGTCCTTTGTACTTTGAAAATGGGATGGGTTTTCTTGTTTTGTCTGCAACTGATACTAAGGGGAGAACACAAAACTATGAATCCATTCATGAAATGTGCTTTTAAAATTATTCATTCCTTTTTTTTTTTATGTTGGGGGGTGTGTGTGTGTGTGTGAGAGAGAGAGAGAGAGAGAGAGAGAGAGAAGACAGAGAGGTAAAGAGAGAAACTAACTTATTTAGGCATGATTGTTAATTTTCTTTTATTTTCTGTCTACTTATTGCTTTGGATAAACATACTGGAATACTGCCAAAAATTCAGGTGGCTGAATACTAATTTTGCTGAAATTGGCAGGAATCCCCTGCCAATTTTCTGTCTAAATTATGCAGAAATCTGACTCTTGCAAGACGTAAGTCTGGTCAAAAATAGAGTCCTAATTTTCTAGTTAGTCAGTAAGACCTTCAACTGACTAATTCTTCTTGTTTCAGCTTTTACTTTTCAGGTAGGAAAAGAAATCCAAGAAAAAATGAAATGCAGTGAAAGTTACTGGCCATTTTTCTCATGTGACCCAAATGTAGATTTACAGTGTTAAAGAACATGACATTCACAACTTGTCGGGTGGAAAGCAGGTGTGAGCCTCAGAAAACAATTAGTGCATCTTTCAGATGTACGGTAGTTATTGAATAATTACTCAAATAATGGTCAGTAATGGAATACAAAGGGTTATCTCTTAGCTAATCCTCAAGTAATGGAATTGGTGTATCTCTGATTTTTCTGTTAGCCTTCCAAGGTTTAGAAGAATGAGACAAAAGTGATTGTGGGAACTAGTGGAGCCACTGGAGGCCAGCAACGAAAAGGAGACCTTATCTTAAGCAATTAATCAAGAAACTCATATTGTGGGACAATTATTCAGAGCTAATTCTAAAAGAGCTTTAGAGCCCCAGGTCTTCAGATATTTTTTCCAGAATTTTGTCAAGGTCATTTCGAGCATGGGGACAATCCTACATTAGAATAAAGGTTTGGTTAAAAGTACGTATACTCTGTACCTAGAAGTCTGTGCAATGTAAAAATCAATCAACTTAAATGTAGTTGTAGTTTTTTACTTTATTTTTATTTTTGTGGTAGCAAACTGCGCAAAATAGAATAAAGTATTATCCCAAAGACAAATGTCCTATCTTGATCCACTTTAAGTGCGTTGCCCTCTGGCACGTGTCTGCTTCACTGTGTAAAAGTGGGAGAGCAGTGCCGACATGCATGCTTAGTGACTTTTTATATGTGTGTAATTTCATATAATAATCGATTTCCTATTGGCGTGGTTGTGTTAAATGCAGCCAGTCCTTTAATTTCTTTCCCCATGAGTAGACTAAAGAACTGTTATATTCTGGTTCTTTTGTTCGCCTTACCTAATAGCTGGTCTTGTTCATCCGTCTGCACAGTGAGCATTTTGAGACCTCTCTGTAGCAATCTTTCCTACCTTCCTCCGTCATTTCCACTCTTCTGATCACTGAGCTTCGCGTTGAGCTCAGACACACTCCTCCACGCGCTTCACCTCCAGCCAGCCTGCCTTTCCTCCTGTTCCCATGGCATGGCCTCGCCCTTGCCTTCTCTTCCCTGAGATGCTTGTTCACAAGATCACCCCATGCCTCTAGCTTTCTAACAAACCTGGTCTCAGCTGAAACATCACTTCCTCAGTGAACGTTCTATCTAAATTAATAGCCCTTTCCCTCCCCAGGCACGCGATCTTGTTTTATTATCTTCCTAGCACTTAATCACTATTAATTATCTTTTGTATATAGCTGTTGCCTGTCCGCCCTACCAGCGTGTAAAGTCCATGAGAAGGGAAACCTTGTTTTTTGTTTACTTAATCTGTACGGCCTGTTGTATATAGATCGTAATAAATATTTGGTGGGTGAATGGATGGATGGATGGATGGATGGATGGATGAATAAATAAATGAGGCGGTCTTTACTTCGTGATACTTTCCTTACCCTACCGCCTTCCAGCTTTTGCTTCCACCACTACTAAAGCTGTTTACTCAGCTCACCAATAACCTGACTAGTATTCTTTACACAGCTGCTGGAATAATCTTTTTCAAGACAGATCAAACTATTTTAAAACTATCACTGACGTCCCATCAACCTTTCAGTAAAGCCCTGTGTGCCTCTCCAGCCCATCCCATTCCGTCTTCCCCTCCCTGACTCACTCTCACCACACAGGCTTCCTGCAGAGACCCCAGCACGAAACCACGGCTGCTCCCCGGGCTGTTCCCTGCGCCCAGAGTGCTTTCCCCCGGCCTGCTTCTGACTGGCTGTGCTAACTATTCACACCTCTGTTTAATTAATCAGTGTTTAGATAGTTTCTCCATTCCGTCTAAGGAGGCAGCATTGTACCTTACACTACCTCCCTGGTTGCTATTTTCTATTACTTTATCCTATTTAGTTATTTCATAGCTCTTGTCATGGATCATAGTAATACTTTTCTTTTGGCTTATTTGATACTTTTCTGATCTTTGGCACAATTGAATACTCCCTACTTGTTAAAAATTCTTATACTTGCTTATACATTCTCCTCTTCCGACTTATTGGCTAATTCCATCCCATTCTCCTTCTGCCACTACTTTACATTTTGCTGTGTCTCAAAATGTCAGTTCTCTGCTCTTCTCAGCCTGTGTGTTTCCCCATCGGCCTTTCTTAAACCCATGGCCTCAGCCACCACCGCAGGCAGGATAGCGTGCTCATTAAGAGCTTTTGCTCAGCAAACATTAAGGGCCTCCTCTGGGTTAGCTGCTGTTTTAGACACTGGGAATATAGTCCAGAAGATACAGTTCCTGCCCTCAGAAAGCTTACATTTTAGTGGGTGAGACAAAAAAATAGCTAAGCAAATAAATAAGACGATGTTAGGTAGGACTGAGTGCAGTGGAGCTAAAGCAGGGCGTGGCAGTGTTGGGGGACAGGCAGGCCGCAGGGGGCTGGGATCAGAGCAGACCTCCCTGCCAAGGGGACATTGGAGGTGTGAGTAAACTGAGAAGAGAAGCAGAGAGAAGACCTGGAGGAGGAACATTCCAGGGGATCAGCTTGGCAAGTTTGAGGAACACTGAAAGACCAGTGTGGTTTGAGAAGAGGAATGGTGAGTGAGGGCAGGGGGAGATGGTGTGAGACCTGATGGGCCACAGCGAGGGTGGGATTTTACTCTAATCGTGATGGGACAGGACAGCATCGGAGGCCCTCGAGCCGGGAAGGCTCTGGTTTAGCATTTGGAGTTGGAGAGAGTCAGTTCCAGCCTCATCCGACCCGTGGCCTTGATAGAACAGACAGCTGTCATATTTAGCCTTTTCTTAGTCAAAACTATTTCTTTGCGAAGTCACACAAGTGCAGTATTGTAATGACATTCATCCCTGAGGTGTTGGGCCTTCCTGACACGCCTTTTACCAAAGAAAATTTAAATGAAGTTCCAAGTCATTTCAGTGTTAAAAATCAGTACCTTTTGCTTTTGCTTTTTAAGAATTTTTTAATCCGTATCTCACGTGTGTGGTAACTTTCTCTTACTCATAGACTGGTTAACCTCCGTGCTCCTCCCCCTCCTCCCTATCCATGCCAGGAAAGAGTTGATTGTAATTTCATAGCATTTTCTAGTAATTTTTATGCTGTTGTGAATTGCTTGTTTTGTGGCTTGTATGAGGATGGATTCTTAGGGTGTTTTTTTGTTTATTTTGAGTCACCAAAGTTTGAGAGGCCAGCAGCAGATTTTACAGGCTGTCTTGTAAATACGAGGATCTTTGGAGTTAATAGAGTGAGGCAAGGATAGACACATAAAAATCCGAAGCTTAAATATTGAATTTCTTTCCCCCTATTAAATTTACCATTTGGTACTGAACTAATGTTTCTCTTACCATTTCAAACGAGAGTCATCCGAAATTTGGTCTTCTTTCTAATCTTGCTTTGATAACAGCCATTGTGTAATTATACCGAGCTTTCTTTTGAAATGATTTTGCTAAGATCTCTAGGATTATACGTGTGTAGTTGGGGGAAGCTCACTGCTGGAGCAGCTCCTCTGGGGGCCGGGCTCGGCGGCCGGGGTGGGCGGGGCTGCTGGTTGGGTGGAGGACGGTGGCAACGGAGGGTCTCGGCTGCTGCTGCCGCCTCTGACACCAACTTCTGTCTGAACAGTTTTCAAAATGATTTCACGTTGAGCTCGTGCTGACTGCGCACGATAACCCTGGGGAGTAGGTGGGGCTGGCATTATTTTGTGTGTGTGCGGATAAAGAATCTCGTGCGCATCGTCGCAAAGGAACGTGGAACCAGGGTCGTCTCGCAGTCCATTGCTGTTCACGCTGTAATGAAACGCTGCCTCAGTAATAATGTGTGGCTTGGAGTAGAGCCTGCTCCTAATCACTGTCCCCAACGCATAGGTCACGGGGCAAGTTAGTCTCATAGAAAGGACTGTACGCACGATCTAGTTGATGGGGGGCAGGTCTTATGTAAGTGGGCACAAGAAGGGGAGGAAAATGGAGAGCCTGGGCGACAGCCAAGCTACCACTTACCTGAGCCATTCCCTCTGAGTCGCAGTTTGCAAGTTCTCGTGGGTCTTCGTGGACCCTTGGATTTCAGGTGTGTCCAGTTTAATGTTACTTTAATAACTAAAACAATTTCTCTGTATTATATAGTAAGGAGCATAGTAAACATTTAATAATAATTTGGAACGGCTATCATATTTCACTGATCTTAAGACACCATCAGTCATAAGAAGCACCATTCTTTTATGTACCACTAGGGGAAAAAAAAAACATGCTGCCAATTAGTCTTATCATACAGATGTTTCTTTTTAACTGCATAGAACTGAAGAAGAATATTTCTTCTTCAAATTTTTTAATTGTTTGTTGACTGAAACACTGGTGTCCAGTCAGTCATGCTACCAGGAATGACGGTCAGGTTCACCCATGGGCAGGCAGTGACTTCTCCATCACTACTGTCCCTCATCCAATAGAGACAAGAAGATGCTACTGATTATTCTAAAAATAGCAATTCAGAGATATACACTTATTCATATTTTGACAACTTAGAATCAGAAAAAATATGGTAAAATAGTTTTTCTTACTTTTCTAATAGTAATGCTGCTGAAGGAAATATTGATTATTAGCCATGGATGATTGCTTTGCAGCCCAGGGAAAACATGGTTAGTGAAGCTTAGTTGGGGAAATAGATTTTAAAAATGCACTAACAATCAAGCAGTTACAAATTGCAACTCATGTTGGAGATAAGGCGTGACCAGGGGATGCTTCTTTGAGAAGTGCTTAAGCTTAAGACTTAAAGGGTGAGAGACCAGCATGGAAGTAACAAAGGGAAGAGTGTTGCTAGTGGAGAGGAGCGGAATATGTGGGTAGAAAGACCCTGAGAAGGGAAGGAACTGGGTATGTTCCAGAAAGTCGAAGAATGATCATGTGGCTTGAGCAGATTGTTCTGCACATAGCTGCTTCTTTGAATTTAAACTAAAATACGTCCCAGTTTGGATTTGGGAAACTGTCTTGCCAGGTATAATCACAGTGTTATAGTTCATAAGGCACTTTTCATCTTCTTATTAAATACCTTCTGAGGACTGGAATTACTTTTCAAGTAAAATCTTTTCTTTTAAATCAGTTGTTCATAAAAATATTTGACGTTGACGGGTTTGTGTCCATTTAATTATACGTAGCCGACCCTCATTATGCGCTGATTCTGTGTTTGTGATTCCGCCTGCTGGCTGGAATGTACTTGTAACCCCCAGATCAGTGCACACACGGTGCTTCCACAGTCATTCACGGACAGGCGCAGGGGGGCAGGAAATTTGAGTTGTGCACATTTCTAGCTGAGTCTAAACAAAGTGACACTCTGCCTTCTTATTTCAGCTCAGACTGTCGACAGGTGTATTTTCAGTCTATTTGTTGCCATGCTTTTTGCATTTATTGCTTTTTTGGGTGATTCTGCTATCTAAAGTGCCCCCCAAGTGTGACGCTGGCTGGTGTTCCCAGGTGCGAGAGGGCTTGATGTGCCTTAATGGAAAGAATAGAGCAGCTCCGTGCAGTACTGTTGGCCGTGAGTTCACTGTGAATGAATCAACAGTATATATTAAATGAGATGTCTTTAAACAGAAACACACATAAAACAAGATTCTGTATTGATCTGCTGACGAAAATGTTGTGACCAAAGCCTCATAGGAACCTAACCTTGTATTTCCTTTGGGAGCAGCGGTTTTCACTGACTGAGTGTTTGCAGCCCCTTTGTAGAACATAATCACCCCAAATAACATGAATCCACTGTACCTGTACATGTGAACACATGGTTAACATGTTGCTGTGTAGCAAGCCACCCCAAAGATTAGTAGCTTAAAACAGCAACTGTTTACTGGCTCATAATCCTGGGAGTTGGCATTTGGGGTTGGCTCAGCGGTGCAGTCCTTTTGCTGGGTCTGGCTGGGCTCGGTTGGACATTTGCCATCAGCTAGTAATCGATGGCGTCACTCATACGTCTGACGGTTTGACTGGGGCTCTGAGCCACGCATTTCTCATCACCCAGGAGGCTAACCCGGGCACTGGGGTGGTTGCAAGTCTCCCATGAGCAGCAGGAGGGCAAGCCCCAGTCTGCACGTGGTTTTCCAGCCTGTGCTTGTGTTGCATTTGCCAACTCTGACCCATCAGCCAAAGCAAGTTACCCGGCCACCCAAATCAAGTAGGCTCCACCTCTTGCCGAGATCTGGTGGAAAGGGCATCGATGCAGGGAGGAAAAGGATTCCTCTTACTGTTACTCAAAAGCCAGAGAGGTAGTACTAGCTGTTAACCCGAATGGGCATAAAAGGAAAGGAAAGTTCAGAAAGATTAAGCAACCACACAGCCAGTAATTGGCAAAGGCGGGTCACACATGTCTGCATGGTGGCAAAGTTTTTATTCTTTCTCTACTGCTTTGCCTTCTGATAGACGAATGGCTAATTTGCCTAGTTTGTCTAGTTCTGGGGAGGAAAAAACAGCAGTAAGATTAGTCTCATCAATACAAGAGAGAAACAACTGTCATTGTCTGTCTTGGAAAAGAAACCGTATCCTATGTGCAGTCTTACTGCTGTGGTGAGTTTAAGAACATCATGGTGGTAGTGATTTGTGAATGTGTGGGGCTCGATCATGAATTTGATTTGCACAAAGGGCTTACATCCTGGATATGGAATCTTAGTTGTAATAGAATTTATTCTGAAAGACTTAAAGGAAGATGATTAAAATATTAGAGATATTGACATTGTCTGAAGAGATCTCCTTGTATTTATTTCTTTTAAAAAATCCACAATATTACCATAGCCAGACCCTATTATGCTATTGTAATCATAGTTGAACTAAGAAGGGTGATTAACGATAGCAATTTATTGTGTCTGAGGAGGAGAGAAAATAGGAGATGTTGTTGTTATCATAAATCATATCGTAAATAACCAAAAAGAAGCACTCAGAATGCTCGTGTAGTATCAGCAGCCAGCCCTTTCAGGCACGCCAGCCCAGGATGTAGCCATAGAAACCCCAAAGTCATACTGTTATCTTAGCCTTGCTGCAGTTATGTGATACAACAGTATTAACATATAGATTAGGCCATTTATAATACTAGGTGTCATTTCAGGTTGGCTTGCTTATATAGCATTTTAGTTTTTTATTGTGCAGAATGTTAGTGAAATAGTGCTTTTCTGCAGGTCAGTGTATATATAGGTATTTATAACACATCAGCTTCACTCTGCTATTAATTTATTGTGTTATTGATTGGTTGTACTGTATGAATTGTCAGTGCCTAATTGTCTTGTCTTTGCTAGTCATTTCATTTTTTTAAGTAAATAGGTTTGTTTAGAAAATACCTACCCACTTATACATGTTGAGTTGTGTTTCAAGGGTCTAATTTCAGTCCCATTATAGACAGGACAATTTTTAAAATATTTTATGAGGGCATGTAGATGGGATTCGAAAAGAATTTTTGGCCTCATTTGGAACTAAGAGATAAAATGTTGGAATGGGTTGTTTTAATATTGCTGCTCTTCCTGCATTTCCCAGGCATCCAGTGTCTGCCTGTCACGCTCCAGCTGCCCTAGACACGCCCCCCAACAGCAGCAGCCCACCCGAGCCTCCCCCTCTCGGCAGCACCCTGGGTTCCAGACCCTCTCCATCCTCAGCATTCTGTCAGATTACTTCACTGAAGTACCATTTACTCAGAGTCTCCTTACCTCAAAAAGTAAGATAGAATCATTCATGTGTCAGCTTTACAGTCTTAAAAATATTTTGGCAGCAACATCTTAAAGATACTGCCCTTATCCAAGACATAAATCAAGTGGTCAGAATGCCAAGCACTGTAGCATGTGGTCAGTGAGATATTTAGGGGCAGAAAGAACTCTGTCCTGCCCTTTAGATCATCGCCCTGCATGTGGAGATGGCCCTAATATTAGAGACCTTCAGTTCTTCGAAGCAGGAGTCAGATGTCAATACTTGTGTGTGTGTGTGTATTTTTTTTTTACTTCTATTTTTTAAATTTTTCATTGGAGTATAGTTGATTTACAATGTTGTGTTAGTTTCAGGTGTACAGCAAAGTGATTCAGTTATACATATACATATATCTACTCATTTTTTTGTTTTTTAGATTCTTTTCCCATATAGGCCATTACAGAGCATTGAGTAGAGTTCCCTGTGCTCTACAGCAGGTTCTTATCAGTTATTTATTTTCTATATAGTAGTGTGTATATGTCAGTCCCAATCTCCCAGTTTGTCCCTTCCCACCCTCCCACCCCCCAGTACTTCTATTTTGCAGATGGGAAAACTTAGGTCTGAGAGAGTAAATGGGCTGTGCTAGGTCGAACTGTGGCTCTGGTAACAGACCCCAGATATAGTTTCCATCCACTTCCTCTCTAGTTAACCTTGGGATTTCTGTCCTCGTATCCCTGGATGTGGCTACGTATGTACCTTGTACCGATCCTTGCCACAGCACTTGAACTGATGGCCACAAAATGTAGTTGATTCTTCAGGATAGGAAGTCATGTCTTATTTGACTGTACGTTCCTAGGATCTAACATGGTGCTCCCTGCACTGGTGTTCACCAGGCACTTGGTAGGTGAACGAATGCTTGAATGATGAGTCAGGAGTAAATGAATGAATGTAAGTAGTATGGAGTCACTTCAAGTAATTGGTTGTAATAAACATACCTAATATAGAAAGATGTTTTTTGAAAAATGTGCATTTTAAATGAATCCTTTCATCTCTGTTATAAAAACATCAGTGTGCATAAACTAATAAGACAGTAGGAAAGTTCATGTCATCGTTGCTAGAAATTAATTTCTGCATGTGTATTTCCAAAAAATTACAGGAAATCTAGTTTTAAATACATTTAATTTTTGGTGAAATATATGCAGATAGCATTTTATTGTCCCTACAGAGTTCAGTAGCACAAGTATATTTTCTGCTTAAGATCATGAATCTGTGTAGTTAATGAGATAAAAAGCTTTCATGCCTTTGCAATTTCCTTTTTTTCCTAATGTCCATGAGCTTTTTAGATTATAGTGTTTCTTTAAAGGCATTTATTATTCTAGTTAAAAAGATTTTTTTAAAAGATATTTTATTCTAAGTCAATATTTATAGTAGCTCAGAACTAACCCCTAAAAATCCTTTTGGTGTGTTCAGACCATATTGCCTTGTTTCGGTTTTGTTCGATAAGTTTGGTAAAGAAGTGCATTTTGCTCATTACTCCTCCGGGAAATGTAGGGAGTGTGGATTATTTATTTGTGTCATTAATGAAGGAAAATTGGAATGGGGTTTGTATTGTCTCCCCCCACTCCTCTCAGTATTTGTGAAGTTTTAAAAAAAGATGGACCTGGGACTTCCCTGGCAGTCCAGTGGTTAAGACTTTGCCTTCCAGTGCAGTGGGGGGAGGTTCAGTCCCTGGTCGGGGAGCTAAGATCCCACATGCCTCGCGGCCAAAACACCAAAACATAAACCAGAGGCAATATTGTAACAAATTCAATAAAAACTTTAAAATTGGTACACATCAAAAAAAAATCTTTAAAAAAATAAACATATTTAAACAGTAGAAAATAAGTTCTTAGTTCTCTGGAAATAAAAAAATCTTTAAAATACTCCTCATATTGTAACATCACTCTTTTGACTTTCGAGCACAGCTTTTATTTTTGTGTCTGTATTTGTGTTAAATTAGAAAGAGCTTGTGACTCAAAAAAATTTTTATACTATTTTTTTACACCTTTATATAATAACATGTCAAAAGATCAAGTATCTTGTAATATTAAACTTCTGTTAACCAAATTATGTGCTATTTTATAGTAAAACTGTTTTCATGGATAAGTATAGGAAAATGCTAAAAACCATTTTTAGGATATTTTACAGATTTTTGGTGAATCATGCTCATTATACACATACACACAAGGAATACTTCATTGCTGTTCACCTGTAATCAAACTGAGATTAACCTTCAGGTGGGAGTTTGGGTGATGGTAAAGAATAAACCATTCAGTAGCCATCACATATTTATCTTACTCCAAACTCTTAGAACACAGAATTAAAATAACTCATGTAATAGAAAGCCAGACACTCGTTATGCAAAATCACCAATTAAGTCTGTGTTTGAGCAAGCATAAGCTAGATCAGTTATATTCATTTGTTTGCATTTTGTAATATTTTAAAAATAAAAATATATTCACTCAAGTGGAAAACTTTAATACTGCGGAGAATGGATTAATAAGCGTGGTACATTTTTACAACAGTGGAAATGAATGCACTACAGCTACCTGAATGGACATAGGTGATGCTCAGAAACATAATGTTAGGGGCAAAAAAGCTGAAGAACATTGTAGTATGATACCACGTGTATGAAGTTCAAAAACAAGTCACTACATACAAATGTGGTAAAACTGTACAGGACACAAAGAAAGGACAGATATAAAAAGATGAGTAGTTACCTGGGGATGGGGGTGGGAGTGGAGAGAGGAGAGGATGAATCAGAAAGGAACCGAGGGGAGGTGTGATGATGATGCTAATGCTGTCTTCCGGAAGTCGGAAGTCGACAGCTGTTCTACAGGCATCCATTCATTATTATGCTTTATGCCTTACATGCACATCACTTCTGCGCTCTGCAATGTACCAGATAATTTCTAATTCAGAAAATTGTTTTAAATATTTTCACACTTTAAACATTTCACACCTGTTCTTATTAAAGCTTAAGGCTTTCTCTTCCAGCAGAATTCCCTTTTCATTTTGATTAATTTTGATGCTGCAATTGAAGCTTCCTTATAAAATCTTTAAGCGTAAAAAAATTGTAAATTAAAAATAAACATTTGTATATTTAAGTATTCCTAAAATCAGCTCTTGGGCTTCCCTGGTGGCGCAGTGGTTGAGAGTCTGCCTGCCAATGCAGGGGACACGGGTTCGAGCCCTGGTCTGGGAAGATCCCACATGCCGCGGAGCGACTAGGCCCGTGAGCCACAGCTACTGAGCCTGCGCGTCTGGAGCCTGTGCTCCGCAACAAGAGAGGCCGCGATAGTGAGAGGCCCGCGCACCGCGATGAGGAGTGGCCCCCGCTTGCCGCAACTGGAGAGGGCCCTGGCACAGAAACGAAGACCCAACACAGCCATAAATAAATAAATAAATAATAAAATAAAATCAGCTCTTGTAATAGTTTATTTTTATAATTCATTTATATTCCTCTAAACCACATAAAGCTTCTAGAGGCATACAAGTTAACAGCAGGGACTTGAAATAAACAAACAAAAAAAAAGAAACCATAAAAATAAAATAACAGAAATGGAGTAATCCCTCCTAGCTTGTGGAGACCGCTTTGAATTAAGCTTTATGTTAAATTTTTCTCACTTAAATGTAAGCAACAACCATTAATTTTTAAAATATTTTTCTGAGGTACTTGAGCTCCAAATTCTAAATGAACCAGTCTGTTTTCTAAAGTATTTGCTGGAAAAACAGTCCAGTTTTCCATAGCCCAGTGTGACACACATCCTGCAGTTCAAATGCCTATGTGGTAGTCACCTTGCCAGTTCCAATTTGATAGAATTACACACTGGCAAAGTAGTACAGTCTTTAACACGATGCGTAGAAACCCAGTGCTGAGTTGAGCTAACAGTAGCGATGGGGAAAACACATGAAAGGAAACAGAATAGAAAACAGTTCACAATTCTGATCTGGAGAAAGAGGGGAAAGTACAATAGCAGCCTGGAGTGATGTTTCTCACTTAGGTGACTGGATGGATGACAGTATTATTCTCGAGTAATGGTAGCAATTATTGTGTCTCCAGTTTGTCTTGTCCTCTGTAGTTTACAAAGCGCTTTCACGAACATTACGTCTTCCCCCCTTAGTGCTCCTGTTGGAGGGACTTCCGCTGTGAGCCTTTGTTCTCGCTGCCCTCGTAAGCGTTTGACTTTGTTCCTGAGTCCTCCCCTTGAAAACCGTTACCCCCTTGATCTCTTTGACATCTCCTGATTTCTCTAGTGCCTCCTCTTCTCTTTATCCTTAGAATATCTAAACCTGACTACCCTGATTGCTCCCTTGCTGACATTATCCATTATTGTGATTTCATTGAGCACAGCAAAGATTTCTCTAACACCCTGTCCGGTTTTCTGAACTTTAGTGTATCTCAAGGATTGAGCTAATTCATAATCATCTTCCTTCTCTATTTCTTTACTTCCTGTTTATATGAATGACTGCATTTCTCACTCACCAGGGCTCAAAGCCTCAAACCTGTGTTTGAATCCTTCCTCCACTCTTATACCTAATCACTTATCAGATTCTGTTCATTCTGTCTTCAGAATATCATCTGCCTCTTACTCGATACCGCTCTTCTAGTTCAGACCCTTCTTGTCACTTCCCTACATCATTTCATAACCCCTAACCTGTCACCTCTCCATTAGGATCCATTGCCTCCCATCCATCATATATGTTCCTGCCAGCGTAATTTTGCTAACATACACTCCAGTCATTTTTGTCCCTTGTCTAAAAATCTTTACAAGGTCTAAACTACCACTAGAATAAAGATCATGTTTGTTTTTCTGGAATTCAAAATTTCTAGGATCTGGATGTAAGCTTGCTAAACTTACTTTCTCCTATTTCCCATCTTGCACCCTACCTTCCAGACAAATTATTCCCTGGTTCTTATACAACTTCTTATGTGCACCCCTCCATCTCTGTGTCACCTGTTCCTACATCCTGTACTTCACCATTATCAATCTCCAAATATCCAAAATGCTACCTGAGTAGTCAAGTCTGTCCCAGATCTTTGACATTTAGGTATTCTGTTTCTCCTTTGAACTGCTATGGCACTTTCTCTCTCTTATGGTACTAATCACTTTCTATGTGCTAGACATCTACACGGCGACTCCTGCTGAACTGTAAGCTCTTTTAGGTCGTGGTTTATTTCTGACTTATTCTGTAGCTCTTTCAGCCTTTATCATCGTGCATTACACATGGTAGATGCTTAGTTAATATGTGTGGAGAGAAATAATCTGACCCCACAGCAACTCAGTCAAGTGGGCAGGGCAAGTAATGTTAGCCCCTTTTGAGAGGTCAGAAGACAGCCTCAAGGAGGTTAAGAGATTGCCTTAGGCCTGTTGCTTTGTGATGCCTGAACGCCTGCTGAAACACCGTCTTTCTAATGCCAAGCCGATGTGTCCTTCATGTCACCACACTGCTTCTCAAAGTGGCTGTCCTCAAGCCCGCGGAATAGAAGACATAAATAGCGTATGAATTGTGTCCAGCTTGGAGATTTACATTTTCCAAACTCCAAGAATTAAAATATGTTATGAAGGTTCTTTTAAAAAGTATTCTTTTCTGTCATTTCTGAGGAAAGTAGTCATATAATAACCCATCTCTTGATTCTTTAAAATACTTATTTTTTAAATTTATTTATTTATTTTCCTTATTTTTTTGGCTGCGTCAGGTCTTACGGCACACGGAATCTTCGTTGAGGCATGCAGGATCTTTCATTACGGCGTGTGGTCTCTTTGTTGCAGCACACGGGCGTCTCTCTGGTTGTGGTGTGAGGGTTTTCTCTCTCTAGTTGAGGAGTGTGGGCTCCAGCGCGCATGGGCTCTGTAGTTTGCAGCACGCGGGCTCTCTCACTGAGACACGCGAGCTCAGTAATAGTGGCGCGTGGGCTTAGTTGCTGTGCGGCGTGTGGATCTTAGTTCCCTGACCAGGGATCGAACCCGCATCCCCTGCATTGGTAGGTGGATTCTATACCACTAGACCACCGGGGAAGTCCCCCATCTCTTGGTTTTTAGAGGTAGGTGTGGGTGTGTGGGTGGGTGTGTGTGTGTGTGTACACACGTGTACGTAAGAGGAGGGGGAAAACAGAAAGGCAGTATTTAGTCAAGTAAGGAAAAGAATTAATTAAGGAAGCAGAGGGCAAACAGGAAATCCTTAGCAAACTCCAGATCCTGCATTTAGGGCCACACCACTAGAAAGGAAAACGGTTTGTATATCTCCTGTCACTGGTTGTCACTCTTCAAAGCATGACAACATGCAAGTTTGGAAGGTTCTAGAAAACTTACCACTTTACTCTCTAACAACTGTCAATAATTTCCTTTCTTTCTTAGAAATCATGTTTGAAGCATTGTTTTTATTTCTTAGGTTTTATATATATGTATATTCTAATAACACTTCATTTTTCTGCCTTTACCAGAAGAAGAAGAAGAGCAGGTGCCCACCGATGGGGGCACATCAGCAGAAGCCATGCAGGTTCCCTTGGAAGAAGATGATGAACTGGAAGAGGAGGAAATTATCAATGATGAGAACTTCTTGGGTAAGAGACCGCTGGACAGTCCAGAAGCTGAAGAAATGCCCACGATGAAGCGGCCACGCCTGCTAAGCACTAAAGGGGACGCCCTGGACGTGGTGTTACTGGAGGCTCGAGAGCCACTCAGCTCAATAAACCCACAGAAGATCCCACCAATGCTGTCCCCCGTCCACGTCCAGGACAGCACGGACCTAGCTCCTCCGTCACCAGAGCCGCCAATGTTAGCTCCAGTGGCAAAATCACAGCTGCCAACCGCAAAACCGTTGGAAGCAAGGTCGTTTACACCTAAAACAAAGACTAAAACCAGTTCTCCAGGGCAGAAGACTAAATCACCCAAAATGACTCCGTCACCAGCAACGGTCGGAAGTCCTATTCGGTCTCCAAAAACCATATCCAAAGAAAAGAAGTCTCCTGGACGTTCGAAGAGCCCCAAAAGCCCCAAGAGTCCCAAGGTCATCACTCACATTCCCCAAGTACCCATCAGACCCGACACCCCTAACAGGACTCCTTCAGCTACAATAAGTGAAAAAATTAGTAAAGAGACCATTCAGGTGAAACAAATACAAACAGCCCCCGATGCTGGGAAACTGAACCATGAGAATCAGCCGAAAAAGGCCGTCGTGACCGATAAGACCATCGACGACTCTATTGATGCCGTGATTGCACGGGCTTGTGCTGAACGGGAGCCAGACCCTTTCGAGTTTTCTTCCGGATCCGAGTCAGAAGGAGACATTTTTACCAGTCCTAAGAGGATTTCAGGTTCAGAATGTGCTACCCCAAAAGCTTCCACTTCCTCCAGCAACTTCCCCAAGTCCGGGTCCACCCCTCTCCCTCTTTCAGGCGGAACTTCAAGTTCTGACAATTCCTGGACGATGGACGCATCCATCGACGAGGTGGTCCGGAAAGCCAAGATGGGGACCCCTCCCAGCGTACCCCCCAGCTTCCCTTACATCTCCTCCCCTTCAGTCTCTCCTCCCACCCCTGAGCCGCTGCACAAGGTATATGAGGAGAAACCCAAAGTGCCGGCCTCCACGGACATCAAAAAGAAGCTGAAAAAGGAAATGAAGACGAAGACGAAAAAGAAAGAGAAGCAGAGAGATAAGGAGAGGGACAGGGACAAAAGCAAGGAGAGAAGCAAAGAGAAGGAGAAAGGGAAGGAGACCAGCAGGGAAGCCAGGTACCCCTGGCAGGACTTTCTCAAAGACGGAGAGGCAGGTCCCTTCAGGTGTAAGACAAAAGAGCCTGAAGACGTGGATCCAAAAGCGAGGTTGAAAGATGGAATGGTGAGAAAGGAAAAGGAGAAGCACAAAGACAAGAAGAAAGATAGAGAAAAAGGCAAAAAGGATAAAGAGAAGCGGGACAAAGAGAAAGCGAAAGAGAAAGGCCGAGAAGAGAAGCTGAAGGCTGCCCCAGCCCCCCTGGTCCTGCCCCCCAAGGACATGGCGCTGCCCCTGTTCAGCCCCGCGGCGGCCGTGAGGATCCCAGCCATGCTGCCCTCCTTGACACCCATGCTTCCCGAGAAGCTGTTCGAAGAGAAAGAGAAGCCCAAGGAGAAAGAAAGGAAAAAGGACAAAAAGGAGAAGAAGAAAAAGAAAGAGAGAGAGAAGGAGAAGGAGAAGAAGGAGAAGGAGAGGGAGAAGGAGAAGCGAGAGAGAGAGAAGAGGGAGAAAGAGAAGGAGAAACACAAGCATGAGAAAGTAAGCACTTTATCCTTGGGGGCCCTGTCTGATCCAAGTTCTGTTGAAAGTGCAGGTGAACAAAGCCAGCAATTGTCTGTCTTTTTCGGATGTAAATCACCCACAGCTTAACTGGAAACACGTTTGTAATGCGTTTACAAAATTTAATTTTAATTCTCAAACCCATAAACTTGCCATCAACCCCCCAATACACTGGAAAACGTTAAAAATTCATAGGCCAAGAGCAATCTAATCACAGACCATCAACTCTCTGTTAACCACACTAATCTCTGGCAGTTTGAAAAGATCTGTAATCTTCAACTGTGAATAATATTTTTGTAATTATCAAGTCTGCAGCATACTAATTTGTACCCAAATATTAGATACCCAGAAAAGGCAGCACCCAGTTTTCTAAGAGCAGGTAAAACCATGGCGCTGTCCTAAGAGGACCGCAAGGCCCCTGGAGTCCTTGCTCACTGACTCAGTTTTGTTTGGTGAGCCATTTTTGCAAGTATTTAAGGTTATGCCTGTCTTCTACATTCTGTAGCATCTCTTATCCTTCTATTTTCTGCTTTATTTTTTTTTTAACAGGATTTTACAAAATTAATTAATTTATTTATTTATTTTATTTGCGCCTGCACGCGGGCTTTCTCTAGTTGCTGCAAGCGGGGGCTACTCTTCGTTGCAGTGCGCGGGCTTCTCATTGCAGTGGCTTCTCTTGTTGCGGAGCACGGGGTCTAGGCATGCGGGCTTCAGTAGTTGTGGAACGCGGGCTCAGGAGTTGTGGCTCGCAGGCTCTAGAGCGCAGGCTCAGTAGTTGTGGCGCACAGGCTTAGTTGCTCCGCGGCATGTGGGATCTTCCCAGACCAGGGATCGAACCTGTGTCCCCTACGTTGGCAGGCGGATTCTTAACCACTGCACCACCAGGGAAGTCCCTCTTTTCTGCTTTAATAAGATTAGGACATGTCTCTGAGTATCTAGCTCATCTGGCAGCCTGGTTGGTGGGTAGAAACTAATTCTAAGTGTTTTCCCATGTAAGTAAATCCGGCTTCCGTAGAATATAGCCAAAGAAACTGATGTGCATCATGCACTTTGTAGCAGCCAAGACTTCGATCCTTTGGGCACAAGATGCGACCTCTGCTTTTATAGCTTTGCTCTCTGTCCACAGTTCTTTGGGTTATAGTGGTTGACTTGTTGATGGAGAAATTTCTTTTAAACTTTCTTAAAAAGTGTCTAAGTGTCTGGTGCCATACGTACAGATCCTCAGGTAGCCTTTCCCTGCCCTCTGGAAGCATTCCTCTTTGAGGGTGGCTACAAAATCATACCTAGTAATTTTTTCCACATGATAAAATATGCTGTATTTGACCTACAGCAGCTCCATTATCCATACTTTTGCAATGTTTTCCATTTCAGACTTAAATGGGAAGATTAGTTTAGCTGACGAGCTAACTACCCTCTCACATTTTTCTGCCTAACTTTTTCCTTTCTCTGTCCCCCTTGGCTATTATTCTAAAATATAAGGCAGTAGAATGGAAATTCTGATATTAATAACTGAACATCAGCAAGTTAACAAGACACAGAAATCCAACTCTTTTTTCCATTTTTGAAATTACTTTATCATTATGTTATTTTTCCGTGGTACCTGGAAGATTTTAAAGCACTTCCACGAACCTTAGTTTCTCCCCCGACACACCCGTCACACAGGTCCAGCAGGTATTATTATCAACCTTTATGGATGAGAAACAGCCTGAGTGACTTGTCCAAGATCAAGCTCACACAACCAGCAAGAGCCAGGTCATTTACACACAGACTTACTTCCCGTTTTGAAATGTTTATGGCTGGTGATCCTGCCCGGCAGCGATTAGCCGCTTACCCATCAGGTACCTAATAACTTGCCAAATGAGCCCTCAGCACATCAGAGTACTGTTGCTTTCATCACCATCTCACCTCTGGAAAGTCAGTAGAGGTGTTTCAGAGGGCACTGTGAGCTTCAGTAAAGCCCATCAGGTTAGCTGGTAACAGCGGCCCATGCTTTTTCTCAGCACCTACCTGACTTTGGGAAGGACATGTCTCTCAGACCATCTTGGCTAGAGGCAAAGGGTCAGTTATGAGTCACACAGATTTCACCTAACAGAGGAATACAAGTCCTTGTATCAGTTTTGATGGTTATGGATCAGTTTTTAAAGATAAAAACTTACAAAAGTCAGCCATCAGGGCTTTAAAAATAATAAACATTATTGTCTCTGGAGTTAAACCTGAGTTCCCATCCTGACTTTTTCAGCCCTGTGAACTTGGGCAAGTGGCTTAGGTGAGGATTAAATGAGATAACATCTGAGACCTGCTTAGTACCATTTCTGGCACATAAGTAAATGCTGAATAAGTGGAGAAGGCGGTGATGGTGATGGCGAGTGTTACTATTCCATTTTGAATCAACCACTAAAACACAGAAACCTGAAAAGAGGCGGCTGCTTCATTGGACCCTGGTGACTGACCTGTGTGTGACAGGGTGAGTCGGCTGTGGTTCCAGTGTTGAAAAATTATGTCTGCTTCCTGGGCATTCTTTTAAATTTTAGCCCTTTGCACAGCTAGGAAAGGGTAAATCTAGTGTAACCCGTGGGATGCCATTGACAAGGAGTAGAAATTGAGATATTAACTTAAACATTAGGACTTCTCTGTTTTCAACCCCACTTAATCCCCCTAAGTATCAAGCCATATGAGTAAATGAAAATAGACCTGAAATTGGGTTGCCTGTGATCTAAGAATTTTCTTACATACGCACAGAAGACAACAAGAGTAAATCAAAACAGGGCGTACATAAGCTGCCCCAAGAAAAAGTCCGCGGTCAGAAGGCCGAGGGCCGTAGTTTCCTTCCTCCTGCTCCTCCTCACCAGCTCACAGAAGCAACGGTCATGGACATTGACCTGGATCAGCAAGCAAGGGCATTGTTTTTTTGTTGTTGTTGTTTTTTAATTTATTTTATTTTTGGCTGTGTTGGGTCTTCGTTTCTGTGCGAGGGCTTTCTCTAGTTCCGGCAAGCGGGGGCCACTCTTCATCGCGGTGCGCGGGCCTTTCAGTATCGCGGCCTCTCTTGTTGCGGAGCACAGGCTCCAGACGTGCAGGCTCAGTAGTTGTGGCTCATGGGCCTAGTTGCTCCACGGCATGTGGGATCTTCCCAGATCAGGGCTCGAACCCGTGTCCCCTGCATTGGCAGGCAGATTCTCAACCACTGCGCCACCAGGGAAGCCCCATTGTTTTTTAATTAAAAGAAAAACCTCCCCATATTTACTTTACCTGCCTATAAAGTTTTTACCAGTCATACCCACTTTTATCAATACAAGAACCAATAAAGATCCCATTAATTAAACGGGAATCTGCATGGTAGATAGAAGGAGCCTTGGACTTTGGAATCAGGCAGATCTGAGGCAGGTGTTTTAGTTCCTTAATCCATAGGCATTTCATCTTTATTTTTCATTTTATTTTATTTTATCTTTTTGGCCGCACCGTGCGGCATGCGTGATGTGCCCCGACCAGGGATCGAACCCGCACCCCCTGCAGAGGAAGCATGGAGTCTTAACCACTGGACCGCCAGGGAATTTCCCGGCATTTCGTCTTTAAAGTGGGATATGATAATAACACTTTTTAAAAAACTGCAGACAGTAATAGTTAACATTTATTGAGTATTTACTGTATGCTAAACACCATATACAAGTTTAGTTCCTTATCACAACTCTATCAGGTAGATACTGTAATTATTGTCACTTTAAGATAAGAATCTGAGGCTTAGAGAGATGAATAAACTTGCCCAGGATCACACACCCAATAAGTGGTTGAACGGGAACCGCAATTTCAACCCAGGCCATCAGCTGCTATAACTAATGTTCTTAACCACACTCCTTTCCTACAGTTAAATTAAAAATGGATTAAGTGAAATAATTTATGGCACTGGGTTCAGTGATGCCCCCTCAGAAGGAAAAATCGTTTTTCTAGTAGTGGTAATAATCCAGAGTATGGCGATTTATGCACAGTCTTCTAACTCCCCTTTATGGGCAGTAATATGCCTCAGTCAGGGTTAGGAGTCCGGTCTTTCATCTGTTTCAAGTAGAACCCAAGTAAATTTTTACGGAAAACATACGAAGAGCAAGGTGTTAAACGGTCACAAACTTGACCATAATAGCTTTAGCTGTGATAAACCTAATAGAAAATTTCAGAGCAGTTTAAATTTTTATTATAATTTTGTATTTGTGTTTGTGTCAGTGTATGTATTACATGACTTTATTTCAAACCATGGCTCTTTTTACTTGTGGTATTTTCAGTAAAAATATAAATAAGAAAATGTCTCGTTTATGTTAGTGGAATTGAAGGTTCATATAACCTTGTATAGAAGACAAGCCAAAATCCATCTGTCGAACTTGGAAATATGTCTTTATGCTCTTATTGGAGTATGATCTGAGAAGACCTGGTAGAGTTTCACCCCAAAATGATGACATCACAGACTGTAGATAAAAAGGCCCAATACTGGGCCTTGAAGAGCCTGGGCTTTGGCAGTCAGACTGACCTGGTTTTTGGTCTCAGCTCTGCCACTTCTTAGTTACTCACCAGGCTCTCCTAACCTCTGACCCTCTGCTTCCTTCCCTCTCTCCCTTCTCCCATTCGACACCGGGAAGAGACCGCATCATTATAAAGTATGCTTTCCCTGTGTTTAAAAACAATAGTTTTATACGTGCTCTAAGAATATTTTGGCTTAAAAGGCTTTCTCTTCTGCCTTCTCATAGGAAACACTGAGTGAAGACTAGTTTGTGTCATTTAAGATACATGGACTCGGACAATCCAGTTTCTTTACAATAACCAATAATGCTGATAATCAACCCAGAGATAATTGGGATCTGTTTATAATGGAAAGCTCATACTTCTATAATGGAGCGCCCTACCCCACCCCCGTTTTTCTCCTGTTGGCTGATGAATTGTTTTATTTGAGCTAACATTGGCGATTGAGTGAACTAACCCAGATGGTAAATGACATCAGCACACACTTGGTATTTAATGAGTGAGTACGCTTGGTCCTTGCCAGGCCTGGCCGACAGCTCTGAGGCGGGGAGACCGTCGCTCCTGTTCCTCAGTTGAGAAAACTGCGCAGGGAGGTACGGTGACTTGTGGACAAGCTGTGACATGACCCAGGCCTGTCTGCTTGAAGCCCGTGGGCTTCTCAGGCCCACGATGGAAGCTGGTGAGGGGGATGAGAATGGCTCACAGTCTAGAGTAAAGGGCCATCGTGATTTTTAGAAAACTTTAGTCCCTGATCAGCCCATAGTGAGCTCCCGTTCAGCTGCCATATTTTAAAGGACAGGCAGTGGCGGTCCTCAAAGCTTGAATGATTTCAGTCATCAGAGCAATTAAAATGTCTCATGTGTCTCCAGTCTATCCCCAAATCCCTTAGCATCTGCCCCGAAATAATCTTTTATTGAACTTAAACAGTTTGTTTTTTAGAGAATGAGAAGTGGTCTTCCCGGTTTGTGCCTTTGACAGAAGGTCTCCATCGTCTTTCCTTTCTATGTAAAGTACTGTTGACTCGTTTCCAGCCTTTTCTCATCAGCTTTCATGATTAACTAGTGAAATGAAGGGTTTTCAGTAAATAAAATAACCCCAGTAAGAAGGGGGAAATATTCCCTCCTGTTTCTTATAACTATTTGTTCCAAGGGGAAGCCAGTAACTTAATGTTTAAGTGAGTATGTTTGAATTTATCGAAGTTTCCTGAAGTCCATCCCCAAGGCTTCAGAGGAATGAACTGAACACTTACTGAAAGCCCGAGTCCTGTTTCATTGTCCTCGCGGGATCCCACTTGTTTTACTTCACCACAACCATAGATCTTCTGTCTGTTGAATATTTTAAACAGTCTATCAGTGTTAGACTATGTTTCTGAATGGAAATAATGTACAGACCTTCATCGTTAAGAAAGACAACAGGATGGTTACCATTTGTCATAGTTCAGCATCTAAAATAGTCGGTTTTTAAATTCAGCTTTTCACCAGTAGTATTTCTGGGTGTTTTTCTGACATATTAGCATAGATAGACGTCTGAACTAGTGCTGGCTGAACTTACTGCCACCCTACCTAGCACACACACATAGGTTTTTTTTGTTGTTTTTTTTTTAATGAAAGAAGTTTAACATTTAAAAAAATAGAAAGTAAAACTTGGCCAGATTATATTGACAAAGCTGCCCATTACCTTTGCAGAAAGTCCCTGTCAGAAGATAAACTTTAAAGCTGGAATGCATGAAAGAGTTCCAAGATAGAATTTAAATTTAAACTGATTCCTTATAGATAAGCTTTTTAAAAATCCACCTCTTTGCCTCAAGTCAGGATTTTAAAAATAAATTTCCCCTTTAAATCTCTTGAGCGATTTTCATTTTTTGCAAGGCCGCACTGCTGGTGTCCCGGAAAAATGGAGAGTTAGAGCTTTATCAGTTGGTGCCCTGAGGTATGTGGCAAAGAAGCTAAATCCTTGAAGATTAGCAAAAAAAATGCAGCACATGGCAATAAGGGGCTTATATGACTACTAGTATTAGTTCAGGTGAAAGAAGTATTGCTTATACATAAAACTGGACAAATCCACTGACAATGTATTTTTAGTTAGCTACAAAGGAGTCTTATATTACTGGACTTTGCCTCTTTGGTGAATTGGGAAGCTTAGTAATCCACTGTAAATGCTGTTCTGCGTGCCCCAATTCTCAGCATCGCTCTAAAGTACTGTTCTTTTATTTTAACCCTTACAAGCTCGTGTTTCCCCCAGATTTTCGTTTCATGCCATTAAAAGATGGCAGTAAGTAATTGAAGTCATTGTCATCTAGTTTGTTGATTGCTGGGATGGACACATGAGAAATTATTTCATGATTGTAGGAAACATCCCTGTGTTTTTATTTGGGTGGGCATTCAGATAAAGTTAACAAACAAAAGTCTGGTGAGAAATTTTTATTTAGAAACTGTACTTTCTGTATCTACATTGTTAACATCCTTATTAGTCTTTTTCCATGCTTGCTTGAATTTTATCTTTAAGTTAAATCTGCTTTAACTTCTTTAAGAATGAAATTTAACTATTAAATTTAACTATTAAGTGTTTAACTATTTTTAGGTAGGGTTGCAATATGTCCTGGTTTGCCTGGGACAGTCCAGTTTACACCTGTTACATGGTGTAAGTAACATAGAGAAAAAAATATATTTTACAGTGTACCCTAGACATCTCACAAGTATATGTCATTCATCATAAAAGACATTGACAAAGAAACGAAATAGCTCCATGCAAGACATCAGCATTACCAGAAAAAAGGACTCAGAAATGTCTGGCAAAGAGTCACGAGTAGTATGGTAGAACAGGATGAATTTGGTGCCAGGAGAACCGGATTTCAGTCATTTACTTACTAACTTTGTAACTGGCCAAACCACTTAATCTTTCTGAGCCCTTAGTACATGTGAGTAATAATAGCTTCCACACCTACCTTATAGAGTTGTGAAGATCAAATTGGATTATGTATATGGGACACACTTTGTGAAGTGCTATACAGGTAAGTTATAGTTATTGTGTAGTGTGGTAATAGCAGTGGACCAAAATACAATGTGAAGCATAATAATAGTGAAGAAGATTTTTTGAAAGGTAGGGCAAACAGCTTTATTTTTTAATAAAGCTTAAGAAAGTGTTATTTAAGTGCTTCAATAATAGTATTGTGGGTTGAAGGAACATGGAATATTACTCCCAATACTCAGGTCAATTAGGAGTGTGTGACCCTAAAATTTTTTAGAATTGAAGAAATATAGGAACTTTATATAATTTTTTATTCTCTGAATAAAAAGAATTGTATTCAGTCCTAGTTTTGCTATTTTTTGACCTTAAAACAGAAAAGGAAAAAGAAACAGGAAAGAAAGGAAAAATGGTTGCTTCATGTATGATCAGTTTCTCTGTAAAATGGAAACCATACCCCAACCGGTTTGTTAAAGAACCTAAATGAGAACATCTGGAAAATAACCAAACACAATGCCTGGCAAACATTAAGTGTTTTATAAATGTTTGTTTTGTATATATTTGTTTATTTTCCCACAGATAACAGAATGGTGAGAAAAATATAGAAGTCTTAGTAGTTTACAAAATAGGCTAGACCACTGATTTTCAGATTTGTTTAGATATGGAACCCGGTGTTCAAAAAAAAAAGACGAGAGGAGAGGACTTTGCTAGGGACAGGGAAGGAGTGTGATGAAGACCTCAGTGAAGAAACAGACGGGGCATTTGGAAAGATTGTCTAGAAGGAGTGGTTTAGTGGTGTGGTTGGGCCAGAAAGTAGAGTGGAGTTGGGTGAGGAATGAAGGAGAAATGGAGAAATGCAGACGATGAAGTGAAGACTAGAAAGTGTGAGAGGTTGTCAGCGAGAGGTTGAAGGGGAGGTAAGTTTTTTAAAGGATAGAGTTGAGCGCATTTGAAAGCTAGATGAAAATAATGAGTGGAACTGAGAAGCTGAAGATGCTACAAATAAGGAGGAAGTCTTTCGAAGACTGGAGGAGATGGACTCTAGTGTAATTGTGAGTGCAGAGAAGTTTGTAGGGAATTGAAGGAATTCTGCTTAGTGGCCTCAGTATTTTTTCCTGTGGGGTTTGAAGGGCAGAAGAGGAAGGAAATCATGGGATGGGTCTTAAAAGCTGTAAATAATCGCTTCCGATTAATTTTTAAAATATATCTTAAGCACTTATGTGTCAGACCCTACGATAGGATCTGGGAAATAGCAACAAACAGAACAGGCATGGTCTCTGCTCTTAACTAGTTTAACTGGGAATCCAAATAAGCAGATAGTATTAAAGGCACAGATGAAATTGGAGTTTTGATGGCAGAAGTTTGTACAGTTTTAAATATTTTCTTTGGAATTACTCAGTGCCCTAGAGAATGATTTTAGATTGGTCCTGGATGAATGGTGAAATGACCAAGAGGCAAGGGAGTTGAGGGTGCTTGCAGGATAAGTGGTTCATTCAACAGACATTGGTTGAGTACCTCCTGCCTACCATACACTGTTCAAGAGAATGATCGAAGTCATAGATCTTGATGTGACGGGATTAAAAAAAAAAAAAAAAAAAGAAACTCAAGTAGGGGACAGGTAAAAACATGAAAAAAATGATAGATTTGATCAATGTGCAATATATTGATTGTATGATATACTATACTGAGCACTACGTTATAAATTCCTTCCCCTTTAGAACCACTGCACTGTTCTGTTATGATTTAACTCTTGAGCTTGAAATATATAAGTCAGTGGTTTGCACTAGTTGTCACAGTGACTAGCAGTGTCCTACTGGCATGTAGTTGTACCCGAGCCAGGGATGTTAAACATCTGGCCGTGCCTGGGACCACCAAGGAACCATCCCACCAAAAATGCCGGAATACTCTGATGTAGATAATAATTTGAACTGCACATCTCTTGTTCATTTTGTTCATTCAAAATGTCAATTGTTCTATATAGGATCTTCAAGCCAGAAATTGTGGAGAATCCCTTTAACACCATACTTAATTTGTGTATTCCCTTTCTGATTATTAGCTCAGATATTTGTGAGATCTTCAACTTATTCAGCAGTTATTGCCTTCACCATAAATCCTTTCTAAATAAATATGCTTTGTCTCGTACAATATTTTAGATCATTTTTCTACTAGCCAAAAAATGGAAGAGTTCAGTGTTGTAGTTACACTTCGTGTGTCGGTTTTCTTTTATGACATTGTAAACATAAGATGAGTTTAATGTTTTTCAAGACCCATAAATAGATGCATTTTATCTTGTAGTGAAGCTATCACTGCATTTTTTTTCTGTTTTTGTTAAGTCTGGCAGTTACTTAAACGTTCCACTGAATGACCCAGGTAACAGTTTCTGTTTAAAAATTCTAACAATAAAATCCAAGAAATTAGTCAAAACTAAGAAAATGCAGAAATAACTCCCATATCTACTAAAGTGTTTAAAGTTTATGGAATTTCCCATGTTGCCTGGTAGCCTTCAGTTGGGGAGCGAAAACAAAATAGCCCAGTTTATCTTTACATCTAGCATTTTAGACACATTTGAAACTTAAAGGCTTATCAAGTTTGTGGAGATGAGGAAGTAGGAGAAAAGGGAGGAGGTACTTTTGTTGAAAAAAATGTATTTGACTCTAACGTAATATCTTCAACAGATAAAAGTGGAGCCAGTGGTCCCAGCCCCAAGCCCCGTGATCCCCAGATTGACTCTCAGAGTTGGAGCTGGCCAAGACAAAATGTAAGTACAGACACTTCCAGTTAGGGTGCAATAGATGGAACTTAACCTTCACTGCTCCTTCCTAGTGGATTTGATTCTATAGACCTTTTCCCAGTGTGAATATGTAGTAGGGTCAAGCTGTATTTTGAGAAGTCTTCATTTTCAAATTTTTATTGGTTTCTTCCTCAGAGTTAATGCTTATTGCTTTATTCAACATATAGGATCCTTTGTTTTTTTGGGTTTTTTTTTCTGGCACTTTTTCTCTTTTATAAAGACTAGCACAGGACATTGTTTCTGCATAGTTTGTAAGGCTCTGGTTATCTGAAAAATAAGAAACTATGTATTGAATGGACTGACTACCATGTTACACCCAGGTGGACGTAATGTTAAACCTTTTCAAGTGTGTGTTCTCTGTCACCAGGACAAAGAATGAAGATTCTCTTCTTGCTCAGATGGCACATGGTTTTATTCTGTGCATATAAAACAAGGATACTGCCAAAGGCTTGGTGAAACAGTATATAGTAGTAACAACTGAAGTCTGAATTGTCTGCTCTTTTTTTTTTGAGAGAGAACTGGAAATGTAAACCCCATGTTTGCTGTTTATTTTCTTAATTTTCACGGAATCATCACATCCACCCACCCTGCTTCAAAGTAAATTAGTTGGCTTTGTTTCTTTTATTCATTTTGAGGGTATGAATTAAGGTCTACAGTGCTATTATATGATCCTAATAGGATAATGAAGCATTGATTTTTTTTTTTTGTAAATCATGTTGAAAATCATTCTTCTAAAAATCATATTATACATCATTTAAATGAATTTTACAAGCTCAAAGTACAAGTTTACAACCTTATTTTTTACCAGTAAGCCTGAAAATGGATTAGTTTACCTTGCAAACAATCAAATATTATGTAGAAAATAGGCGTACAAGGCATTTAACTTTCATTCAATTTTTAGCCATAAAAATGAAAGTAGTAGCCATGAACTTACTTATTTAGTAGGTAGAGTAGACAACAGGAAATTTGCTTTGCATTCTCATGGTTCGTTCCATCTTAAAGTTTGTGTGTAGCGTGTATTTTATGCAGCCACTGCTTCTGTTAGTTCTAAGTGTAATACAACGAAAAATCCCAGCATCATTCTCATGAATGGTGGTGTAGGGCAAACGTGGCCTTCTAGGAGAGTGTATATTCTTCTGAAAGAAGAAAATCCGAATAGTTTGTGCTTTTCTTACCGAAATTATCTGTGTAATTTCCACGTTACTCGTTTTGGTTGTGCCAGTAGAGACCTAGACCGTAGGTGGTAGTATTGCTGACAAGCTCAGAAAACGTAACAAAAATACTATAGATTGAGCTCTTTTTAAACCAAATATTGGTTCTGGTGCCCTCTATCTTACCTACAAAAATTTTAGTAACATCCTTCTCCCTCAACCATCAGAGGACAGAGGGCTAGTTAACAAAGAGACCCAACCAAAATAACTGTACCTACCATCTCCTTGGAAATCCTGTACTTGGGTTCACTACTCTAAAGGGAAGATGTTCTTATTTATCATTGGAGAACTACTTTTCTCCTACCCGTTCATATTTATTCCATTTTTCTCATAACTCACCATTACTTCACCTTTCCTTTCACACAGAAGTTTGGCTTGCTTATTCCTTTAGAGAAATAAGGTTTGTAAAAAGGCACTGATAATAATATTCATCTCATCTACCCTTAAGCGTCTTTCAGTTATTCTGTTGAGTAATTTCTTTTCCTCTCGATAAATCACTCATCTACCTAAGATATTGGAAGATGTGAGAAATAGATCCTATGACTCTGGAACAAAATGTTCAGTATTACGGAAATTATAGTACCCAGACATTCTAGACAAATTGTCCTTGAAAGTATAACTTTATGTAACATGTAAACTTTCTGACATTTAGGTAAATAACTCCCATATCATATGAATAATTAATCACTTGACCAAAGTCAGACACAAGGAAATACATATAATGAACAAAGGAATAACTTAAGTGAAATATATTACATTTTAAACTTAAAAAGAGAGAGAAGAAGAGGCCCAAGTCACATAGCAATAGGATTTTATATAAAATATAAGTTAATGAGTAAGGGTTTTTTTTTTTTAACTTATTTGTTTTCTGTTTTTTTGTTTTAAATCTAAATCACGGGTCAGCAAACTATGGCCATGGCCAGTCCATCCCACTCTCTGTTTTTTATGACTCACAAGCCAAGAATGGTTGAAAAAAAATTAAAAGAAGGATAACATTTTATGAACATGAAAATTATATGAAATTAAAAGTAATCTTTTATTGTCATAGCATAAGGATACATGACTTATTCCTTGGCAGTAATAATGGAAAAGAGATGGTAGAGTCATATAAATGTGCCTTCACTTAGTTTGTATACAGCCAGGGGGTGTAATGATGCTCTTTTGAAGTGGAATTAATGAGCAGACTAGCATTCAAATGGGGGAGTTTGAATAGTCTAGGAGGAGGGGTTGTTTACTGCTAAAGAACAGGCAGAGAATAGAGTCTTTTGAAACTACAGGAAAAAGAAAAAGCTTTACAGGGTTCAAATTATACACTCTCTTTGGAAGATGTTTAAGACAATATTTAGTTTCTAAATCTTATAAAGAAATTATGCCTTTGACCCATGATCCAGGAAGGTACTTTGAGGTTAGATTATTTCCTCTGTTCTCTATTATTGTCCCTTGAAGCCAGACAGAGGGCCCTTGTTTTCCCCTTAATTTAACGTGCCTGGAAACTGGATTCTAAAGGGTCTGTGGTCAGTCCAGTGCCTCCTTCTGATAGTGTTAAAATTCAGGGTGACTTTACAAGGACCTCAAATTCCTTTAATAGGTCTCCCAGTAATGGGGACCCAGAGTTCCTGTTAGTCTGTATTGAAGATGAAACTAAAATACTAACCCTGAAGTTACAATCTCAACATCCATAGTTTGTGAGGGTGATATGAATGGGGAGAAACAACACATTCAAATAAATCATTAAGTAACTGAGTCTGGCCCAACAGTCAAGTTTTGCCTTGATGCTGAGAAAGCAGGTAGGTTTCAGCTTGCCCAGGAGCAGCACCTGGAGCCATATGGATCAGGATTTTGAAGGTCCCGCTGGACTTGGTGACAGAGAGTACAGTGCGTGTGATGTCCGCTATGGGATGGGCAAGTGGCAGCACAGTCGCCATGTCATTTGTTATCCCAGTCTTACCATCCCTTTATTTTGAGCAAGTGTAGGGAAATTGGGCTAACTTTCGGCATTCGTTCATTTATTCATTTCTATGAAGGATATAAATAGAGCAGAGTAACGTGAGGAAGGGAGTACCTTAGGGTGGGACTGTTTAGATAGGATTGTTGGGAAAGGCATGGCAGAACATTAAATGTGTGGTTATATTTATAAAGCTCAAAATTCTGTTAAAGGAGCTTCTCATTAAAAAAGATAACTTTAGGAATTGGTAAAGTATTAAGAAAAAAGGTCAAGGTTTGTAAAGATTTGGGGGTGAATAATGGTGGTGCTTAGGGGGTTAAGCGTTCTTTCCCCCTCACATTTCTCAAATGTATCTTGAATGCTGTCGTCTCCCTGGTACTGGGGAGGCAGCTCTGTCCTTTTCTCCGTCTGTTCCTTGGCTCTTCTGAGGGCAGAGTGGCTCTCCCACCAGGGAGCTTTGGTCTGGTCCGTAGGGTTACTGTACTGGAGAAGTTGGGAGCTGGTCCTGCTCTCAGGACATTGCTGCCCGTATTCAATGAGCTCACCAGGGAGGGGGTAATGAATTGGGCCCCGCCAAAAATCCAGTAAGGCTCAGTTATTGTTCCAGTTAGATACTGTATTTGATCAAGTGACACAGAATCATTTATGATACCTTTCATGAAAACAATATCATTATCATTAATAATTCTAAATTTTCTTTTGGCTGAGAGGTCACAATAAGTATTCTCTTTCACAAGTTTAATCCTTTTCCCAAAATATGCAAATTACGCTGAGATATTTTTCAATGACCACTTTACTGCTGGAAATTACAGTTTTCTTTCTGCTAACATTTTATCACCACAGCTGTGAGTATTATAATACTCACGGTATTACGTATTTCTTATAATTCAGGAAATTCTTTCATTAATCAGACCTCTCTTAGCAGAGGTGCTGAAAATTGGACGCTTTTTTTTTTCATGTAAGTAATTCAGTTTTTTTATTGCAGTTTATAGAGTTTAGTTTATGGCTGGGAGGAGGCTTCTTAATACTTGTAATTTCTAAATTATTTATATATGCTGTAAAAATGAGAGCTAAAACTTTGCTGATTAATCTTGAAAAATAATGTTCAACCTTTAAAAATGTAAAATATGTACAGATATTTGTTGTCTTTTTTTTTTTTCTTCTTCAATTTATTTTATTTATTTATTTTTGGCCGTGTTGGGTCTTCGTTGTTGCGCACAGGCTTTCTGTAGTTGCGGAGCAGTGGCTTTTCTTGTTGCAGAGCGCGGGCTCTAGGTGCGCGGGCTCAGTAGTTGTGGCTCGCGGGCTCTAGAGCTCAGGCTCAGTAGTTGTGGTGCACGGGCTTAGTTGCTCCGCAGCATGTGGGAATCTTCCCAGACCAGGGATGGAACCCATGTCCCCTGCTTTGGCAGGCGGATTCTTAACCACTGCGCCACCAGGGAAGCCCTGTTGTCTTTTTTGTGGTCCAAACTTTTCTGATTAACTATTTTTGATAGGACAGCCAGCAATAGAGGATAACCATGGGCAATTACAAAAATAACCATTTAAAATATTTTTAAAGAAAGTAAGTGTTTTATATTTTTATGTAGCCAGATTTCACTGAAAGACATATAATAGGTGAAACGTGTATAGTGGTGTTTTAGTGACAAGTTCTTTAGAAAAATAATAGCAAATGATTTTTATCTCACTTTCTATATTTTGTCCTACACTTAAAATGTCATTTATTCATATGCAGATTTTTTTCCAGTCTAAAATTTAAGGGTGACTTAAAGAGAGAACATAAAGATACTAGAAAATACTAGGAAACCAAGGCCAAGGAGAGGAAAAAGAAGCAAATGACTGCACATCAAATATGATTATGGCTTCCTAGCAATAAGTGCAGAGTGAAATGCAGTTTTAAAAAGGAAGGTACCTCCTAGTTTCTCAGGAGAGACAAAGTTTTTGAAGACACTAAATTTGAAATTTTATTTCCATGAGGAACCAGATGGCAAGAACACCTTTTTTTTATTTGACTGTTTCTTACACCAACCCCTGATCCAAGGATGTAACATAGACACACACTCAGTGAAGGTGCCTCTGTAAGGAGTCTTCCTTTCCCTAGTTGAAACACTCACTTTCTCTATGTATTAGTCAGGACTGTTGGTTGCAAGTAGGAGAAACCCTAATCAAACTAGCTCAAAGAAACTGACTTTAGGCAAAGTGGTAACAAGGGTTCAAAAACTGTCATTAAGACTCTGTTCACTTTCTTTTTCTCCGTCTAACCTCTGTGTGGTGGCAAAGATGGTGCAAGTTGCTCTTGGCTGGTGTGGTTCTTAGTGCTCACAGGCTGAACTGCCCGCCCCCGCTTTCACAGCATCTGCTGTGGGTTCCCATCCAGGAACCAGCCCCAGTGGGAGGGGGAGAGCCCTGTTAGAAGGGGAAATGTTAGGTTCCAGAAGGAAAGAAGGACTCTCCTACCAGAATAAGGGATGAGGGGCAGGCAAAAACAATTGATATGTTTTTATTTTATTTAGGGAAAGGCAATCAGATTCATATTTTTATGAAAGTGTACTGAGGAGGCAGAGCAAGGAAGCTTATTGGTTAAAAGAAAAGATCCTTTAGAAATAAAGTTTAAGAACATTTCAGACCATCATCCTGTCAGATTTGGAAGGTCTTTTGTTCTTCTATTTTTAATTTGTTTCCCTTCCGATAAAACTGTCTGCTTTGATTTAAAAAAAAAAAAGAGAGAGAGAGAGAGAGAGATTGAAAAGTGTTGATAGTTTTCTTTGTTTTGCCCTGGTTAACTTTCCACTGATGCTGAAACATTTCATAGGTTATTTTGCCTATATTAGAAGCTAACTAACAAGAACAGTGACCCACCCCCCCCCCAAAAAAAATAAATAAGAATAAAACTCTTGAGTGACTGTATTTAAAATTTATGGCAAATGACTTATTTTTAACGCTAGTGAAAGATGGTAACATTACAAATGAAACTTCCTAGCAGCTGAACAATGAGAACACAAATTGTGGGTGGTATACATTATTCTTGCTACCTTTTATACTTATAAATTCAGCAGACCCAAACCCATATATCTCAGTTATAATTCCAAGAGGAAGCAGGTGGTTAAAATTTTTCTTACTCGGGTCTTCAGCCCTTTTCTGATTTTTCCAGACTAGGATACCTTAACCTCCGTATATCACTCTCTCATTTTTACTGAGCTAAAGTTATGATGGAATCCCCAAGTTTAATTTCTTCCTCTGGCACATGATAGTTTGTTGATTAACACCAAAGATGCAGTGTATTCAAGAGAAGAAAATAGTATGCTGTCAGAAAAACTGGCTTTAGGTTTTGGGAAATGTTTTTACTACCCAGTAAAACAACTGGAAAGATCATAATCAAAGCATTTCCATCTTACTTGTAAACAATTACAGCAGTCCTTACACTTACACGGATGCCACATTACAAGACTGGGGAAAATTTACTGGATTCCATTCTAATGCAATTAGAGCTAATTTTGTTCTTTAAATGAATAAAAGGTCAGCTAGTAAATCTAGCTTATCTTGAGTCCAGACTTCAATAAATTGTTTTATTTAATTTGTTGTAAAAGATCTTATCCTTAATGGGTCTAGGTCTTATTAGTTCACTTAGGTTTTAAAATATTTATGACCACCTTTTTAGATATGATTTGAATGATAGTTGGAAAGTTTCTCCCTGCAGTGTTATCAAGGCCCAAGATCACTAATTGAGTGAATATAGGAAGGTACTTAAGATTTGTTATCTAGACAAAGCTGATGCGGACTTCCAGAATTTAAATGTTCTTCAACCTGTGACAGGCAGAGGTAATTTAGCTATATCATGGTAACCTTTTGGATACTATCTGACTATAATTTCCCCTAAAGATCAAACTACTCACACTTCTAGTGTTTAAAGAGAATGTATACCTACTGATGAGAACACTCTTACTATTACTGACAGCAACATAGAAAATTTAAATTCTTTGCATTCTGTTGTTGTTCCCTGTCTTTTTAGGGGCTATGACATTAAAATACTACATAGAGACTTTAGAGGCGTTGTGTGATGCTTCTTCCTTCCTGTTCCCACTCCAGCCTTCGTAGCTCGTGAGATGGAAATTTGTGTCACTGCCCGGCCTCTGTGATTTAGAACAGGGGTCCCCAACCCCCAGGCCGCGGACCGGTACCAGGCCATGGCCTGTTAGGAAATGGGCCGCACAGCAGGAGGTGAGCGGCAGGCGAGCGAGTGAAGCTTCATCTGCCGCCCCCCATCGCTTGAACCAACGCCCCCACCTGCCCCCCAGCCCCCGGTCTGTGGAAAAATTGTCTTCCACGAAACCAGTCCCTGGTGCCAAAAAGGTTGGGAACCGCTCATTTAGAATATTGCAGCCTTTTAAAAATGTGGCTGCCGTAGTCTCAACACATGGGTTGGATTGAGGGACACGTCACCGTGGGGACTGACTAGACGCGTTACCCCGTTTGGATTTACTCTTCTGGGTTCCAGAACTGCATCTGTCCTCACGGCTTGTCCTCCAGGGTCCAGCAAGGAACCCAGCATCCCTCCTGATCTTCAGGACCAGCTCCTTCTCCATCTCCGCCTTTCCTGACCCCCCCCTCCCCCCCTCACCCCCGAAGTTCTTTCCCTTCGTTCTCTCTTCTCCTCTGTATCTTTCTCTCCTTCCTCTGGTATCTTCCCTTCAGCCTTGGGTTCTACCATCCTAAACCTTCCCACCTTCACCAGCCTTCCCCTCTAGATGAGGGAAAGGCCATGTAACTTCCTCTTCTCATTCTCGCTTCTCAAAGCATACTCCTTGTATGTACTTTCATCCAATTTTTTTTTCCAGTTTTATTCCTAAACTCCCTACGCTCTGGTTTCTGCCCTGGAAACTTTTCTGAAGCTTCTCATTAAGATGATTAAATGCGTCCCAAGGCGGTGCTGCAGGCCTGTGACTTCATCCTTCCTGCTTTTCAGATACCGTTGTTCCCACCAAGCCCTTTATGAAACTCTCTAGTCCTTGTTTTTCTTGGTACTACGTGCATCTGATTCTCTTTCTCCATCATTGCTTCTATCTTTCTTTGATCACTTTTTCTTTCTCTTCTTGCCCTTGGCCTACTACTCTGTTCTTTCTCCCTAAAGTTTCTTTTTCACTTTTCAAAATTAGGTGATGATGATTCCCAAATCTTTACTTCCAGCTCAGATTTCTCCCCAAAATGCAGACTAGTCTGCCCAGTTACCTGCTAGAAAGTCTGGAAAGACCAGAGGCACCTCAAACATGGCCTTTCCAAATTGAATACACCATTATTTCCCCAACCTTGTACTCCTTATGCTTTTTATTTGTTGATGATGAGATCAGAGCCTCCATTTTCAAGCTGTCTTAGTTTCTAGAGTAACTTGAAATTAGACAAACACACTCTGACTGGGAGAATTGGGAGATTTTATTTATGTCATATCACCAGACGGGACATCTGAAAATTAAGACGTGAATGTCTCCCAGCTCCAAAAGTGTTGTTTTGAACAAAACTTAAGGAAAGAGAAAGACCCTTTCCTGTGAGGTCTCCTTTGAATGTCACCTGAACTCTTGTACCTCCCAGTCACCATCTTCAAATTTGGGTCTTTCCTCCTTGTCTAGACACAAGTAGTCATCAGCACCAGAGGAGGAAAGATGTTGATGCCTATTCACAGGCCTCTGGAACTGCCCCCCACCCTCCAAGCAAAGATGCCTTCGGCTCGGAAACACAAATGCCCTTAGCTACCGGAGCTGTTTTGCCTCCTTGAGAGAATAACAGATTTTTCAGTTTTCCACTTTTCAAATCAAGTACCCAGCACCGATCACCCTACACCCATCTGAGCTCTAAGCTCTACCCTCTAACTGTAAAAGCTCCAGCATCACAGAAACCCAAGGCAGGGGGATGCCTCCCTCCCTTACTCCCAACCCCTCACCCACCCGACAACCAACCAGTCCCCAGCCCCTCCCCGCCTGACCGACAATATTTGTCAATTCCTTACCCTCTTCTCCTTTCCTGCTGCCTCTCAGAACTGTTCTCCATACTTAGTCCCTCCAGAGCAGTCTGTCTAGAACGCTTATGCTTTATATGTTGTGGCGCTTCCAAACTGCTTGCGGTTTCCCATGCAGAACAGGATGCTTTGCATCTTTATTCCTTTTCTCAGGTTGTCCCATCTGCCTCAAATGCCTCCACCCCCCTGCCTCTTCATCGGAGTCACTCGTATTCATCTTTTAAAACTGTCACTTGTCATTAGGGAAAGTGATCACAGCCCACCTTCCCACCCCTACCCCAGGCTAGCCATCCTTCTGCCAAGTGCCCAGAATACACTGTTTTCATTCCAAATTATTCCACTTCGTATGCTTTATCGATCTACTACCCTTATGTGACTGTCTTCCCCCCCAGCCGTTTCTTGGAAATTGAGGGTGTGCCCCATTCACCTTGAACCCAGCCACCCAAGGGTAGGAGACGTAGTAGACGGGCGATAAATATTTGTTGAGATGGATTCACGGACTGAAACAGCCTCTCATCTGTTGAACCATAGCACTGATTTTCACTCTGTTTGAACAAGCTTTCATAGATTTGAAGTGGTATCAAAATAAAGTTTAATTGAGTTACTTTTCCAGAATGGCTGTAACATTAGGAGTTGGTTTTATCAAGTAAAAACTCCTTAAGTAAGAGGGCTGAAGGGGACAGAGGAAGCTTACTCTTAGCCCTGGAGTACAATGGGAAGGCTACGTTTGGTCTTGAAATCTTCTGTCAGAGATTGCTTTTCCTTCCTAAACTGTGACTCCTGGTATTCTGCCTAGCTTTAGAGGTCCTTTGAATAATAAGAGGATGCTGAAAATAAGTTGCTTAAAGGAATTGGAAGATCCGACAGGTGGAGTGACTAAGTTTCCAAATGTGTTTTATTAAATAATGTAAAGTCGGTCATTCTGTAGTCTATGTAAAAGGGAAATGTGGATTTTTTTAAAGACTTGCATTATCTATCTAGTAACAGATGCACCTCTCATATACTCTGGATAGATGAAAAATGACACCCCTCAATTGGAATCTGCTTTTTTTTGAATCTGGGAGTAGCTTTTCTCCCAGAGCACACTCACTGATTGCCCGTCTTTGGCTCTCTATGCCGCGTGTACTTAGGATTTTAATCAATTACTTCTGCTTCTTTAGTCCACAAAGGTGAAAAAACATATATGTGTGTGTATACATCTCTATATATATCACATGCTATAAATATATATATATGATATTTTTTCCATGCTATTTACTGAGGAAGATAAAAATTCATGTAAAGCATGGTGATTTTTGGTGAAGACACAGCAGCTATTATCAAATTTTAATATATTTTAAAGTAGTGTTGGGTTTTCCAAGCATGACTTCAGTAATAACTGAATATTATAACACTACAGTGAGATACAAATCTTAATCACAATCCTGTTCATTTTTCAGGTTCACTGAATATCATCTTACTGCTTTTAATGTTTTCAAATAACTGGGATGTTATTTAATCCTAAAATGAATGAATGAATGAGTGAAGGTTTATCTTTTATGGTTAACTTGCAACTTTAGCATATGTTCATGTAAAAGCATCTCATCCTCCTCTGTAGACTCCAGGCTCAGAGAGTATTAAAAGTGAAGTTTCATCAATGTTGAATGTTCAGTGTCATTTGGTTTTGCTTTTTCTTACTAAATGTACCCTTTCTTTGCTGGAGAGAAGCAGAAGCTTTTCTAAAATCACAAAATCTTTTAGAAGTTCTGACTCCAGGGAATTTGGTTTTTGAAAAGAACCCTGACAGTGCCCTAGACAACACCCTCATGGTTTTACATTTTTTACAAATTGTTTTGCATTTGAAAAATACTAATTTTGATTATATACATAGTAAAACTGTGTCGAAGGAGATACACTTGTGCAAATGGTAAATTTGAATCAGATGTTGGTTCTTCTCTCAGGAATGTAGATGTAAACAATCATAATAGAGGTGGAAAGTGTTAAAGTCTATAAGAGATACATCTCAAATGATACAGAAGTTCAAGGTGATTGCTTCCAGCAAGGAAGGATCAGAAAAGCCTTGGGTGGAGCAGAATCTGAGGAGGGTCCAAAGTGATGACCTCCCGAAGTCACCTGAAATAATTCTGTGTGTGTGGTTGTGTCACCAACAAGATATGCATTGAGGTTCATTCCTTTCCGTTTATTTTTGACTTGTAGGCAATTTTATAAATTTAATTTTCTGAATATGTAAGACATGTACTTGCCCCCAAAGTTGAAACTATGTAATATGTTCAGAGATGTCTTGCTTTCCGCCCTTTCCCTCTACCTTTATCCTCCTCGACCTATAGGTTACCATCTTTATTTCTTTTTTTAAATTATCCTTTTATATATCTGTTTGCAAATATGAGGAAATATGCATTATTTATTATTTATCTAAGTATTCATGCCCTTTTTAGGGTATTTTACAGATTTTGAACATTTGACAATAGAAGTCTAATCATTTGGGTATCTTCTTTGGAAATGAAGATTCTACAGTGGCTATATTTTCCTCTAATTACTTCATGCAATCTGTTTCATTTTTCAAATAGGTCATGCCTGAATTAAAAGACAAAATGTTTGCTACTTGGTATGTACTTGGGCTATGACAAGATAAGATGATGTAAATATTCAAGAGGCAAGCCATGAGCTTGAGGAATTAAATCCATTTACAGTTATGTGCTAATTATATGAATGCTCAAAGTCGAGCTGTGAGGATCGAGAAGAATAAGGATAATGATTGATTTGAAGAATCAACATAGCACTGATTCTCATAATTGTCTTTTGTTATTTGTTCCTTTTGATCACATGTGAAATATGGAAATGACTGTGTTACACTTTGGCATTTTAAGTACCGATGCTCTAAAATATAATTTCTCCTGAATTCTGAATATTCGTTTATGTACCTAAATGTGATAAATTAAATACTTGGTATATTAATTTTCTATTCCCACATATAACAAATGACCCCAAAACTTAGTTAGCAGCTAAAGCAATAAACGTGTTACTTCCTAGTTTCCCGTGGGTCAGGAATTCGGGTGGTTCTGACTGCAGTCTCCGTCAAGCTGTTGCCCAGGGCTTCAGTCACTGGAAGGCCTCACCAGGGATGGAGAATGCACTGCGGGCTCACACAGGCTGTTGGCAGGAGGCCTCAGTTACTGGTCACATGGGCCTCGTCCTAAGGCAGCTTCAGTGTCCTCATGACTTAGCCTCTGGCTTCCGTAGAGCAAGGCAGAAGCTGCAGTGTCTCTTATGACCTACCTCGGATGTCACACACAGTTGTTTTCACGATATCCTGTTAGCTGTCCAAGTCAGAGCCCACCCAGGCTGGGAGAACACTCCACCAGGGTGGGAGGGGGCTGCCTGCCACGCTTGGGCTTAGTATTTCCGGGACTTTTACAAGAAAAGTAAGAGAGCAAAACTGTGATGTTTTAGATAACTACAGACACAATGATCTGGTTTTATAGTAATATATAGTGAAATCTTAGTTTACAGTGCAACATGGGAATCTGTTTCATGTGTATCTCAAAAGGTGCATGGTATTTCTGAGATTGATCAAAGTTCTAACTCTGAAGAAGAAAATCAAGTTGTGGCTTGAATATGTGTGTGTGTGTGTGTGTGTATGTATATATATATTTTTTAATCAAAGTGGGTTTTCTCCCAGACATCAAAGAACTTCCCTGTTGAGAAGTTTATATAACATTCATGGAGGTGCTTATTACAGTAGTCTTTACCTATGGCATCGTTTTGTCACCATTTAAAAATGGCTGTTGGCTTTTGAGGCAAGTAAGTGAGCCATGTGAGGGAACTTTTGAACTTTGTGCAGTTCAGTAGCCAGTCATACGGACTTTGATAACTTTGATGGCCGGCTTCACAGTGTTTGCACACAATCGCTGACTAATGAGGATCATTAAACTCCCCATGTAGATGTATCCAAATGGTGTTTGCCTCTAACCTCCGAGCCTCTGTGTGGCTGGAGAGGTGAGGACGGGCCCTTTGTTGACTTGTCAAGCTGTTGAGTTTGCATTACAGGCCAGGCAGCGCATGACCCACTCTATTTATTTCACTGTTTTGTGCTGGGGAAACAGGTAAAGAAATCCTGCCAAAACTCCTCCTTCTGCATGTTTTTATGAATAACACCAGTGTTTATAGCAGCTAGAGCCCTCTGATCAAATCCTCCAAAAGATGTAATGTTAGCAGCGTGGAGCCATTGTGGGACCCAGCTGTGGGCGGTGTTGGTTACTCTGAAGACATTGCTTATTCAACAGAGAGCTCTGGAGGAGAGCTTACTATGCAGTTAAAGAGGAGGGAAAGTGCCACTAAAGGGAAGAAGTACAGAGAAAGTGCTGTTTAGAAGTAGGAAACAATAAAGATCGGCGGTGGAGGCCAATAGGAATCCAAAATTATTTTTACAGTGATCATGTTAGGTTGAGTAATGATAGTTTATCTCACAAGTGATGAGAAATTATATCATGTGATACTGTTTATGTATTTTTTCTGTAATGTTCTGTAAATTAAAGAGATAATAAAAGAATTGTTCTCAAAACTGTGCCTCCAGTTACCACAAAAGTAACTGAGCAGCTAGAATCAAAAATAACTTTCAAACTCTGTGAATTTTCTGGTGAAATACAAAAGAGTTGGGAAAGACAAGTCACTTTAGAGCCTATATAATACCAGTCTAATCTCTTGGAAGCAGAAAATTAGGACGTGTTTTGTCTCATCAACACTGAGTACCCACTTTTATGTTTTTTCCTTTTGCTACTCAGAAAATTTGAATGGGAAATATAAATATATATATATATATTCAATACATACCAAATTTAAAGGGGAAATTTAATTGAACTGGAGGAATATTTGGCATTTTGGAAGGATTATCTTTATTATGAGTTATTTTCATTAAAAGACCATTTCTCTGAATTGAAAAATAAAATTTGTACAAGTAGGTATTTCTGAGATTTCAGGTACTGCCCCATAAATTGATCAACAGTCTGTTTACATCCATTGGCTGCACTGCTATTGCTAAACCATTCTCATGGGCACCATTCACAGGCCTTGTAGGAAAGGGAGAAATCTAAGAAAAATAGAAAGAGATGAAAGGGGATTGAGACAGAGTCAGGCAAGGCAAATAATATTCATTACGGGTTTGGTATAGCTTAAAACAATTTAAAAGCATTTCAGATAAAAGAATGAAACCTTCATGATGTGTTTGTACCTTGCATTGGTGTCGTGATCATTCTTGGTCTAAGAATGAATAGAAAGATGAGGAATTAGAATCCATGTTGGCACATAGAAATCTCAGTGGTCTTGGGACTCATTAAGTAGTGTGGAAGGAAGGTAGGCAGGAAGGAAAGAATAGAGTAAACTGACCTATTTTTAAATATTTTAAACAGGCAAAAAATATTCAAAAGTAAAATAATTATTCTATAGGAGCATTCTCCCTGTAATATTAGGCATTAAACATATTAAAGTTGATGAACATGTATCAAGACACTGTGTTTAATACTGCAGATAATTCAAAGACAAATAAGATAGTACATACCTTACTCCTGAGGAATATACCACTTAATGTGAGTGATAAAGACAGATATGCACACAATTAGGATACAAAGCAGCCATGGATGTTGTTTTTTGAGGTTTTTTTGTTTGTTTGTTTTTATTTATTTTTGGCTGTGTTGGGTCTTCGTTTCTGTGCGAGGGCTTTCTGTAGTTGCGGCAAGCGGGGGCCACTCTTCATCGCGGTGCGCGGGCCTCTCACTATCGCAGCCTCTCTTGTTGCGGAGCACAGGCTCCAGACGCGCATGCTCAGTAGTTGTGGCTCACGGGCCACGTAGCTCCGCGGCATGTGGGATCTTCCCAGACCAGGGCTCGAACCCGTGTCCCCTGCATCGGCAGGCAGATTCTCAACCACTGCGCCGCCAGGGAATCCCGGATGTTGTATTTTTTTTGAGAAGGCCCAAGACTGTTATTTCAAAGAAAATACCTGAGAGCATTTGTTATAGATGATAAAATTCAAGCTTTTATGTGAAAGTTAGAATTTTGGAAGACATATCATTACAAATTGACAGCTCCTCAACAATTTAAGAAATTTTTGATGAGATGGATGGCAACACCAACAAATATGATTTTTAAAAATATTATATAATGTATAAATATTTGAAAGATCTGCATAATTCAGTGAACCAATATTCCAGATCACCAGTGCATGATGTTATAAAATCATGCACTGGTAAAATATCTATTCAAAGTGCCAGACAGGTCAATGGACTTTAATATAACAGAATATGAAAAGCTTATTGATATGGTTTTAGATTGCACATTGCAACTAACTTGTAGGAAACTGCCTCTTGCTTTTCATTAAAAAAATGCTACCTGTTAATGTGTAATGGGTTTGTTATTGTTATCTTTAAACGAACTCTCTAATTATTTTTAAATTTCTCAGTTTCAATTTTTAATATGGTACGTATTGGCAGATATAATGCACATAAACAAAAGTTCTTTATGTTTCTCACTAATTTTAAGATTGTAAAGGGATCCTAGGACCAAAAAAATTGGGAATTGCTACTTTAGAATTTCTTTTAGTAAGGGTCCACTGGTGGCAAATTCTCAGATTTTGCTTGCCAGAAAATGTCTTTATTTCATCCTATTCTTGAAAGGTGTTTTTGAAGACAAAATTTATTTGCCTTTAGCATATTGAAGATGTTACTCCACTGTCTTCTAGATTTTAGCATTGCTGTTGAGAAGTCAGCTGTCACCTGTTTTTTCTTTGAAAGTAATTGTCCTTTTTTCCTTTGGGCTCTTTTCAGACTTTTTTCCTTGCCTGTGATATTTTATCTTTTCACTCTGATGTGTGTATGTATAGATTTCTTTTTATTTATCTTGCCTGGGATTTGTTGGGCTTCTTACGTCTGTGGATTAGTATCTTTCATCAGTTCTGTAAAAGTCAGATATTCTTTGTTAACATTTTACCTCTGTTTCATTCTCTTTCTAGAATTTAGATTAAACAGTACTAATTAGACCTTTTTATTGTATTTTCTTTGCCTCTCCAGGCTACATTCTACATAATTTCTTCTGTTCTATTCAGTTTAGTTCTCCCATCCAGTGAGTTTTAAATTTCAGTTACTGTACTTTCCGTTTCTATAAGGTCTGTTTGGATCTTTTCAAATCTGCTAGATAACTCTGTGTAACCGCCTATTACCTGCAGATAATTTCCAGTTTTGCCTTTTATTTTTTTAAACACTGTAAGCAGAGTTGTATTGTAGTTGATAATTGCAGTATCTGTGGTCTTTATGGGTCTCTTTATACTGTCTGTTATTTCTTCTGGTTCTCCCTGTTGCAGCCTTGCTTCCTTATATGTTTATCTTTGATTCTGTGCTGCTTTTTTCCTTAAATAATTGTCTGTATTAATAATATGAAGCCTAGATTTTAAGTTACTTCCTTTCAAGATGATTCGTGCTGGGTACCTAGGTGCATTACAAGTGCAAATTACTTTAAATGTGTTGTCCTGGACCACCAGAGTTGAGAATTCATGAGATCTGATTCATTCTTACCTAATTGGTATAGCCTGTTGGGAGTCGTTAATGTGGGGAGGGAGTTCTATTAGACTTTCCACTTTGACAGGCCCTGGGCTTTGAAACCCGTCCTCTGTATCAAAACCAAAGATCAGATTCACCTTATACACAAATGTCCTCAGAGTGAAGCATCTGTGTTCTACTTACCTCTCTGGGTTCCTGCTTTTCCTTTAGTTTTGGTTCCAGCACCCTTATTTTATTTTATTTTTAATATCTTTATTGGAGTATAATTGCTTTACAATGTTATGTTAGTTTCTGTTGTACAACAAAGTGAATCAGCTATAAGTATACATATATCCCCATATCCACTCCCTCTTGAGCTTCCCACCCTCCCTCCCTATCCCACCCCTCTAGGTGGTCACAAAGCATCAAGCTGATCTCCCTGTGCTATGCGGCAGCTTTCCACTAGCCATCCATTTTACATTTGGTAGTGTATATATGTCCATGCTGCTCTCTCACTTCGTCCCAGCTTCCCCTTCCCTGCCTGTGTCCTCAAGTCCATTCTCTACATCTGCATCTTTATTCCTTCCCTGCCACTAGGTTCATCAGTACCACTTTTTCACATTCCATATATGTGCATTAGCATACGCCAGCACCCATATTTTAAACCATTATGGGAAACTGCCTCCCAGAACAGTGTTTTTAAATTTTAGTCTAACCATAAGAATAAGGAGTGCTTGCCCTATGGATATAAATTCCATAGTAATGACTTGGACCTCTCATCTTACATGTAAGGCAAACCTCACTCAGTAAGCACTGAGAGACAGCAGAGTGTAGTTGTTAAGATCGCGGGTTCTGAAATCAGGCTGCCTGGGTTTAAATCCTGGCTCTGCCACATAGTAGTCTGTGAACTTGCGTAAGGTACTTAATCTCTGTGCCTTGGTTTCTTCCTCTACAAAAGGAGGATAATATCAGCACTTGTTACCTCATTTGGTTGTTATGAGGGTTGAGATAGGCAAGTAAACATTCAGCAGGTGCCGGCATGCACTTGGCTTTCCAGCACTCACAACAGCTGGGAACTTGGTTAATGCTGGATAAATATTCACTATGAATTACATTAAGCAGCTATTGAGTGTCTCCTGGACAAACAGCCCATGTTAAATTCTCTTGGTCTTTGGCTGCATTCGAGTTAGGAGGGTGATCACACTCACGTGAAACAAGTGGAGAGCAAGTAACAGCACTGTTTATTTGCTTGTATAATGATGGAATTTTTGAAATACTGTTTTATAGTCTTCTGACCAGAATAGCAAAGAATCAGTGCTTTGTAGGGGAGGTGTTTTTCTAAACAAGGACTTTGAGAAAGAGGCCCTGTGTGGATTGGTCATGACAATGCTGGGGATGACATGAGCAATGGCCATGACACTTCCCATTTGTACATAGTTCTTGACGGGTTCCTCCCTATTCAGGTTCTCACCGTAGCCCTCACAGGCCGCCATCTTTATTTATACTTTGTTGATCAGAAAAGCAAGGTCTAGGAAGGTCAGTGCGGGATCGTAGGAAGAGGTAGGTCAGTGCAGCCTATTTCAGAGAGCAGCTCCGGATTCCTAATAAAGATGAAACTTTATGTCTAGGAATATAGCCCAGGGAGATTCATCACCATATTTACAAGTTAACATGTAACATTTACAAGGTAATACATTGTACAGTCAGTAGGACAATGGGCAAAAACCCTTTGACTTATTCATACTATGGAATACTATATAGCAATTAAAATAAGTAATATATATCAATAAATCAAGAGCATAAAACTAAGCGGGCAACTAGTAAACAAATAAGTTCTAAGGATCTGATACACAGCATGGAGATTATAGTCAACAGTACTGTATTACAAATGTCAAGGTTGCAAGAGACTAGATCCGAACAATTCCCTTCAAAAAAAGAAATGATAATTACGTGGTGTGATAAAGGTATTAGCTAATAAGGCCACTGCAGTAATCATTTTGCAGTTTACAAATGTGTCAAGCTGACACACTGTGCAAACTTACACAATGTTGCTTATATCTCAGTTACAAAAAAAAACTAAGTGAGGAAAGCTAGTTGCAAAGGATAAATATAGTGTGAATTGTTTATATACTTGAAACACATAAAACAGTGGTACGGTGTGCATTGTTTATGGGTATCTGCAAAGGCAGAAAAAGTTCAAAGAACAAAAATTTAGAAACACACCTCCCGGCTGGAGGACAGTGGTTCCTTCTGGAGGAGGGAGGGAGGGAGACCAGAAGCAAATATGTTTTCTCTAAACTTGAGATGATATACTTATTTCCCCTCAAATAAAGGCACTTTGTAAAAAGAAAAGAAGAGTTTTAGGATCAAATAGACCTCGGTTCTAAGCCTGCCACCCATTTACCCACATTCCTTTCTCTCTCTAATCCTGTTTCCTCATCTATAAAGCGGTGTCACTATAACTTCTTTGAAGTTGTTGTGAGGGCTAGATGAGGTGATGTATGGAAAGCCTCTAGTATAGCACCAGCTGCTTAGAGGCGCACAGTAACTAGTACTTTTATTGTTTTATTTTTTATTTTTGTTAACATCTTTATTGGAGTATAATTGCTTTACAATGGTGTGTTAGTTTCTGCTTTATAACAAAGTGAATCAGCTATACATATACATATATCCCCATATCTCTTCCCTCTTGCGTCTTTCTGCCTCCCACCCTCCCTATCCCATCCCTCTAGGTGGTCACAAAGCACTGAGCTGATCTCCCTGTGCTATGCGGCTGCTTCCCACCAGCTATCTGTTTTACATTTGGTAGTGTATATATGTCCTTGCCACTCTCTCACTTCGTCGCAGCTTACCCTTCCCCCTCCCCGTATCCTCAAGTCCGTTCTCTAGTAGGCCTGTGTCTTTATTCCCATATTGCCCCTAGGTTCTTCATGACCTTTTTTTTTTTTTTTAGATTCTGTATATATGTGTTAGCATACGGTATTTGTTTTTCTCTTTCTGACTTACTTCACTCTGTATGACAGACTCTAGGTCCATCCAGCTCACTACAAATAACTCAGTTTCGTTTCTTTTTATGGCTGAGTAATATTCCATTGTATATATGAGCCACATCTTCTTTATCCATTCATCTGTTGATGGGCACTTAGGTTGCTTCCATGTCCTGGCTATTGTAAATAGAGCTGCAGTGAACATTGTGGTACATGACTCTTTTTGAATTATGGTTTTCTCAGGGTGTATGTCCAGTAGTGGGATCACTGGGTCGTATGGTAGTTCTATTTTTAGTTTTTTAAAGAACCTCCATACTGTTCTCCGTAGTGGCTGTATCAATTTACATTCCCACCAACAGTGCAAGAGGGTTCCCTTTTCTCCACACCCTCTCCAGCATTTATTGTTTGTAGATTTTTTGATGATGGCCATTCTGACTGGTGTGAGATGATATCTCAATGTAGTTTTGATTTGCATTTCTCTAATGATTAATGATGTTGAGCAATCTTTCATGTGTTTGTTGGCAATCTGTATATCTTCTTTGGAGAAATGTCTCTTTAGGTCTTCTGCCCATTTTTGGATTGGGTTGTTTGTTTTTTTGATATTTGAGCTGCATGAGCTGCTTGTAAATTTTGGAGATTAATCCTTTGTCAGTTGCTTCATTTGCAAATATTTTCTCCCATTCTGAGGGTTGTCTTTTCATCTTGTTTATGGTTTCCTTTGCTGTGCAAAAGCTTTTAAGTTTCATTAGGTCCTGTTTGTTTATTTTTGTTTTTATTTCCATTTCTCTAGGAGGTGGGTAAAAAAGGATCTTGCTGTGATTTATGTCAGAGAGTGTCCTGCCTATGTTTTCCTCTAAGAGTGTGATAGTGTCTGGCCTTACATTTAGGTCTTTAATCCATTTGGAGTTTATTTTTGTGTATGGTGTTAGGGAGTGCTCTAATTTCATTCTTTTACATGTAGCTGTCCAGTTTTCCCAGCACCACTTATTGAAGAGGCTGTCTTTTCTCCATTGTATATTCTTGCCTCCTTTAACTTTTACTTTTAAACGACTTACCCCAGGTCACGTGCCGGCCTGTGGAAGACGTAGGGTTTGAACTCAGATATCCTGGCTCTGAGCCTAGTTCTTCTTCCCCGGCATGGGTTCTGTGGGTAAGACAGTGTTAATGAAGAGACAGACCTACTAGAGAATGGACTTGAGGATATGGGGAGGGGGAAGGGTAAGCTGTGACAAAGTGAGAGAGTGGCATGGACATATATACACTACCAAGCGTAAAATAGATAGCTAGTGGGAAGCAGCCGCATAGCACAGGGAGAGCAGCTCGGTGCTTTGTGACCACCTAGAGGGGTGGGATAGGGAGGGTGGGAGGGAGGGAGATGCAAGAGGGAAGAGATATGGAAACATATGTATATGTATAACTGATTCACTTTGTTATAAAGCAGAAACTAACATACCATTGTAAAGCAATTATACTCCAATAAAGTTGTTAAAAAAAAAAAAAGAGAGAGAGAGAGCAGCACGCAGCTCTAATCACGACTTGGCGACATCACCAGGGAAGGAGCTGGAGCCTCACCCCCGCTGCCTGACATCTCGGCCAGCCGTGACCCAGTAAGTGGAGAAGCAGGTTGGGGAAGGGCCTTTAACCCTGAGCTCCGTCGCTCTCTGGCCTCCCCAAAAAGTCGTTTGCTGCTAGAAGAACCAAGTGATTGTGCGATCATGTTTTTAGCTACCTGGCTTGACTCAACTATGTGTTTTGACTTTTCCTTTTCTCTCTTTTGTTGACAGTGTCATCAGCAAAGTGGTCCCAGCCCCCGAGGCTAAGCCAGCGCCTTCTCTGAACAGACCCAAGACGCCGCCGCCCACGCCGGCCCCCGCCCCTGTCCCCGTGCACGTCACCCCCGCTCCCGTGCCTTTGCCCCTTCTGGCCCCGGCCAGCGCGCCCCTCACCGGGATGCCCGCTCCGGCCCCCGCCGCCTCGGGAGCTGCCAGTTCCAAAGCCCCCGTCCGGAGTGTGGTCACGGAGACGGTCAGCACTTACGTGGTGCGCTACTTTCTATTTTTGGAGTATTTAAGAAACAGCCACTTAAGAGCTCACTCTTTCCTCATGAAAATATTTTCAATTAAAAATGCAGTGTCAGATGAATCATTATTGAATTTCAGAGGCAATTCTTTATGACTGGAAAGGCATTTTCATTGCACTTTCAAGCTTTCAGCTGAAAAGTATTGTTAGGATGTTTGCATATTTAGTCTCCATAAATAATGTCAGAGCATTGTTTTTCTTTATTCGGCATTGTTTTGGAAGATGACTATATACCTGTACACAGCACAATCAGTGTATAAATATAGAGGTGAATAGTGATAGTTAAACCCCTCATTGACTTTCTTGATCAAGCAGTGATTCACTTAAGAGTATAATTTGTGTGATATACACACGTCTGATGGGCCAGCTGCTCTTTCTGAGCAGCAGCACTAATTATAGTAACTCGCTGGCTAAGGTGCAGAACATACCAGGGCCTGCAGAGTGAACGGAAATGAACTTCCAGACACAGCGCTTCCTGGGTCCAAGCCGGTCTTCAGGTGGAAAAACTCACCTTGATGAATAAGTTCGCACGGTTGTCATGGAACCGTTTTTACGTGTTCTCCCCATACTTAATAGTATCAGATCTTACTCAAGCCCTGAATTCAATCACGTAATAAAGCACTTACATAAATATGTCCTTTGAGCTCTGTAGAGTGACACATAAACAGACGACAAAAAGATATCAGGCACATGGAGGTCCTAGCTGAGCTGACACAGCCGACATCACCAAGTACGCAGACTGAGATCTGTCAGCCTAGTGGTGGTTCGGGTCTTTCTGAATAGATGGGGCTGGAGGGTGGCAGGGTCAGACTCCTGCTGTTGTTGTTATAAATTGTGCAAGTATTACATCTCTATAAAGGCATTTGGGAAGGAAATTTCAATGAATCATTAAGTATTTGAGGCACTATAATGATACGAAGGATAAGAAAATCTCAAAAATCTTCAGAGAGGATATAAAGGCATGAAATATTAACAGGAAGAAAGAAATTGGCCATTCAAGACAAAAATAGAAGACATGATACAAAAATCTGTGATCATCAAATCAGTCCATTCAAGGACCAGTTGCTACAGGTGTTTAATTGAGGCCGCATCACCCCGAGATTGGTTAATTGGGGAGGATTTTACACTTAATCTCCTCGGCCTCCATTTCTTCAGGTGTAATTAGGGGGTTGATAGACTAGGTGGTCGCTGATTTCTGATTCTCCAGTGGATTTTTGAGTTAACTCCCTGGAGATGGATCAGATTTGCATAGACAACATGGATGAAAAGCCTTCTGTCTCCTCAGAGACGCTTTGTAGACAGAAGACAAAATGTGTGAATTGAAGGAAGGACACAGGCTATACAGCAAAAAGGCTGATTTTGTCACTGCCCAATCTGTGACATTGGAACTGTCACTGACATTCCCTTAGCTCCAGTCTCCCCATTTCTAACCTATCCAAGCATTGTTTTAGGATGATGAAACCAAGTAAGACATTTGAAAGAACTTAGTAAACCGTGAAGGGCTGGGCGTTAGTTATTATGGGTGCTGTGGCAGATTTCCCATGTCACAGGGTCACGGCCTCCTAATTTCAAGAAAGGTCAGCCAGCAGCAGGACTGGCCATGCATGGCAGCTTCAGGGCCCAGGGCGCTGGGCCAGCCTTCGCCCCAGACAGCTGGCACGTGCTAACTGGTGGTCTCTCCCCTTGAAACTAGAGAGGACCGAGTCAGGGATGTAGCTGCCCACAGATTTGTTTAGGAAGCCTTCACATCAGCATCCTCTGCCTCTGTAGAGACTGTTTTGAGAATGGTCAGCCTTAAAATAGCGCATCAGTGGAATGGAAACATCTCTGCCCCCCGTACACCCATCACACAGAGAGAAAGCCATTTCTCTCCTGCACATCTAGTCAGTGTTGTATTTTAAAGTACCAGAAGAGACTATAGCTTGCAAAATAAACTGAATGAAATTATATGCTGTGTAATTGGAAAAACTTTAGAAAATTATCATTCCTGGTTTTGAATGCCCGTCATAGAATTGTTTCTTCCAAATCGGTCTTGTTCATGTGGAATTTGAGGAAGTTGTTCAGTTAGGGATGCTTCTCATTTGGAACTGCTAAGTTAAGTAAAGCAAAGTTCAGAGCACAGCATTATTTGTTGCAAAATAACGTGAAAATGTGTGGCTCTTTGGCCTCCCGCGTCCCTTATTTCATTTGCCCTTTAGTTGATTGTACTTTACTGAAAATGTCATAAAGGGAATGGAAAGTTACTTAGTAACAACTCTTTTATATCCTTGATCTTATCAGCTAGTTCAGGAGAAGGGTTTGGCTAATAAGTAATAAGGCAATACATGCACATTGGCCGTATTTATTAATTCCAGGCCTGTGAATGCGATGGAGGAAACAACATAGAGTTAAGCTCAATAGCTTTCAAAAATATTCATCGTTACTTCCATGAAAACCCTAGTCATTCAGGATGTGTGTGTTTACAGGATTTCTTTAGATAAAAGTGGCTGTAGGTCATATTGCTCACAGAAATGATTATAAAATGCTTTGTTTTTATGACTTACAAAAGAGAGTTTAAAATATTCATTAGAAATGTCTTGGGAGCTCCCTGGTGGCCTAGTGGTTAGGATTCTGGGCCTTCACTGCCGGGCCCTGGGTTCAATCCCTGGTCGGGAACTGAGATCCTGCAAGCCAAGGGGCAAAAAACAGAAAAAGAAATGTCTTATCATTGAACACTTAGTAGCCATTTGCTTTTTCAGGTGATCCCAGGATAGTGGTGACCATGATCACAGCTTTACTAAATTGTTAACTACTGGGTTTTTTGTTTTTGTTTTTAGTTTAATCTGTCGGTGTATTAGCTTCTCAGTGTGAAGTAATGATCCTTATTGTGCCCTTTTTTGGGTTCTTCTTTCTCAAAGCATCTCTGTTTTGCTCCCTCCCCTGCAACCCCAGATCCGAGACGAATGGGGGAACCAGATCTGGTTCTGTCCCGGCTGCAACAAGCCCGATGACGGGAGCCCCATGATTGGCTGTGACGATTGTGACGACTGGTACCACTGGTGAGTCCCCATCGTGGCCCTGGGGGGAGGGGCTCTGCACGCAGGGTGTGGGGGTGCCTCTGGCCCGTCCTGGCTTTTCTCCCAGGGCAGTTCCTCTCCGGAGAGCGGTGTACGGAGCAGAATCACTGCCAAGAGAAAGGCGTTCATGTGCATTGCAAAAATCACGAGTCTTTGGACTATCATTATTCAGCCTAAATTCCAAATGTGTTGCTTGGCTTATGTATCCTCCTGCTTTAACAAAGGAAAAGGAGCTAGAGGGGGTTCCCTTTCCTTTCTTGCCAGTCGTTTTCTGTAGCAGCTGCAGTGCTTGACGGCAACGCTAAGGGAAGCCCCCATAAACGTGTCACAAAGTGCAGAAGTGAAGGGACAGCTTGTGTGGTTTCTGCACCTCTTCAGCGCCCCCCCAAAACCGAAGAAACACCATCAAAATGCATGCAGTCTTCCTGTTTTATCTTGAAAATATCAGATATAAAAAGATAGGAGTCCACTTAGTCACGTGCTATATGATATCTCTGAGATAAAAACAAAGCCGTGGCTCAGAAGCATTGGACTATTTCTGGCTGAAAGGATGAATGAGCTAATTAATTTCTCCAGCGGGGCCTGGAGAGGGGCTTTGTGTAAGGTGATCACCCACACGCCCAGCAGTAGCGCAGCATCCGTCAGAGCTATGTGACTTGGATTTCTGGTAAATACATCTCAGACTTAGGACATTATTTAATGACTTGAAATTCTTTAAAAACACAGGAAAAGAATGTGTGGATAAATAAAGCTTGTTTGTCTGAAGCCTTTTCTTCCTTGGTAACCATGCAGGCCCTGCGTCGGGATAATGGCCGCGCCCCCGGAAGAGATGCAGTGGTTCTGTCCCAAGTGTGCCAACAAAAAGAAGGATAAAAAGCACAAAAAGAGGAAGCACCGGGCGCACTGACGCCCCGGGGGCCCCTGTCCTGATGCCTCAGGGGAGGTGCCGTGACCCCGCCTCCGTGTCACCTCCCACCATGTTCCTGCAGGTTATGAACCTCGCAAGACTGAGGACAGAAACACACCACCCGCAGGGATTTTCCTTCCGGAACACCCCTGCCCGGGGCCACGTGGTCGAGACCGAAGGAAAACTCACGTGGAGGCGGGGCACCGGGGCCACCTCGCCTCTGTTTTCTATTACCAGTGACAAGTATTACTAATAAAAAGACCATAATCTTCCCTTCCGATTTTCTTGATTCTCTCCAGGGCCTTTTCCTTAAGGTGTTAGATGAGGAGATGGCGTGTGGCCTGCCTTGACCGTGACTGAGGGTGACGTTGGTAGTCTGTCTGCGCCTCCAGCCTCCTTCCCTCTCTAGTGAGATAATCATAATCACATAAAAGAAAACTCCAGGTGGAGTGTCGGTAAATATTTTTGTGATGAAAAATATATGAAGCTTCCCCTCCCTCCCTGTTTTTAGTACTAACATGTAAAATGTTCAGGCTTTTTGTGAAATACCTTATATTTTTTAAGAAAAAGGTTTCTATCATGTCCTGTTGGCTTTTGTGCAAATTATTTTTGTTGACTCTCACCTATTTTCTGTCTCTGTTGCCTCCCGACTTTGCCCATTTCTCTAAACTGCTGGTGTTCTTCTCACAGCTTATCCATTTCATCAACTTGTATAAAAACTCTTCAGACCAGGAGATCTCCCCTAATGTAAATAATAAATATTTATGAAGTAGTTATTTTTAAAAAATTTTTATCATGTTTAAATCTGGCTTTCTCTGAAATCTGCTGTGATTTCAGCCATGTCTGTAATTACTGCTGTACATAAGCAAAGAAAGCTAGAAAAAAAGAGCCATGCGTAGTTCAAAGTTACCTACCTTGAGCTGAACCCATGCAGTACCCAAAACACTGGGGGAAAGGACCCGAGCAGTTGGAAGGAAAACAAGGCAATTTAAATCTATGGTTTATGATTTGAAATTGTTTTGTTATCTCTTGTTTCTGTAAATTTCTTTGACTTCCTTTTGTTTCAAAGGACATGTAGATTCCCTGAAAGTTAAAAAAAAAAAAAAGGAAATATATATATATATATACTGTAGCATTTTGTGTTTATATTGTTTTATTTCTGCAAATCTGTTCATTGATATTGTGGTTTAAGGCTGAAATGAAGTATATTATGAAATTTTTTTTTTAAAGAAAACTCATCAAATTTCAGGGTATCACAAAACTTTATTATATTACTATACTGCCCACTATTTATTATATGTTATAGATGTCTGAGAGATAAACCAAATATTTTATTTTTAATGTAAAACATCAAATTTAATTTTATTAGCATATTTTAGCAACTTTGGAATAAATATGGACTTTTACTTGATTTTGAAGTAATCCCAACTTGGGCCAGTGTAATGGATATCTTGAATACTAGAATATGGGCTTTGAACCTAATACAAATATATTAATAGAAATTGTGATTTTTTTAAATGCCAAGTAAATTGATACTAGTGTATGAATCATATTTTAAAACATATTATGTGGTTAGAGAAATGAGGCTTTCTGCCATGGATGTTAAATTGCAAATCAGTGGAAATGGAGTCACCCTTTCAAGATTGCAGTATTTCATTGCCCTCCTTGTTCTAGAAGTCAAAGTTTTTCTATCCCTACAAAGAAACAAAGCATCTATGTTGAGACACGTGTTTTTTGTTCTATTAATTTGAGATCATCCTAAATACTTTATACAATATTTTCACATGCACAAATCTACCCATTTAGTGCTTTTTGGAGAGGGATGGGGGTGGGGAAGTGCAAAATAAAGATTATTGGCTATTTCATAGTTTGCTTTTCCATTTTCTTTATTTAGGATTTAGCTCCTCGAGGCATGGTCAGTGTATCTGACGTTGCCATGTCTAAGTGACCTGGTCATGCCACTGAAATAAGAATGGAGGTGCCAATATATAACCTTCGCCCAATCCTACTGTCTGAGAGACTTCAGCCCAAATGACATTGAAGGAATTTCAATCAGTTTGTTGTCCCTTGCTATTTCATGGTTGCTTTCCTAAATCCAGTTCATGATTTTATAAATGGCCTTTGCAATAATAAAACCAAAGAATCATTTTCAGGGGGCTGGAGAGCTCAAGGGATTAGTAATGGAATACAGAGCCTTTCACCTCTAGGTCAGTGAGTTGAATCCAGTTCAGGTCACCAGAGACCCAAAGTTGTTACCATCTTCTGACTGTTCAGTGGCCTGTGTGAAACTGGCTGGTGGTCTCAGTCTCTACTGGATGCCTGTCCGTATACCAACCAAAGGAAGTCCGAGAAACTGCAAAAGGAAATGTGGATTAGAAAATGAAACCCTGGTGTTCCAAAGCAGAGTTAGGAAGTTGGGCAGAACCATCCTCCATAAAGTCACACTGAAGAAAAAGAGAGTAACCACAAGTGCCACAGACGTCACAAAGAGACTGGAGGTTAATTCACTTGCCCTAATGAAGTTGAACTAAACAGGGAAAGGAAAATCCTGTATTGGACCAGAGGGGAGAGGGTTACATTGGGAAAGATGACAGTTTAATTGGGAGAAAACCTTGAGGGGACCCACGCAAGAAGAAGAAAGTGGGTTTTGACTTTTGAGGGAGAAGGAAATCAGAGAGCAGCAGACATTTGAGGAACTACCGGAACTGAGAAAATTCGATGCAAAGGCACCAGGAGAGTATTTCCCTAGGGAGCATGAGAAGTCTCCCAGCGGTCGGGAAGCTGGTGGACCATCGTCATTTATGCCAGCACTACCATCTGACCTCAGCACTGATGATGCTTCGTGAAGAGAAGTAGTCTGGAAAAAAATTGGCCGGGCTAGTGATTTAATTGGAGGGGTTGGTATGAGAGAGAGAGAGAGACCCCTCCCTCCCAGGAACCCCATTCCTCGGGTGAGCTGATCTGCCCGCGGAGCCCTGAGGAGCTGGCCAAGCGCGATTTCTGTGACTGGCACACTGTTTGTCTTCTAAAGGTGTCTGCACTGAAGCACAGTGAGGAGCTCTATCCTCTAGCTGATTTGTGGCTCCAAATATCCTGCAGAAAATCAGAGGGCATCAGAGCATTCTGGCTCTGTCGGGCTTTTTGCAGAGATAAAATATAGTGCCTTACCCTACTGTATCACCTAAACCTCCTTTGTTCTCCTTTGAATAGGACGATTCAACAAAGACCTGGTAACCAAACTAAAGTATAAAATGAACACAGATATGGAAACCTGGCCAGTGAGAATGCTAATGAATTAAGTTCACTAAAGGCACACGGGCTAAGTTTTCAATACAAATAGTTTTATGGCCAATCTCTTCAGATCATAGCAGTTTTCTTTAGAAGTTCAAGTCTAGAAGTAGATAGTCGCCCCCCAACTGAAGAATGAAACAGATAATGTTCTGAATAACGTTCTCTCCACAATGGTATCAGTCATTCTCTTAGGAAACCGTTTCTTTGAGAACCTTGCATTCGTTGTGGCCTAAAAAGTCTAAAGTAACTATTAATCCCCGCGTGCCGGCCAGTGGTGACACTGGAAATGAGATATTTAGGTGGACAGCTGAACGTTTTCTTCTTCCTATCAGGGAAACATAACATTTAGTTTATGTGCGAAGTATTAAAACAACTGCTGGTTACCTTTTTCATCCCGGACAACTCAGCTTTTAGTTTAGTTTATAGAAGGACAGTTTTAAGCACTTTGGTTCGTTCATTCAACGTTGGCTAGACACACTTCATGAAAATGGCAAAAGTGCATTAGCTCCACGTTGAGTTTTCCTGCAGTCTGGCCTCCACCATTTTGTACTTGTTTCCACCATATTCTGGTATTAATGTGCATTTCATCAAATCCTAAGCCCCTTCCTTACTAGTTTTTTCTCCACATCATCTTTCTATCCACCTTAGACTGCAGTGGTTTTTAATGTGGATATAGCTTTATATAGTTGAAGGGTTTATATTTACAACAAAATATTGAAAAGCTTAGCGAACGGTTACATTAACGATCCCAGGAACTAGCAGAGTTGACAATATATGAAAAAATGCATTTATACGTAAACAGAAGGATGCCACGAGATGTAAATGTGCTGGGCTTTCAGAACAGAAGTATATTGGGACTCCCCTGGTGGCCCAATGGTTAAGACTCCGTGCTTCCACTGCAGGGGGCACAGGTTCGATCTCTGGTCAGGGAGCTAAGATCCCACATCCTGCATGCCATGCGGCATGGCCAAAAAAACCAAAAAACAAAAAAAACAGAAGCATATTTTAGGTACTCTGCCCCAAGCAATCATCTCCTACTGTGTCCTTGGAACCTAGTCAGGATTTTGTTAACCTTCTGAAGTTTTGTGGGAGTTTTTTTTTCTTTGTGGTTTTTTTTGGCTTGGTCTTGTATTTGATTAGTGAAACGCTTAGGATGGGATCATCTTAAGCAAAACAACACAAAACTGAAGATTGTCATTGTTACTGTTCTTCATGAGTTAACTATTGCCCAGTTCAGTGGTTTGAAGCAAATGTCTCTGCTGCTTCTAGGATCTCATTTAAACCTCTAATAAAAGTAGTCATCACAGGGAGTTCAAATCATCCAAAAATATCATCAGGTTATATTCTGATTATTTCTTTTCTTATACTGTTTGGAATGTTGACTAAGCTTTTTTGGCTAGCTTTTAGAAAGTGAATTCTCTAGAAGGTTTCTAAATGACCAGTTCCTCTTCTCTCCTTCATTCTATTACTTTTTGACGTGGCTATTTACAACATTCACAAAAACAAAGAAGAGGCCCAGAATGTGCTGCACTTAACCACATCCACGTGCTTCCCAAAAAAACCATTAGGCATCTTCCCAGGCTACAGGGATGCAAAGATGACCTGAGACATGTCCCCAGTGTCACAGAGAGATGACAGAGAAAGACATGAGAGACGTGGTCCACATTTCAAAAGTGGATCCAAGCCAGAGTGCGTGGAAAGATGGTCAGTTCTGACTCCTGTTTGACCAGTTTTCAATTTCAGGTCCATGAGACCAAGGGACAGCTTACCACAAAGCGCTGTAAACCAATCCAGACATCAGAATATATGTAGTTTGAGTCCTCGTATATAAAGTCCCAAAAGGGCAAAACTACACCGCGTGTTTCAGGATGCACACAAAGGTGGGAAAGCAAGGAGGGACCCTCATAAAAGTAAGGATGGCGGCTTCCTCTGTGGGGAGAGAGGGGAGTGTGGATGTGGAAGAGGCGGCATAAGCAAGCTCGGGCTGCTTCCAGGTACAGGCAAAGTCTGATTTCCTGACCTGGGAGGTGGTTATACAAACACCACTTTATAGTCATTTGTTTAAACTGTATATATAAGTTTTAGCTATTTTTGTGCTTGTTCTTTTCTACAATTAAAAAAATCTTAATTGAAAAAAAAAACACAGCAGTAAGTTGACAAAATTATAACATTCCCAGGAAGAAAGATTGGATCTGAAACTGAATAAAACAAAAAAATTGAGCCTTTCTAGAAAGATCAATCTACTGAAATAAATGTATCCTGATGCAATAGGTGTAAATCAAATTTTTGTTAATCCTGTCATGTTAAATGCCAGAGGAGAGTTTTGCTTAAAGGAAAAATATGGTGAATTCTCACTAAGGAAGTAAGGTAAGAGGGGAAAAAGCATTTATAAATACCTGTATGTTTTTTTAAAAAGTATGAGGAAAAACTTTATTTTACTCTGAAGGCTCAGTGAGGCCATCAGAGCTTCCCAGGAAGGCTGCTGTGGAATGCAACCTTCTAGAAACTCAGCTGACACCCTCTCAAATGTCATTTTCCACAAAGACCCCACATGGAAACAGGCCTGTAGGTAAGGTCGCTTTGTTGTTTGGTTTCATTTTGGGGAGAGCGCATCACAGGGCTGTAAAAATTTTGAATCTGAAAACCTTTAGGCAGACCACACGGTGGCCTTCCTTGTGACATGGGTGGGTTATCCGCCTGACTCCTAGGGTCGCTGTGCCCAGGAATCACACCCACTTCCAGTAAGTGCGCGTCAGGCCAAATATTGTTTGAAGTGTGATAAAAATATTTTTGGCTTACCATATTTTCACCGATTTTTAAAAAATTGAATTGGCCAGACCTAGGCCCCCATTAAAGTGCATACAGGCTGTTTGATGAGCTTCATGCATTAAATTGGTATTTTCTGCTTTATAGGTCTTCTTTTCACATTGCATTTAGATCTTTAACTAAATTTTAAGGAATCTAGACAGCAAGATAGTAGCCAAGAGCACACTTTTTTCTTAGTCAGAACCTGGATCTGAATCCTGACTGTATTGCTCAACTGCTGAATGAACTTCAATAAAGAATTTAATTGCTCGGGGCTTCCCTGGTGGCGCAATGATTGAGAGTCTGCCTGCCAATGCAGGGGACACAGGTTCGAGCCCTGGTCTGGGAAGATCCCACATGCCACGGAGCAACTAGGCCCGTGAGCCACCACTACTGAGCCTGCGCGTCTGGAGCCTGTGCTCCGCAACAAGAGAGGCCACTATAGTGAGAGGCCCGCGCACCACAATGAAGAGTGGCCCCCGCTTGCCACAACTAGAGAAAGCCCTCGCACAGAAACGAAGACCCAACACACCCAAAAATAAATAAATTAATTTAAAAAAATTTAATTTCTCTAAATCTCAGTTTCCTTCTCTATAAAAGGAGAATAGGACTGTCTTCTTTGGGTAATTGTAAAAATTGAATAAGATCATATGTAAAGCATTTAACACATGGTAGGAGCTCAACAAATGGGAGCTATAGTATCTATTGTGAGTTTTGTTGTTTTTTAGTTTTATTTGTTAGTAGGTACTATCTTGCTCTTCCAATAATTTTTCAGTACTCTATAAATTCTGAATTTTCTATGAGACTCAGATTCTGGATTTCGACACCCCATCAAAACAGCGATCTTGGCCAGCAATCCCACTCCTGGGTATATATCCTAAAAAGTTGAAGGCTCTCATTCAAAAAGATACATGCACCCCAGTGTTCATAGCAGCACTATTTACAACAGCCAAGACATGGAAGCAACCTAAATGTCCACTGACAGATGAATAGATGAAGAAGATGTATATATACAATGGAATACTACTCAGCCATAAAAAAGGAATGAAATAATGCCATTTGCAGCAACATAGATGGACCTAGAGATTATCATACTATATGAAGTAAGAGAAAGATAAATATATGATATCACTTATATGTGGAATCTAAAAAATAGTACAAATGAAGTTGTTTACAAAACAGAAACAGACAAACATAGAAAACAAATTTATGGTTACCAAAGGAGAGGGGAGGGGAGGACTAAAATAGGAATTTGGGAGTAACATATACACACTACTATATATAAAATAAACAACAAGGACCTACTGTATAGCACAGGGAACTCTACTCAATATCTTGTAATAAACTACAATGGAAAGAATTGAAAAAAAGAATTTAGATAGATACGTGTATATGTATAACTGAATCACTTTGCTGTACACCTGAAACTAACACGATATTGTAAATCAACTATACTTCAATTAAAAAAAATTTTTTTTCATTTAAAAAAGAGCAATGCTCTTTTGATGCTACAGTCGAGGCTGGAAAGGTGGACAAGACATTAGCCAGGCGATTTTATTATCAAGCTATTTGATTACTGGACACAGAAGGCCGCCAGGAGAAAGACTTCCTCCCAGTGCCCATTTTCTCCAGCTCAATTTTACACCCATCTGTATGGTACCCAATGGTGGAGAGCGGAGGGAGAGGTATGCCGCTGTCAGCAGGCCTGGATGACCGATGTTGATATGCAGCAAGTCAAAGTGCAATGGATTTGGCATTGGCACTTTCTGATTCTTATGCTGAACAATCTCAGAGAACTAGACGAAACAGTAAATCATGGAGGACAAGGCCTTGCTGGCCTTCACCCACATTCAGCAGGCACATGGTTGCCTGTCCATTCCTGAACAACCTCAGGCCTCAGTGCAGGAAAGGGATCAGATAAAGGAAGGAAACCTAACTTACACTTAAAACAAGGAGGAATTTCTCAAAGCCTTCTGAATGTAGTCGGGCTGGAGGGATGCACTGGAGTCTAGAGCACCCCCTAGTGGAGGAGCTGCCACTGCACCCCCCCCCCCCCCCCCCGCGCGCTTCCCTATGTGCTTAGGAATCCCTTCCACGCACAAGCATTTGTGTTCTGGAGTCACTGCATTCATCTCTGGGCTCAGGCCATGAGGATGGAAATGTCCCGTCACTTCTGCTCGGGCCAATACCGGGGCCACGGCCACATGGACTATGGAGCACTTGAGATGCGGCTACTTCAGCTAAGAAGCTGAATTTTTAATTTCGTTTAATTTTAACTAATTGAAAAAAATTTTTAAATAGTAATTTAAACTAATTGAAAATTTTAAAAATGATAATTTTAACTAATTGAAATGTAAATATCCACAGGTGGCTAGTAGCTAGCACATCATTGCAGTTCTAGGACAGACACAACCGCGGATGTTCTTTGCTCCTTCGCTGTAGCTCTGACCAGGAAGCACTGACAGACATCACAGCCTCACTTCCTAACTGTCTGCCCAACTCTCCCAAGGGCCTCAGCCCCTCCATTTTGAAACAAAGAGGTCCCATGAGGTCTACATGCTCCTTGTAGCTCTCACATTCTGTGCTCGAGACTTCAAACGTTATAAATAAATTAGTTCCGTTTCAGAGGTAGCGACACGTCAAATCTGTCCGATGCCTGTTAGGATGTCAGGTCCATAGGGGAAGGGATATGTGTGTGTCACATGAAAGGAACCCAATCAGAAATGACTCACCCTCAACATTTTTAAGGTGTGGATTTCATTGAAAATAACGTTAAAAAATAGGCTTAAAGTTAAAAAACTGAAATAAAATCAGGATACGAAAAGTAGGCACATCCTTTTCCGGTTGTTTACCTCTTGTAAGAGCACATTTTTAGGAAGAACAGCAGAAAGGCATCTCTCCACCAGGTACAATGGCTGTAGCAGTGGTGGGGTGGCCGAGAGCTGCTGACGGGGTGGATACATTCCCTAACATTTCCTGCATGGGACGGTATCTTTAACAGCATAGAGTTATTTATATTGCCTTATTGTCAACAGATGGAAGAAGGCAAGAAAACACAGAGTTTAATGTTTTCAACTTACTAACAGTTTTTCATTAAGTCCACATTTTGTATATCCAGGAGTCTGCCCCTATCAGTTATCAGTGGTTTGTATGAGATTGTAGTGAAATTTTTCTACTGCACTGATTCAACCATTAATAGGAACACACGATGTACTTGTTCATATACATACACTGAATCTATGGACTTGGGAACCACTTCCATGCCCTTTCTAGCATCTTGGATATAATATAAACCCTTTCAACATCTGCTTCATTTCTTGGATGGTTAGTTATTTGTTCAAATGTTTTTATGGACAAATCATTGTCACTGAACTTTGTTTCAAATCACTAAAAACAACACAGGAGCTCTGCTTATTGATTACAAAATACCAAGCCCTTACTGGAGGGCTTCAAATTACCAGACCGCCCAAACTAAGCTAGCCCACGTTTCAGTTTGTAGTCACAGACAATACAGCAATTTAATGCAGCAGAAATCCTGACCGAATTCAAAAGATGGTATTTCTGCCATAAGAAGTGTATTTACCTCCTTTCCCAAGCAACTGGTTAACGCTGACATTTGACAGTGGCCCACTTTGTCTCTGAGAAGTTTGTGGACACAGATTCAGCTGAAGGATGGTTATATAAAAATACATGGTGTAATTAAGACCTACAGCTCACAGCATTCCCTAAGTATGTGTTCATGTATAATTTTTACAATTATGCAGTTTACAGACGCAAAAGTCACATCACATGGCTATCATTTTTAATATGTATCATGCACTTAGAAACAAGAATCTGGCTTCATTTAAGCTGTTAATCATGTTTCACTGGTGCTCAAAGATCAGAAGGAAAACAGAAGGTTTGGAGAAATCGTAAGGAAGGGCCCAGGTGAGCTGCCTCTGCCCCAGTCACTGCTCAGGTGTGATGACAGCCCACGTCGCTAAGACAAACAAACCTCAACCCTGCCGTTCGATGGTCTTGGCTGGCATTGTCTGAATTTTTTTTTTTTTCCCCACAAGAAAAGCTGGTCTTTCATATTAAGTGGAGTCATGTCAGAAATTGGACAAACAGTATATTCAGAGCTCAAGTGGAGACAGTGCCCTTTATGTAAAGAAGCGGCGCAAGGTTTAAAAAGTGTGCTAGGGTTTCAGTAACTTGATTGTTTAGACTCAGGTGAGGGCACCAACGCTTTGAGCCAAAAAAAAAAAAAGGGGGGAAAGAAAGAAAGATTAATCACGTTGTACCTAAGCCAATCCACTAATCACGAATACAAAATATGGTGCTAAGATAAGAAGGCGCTACAGACATGCCACCAAAAGCTGGATGTGAAAGTAAACATTCCAAATTCCCTACCCCCCCCCCCTCAGCTAATCTGATGGAGCCACGCAATGGCTTTCCACCAGGGTAAAGGGAGCCGGCTGCCTCTGAGTCCAGGCAGGCTTTGAAATGGCCTTCCATTAGAAACCCGGGAGAAGCATCTCCTGGGATTGCTCCTCCGTTGCCGCCTGTCAGGTGGCCGCAGCCACCCCGCAGCAAACGCCATGGAGATGGAAAGCACCACGTGACTGCCCAGGTCCACCCCGTCTCTGTTTTCAAGGTCTTTCCTGAAAGTTGGCCACACAGATAACCTGGTTTCCATGCTATTTATTGCCCAGGAAGGAGGAAGGGTTGAGCCCAACCCCTTGGGGATGTGAACTTGCGGTTCCAGGGAGTCTAGGGGATCAAATCTGATGCTTTCAGGGCTGAGCTGCCCCAGAGAGTGAATCCAACCGCAGCTTTCTCTCAGAACCAAAAGGCGAACCGAATTACAATAGCTCTTTCTTATTTGTGACACATGGTGGGGGGGTGGGGGGGAAGAAAGGAAAAGAAAAGAAAGCTTTCGCTAGTACTTTAGGACATATGTAACCTGTGGCTTTTGCAAATAGTCGTTTTTCTACATGGAGAATGAATTCCCCTTAATATTCTTTTTATTAACTGAAACATCATTTTACCCGAGATCCCCATTTACTGGTGGCAAATCTGGGTCACTTTAGAGACCCAGGATCACTTCTCCCATCAAAATTACTTAGTCTGCAAGTTAGGGAAGATTCTATGCTTGGGTCAAACTCCTGCCCTCCTTCTTAGCGTTTTAGCAAAGATAAAATTCAGATGGTGTTTTTAGTAAAAAATGATTGCCTTCTTGTAAAAGATTGCACTAAAGACAACAGCGGAATGATCATTTTTTTTTCCAGCAGCACACAAATTTGGTCTTTGGAACTGGATTTATGAAACAGCTGCCTTTGATGTACTTTGAGGCTTTCGTTTTGGGTGAGTTCTGGACATAGCCTGACTTGGGGACCCATCTAGGTAAAGGATGATGTATCTCACCAGGCAAGACATCGTTAAAGACAGTGAAAAACTAACCGCCTCAGCTTTGAAAAATAAATGTTTATTCAGCCATCAGTTTTGGATAAGACTCTGCAACGTCCAACATGTTGACGGGTTGGTCATCTCTGGCCACCATATTCCTCACAAGTATTGAAAAGCACATTTTTACCTGTTTGTAGCTGCTCAAAAGATGTTTGTGTTGATTTCCCAAGGTTCTGCCACTCTTTTGAAGACTAGATTTCACTCTGTAAAATCCAGTTCCTCAGACCTGCTCGGCTTTTGTGTGGTTGGAACAGCACACCCTGAACAAGTATCAAGGGTCAACTTGGTTCAGAGGTCCGGCTGACGGTTTAAAGTTATTTGGAGAAAATCAGGCGCTGATGTACTATGACATAGCTGTACTCACACACAGAAAATACCTCCTCCTCATTCAAAGGAGCTAAAAATGTAGGTCCCATTTCTGGCTCGTTAAATAAAGTTCCCTGTTGCAGGATTATTTATCATGGTTAGCGGTTGCCATCAGTCATGAAAAGTTAACGAAGACCTATTGGGTTTATCTATAGGCAGCTAAACAAACATATCTTGCTCTTCTGTTATCTTCTTGTTAACAAAGCCCTATCAGGGTGTTCTCAACATCAGCATTTACTGCACAGGGGCCCTTTATCTGGGATGATATATAGGGAGACCATCAATTAGTGTGAGGGTTTGTAGATACCTGCCATATATTCATGAGGGCGAGCGGCTTCCCCGTCTCTTGCTGTCACAGACACGGTGCAGCGCGTTTTTCTAGGTGGTGTCACTGCTCACCTTCTGGGCTTTGGCTGATTTCTGTCGCGGCCATGAAACTGTCAGAGTGCCTTTGGTCCAGGCAGAGCTGTGACTGCAGCAGAGCCAGCGACCAGGGCTGCTGTTCTCAACACACTTACACGAGCCCAGAGGACCAAGGTCCCACGCAGCGATAGTGAGAAAACACACAGAGAAACAGGAGCCTTGGTGTAAGTGTTGCTTTCGCCTAAGCATTTAAAAAAAAATTGTTATTACCCAGTCGCTTTATACAGTTTGGAAGTATTGAAGCAGACACTTTAGTTGTGGGTGTGTAGCTGAGGGAAAAGGGGAGACTGGTCACCGGAATGGCATCTAGAATCTCCAACTTCACTCATTCTGATCCCGCTGTTCGTCTGCATAAAGACCATCGCTGGTTCTCCAGTGCCCACAGGACAAGGCCACGTAGCTTGACCCCGTGACACTTCACTGCCCTGTGTCCCTACCTCTCCCACTCCTCCCCTGCTCAGGGAACTGCCTTTCTCATCCTTTATCAAACTCTCCGGACCCTTTCCCCACCCCAGTGCCATCGAACCTGCCTGTTCACTTCTGGAATACCTCTTGCCCCCTGCACCACTCTGTGAGCTCATAAGCATCCGGAGAGTCAGATCAAGCTTCACAATCTGGTAAACATTCGAAGACACTCCCAAGCATTCTGTCCTCTGGGTTCACACAGCAGGCATTTCACAGAGTGTTTATTGCATCTCGAATGATTTACTTGTTTGTCCTTCTCCCCACTCTACCTGTACACAGAGACAGCTTCCTGCTTTGTGGTCTCAGAGCTTAGCAGGGTGCCCATTATGGGGACACAGTGTTAAAGGAAGGAAGGAGGGATGAATGAAGAAATAGAAAGGCCGGTAACCCCACTGATAATCCGCAGCGCACACTGAGGTCTCCTGGAAGGAAAGAAGTCCCAGGAGCAGGGATGAGGGCTGGTCACGGCCAGACAGGATGCGTCACCTGTAAAACAGGGATAAACCTATCTGACAGGGTGTTCTGAGTTTAATGAGCATTATCCTGTAACTGATATATTTTATGATGGATGCAGTCACTGTTATAATATAACCAGGTTGTTATTGTTACGGCCTTTGGTGTAAGGGCCCCAGCTTCCTGTAACCTGGACGGTCCTTTCCTTAGAACAGAGTTTCAGCAGTTTGGTTTCCCCAAGATAACTCAGCTGCCTGGTGAGTTGTGTGACACGTGGTGCCCTACAACACACAGATGGCAGATTGTCACACCTAAAGCTGACCCTCAGCAGAGACTCCCAGGGCCACCGAGTGTGCTAGCACTATTGTCACCTCCACTTCCTAGCCCGAATGCACACGGGAGCAGGCCCCTGAGGCCCGCTGCGGCCTTTCTCCTCCCATTCCTCGGATGCCCCGAAACCACACTCAGCCCCCCACCCCGAGCCAGGCGTGTTCCCAAGGCGGCAGGCCGTGTCACCTCCGTGGCTGAGCAAAGCACCCCTCGCTCCGGGGGCAGGAAGGAGCTGGGGTCACCCGTGCAAACGGCATCCCCTCTGGCCTTCAGTATCGCCGGCGGGGTCGTGACAGGCCGTGGGCAATTGCGGGCTCGGGGAGGGAAGTTGACCCCTCGCAGCCCCCTGGAGCACCTACACCTGCTGACCTAAGAGCCCCCGACCTTTGCCCCGCCGCTGCACGGCTCTGCGTCCCCGCTGGCGTCTTCAGAGCAGCGAGCCATCTCCGAGGCCCGGTCCTGACGGGAGGGGGGCTGAAGGGGGGGCCGCGACAGGCCGCAGTGGGGGCGACCCTGGCTGTGGGTGAGGCAAGGGTGTCCCCCCCGGACCCCAGGGTGCGCGGGTGCAGGGGCGGCGAAGGCAGTGCCTGGGGCCTGGGGCTGGTGGAGGCCAGGTATTCCCGGGTCAAGGTCACAGAGACCGCTCTGGAGCCCGAGACTCACTCCCTGAGGCCCCAGTGGGTCCTCCCGTGAAAAACAAAGACTGGGAGGGGCGAAAGGGAAGAAAAAGTCAGGAAGGAAGGAAGGAAGGAAGGGAGGGAGGAAGGGAGGGAGGGAGGAACTGGGAGAAGATGGGAAATAGAGGCCGTGCCGTCCCTAGGCCCTCACCACCGCCCTTTGGCTTTGGGGGCCTTGCAGGCTGGGAAGACAGATGTTTGCCGTGCTTGCTTTAACGGAGACCGTTCTCGGGGTCGTGTTCTTGACTGACCGCCCCAGACGGTCCGGTTCTTCCACTCCCCACCTGCCAGCCCCAGCCCCAGGCCGCCGCAGCCGGAAGCCTGGGGACCAAATCCATCCATCTCCGAGCCTGCGCCCCCCTCTGGCCCTTTTCCTGGCCAAACTGGGAACAGAAACCTAAGACCCGTGCGCTCCTGGCAGGTGGCTTCTCGGGAGCCGGGGCGGCCAGCGCGCCCGGAGGGGCCAGCGGGCGCAGGTCCCCAGGAGGGGAGGAGAAAAGGGGTGTCGCCGAGGGAACACTCCGAGAGAGGGGACAGCGGGTGACTATACATAGGAGGGTAGACAACGAAGGGGCCTGGAAAGCCGGTTCCCGTCTGCACTTAGATGCTGCCCCCTCTTCTTATCCCCGAGGTCCCAGAGGTAGCGTCACAGAAGACCTCAAAGGGCAGATGGGGAAGTGGGGGCACCTCTGGCCCCCGCGCGACGGTGGCAGGTGAGGAGTGTCCGCGTGGGGCCCACGCACCTGAGAGCAGTTAGTGCCAACACGGAGCAGGCCAACGATGCCCCCCCCCCCCGCCGTACAAGTGCAAACTAGTTTCTGTGTTGGGGGAAAAGAGAGAATAAAAGTTTAATAAACGTGTGCTGTGTTGTGAACGACTTTGTGACGACCTCTGTTGCCAATGGCCTATGCACGCGGAATAATGGTCTCCTTGCAGACAGGGAAATAGCTTAGCGCTATCATCGTTGCCTCGGTAACCATCAGAGTCCCCATCTAGCAAGAGAGAAATGAGTTATGAAAAGGCTTGAGTGAAGAAGGGATTAACACATGATCCCAGGGACAGTATGTCAATCAAAATCAACTGAGAAATTACACTGCTCTATTTGAGAATTTCTCCGGAACCCGAACGGTAGTGGAGTTGGGTGCGTATTTTCTCTCTCTCTCTCTCTTTTTTTTTTAATTTGAGAAAGAAGGGGGAAAGTAGCTTCGTGATTAGTCTTCGTGACTATCGCTGAGAATTACACTGAGGAGAGGGAAAAACTCAACAAAAGGAGGGTTAACTAGACCCCCCCCCCCAGCCCACCCGGCACGTCCGGGCACCTCGCTCTTGTGTTCCGGCCCCCGCGCTCCTCCTGTCCGCGGCACTCACCCCCCACTCCGCAGGCTAGAAGCCCGGGGGCCAGGCGCTCGGCCTCGCACGGACCCCGAGCTGCGCCCGAGGAGGCGGAGGTGGGGAGCGGGGCACTGGGAGGGGCAGGGCAGGAAAGACAGTGCGGACCTGGCTCACGGTCCTGGAGCCTGAGCGGCAGCCTCCGAAGCAACCTCTTGCCGGCTGCCGACTGGCTCGACTTGATTTTCGACTCAGCGTTCGGCGAAATGAATCGTCGAGTCTGGTGCACACACCCCTCCCCCCCCCCCACCGACCCGCCCGGTAGCCGCCAGCCCTCAGCGCCCACCCCCAACCCCCCAGCTCCTGAGGCTGGCGGCTGAGACGCCCACGCACGCAGATCAACGCGCGTGCAAACACAACCCCCCACCTTGCTTGCGCACAGAGACCTGGGTCTCAAAAATTAAAAAAAAAAAAAAGACACCGTGAAGTCCTAAGGAGCGACCTTGGGTTAATCGATATCTAACCCCGCGCGCGGTGCGCCTGCAGCTCCGCTTTGCGCCCAAAGGGTGAGTCCGCTTGGGCTTCCGCTCTGGCTCTGGAGTCGGGAATTTTGAAGGAAACCTCAATCCGCACCCCCTCCCCTCCCAAAAAGAGGATGCTCTCTTTGGGAAACACTTGAGAGGCACAAGACTGCAGGAGAGAGAGCGCCTAACGAGTCTGGGTGGGCTGGAGCAGGGCACGCGGGACTTCCCTAGACGGCGACCCCCAGAATAATCGAGAATAACCGCCGTTGCTCCTGGAGGCGGAGCCCAGGGCGGGGCAGGGGTGGGGTGGGGGGGAGAACCCTGCAGGCTGGACTGGGGGAGTTTGAAGCTCTCGCTGCTGGAAGTCTGGCCAGCGCCTGTGGCCGAGACGCGGGGGGGTGGGTACCGGGGTCCCCAGGGCGCATGGGGGCTGCAGACCTGGTCAACTCGGGGACGCCCCCCTCCTGATTAACCGCTCTGGGCCTGCAGCCTGCTTTTTCCGCACGAAGAAGGGACCTTGGCCATCCTCTGGTCCTACCCCCTCAATTAGCAGGTGGGGAAACTGAAGCCTTGAGGCAATACAATGACAAAAGGTACCCGTTGAAGCGCTGGAGAAGCGCCCAATTTCTTAACTTCGCTTTAGAAAATTGGCCTCATTATATAAAAATAAAAGTTTTAAGGAACTTTCCTCCAACTGAGAGCCTTGCTTTGCCCTGCGGGGCGAGGAGGTGCGTGGAGGCGCTCTCAGCCCACGTGTGTCTGGGTGTTCATTCCTCATTCATTCATTCACGCATCATTCATTCACTGGCCTTCCCTCCGCCCGCCTTACTCCCCCGCGAGTCCCACACAAGTTTCAAGTCCCGAGCGCCCTGCGCGGTTAACTAAATCGCCTTGACCCCGGCGCTATTTGATATTTGCCTCTTTGACACTCATTTAGGGGCTTGGAGCAGCGACGCAGACATTGGACAACTCCAGCCTGAAACCGAAGCCTTATGGAAGGGGGGGACGGGGAGAACCTGATAGCTGGAAACTCGTTTTCTCCAAAGGCTTTCGGGACATTTTAGCCCGGCTCCAGGTCCTCGGAGCGCCAGGGCGCCGCCAGTGCGGGTGTAAACGTTAAATGTTAGCTATTTGTTCCGATGATTGGCATGGAAATCGACTCTTTCTTGTCTTCTTTTTTTCCTCCTTCTGCCTCTTTCCTTTCCTTTCTCTCTCTCCCCTCCGGATTCCCACAAATACTAATTCAACCAGTGGCTCCTCTAATCCGCCTTCCCTCCCGGCCCCGCCGCCACCCAAGTCAGAAGACTCCCGATTTGGGGAAAACTAACACAACAATAACAAGCCAGGCGAGGCAAGGGGCCACTTTTCTGGTTTCGCTCCACTTCTGGAGGCGACACTATTCAGTGCGACGGACTCCTCGTCTCCTTTTTCTTAGTCCCTTGTATCTTTTTTCTTTTCCTTTTTAAAAAAAATTTTTTTTTGGCCTTTCATTTCTTTTAAACAGCGCTGGAGGGAATAAAGTGTTGGTGGCATATTAGAAATTCAGGAGGGCTGTGGTCTCTATTAACAGAGACAAACAGATGACCAGATAAGGGAGTCGCCTGGTTTCAAAACTTGCAGTTTCTGCTTGAAGGGAGCAACCCAACAGAGCATCTTACCCGGACCCCGACCCGGCAATGACCAGCTGCCCAGAAAGGGAGGAAGGGCCACACAGTTAAGGCTGGGTGCCAACGGCACTCCCCCAGCCCATCCACGTTCCAGATCTCAGCCCAATCCCCCCTACCCCACTCCCTAATTCTCTAAATAAACCCATTCATTCCAGACTCCCCATTTCCGAAGGCTCATCCTACCCCTCCCACACCCTCCCCATCATAATTCTCCATTTCTCTTATTTGTCCTGTCACTACCTATACCTTCTGCCATCATAACCTTTTCAAACTCTGATTAGTGAGGCTTTATTCGCCTCACTCACCCTTTCCTCCGCACCCCTCTCTCCCCTTCTCCCTCCTTCTTAAAAGATTTTGGAGCTGAGAAGATAAGATATGCAATCCTCTATCGGGACTCCTGTAATATTAAAGATCAAACGTGGCATCAATGGAAGACCAAATGCAGAGAGAAACAAAAGGGGGAGGCTAGGAGATGCTCATCAGCTAATTACAGCTGCAAATATTATGCAAATTTATCTTGGCACAGAAATGGAGAAAGCGAGTTTAAGTGTGGAGATAATGCCGGAAAATTGAATGTTCATCTGGGCATGGGAATTGGCCCAGCAGGCTCCATTGGTCTGTTTCATCTAGGGAAGCACCGTTTTTATACTCCTATCAGATCATCTGCTCTTCACCGGTTGGGGCTGAGAAATTAATATTACTTATAATTGATACTTGAAATTCTTGGAGTGATGTGTCCTGAAGAGCAGGGAAAAGAGAGGAAAAGGGAGAGGGGGAAGGGATGAAAAGGAGGCGGGAAGGGAGAGAAAGAGAGGGGAAGGAGAGGCAAGTCCTACAATATTGGACCCAGAATTGGAACTAGACATCTTTTAAGTCCACTGAACTAAGGCCAAAGTGAACAGAAAGAGAAAATATCCCAGAAAATCAGGTCTCTCTCTCTCGACCACCCCCTAAAACCTGAAATAGCTTTATAATCAAGATTCAAGCTTTTAAAATCTATAATGATTTGGCTGCCTACTTGGCTTGAGAGAGTGGGGGCAGGATCAGGAGTGGAGACGTGAACTCCAGATAGCTGGGAACCTACGGTGGTCTCAGGAGAGGCTGCAAGATGGGTAGAAGTGACCAAGTGGGACTCTTTGCAGATCTAAGCAGAGGGAGGAGAGTAGATCTGGCTCTATAGACCCTCACCCTTACTCCCGCCCCAACTGTTCCATTTCCTCCATCTTTACCGGCCTGTATTCAACTTTCTTCAACTTACTCAAAAACTGCCTGGGAAATTATATTCCCAGGAAACAAACTCCATATCCTTACACGTCATAAGTTAATGTTCTTTAGCGTAGGGGAGGAAGGGAGATAATAGAAACTACAGTGAACAGAAAAGAATTCTTAAAAAAAGGATCAAGTCCTCCTTCCCCCTCCCAGTACAAAGTCTACTACAACCTAGAGCAAACGTAGAGAATGTCAGATGAGCATTATTCGGGTGCAAGCCATCCAATTACCAAGAAATTATGATCTGACGTCAGGAGGGACAATTGGAGAGCGAATATGTATGAATCGCCTTTCACTGGTTTGCATATTTGCAACGATTGTTTAATCCAAGCAACAAGAAAGTAATCAACAGGCACAAAAAGCTTAAAGAGCAAATTACCAGTGACTCCTGCCCCTTCTACTTCCTGAAGCCAGGAGGTGGCTAGTGCTGTCAGGGGTAGGGAGGGGACTACGGGTGTAGCCTTGGATTCTGAAATCCATCCTGAAAGAGGCAGAGAGGAAAGCCTGTTGCGTTTAGATGACTTTTGTTCCATGGTCGTTAGGGCAAAAGACAAAAGAAACAAAAATGCCAATTATTGTAACTAATTAACCATTAAATGAGATGTGTGTCCTCTTCTCTCTAACTCTAAAGGAGGGAAGAGATGAGGGTAGGTGGGTGGGGGGGCTCTGCGAGAACAGGCGGATCCACCCACCACTCTGCTCTGGGGGAGGGAAACCTGTACAATTCTGCATGTGTTAATAGACAAAGCCAGAGGAGCTGAATATATATAAAAATATATACACTTTAAAAAAGAGAGCAATGAATACCAAAGAGGAACCTGGAATTGATTTTTTTTTTTTTCTTGTGTACTTGGAATGGGGCTGGAGTGGGCAGCGGGCAGGGTGGGAGCTGTGTTGGGGCAGGAGATGGTGAGGAGAGAAGAAATCTCAGAAAAATTAACATTATTGGTATCTTTCTATATAAAGATGCAAATGGCATTTTATTTCAACTTGGCTCTGTGCTTTCGTCAGTGTTTATGATTAATTATCTCTTTTTTCATAAAAATAAATCATGTTAAAAATTGGGATCTTGGTGCTGGGGAGAAACTAAGCGCTGGTTTCAGGTCGATCTTGTTAATTTCAGCCTGAAATTGACACACTAATTAAAGAGCAGAGCGGTAAAGCACGAGCAGGCAAGATTATACCCAGCTTTTTTTTTTTTTTTTATCAGATCTACCTTATATTTTCCCAATTAAAAACTGCAAAAAGCAGTTTCATTGCCCCGGGATAAAAAATAAGGGCCCCCTTTCACAACGTTGGCCATCACTTTCTACCATCAGATTCATTGTGATGTATTAGATGCAATAAATTATCCCATGTAACAAAACATTGGGAGCTGAAAGGCAGATAATCTGGAAAGCGGAGATAAGGATTCATTATTCCAAATCATTATGAATCCAACGTTGCCTCTGACTTCTTTCTTAATCAGCTCCTCTGATCCTGGATATGTGAGCAGTGCAGATAAGGAAAGAGTCGTTTATAATTCTCCACCTCGTCTAATATTTTAAAATAAAGTCAGAGGCAAGAAAACGCCATAAAACACTGGTGAGCAGGCAAGCACCGAATGAAAAATCACTTCCATGTTATTATATCCACAGTAAGATTTAATTAAAATTCTCCACGTCCACGTGCTTTATTTTCAGATAGGATTTTTTCCCATCACGTAATAATTGATAGGAATTTGCAAACGGGGCTACTTATTTAGGGCGCCTGGGTGGAATAGGTCTGATTTTTTTTTTTTTAATTTCCAGTCATTGCTTTGTGAAACTTTCATTTGAGACATCCATGGTTCCACACCACCCAGCGCCCCCCCCCGCCCCCCGCCCCGCAGTTTTGGTTAGAGAAACACAGGCAAAGTGCCACACCAGAAACTTGAGTTTAATAAAAATGTTCTGTTAAAAAGAAAAAAAAAAGAAAGAAAAATGAAAGAACTAGTGAACGACCCTAGAGGGCCGTTTACTCCCTCTCAACACCCCACCCACCCTACACATTTCTAATAAAATAAATCTCAGTGAGTGTGCTTGAAAGATTGGAACTTTTAAACCAAGGCTAATCTGAGTGTGTGTTTTCGTCTGGCAGAGAGTGAACTTAGACGAACTAAGCCAATCTGAGGGTATATAAAGGACGGTAGAAAAATGGACAAGAGGAATGACGCTGTAGACCGATGCACAGGAGAAAAAACTATTACCTGTGTTTTACGGAAAACAAATGGGATGTGGGAAACCCGGAAGAATAAATATATGGTCCCCCCCCCCACCCCGAGCCCTGCTTAGAACAACTCTAAGTGGCGGCACATTCTTAGTAAGATTGGAGATTCTGCCAGCGATTATTTCTTCCTACGGGGTCTCCTTTTTCTTTATCCAACAGGTGAAGTTCCTATCTGCGCGGCCATCGCAGAGATCCAGGGACACAGTGTTTCTATTATTATCTGTTAGTCATTTACTGATCCATCTTCTACCTCACATGCCCAGCGACTTCCCTTTATAGTTAAAATCCAATCAAACGCCTTAGCTTGTGGGACTGAGGTCCGACGCACCACGGGATTGAAAGCAGTCGATGCTGGTGCCAATTAGGATGGCGTGATTCCCTCCAGGAAGAACCCAAACCCAGCTCAGTCCCCAGGCCCTGGAACCTCAGAACAGTTCTCTCCGTGGTTCAGCCTCTGAATCCAACCCGGGAAAGGAGGATCGCCTGTCCAGGGTTAAGGGATTAAAAGGCCGGTGGTTGGTGCTGGGGGCGGGGATGGGGAGAGTCAGGGGTGCAGGAACAGGTGAGCCGCACCTGAGTGTCCTCTGTATGTGGTGGGGAGCTGGGTCCCTGCCTTCTGGCACTGGCGCTCCAGGCGCTTACCAAGCAAGGATTCCTCAATGAAAAGGCTCACTGGAGAGTCCTGAAACCTTGGGGGTGAAGTCACCCTCTCCCCCTCGGACTTGTTAGGACGGGGCAGCTCTGAGCACCCTGGAATCCGTGGCCCCTCAGCGTTTAACATAGTCGCCCCCGAATAAGAGAGGGTCTTTTTTTGCTGTCTCTTACGCGCAAGTACACACACGCACACACACGCGCAGAGACCTGAACCACGAATCAGCGAGCCAGGGTGGTAGCTTTTGAAATTCAGAAAGCGACTTGTAGCTTCATAAAAGCAACGTCTTTACCGTGTGCATGGGCCGGTGTCCGCGAATCGAATAAATCTTTGGCCCGTCTGGCTAAGCGACCAGCGTCTTTCCTTCACTTTGTTTACTTCTCAGGATAAATTCTCTCCTTTCTTCACCCCCCTTCCCACCCACCGCCCCCCATCAAATCTCCCCCAACCCTCCTGGAATAATTCGCTCCTGGACCCTAATTAGCGGCACTTTCCACCGCTAAGTCCATCAAGATAACAAGAAATGCCCAGCTGGCATTTCTTCTCTGAATCTTGCCCCTGTCTGACCATTAAATTCAAAATCAGTTATATTTTAATTAAGTCCTTTGGATTTTTTTTTTTTTAAGCCCGAGTGTCTTTGGCAGTCGAATTTCCTTAAACTAAGCCTTCCTTTACTGAAGGTAGAATTGGGCGATGGGGGAGCGGTGTGCACGCGATCAGATTTCTCAGTCCCTTAACCAAAGAGTCACTTTAGACCCAGAGACAAGCAAGTGCCCGCGTCAGCAGAAAAGGAACGGGCACAGGGGCCGCCAGACCGGCCGGAACCGGGCGGAGGGTCGCGGGCGCGCGCTGGGGACAGAGTGGCGAGGGTGGGGGTGGGAGGGGTGGCGGAGAGGGAGCCGGCCTGGGGTTCCAGGGGCTGCAGGGCAGGATCCCGATTCTACGGGTAAAGGCTTTCAGGTTGGAGGTGACTCTGTGGTGGGGGAGGGAGGAGGGGGGAGGGGGGAGGGATGGGAGTCTCCAAAGGGCCCAGAAGCCGGAGGGCAGCTGGAGAAAGAGGCAAATGGCCCCACGGGCCTGGTGGACCGCGAGGCGGGGGTACTGCTAATATCCAGTTTAAGGAGACAGCTACCGCCATCTGGGTGATGGATGACCCCTCCTGGGCCCCGGGGTCCTACTCTCCACGAGGCAGCGAGCGAGGAGGAGCGAGGTGGCCTAGGGACCCCGAAGGGCCCGGAATCCCCGCGGCCCAACCCTTGGCGGCCCTCCCGGCACAGCCCACAGCTCCCCGAGATGCGCCAGGGCAACAGGTTGGGGGAAGACTGTCAAAAGAGTGACCTTCTCCCCAGCGATCTCGAAACGCGCGGCCCTGCGGACTCTGCGCCCTGGCGCCGAAGAACTTGGCTCTGCCACTTGGTGGCGGAAGGCGGGGGCAGAGGGCAGCAGGGCAGAGGAGGGGCTGAGTCGGGACGCGAGGTGGACTTTGGGGCCTCCTCAGGGGCAGGGAGACCCCCTTTCCTCTCCTGGCCAGGTCGGCAAACGATATAAGCCCCTTTCTCCAGCGGCTCTCGGCTTAAACCTGGACCCGGAGGATGCCGAGCGGGGCGCAAAGCCGTCGGTGCTGTGTCTGAGTTCAGGGGCTTGAGCGGCTGCAGGCAGGCGGGTCTCCAGGGCGGGGGCAGCAGCCCATCCCCGATCTGGATGCCCGCCACCTGGGCAGCGCTGGGTACCTGCTCTCCTCGACCCTCCCCCACTTCCCTCCGCGTCGCCGCCCCACCTCTGCCCTCTCACTCTGACCCTGCTGACCAATGGCCTCGTCCTCCCCCCAAGGGACAACCACCCCTGAACGCTTGGCACCGTCAAATTGGGCCACTCCTTCCTACCGAACTGGTTCCAGCACAAGAAACTTGTTGACTTCCTGGCCCAGCGTTGGACACATTTTATTTCTCCCCGAAGATTGATTTATTTTTAAAGTCAGTCTCCATATTCTTATTGTATAAATATTGTGAAGGGAAAACTCTACCTGTCAAAACAAATGGATGCTGACCTTTCTACCCCAATGTTTATGGAGTTTCATTTTACTCTTGCCAAATTTATTCATGGCAGAGTCCCTCCTTGAATTATTTTGACCTCCCACCAGCAGAAGTAGGGATGGTACAGGAGAGGGGGGTTTCGAAGGGGAGGGCTGGAGTTTGTTGGGTCCAGTGGGTAGACTAATAGGATCATTTTCTTTCTGACATTTTATCTTCAGAGTGACCTCTGATTCTTGCTCCCTTATCTCGCTCTCCTAGAAGGTTAATTTCCCCTAGAAGTCTTCTTGAAAGAGCTTGGGAACCCTAGAGAGCCCATCCCCAAACCTCTACTTAGTGGGCGCACAGGTATCGCTACCTCCAAATGTTTTTATGGTGACCATGAGGAGAGCCAAAGAGTAGCAAGCAAGCCCAGAGCTGTCACTGGCCACCCTACTTTTCCTTTCACTGGCCAGCTGTGGCTGCAAGTACCGGAAGGTAGCGTGTATTCATTTTTGAAGCGTCAGCATATACAGAAACGGGTGGAACAGTCAGATGGGGGGGAGGACCTGAGGGGCAGAGACCCTGCTAATGGTGGCCGAGAGTTTTACTTCTAGATGCTCCCACTGGGTCCCCACTTCCTCCCAAAATGGGAGGGAAACTCTGCAAAGGCTTTTATATCTATGGTAGCTAATGACCCAGTCAACATTACTGGTGACATTTATAGTGTTAATTCCAGCCCTGCTAGAGACAGTGGACTTTGTAGGTGCCACGGGGCTTGGTCACATTTCAGGCAGTCTTTCCCCATCCCTCAACTCTGCCAGTGCCACACACTCCTGATGTGTGGTTTGCCTGTTTGCAAAAAGGGGTGAAATTCATTCCTCCCTCAGTCTTCCTCCCTCCCTCCCTCCCTCCCTTTCCCTCTTCGCAACCCGGAAGAGCTCCGTTCTCTACAGTGTGCAGAAGGCGGGGGAGGGTGTTCCTAGGAAGGATGCACATCACCCAGGTTTTACTTCTCGCTGGAAGCCCGCGTGAGATGCCGTAAGCAGCTGGGGCGGTGAGGACCTCAGCGGCGACAACAGTGGCGAAGTCTGCCTGTCATTTCTGCCTTCAGACCTCCAGCAAGTCAGGAAAAAATAAAAAACAGCTGGCCGCCGAGAGCAGGCTACCCAGGTCAGTGAATATCACTATCTTCTGTCTCTAACTCTGCAATGGCTTTCCCTGCTCCACGTGGAGAGAATTAAGAGGAGGTCTCCACTCCAGAGAGACAGCTGCCCCTGGAAGAAAGTGAACTAGACCCCAGTCCTTATTGTTCTTTCTGGTCCCTGGAAATCTTTGGCTTTCTGCAATGACCTTGGGCGCGCGTGGTGTGTGCATGTGTGTGTGTCCTTGTTTGGAGGAAAGAGCCAGTAGAACTAGGCATGCAAAGAAAAACTAAACAGAAAAATAAGAGATGGTGGGAATGCTTGGGAAGGGCTGGACATACATTTTCCACTTCAGGGAGGGCAGAGGGTTGGGGAATAGAACCAGTTTGAAGGAGCATCTCAGCCTTCTCCCCAAGGTGGCTGCAGGGTCCAGTGTCAATTTCATGTTTATTTCCCTCTGCCTACAAGTGACTGTTTAGGCTCATTGTCTCTGCATATAATTAAAGAAACAGCTGTGCACTGTGGGTTGAAAGTTGGAGCCCAGATGTGTGGGCATCTGGCATCCCTTGGGGAGCTGGTGGCTGGCAGGCGCCTTTGCTTCCAGGAGCACCCTGAGGTGGGTGAGAAAACCGCAGCCTGGGAGGGAGGGTGTCCAGGGTCCTGGGGAGTGGGAGGGGGAGAGGAAACAAGAACTCTACTTTCTCCCGGGACATTGGACCAACAGACCTCCAAGAAGTCACTCATTCAGAAGCAGTTCCCAACAAAGACAGATAACGTTAAAATGCAAGGGAAGTTGAGTGACTCTGAGTAGGAGAGTTGTTTTTATTCACCTTTCCTTCCTCTCAGACACCGGAGGGTGCTTTGAGGAAGTGGACACGGGTGAGTCTGTCCAGGGCAGGGGATGCAAAGGAGTCTAACCCGGAGGATCTCTCCTCTGCTTGGCTCCCAGTTCACCTGTGCTTTTCCCTTCCTCTGTCACCCACATTCACCAGGGCACTGGGGTTGTGGGGGGAGAATGAAGTTTAAACGGACAGATAATAATAAAGTAACATTTGCAGCCCTCCCATCCCTTAGCGGCTGTGGTAGAAAAGGGGTGTGTGTGTGGAGGGGGGCTGTTGGTTGTGTGACAGGCTTGGGGCAGGGGGTCCCAGTCAGGCTGGTAGAGTCAATCGAGATGGAGTCCTGGATAGGAGATGCTTGCAGGGCCCCAGTGGCTGGTTGTGAGGAGGGGGCTTACCACTAAACCTTTAAAATGTGTGATTCTGAGGGAAGGACTTGCTGCCCATTTGAATCTGGGGTGGGATACGGCATCCAGGTCAGACAAACCAAGACCCAGGTGGGTGCAGACCCAGGGTCTTAGGGGCTCCCATATCGACTTTGCCTGGGACTGGGCAGGAGGCCCAGCTCCCAGCAGTAGCCCTGCCAGGCCTCATGTTCCTGGCTGGAGAAGGCAGCTGGGGTCTGAGGAGCCGGGTGAGTGGTGCACCCTACACAAGCCCTGCACCCCACGGGCCCCCCTCCCTTCTACACAGAATCGCCACCCACCCTGCCCTCCCCCCCACCCCCACGAATCAGGATCAGGGTTGGTCTTCCCTGCCAAAAGCCCGGAGACAGAGGAAGCTGCATTTTGCTTTATTTGTTATGTTCATCCTGCCTTTGTGCCAAGGATACAGGAGGTGGGGGTGAGTCGGGGGATGCAGTGAAGCGGTGGGAGTGGGCACCCGTGGGTGGACGCCCAGCAGCGCAGGGCCACCCCGAGAGGCCTGGGAAAAGGGCAGGTACGCGGGAGCCGGGTGGCTGAGGACCCCTCTTCCGGAGGTTAAGGCAGTTTGCGCCAGGAACCGCGGGAGGTAGCAGGCAATTAGAGATGCAGATGAGGTAGTGGGGGCAGAGTCCGAAGGCCCAGTGCTCTCCGGCAGCCGGTTATTCTAACCATTTCGGCTGCGCTCAGGTGTGGTCTCCTTCTCGGTGTTCCAGCCCTTTCGCACAGAAAAGTGCATTCCTTTTGTGGTGTGTCTTTGTGTGCGGACCAAATATTTCCGATCACCTCTTTTTCTTAATGGTGGGAATAACCGAGCGAGCGGGCCAAGGAAGCCCCGGATCTGGAGTACGAACCCCACTTTTTGTTCCTGGCCGCTGGGCAGCCGGGACTAGAGGTGGTGAGGGGGTGCGGCGGTTGGAAGGAGGAGAAAGAAACGTGGCCCAGGGCGCTCGAGCGGAGCACTCCCTGGGTGTCCGTCGCTGCGGGTGTGCAGACACACGTGTGTGGTTGTTGTTTGGTTTTATATAACAAATTGCTCGGGGTCCGCGAGGTGGCAGGCGGCGGAGAGCCGAGCGCGAGCCGAGGCCGCCGGGGAGAGGCGGCGGCCGGGCGCAGTCCTGGCGAGAGGGAAGGGCGGAGGGTGGGCGCCTCGGAGCCGGGCAGATCTACAGATTTTACCGCGCTCTCCGGCGTGTCCAGAGGAAGACACGAACACTTCGCGCCTCTGCTGTCTGCTGGTCGGAACGGAATTACCTCCCCCCATTTCCCTCTCCCGGTCGTGAAGTCCCCTGCCCTCGAAGCCGTCATTGTCCAGCAATCGACACCCCAATTTTTCAGGCTAGAGAAGTAAAAACACAGTAGCCCCAAGAGAAAGCTCTCCTTCTCCTGAAATGCCAAAATGAAGTGGCCGGCGGAGAGTCGGCCGCGGCGAGCGCTGGGGCTCGGGGCTGGCCAGGGGCCTCTAGAGATGCGCGGCGGTGAGGCGGCGGGCGACAAACCGGGGGCGCTGGGAGGCTAGGGGAGAGTGGAACCGGTGCCCCACGTGCACCCCTTCTGCCCCCAAAACGCGAGGGCCTGTTGTTCACGTGGGTGAATCCCGCACTGCTGACTCCTTTCCTGGCTGCGGTGGCCGCTCCCTTCCCTGGGCGTCCCGGAGGCTACAGCGGTGCGGCCTGAGGCACCCTCAGGACGAGAGCCTGGGGTGAGGCGCCGCTAGCCGCTTCCTATGACAGTGGTGCCGCTGGGGCGGGACAGACGGCCTGTGGCCGCGGAGACGCCGCGGGGACCCCCTGGAGCACCTCCATCCCTTCCCTTCTCTCGCGGCTCCACCTGTCCCCCAGGCCCCCAAAACCAGGAGGGAGGGAGAGCTCGGAGGGGCCCCCTTCCTCCAGGGTGACTCGCATTCCTTTCAACTGGCCCTCAAGGGGAAATCTTTCTCCCCTATCCAACCCCGGGGCTCCCCCCATGGCCAACCCTCTGACATGTGCATTGTTAAACTCGAAAACAGAAATCCCCTGTCGTCTCCCTCCCCCTCCCCCTTTCCGCTACACCCTTACCTACCCAATTTTTATCTCGCTACCATCAGGGTTTTTCTCTACGGGGGAGAAAAGGGTATCGGCAGAGGGAGGGCCAGGATCCCTTGAAGCTGGAGGGCCCGGCCGGGCGGTAGGGGCAGATTGGGAGGGGGTAATCTCCGAGGGCATCTCCTCTCCGACGTCTCTCGCCGCTCCTCCTGGCCCGAGCGGGTTTCCTTCCGAGTTTTAACCGGTGATAGATGAATAAGCGGAAAAAAAAAAAAAAAAGTAAATCAAACCACATACCACCCCCAAAGTGCTGGCTCATTTTCCAGGGCAGGTAGACCCTGGGCCTGGGCGGGTGGGCGTGGGAGCCGGGAGGGTCTGGGCGCGTGCCGAGAGCGCTTTTCGCCCGAGTTCCCGCGGGTTTCCCCCTTGTCGTTTCCACCTATAGCATCTTCCCTTTGCCTGTGAATTTTGGGGTCCCCTTTATTCTGCGTCCCCCCCCCCAAGTTCCCTGCTCGCTGTATTTCCTTTGAACAGAACAGTCAGCACTGCCCACTTCTCTCTCCTCAGCTTGTGATTCCGCTCTCCACTTTCTGCATTTCAGCTCATGCGGGAAAGAGAAAGGGGGCTTGGGTGGGAACTGCAGAGATATCGTAGAATATGTGTGTAGCCTGCGCTGTCCCGGGACGCCGCGCCCGAGCGGGCTCCCCCGCCGTTTCGCTCGCGCAGCCGGGGCCTGGCGGTGGCGCCTCCGGCCGTGTCCCCGGCGTAACCCTCTCGCCCGGCTGCCGGCGAGCTGTTTATACAGCTTTACCTGTGCTATTCTCGTATCCAGTAAAAATCCTCGCCCGGCCACGGTAACATAATCCGAGGGCCGAGGCAGAGGAGGGGGTAGCGAGGCTGGCTCGGTGGAGAGGGAGGTGTGTACGCGCCAGAAGGGGGTTCTCTCCTTTGCCCCTCCTCCCCCAATGGGAAAGGAAATTGGGACAGTTCGGGTGATCGAGGTGGGGGACCCAGGGCTAAGGAGGAAGGAGGCCGGTTTCCACGTCCCTGTTCTCTCTGCTTTTCTTCCTCTAACAAGCACTGGGGACCCGCGCGGTGGCCGCAGCTCGGACGCGTGCTGCCTGCAGGCGCGGCGGTTCCGGGGGAGCCCCTCAGGGCTAGCGAGGCCCAGGACGGGTTTCCCCCCGTCCAGGACCAGGACCAGGACCAGGATCTGGTTGCCCTCACCCCGCTTTCAGCTTGCCTCTTGAGACCTCCCACACCTAAGACAAAACCGGCAAGGCAGGGATCCGACACTTAACCAGGTCTTCCCTTCTGGGCCAGCCACTTCTTCCAGAGCGCCCTAGTCCCGGCCGCAGCCGGCGCATGGAATCGAATTAAACGCCTCTTGGCGCTTATTGTCTCTCGCTAATTGCTCCAACAATGGCCACTATAAAAATGGAGACATCCAATTAAAGGCCCCGCCGGGCCGCGCTCGGCTCCCGGCGACGAACTGGCTGCCGGCCTGAGGCTTGCAGACCGCCCGCGCGCGAACCGGGCTGGTGCGGGGCGCTAGCGCCGGCCTCGGCACCTCTGGCCTCCACTTCCTCCCCAGACGCACAGCGACCGCGACCGGTTCACACCATTTTTAATGACCGATCGCAGCCAAGGAAGATTGATCGGGCTGGAATGGGAAGGGACTTCTCCTCCTCCAGCCCCAGCTCGCCAGAGCCTCGGGGCCGCGCTCCAATTTCTGGCCTTTGCTGTGGCTCTGCGCCCTCCCCGCCCCCAGCCCCGCAGGTCCCTGGCTTCACTTCTGTCTTTAACTGCGCGGCCGGGTCCGCCCAGGCCGGCGCCGCGGCTCCGGTGGGAGGGACGCGGCGGCGCGGCCCGGCTCCGCTTCTTTCTCCCGCCTGCAAATATTTGCTGCCTCTCTGGAAATCCGACTATTTCGCGCGCGCTCCGCTTGCAAAGTCCTTAAGTAAACACGCTCAAATGACCGCCCCAGGCGGCCGAGGCACGCTCTCTCCCCCTGCGCGGGATTAGTAACTTTATGACTTCGACCCCGAGGCTCGGCTTTTCTGGTTACCCTAGGCGGGCAGCGCGCGGGCGCCCGGGGCCGCTCTCCCGGCACCTCGGCCCCGCGGAGCTCGCCTGGACGCGCCTGTCGCCAGGCTCGGGTGGGTGACGCTGGCCGCGTGGATCTCCGCTCTCTGGGTCCTGAGACCCCAGGGGTGAGCCTGGGGGTACGCTCCTCCCCTCTGCACCGCGGGCTCCGGTTCCTTTGCGGGACTGGGTTCCCCACTTGCATCCGAAGAGAGCTTCTGAGCTCCGGGGAGGGCGGGTGGGAGGGACCTGAACAGGGGGGCATGTGTTTGGGGTGTGTGTGTGTGGGTCCCAGCTTACCCCAACCCAGGAGAGAAAGTAAGGCTCCATTTCTTACCCATTCCCCAAGAGGGCACACACACCCCGCTCAACGTGACGCCTGAAGCAGCCACCTCGAGGCCTGGCGTTTCAAATAGGCCAACCCGCTCCCGCCGCCCCACGCACAGCCCAGGTACCAGCTCCGGGCGGCGGGGGATGGGCGGTGGCTGCGCTGTCGCCTGCTCGGCTCCGGGATGCTTGCCCCCAGGGTCCGAGGCATCCAGACCTCGGCCAGCCCCTTACCCTGGTGAGGGAGGCCTCGCGCTCTGCAGGAGCCCGGGGCCCTGCAGCGGTGGTGGCGGCGGCGGCGGCAGCATCCTCCCAGGTCTCCACCTCTCTTCCTCCACCGGAGCTCCGCCGGTCGCTCCCGGGGAGAAGAGGGGACTCGCTAGACCAGGCCCGGCCCGGGGTCCTGGCTAGGGGTGCCTTCAGGTCTGTAGGAGGGCGCTGAGGCATCTCCACAGGAGGCCAGGATTAGCTTTGCGAGCTAAGGCTGAGGGGGGCTCAGGACCACCTTTCCCCCCTTTCGCCGGGCCTCGAGCCCCCTCCCCTCCCCCACCCTCCTTCGGAGGAGGAAGCCCGGCCTGCATTCGCCGGCGAGGCGGGTCAGGCCGGCGCCTGGCCTGGCCCAGACCCCCGCAGCCAGGCTCTCCGCCTCAGGCCACGCGCCGCAGCCTCTCTCCGGCCTGGCTCCCTTCCCCCTTCCTTCCCCCTGGGTCCCGGGGCCGACCTCGGCCCTCCCTCCCCAGTATCCCCCTCCTCTCCTTTTCCCTCCCCCCCTGCTCTGTGCTCCTGGCTCTGGGGCTGGGCCCGTGACGTCAAACCCAGTGTGGCGTCGGCGAGACTGGCCGGCGCGGGCCATCAAAAGAGCAACGTCCTCTTTCCCAATTACCCACTGTCAGTCCGGGAACAGGGGCGGACCGGCTGGGAATTAAATGTTAAATACCCCCTACAGGCTGGCTCTATTACACGGGGCATCCAGCCACAGCCCCCCACGCTTCCCTGCCACTTCCAAACCACCCAGACCAAGAGGGGCTTCAAGATCTTTTATTTTTCCAAGGGTTGGGGGTGAATCTTGAGCTTACTGCAGCCTGACTCGGCGCTTGCGATTTAATTAAAATGAATAATGCCCCCCCCCAAAAAAGTTTTGTCTGTTATCAGAGAGGCGCCGCTACACCGGAAGGCCTCCTTCTCAGATATTTTTCTCTTTGTCTTTTAAAATCGGTCTTAGCCTCGGGAGTTAACATTTTCAAGTCCTGGCGTCAGCAGTTTCTCTCTCGGAGGATGGGTCCCTTTTACTTCCCGGGCTTTCAGTTCTCGGCGTAGAGGACCAAAGAGCTACGTTTGGGATTTTCCGCGTGGCTTTGAACTGGGGTCCGGCTAGTGTTGCCTGGTCTTAGACCGACGCGCAAAGATGCTCTTTTCATTTTTTTCGCCTCTGCTGCCATCCTTAATCTTAATCTCGGGGATTTTAGCAAAAATGTGTATGCGTTCGTCTGTCCTTGTTTATGGAGCGGTTTCCGGTGAATGTTAGAAACTAAATAATTAAAAGGTTTGCAGAGCGCCGTGAGCAGGAGGAGAGGCTGGCAGCTTGACTGGCCCTAGAGAGACGTGGTCGGAATGAGGGAAAATCGATGCTCTTTTACTGGGCCGCCCTAATAAACAAGGACTAAATGGGCTCAGGAGAAACATGGGGGAGGGGGGTTAATTTAGGGATTTTCTTCCTGTTCCGTATCTAGAAATTCAACCCTGGTTTCTAACGAACATAAGATTTAAGAAGACGGAGACTCAAGAGAAGCTCCAATTCCAAGTTGGGAAAACCCACGTTTCCACCATTTCTTCCAAATAAAATTTACTAGTCTTTCTACGAGAATTGTATATTAAAGCAGGACACACACCCCACACCAAGTAAGGCTGAGTGTTGATGTTTTTCCTTCACCGCACGAAAAGAATCCTCTAGAACTTACTTTTAGGAACGGTCTCTTCTATGTCGACTTTTTTGTGTGTGTATTTGTAGGGAACTTTTATGGGGCAGAGAAGCGAAGAGGGAATAATGCCTTCAAATAAAACCCCAAAGCAAGCTCTTAGTACCGTCCGTGGGAAAGCCTGCGGAAGAACCCACACTCTATCCTCGCACACATTCCCCTGGGGTGAGCCACGGGTGGAACCTGAGTCTTCGCTTCCCGCCTGTCTCTTGCACACCCGGGCCGCGTTCTGGGGCCAGCCGGCTGCAGGAGCCTGAGCGCCGCTAGGGGATGCAGTGGCTCAAAGCACCGAGAGAGGCCGGGGAGGTTGGAGCCCGCGGGGCCGACCAATCGCGGCCCGGCCGCAGCCTCGCGCGCTGATTGGCCCCTTCCCGGCCACGCCCCGTGCGCCCCGCCCCCCCTCGCGGGGCCGTGTCTGAGACCCGCTCCCTCCGCTCGGGGCTGCGGGGTCTGACCCGGCGAGCCCCGCGTTCTGCGGGACCCGGGGGAGGCCGCCGCTGCCCTGCCCGGCGGCCGGGGTGGGGGTCGGAGGAGGGGGCTGGGGAAAAACGCCGGGAGCGGGAGTTAAGTAGGGCCCTGGGCGGGGAGAAGGGAAAAAGTTGGGTAACCGGAGTGAAGACCCGAGCGCTTTTCTCCCCACCCGCTCTCTCTCTGCTGGGGGAGACAGAGCCTCTCGCCCCCTCTCCTTTTCATCCATCACTATTGTCACTCAAGTCAAAAAGCACACATTGATTACAAATATTAGGTCTGGAAAGGACAGCTGCAACAGCTGAAACATTCGAGAGGCTTATTAACGCAAGAGGCTGGGAGAATGTTGACCACGACCACCAAAGTATCACCGACATTTCAATCAAAGACAGATTTTTTTTTTTTTTTTGCCCAATTTCTCAATCCCTAGGTGAGAGAGGCACATCTCCAAGTACTATGACATTACATTTTTTTTTCCTGATCACTTTTACTTGCACAGAGACCCCACATCAATAAACTACCCCATACCCTGGATTGAATGCAAAAAATGTTTGCTCATTTTAAAAGTCTGAAAAAGAAAGGCCGCCTGTAGAAATAAACTTTATGAATGGGGCAGGCCGGTTTCCTCGGCACGGAATAACCTACCGAGCCGGAATGAATTGGCAGGAGCTGGAGCCACATTTAAAGGGCCAGAGCGCGAATTCCCTCCGGCCCGCCCCCTCCGCCCCGAACCCGGGTGCGCCTCGCCCACCCGCCCCGCCGCCCCTCCGCCCTGGCCGCCCTCCGCGGCGCCCCTTTCCGGTCAGTGGAGGGGCGGGAGGAGAGGCGGGGGTGGGGGGGGCGGTGAAGTCCTGAGCGGGTTTGGGTTGCAGTTTCCTTGTGCTGGTGATCCTGTCCCCTCCTCGCCAGAGCCAGGCTCCTCCCCCGTCGGCGCGGATGACACTAGAACCTCCTTAAGTTCCGTCGCGCCACAGCTGTCTGCGAACACTGAGCTGCCTGGCGCCGTCTTGATACTTTCAGAAAGAATGCATTCCCTGTAAAAAAGAAAAAAAAAAAAAAATACTGAGAGAGGGAGAGAGAGAGAGAGAGAGGAAAAAAGAGAGAGACGGAGAGAGCGCGAGACAGAGCGAGCCACGCAATCTGACCGGGCAGTTTCTGCTCTCCCAGGTCACACGCCTCCTCCTCCTCCTCTCTGCTCCTCGCTACCCAGGTTGGTACTGGCGACTTTTTTTTTTTTTTTTTAAGTTTGATTTGTTTTCTCTCTCCATTTGGGAGGACTTTAAAACATTGAAAACTCAACCCTCCTCTTTTGGAGAGTTTCTGGAGGCTGGAAAGTAGGTCCTGGGACCTGGGTCCCTGGAGGGAGGGAGTTGTCGTCCAAGTTGGAACCGCTCAGTCAGTCCCGGGTTCCCGGGAGAGCCAGGCTGCTGGGGATGTATTTGGGAGTCATTCAGTCCCCCGCTGCCTCCCGGTTTTCCGACCTCCGGAGGGGGCGTGCGCGTGTGCGCGCGTGTGTGCGTCGTGTGTGCGTGTCCCGGGGGCGCGGGCGCGGGGCCGGGCGGCTCGGGGGGAGGTGGTGCCACTTCATAAACTCAGGTGCTAAGTACTTAGGACCTCATCCAGGTCTCCCCTTCTCTCCTTTGCAGGTGACCCGGGAGAGACTCAGTCTTGGAGTCGTCGAGTAGCCCCCGGTGCAGAGGAGCCTCACTTGCAGAATTCCAGCCAGTCTTCGCCCCCCTTTTACAATTTGGTCCCCCTTTATACTCCCATACGTAATTTTTGGAATTTCTTTTTTCTTTCTCTTCTTTTCGCTAAACTACCCGGCAAAGATTAAAAAAAAAAAAATCTCATTTGCTCACCTTTCCTTCCTAGCTTTCCCATTTCCCAACTGAAAACAAATCTTTAAACGACCCCCACCCCTCCGACGGCAGGAGCACCTGCAGAGCCTCGTAGCCCCCGACCTCCCAGCCCGACCGCCCTCCCTCTCAGCGCGCGGGTTCCGGGCCCGGCGAGAGGGCGAGAGCACAGCCGGGGCCATGGAGGTGACGGCGGACCAGCCGCGCTGGGTGAGCCACCACCACCCCGCGGTCCTCAACGGGCAGCATCCGGACACGCACCACCCGGGCCTCGGCCACTCCTACATGGACCCGGCGCAGTACCCCCTGCCGGAGGAGGTGGATGTACTTTTTAACATTGACGGTCAAGGCAACCACGTCCCGTCCTACTATGGAAACTCGGTGAGGGCCACCGTGCAGAGGTACCCTCCGACCCACCACGGTGAGTCCGCCCCGGGTGCGGGGACCTCCGTCCAACTGTCCCGGCTCTCTCGGGTCGGAGAGGCAGGGAGGGACCAGGGGGTGGGGATACCCGGCCAAAGCCCCCAAGTGCCGTTGCTGCTTCATTAAAAAAAACAACAACAACAAAAAAACTGGGGCCCGGAAATGGGCGAGGAAGGCGTCTCGATCGTCGCGAGAGTCTGTTTTTCAAAACAGTCGCAGCAGGCGCCTCTGCGCCACTGCGGTCCCCGGGGCCTGGCGCTCACCTGGCGGGCGCCGCGCTGCAACCCTCTCTCCCCGCGCGGCCGCTGGTTCGGGGGCCTCGGAGATCCCGGGCGCCGGGAGCCGAGCCTCTGCCTCCACCGGCCACCGCTCCCCCGACCGGGCATCCGGTGCCGGCCAAACCTGGCTGGGGCTGGGTTCTTTCTAGGGGCTTCGCTCCCCCAGTTATCCCGTGGTTCTCTCTCTGGGGCTTCTGCCGGCGTGCCTCGGTATGTTTCTCCGGCACATTTCCAGAAAGGCCCGAGAAACGTATTTATTCCCACCGCTGTGTTTCGGCCTTTCCCCAAAGCTAGTGCATTTGGTTTTTAGGCACATCTCCTACCTCTAGGCTCTGAGGAAGGGAAGTCTGGTGCTTGACCGGGTTTTGGTGGAAAGATTCCCGTCTTAAGTTTGAGACATTTGGGGTTTCCTAGATTCCCGGCTGCACGGAATTTTCCTCCGTCTACACTTTTTGGTTGTCTCATTGCCTGCTCCCTGCAACTCTTGCCTTGCTCTCTCCTTCGGCCCTACAACAGACCCATTAGGCTCCCAAAGAAGATCTGGGATCCATCAGGGTTTCCTTTTATGGAGGAGCGATTCCAGTTGCTTTTTCTTTTCTTCCTTTCTTTCTTTCTTTTTTTTCTTTCTCTTTCACCTTGAGGAGTTCAGGAGAGTTCTGAAATGGTAGAGAGAAACCCAGCTCTATGTAGTTGGGGGGAAAAAGCTCTTAAGGCTTTCCATCTGTAAGCGTGTTCCCAAAGAAGAAATTGCAACATTTCAGGCGGAGGAACTGTGAGGCGATCTCAGTTGAGGTCTGCCCTGGTTCCCCGACTTAGATCCCGGGGTTGGGGCCGATGACAGAGCCCCTAGGGCAGCAGGCGTTCTCCTCCCTGCTGTCACCAGGTTTCAAACAATTGTTTCTGCGGATGGGGCGCTCTTTGCCCTTGTTCTGTGCAGATCAGCAGTTAAGTGGAAATGCGGTAGATGCAGCCTTAATATTATTTACTATACTACTTCCTGCATAATGTGAAGCTTGACCCTTGGTGTTCGGAGAGCTCTCCTTCCCCCTCGACTCCCCTCCCCTTCCTTTCTCTTAAGATTTTAGTTTCGGTATTGTTCTTAATGGTTAAATAGAATGTCAAATGCTGAGACAGGTACTGGATTAAAAGATCAATAAGTGTGTGGATTTGTACTTGCCGTTTAAACTTACCCTTCTCAGAGCCTCTTCTGGTCTGAGTTACAGCTGCCTTAAAACTCTGCATTTCAAACGACAGCTCTATTTACTCTGTGTGTGAGTGAAATAGACACAGAAACTGGAATTTTGTGTCTCAGGGGCTCAGGTGAAAATTCACATATTGCACTGGTGGAATCATAACTCTGGGGGCATATGGGCCTGTTTTATTTTTTTCCAGTAGGATTTGGGAGGGTGAGAACGGCAGATAAAAGTGCCATCCTAGAGTCCAGCCTTGGAAACTTTCTCCGACAGCTTGAGCAGTTCACTTCCCTGCAAATCCCATTCCAGGCCTGGCCAAATACGAGCAAGCAGTGAAGTGGGGTTACGTGCAAGTAACCCTAAAATGCTCCCTCTCCTCTCTTCCAAGCCCTCTCCCTGCTCTGGGCGTGGGGAGCTGGCTCTGCAGCTGGGCCTCTCTTAGGGTCCGTGTGTTCTCCTGGTTTTGAGCGGTTGTATGGCTGGGCTCACCCCTTCAGGCCTCATCCTTCCCAGCCCACCCTCTTATCAGGCTGCCTGGGATTAGGTCTGGGCTGGGGGCCGCTGGGCCATTGAAGGAAACCAATAAATCAAGTCAGGTTCCAGAGAGGGACCTCAGGGCTGTGATTCAGAAAGTGTATCTGGAGAGGCCAAGGAAGCCAGGGCCCTTCTCGCTCCATGACAGCACCTCTTGGGTGTCAGACACAGGCCCTTAATTCCCTGGATTTGATGGGACATTGGTGGGGAGATAGGGGTGAAGGGGGTGTGCTGGCCCAGGTACTGCTGGGGCCCCCAGGATCAGGGAGTGTGAGGTCCGGTGTGTGTGGGGATTGTCTTGCTAGGGAGGCTGGGGTGGAGGGCGAGGATGCCCAGGTGCCTGAAGGCCTCTGGGGGCTACTCTCACTCGCCTGTCTCTCTCCCGGGCCTTCCCCTTTACCCACGCAGGGAGCCAGGTGTGCCGGCCGCCTCTGCTGCACGGATCCCTGCCCTGGCTGGACGGCGGCAAGGCGCTGGGCGGCCACCACACCGCTTCGCCCTGGAACCTCAGCCCCTTCTCCAAGACGTCCATCCACCACGGCTCCCCGGGGCCCCTGTCGGTGTACCCCCCAGCCTCGTCCTCGTCCCTGTCGGCGGGCCACTCCAGCCCGCACCTCTTCACCTTTCCGCCCACCCCGCCGAAGGACGTCTCCCCGGACCCGTCCCTGTCCACCCCGGGCTCAGCCGGCTCGGGCCGCCAGGACGAGAAGGAGTGCATCAAGTACCAGGTGCCTCTGCCCGACAGCATGAAGCTCGAGTCGGCGCATCCCCGCAGCAGCATGACCACCCTGGGAGGGGCGGCGGCCTCAGCCCACCACCCCATCACCACCTACCCGCCCTACGTTCCCGAGTACAGCTCCGGACTCTTCCCGCCCAGCAGCCTGCTCGGGGGCTCCCCCACCGGCTTCGGATGCAAGTCGAGGCCCAAGGCCAGATCCAGCACAGGTAGGAACCTTCTCTCCCCTCGAGACCTTTCCCCTCGTCCCCTTCCCTGCTCCAAAATCCGGGACAGGGACTAGAGCGTTCCCTCCGGCCCCTCCCGGGAGCTGGGTGGCAGTTCAGACCCTTCGAGATTTAATATCTTCCCATTCTTCCAGCGGGGAAAGAATGAGGTGTGTCCTATCTCATTCCTGTCTTCAGAGCAGAGGGCAAGTGAGATCTGATTGAAAAGCCAACCCCAAGAGCTGGGGAAGGAAAAAGACAAACAAAAACAGACCCCCATCTCCTGCCTGTCCTGCCAAGGAACTTCTGGGTGCTGGCAGTAACCTTTAGTCAGTTTCCAAGCGCAAATGCAAGGGGAGGGAATAAATCTTTAGTGTTTAATGCTAAAACGAAACCTCCTGAAACCCAAACAAACACAGGTCCCTCCTCTGACCCCCCTGGCCTCTATGTCCTGACCGTTCCCCTCCGCTCAGCTCAGAGGGGGTCATACAGTCACCAGAGGACAGCCCTTTACACAGACATGTACAAATAAAGCGTGTGTATATTTTTCGCCGGGGGCGGGACCGTGGCAAAGATAGGACACACATTCTCTGCGTGGAAAAGAAGTCTCCCATCCTGACTTCTGGGTAGAGAGATGGGCTCTGCCCTGAGGAGGCAGTTCAATGGAAGTCAGAAAGGCTAGTTACCTGCAGTATCTTTTAGTGCTGGGAGCTCAGGCAGGGGAAGGAAGTCATCTTACGACCTACTTCCCGACTGATCTGAAGCTAGAGGGGTTAGGAAGGATGGAAAAAGATTCCCCAGGTATGTCTCTGCTTCCTCTGCCCATTCTCCCTCAGAAAAGCACACCCCAGCTAAAAGCGAGCAGCATTTTTATTCTCTTGGTGTAGAGGCTGGCATGAAAAGAAACAGTAAAGCCCACACAAAGTATTTATGCTTTAAAAATAAAATAACCACCACCAATGTCGAAGCAGCTGAATCAGAGTCGGGGAGTCTCTGAGATGAGATTTCACTGTATTTTTTGAGGTGGTTTGGGGAAGATTGTCATGTCTCCTTGGGGGTGTCCATTTCAGGGTGGGCGTCTCCGTCCTGGTCTGTCCCAACTGGCTACCCTCTGCCCTCTCTCTGTAGAGACTCTGTATACACAGAAGTGGTGGAAATCACTTGTCTTTGCTGGATGAGACAACCAGTCTTGAAACAGAGCCTGCAAAACCCGGGTTTAGAAAACTTCCGAGGGAGGGCTCTGGGTGCCCAGTGACCATGAGATCAGTTTCCAGGGTTTTTTTCCAGGGTGACATTCACTCCGACTGCCTGGGCAGGACTGTCTCTATTTAGTTGATATGTTTTAGCTAATCCAATTATTTTCAGACTGCTGCACGCGACAGTTGCATTGTTTATCCCGAGCCAGGAACTTTAATAGAGCCCGGATGCGGTTAGGCTGACAGAAAACTCAGACCTGCGTGTTCAATACATGAAAGTCGGCAGAGGGAGAGGGAGGTAGGCTCGCTGGTGGAGCCGAAGAGAAAGCAAGGGGAAGGGAGAACAGGGCAGGAAAGTGGGCTGGCTGCCTCGGCGAGCGGAGGGTCCCCAGGAAGCGGGGTACAGATCTGCTCACAAAAGCGGGGGCGGGGTGCAGGGGGCTCGGTCCAGGCTCCGAGGCTGATGGCAGTAAGAGAACAACCTGTCCATTTTGAAGTCGGGGTGGGATTTTTTTGGGGAAGTTCTCTTTTCTGGTAGGGCTGAAAAGTTGGGGGCCAGATTGTGGTCTCTGAGGCTGGGGTGGTGGTTTGTGTAGGGAGGGGACAGAGTGACTTTTCCAAATGCCTCTCGTCCTCTGCCCTCATTTCCGCATTTGATCTCTCCCCCTCCGTCCACACCTTCTGCCTTCGGGTTTGTCTGGCTTTTCTGTCTCTTCCCTGGAGACTGGGACATTTGGGGAGGGGTGAGGGCGAGGGCTGCGGTTTCCCTAAACCAGAACCAGGGGTACCTATATACCTATTTTCTTTTATTTTTTTGGAGAGGAGAGGAGCCAGTTTAAATTTGGGTCTTGACTTCCTCCTCCTTATTCCTTTCTCACAGTCAAAAAAACCCAGAGTAGCACACCTGGGCGGCGAGGGAGCTGGGACTTTGGGGAACGCGGAGCGTGCGGGGCAAGTGTCGAGGCTCCGTGAAGAGGGTGGAAGGAGTGGGAATTCCTGAGAAGGGGATTCTCTTGGTTTTAGTGGTTGCTGGTTGCTTTTCTTTTTTTTTTTCCTTTAACCTCTTCTTTGCTATCATCTGAAGGAGGAGCCCAGAGAAGGGAGGGTTGTCGCATTTTGGAGAAACGGTTGAGCTGTGGTTTAGAGCACCTATTGCTTTTTTAACGCCCGGGCTGTCCGGGCTGAGATGTGTCTTTGCAAACAAGACACCAAGCCTTTTGTGTGTGTGTGGGGGGGGACCATTTCTTAGCTCCCCCCTCCCTCCGCGGTGGGTATCCAGCTCCCCCTTTTTCTCTGCAGCCTCCCCTACTCCTTCAGTCCAGCCTCAGTTTCAGGATTTCAGTCGGAGGCCAAGGGGTGTTTGAAAATGGCTGTTGAGGGTTAGGAGGCCTCCCGGCGCTGTGGTTGTCACCTAAGAGCGAGGTGTCTGTCTGAGCAGCTCACAGCAGGCGGTGAGCGAGGAGAAAGAAAGCAGGAGACAGTCAGGGCCTCCATTAGGAAAACTGGTTGTTTGCTGAAGTCACAGATGAGAGGCAACAAGGAGAGGAAAAAAATAAAATAAAATAAGAAAAAGCCACGCAAGGCAATCGCAAACTTGCCGAGTGAATCAAGACAGAAAATTGCTCTAATGTGCAATTGCTGGAGAGGCAACTGTTGCTGGCTTTCAAGGTCCCTCGGAAAAGGAAGCTGTTATCCTCCCCACTGGCTGACAAAGGAAAGGAAATCAGACTAATCGTGTCAGGCAGGGAGATCCCCCGGCCCAGGTGCCCAGGAGCGGGGCAGTCCAGCCCGAGCTGCCGGGGATGGAGGGGATTTGGAGCCCGAGAAACCCCCCAGAGGTCTGGGACAAAACGGCTGGGAGCCCGAGGCCCCTGTCTGCGCAGGATGGGGAGCGTGCCAGGCCAGGCCAGTGTCCCCAGAAGAGGCTGACGCAGCGCCCACCGGGGGCACAAGGACTGCAGGGCCCTGGCTATGCCTGCGGCCACACCTCCTCACCCACTCGCCCTCTCCTCCTCCCCGTGCCTCTCCCACCTTCAGCAGCCCCATCCCGAAGGCTTGTGACCCCAAAGGAGAGGAATCTGGATGTGATTCAGCCCAGAGCCTACTCAGAGCTGCTGGGTGCCTAGCAAATGCTCCTGGCCCGTGAGGGCCACGTTTCTGTGGATAATCTCAGGGGTTCTTGGAAGGCTCTCTGTAGACCCCGGGTTAAGAACCTTTTGGAATTTGGAGCAAGAAATTGAAATCTCTCAACTCCTTAACATTTTTTTTTTTTTTTTTTTTTTTTTTTTGAGAGCCTGTCCCTGGGGAAAAGCCCAGGCTAAGGGGTGTAAATTCCCTGCCACCCTCATACTTGGTCTGGGGGTTTCCTAAATCTGAGCAGGTCCCCAGGCCCTGGGCTGGCCTTGCCCTCCTCGTGGGGAGTCAAGATTCCCTAGCGTCCTGCCTGCGGGTTCCCTTCCTCCACCCTTCCTCCCTTCTTCCTGGTAGTTTGGGGTCAGCTGATTAACCTCTTAAAACAACTGGTAGGGGCTCATCTTTCTCTCCTACCATCCCCAAGGCCCTTCCCTGCACCCTAAAGACCCTTTCCTGACTCCTCTTCTTGGGGGCACCAGCTCTGGTGAAGCCACTGGCCCTGCAGGGTCGGGGGCTCCTCCTGGGTCCCTCTCGGTTGGCAGTGAAGCTGGTGCGTCCTTGCCAGGAGAACGAGGCCGCCCAGGAGCGGGGCAAGTTCTCCCAGCAACCGTCCTGCTCTTCTTCCTCCCGAGGAAGTTGAGAAGAACTCTGTGAGCGAACTCCCCTCCTCCTAAAATAGTATCTGGAGGGATTCTCTCCCAGGGCTTTCCCTCTGGAGGTGGGTCCCGTCACTCTCCAGCCCCTGGAGTGAGTGCTGTTTCAACCCGGCCTGGCCGGTTTTTTGTTGATTTTGTTTGTTTGTTTTTTTTGGAAAAAGAGCAACTGCAGGCAAGTCTTGGTTAATGAGCCAACCCAAGGGCCTCCCCACTGCCCTCCCCCCATAAACCGGCCTCTTCTCCTGATCTTCTCCTCCCTCTGCCCCTCCCAACACGCCCCCTCGCTGTTTCCCTCCCTCCCCACCTCCAGCTTCCTTGCCTTCAGGATTGCTCTACCTTTCCCTCCAGCCTTCAGACTGGGGTCTCAGTGGCTGGAAAACCACAGAAAACCTTGGTTTTTTTCTAGAGAGTAAAAAAGATGATGGGGGACTGAATGAGTGGACCCTGCTGGGTCTTCATCTATTCCTTGCCCGCCAGGGACATTTACAGTTTTATTGGAAGTAAAATCTAAGGCCCTCGGTGCTAGAATCAATCAGCCGATTGATCCATCTGTTCATCTGTTGATTATCTGTTTCTCTATCTACCTATCGTTGAATCTCTCCTTTGGCCCCATCCTAATCTTCATTATTTAATCAATCCGCATAGACAGACCTGGTGACGATAATGGGTCATCTTGGTTTTCCTCTGAGGGAAGCGAAATGGAATGTTGTGCTTTCGCCATCGTCTGGGGCTCAGGGTTTTCTCAGGGAATCGTTTCAAGTTGAAATTCGCCTTCCTCCTTGGCTCTGCCTGACCTTCCCCATCAAGTCAGGCAGGCCCAGGACGAGGTTCTGCTGCTACTGATTCCTATGCTGTTTCTTGGGCTGGGAGCCGTGTGTGTGTGTGTGTGTGTGTGTGTGTGTGTGTGTGTGTACACGGGGAATGGTTAGGCCATGAAAGGGTCACACAGTAACTCTTTTCAACTCAGGAGCCACCTTCAAGGAAGCTGGGAAAGTTCCCCAAAAGAGGAAAAAGAGAGAAAAAGTTCTCCATTTAACTTTCATTCCCTAATTCTGCTGGCAGCTTTTCTGTGTGTTTTCCTTCCATAAGTGACTTATGTGTGATCTTGCTTCCAGAAGGCAGGGAGTGTGTGAACTGTGGAGCAACGTCTACCCCACTGTGGCGTCGAGATGGAACAGGGCATTACCTGTGCAATGCCTGTGGGCTCTACCACAAGATGAACGGACAGAACCGGCCCCTCATCAAACCCAAGCGCAGGCTGGTGAGTTGTCCTTGGGAAGCACTGGCCCAACACTCTCCATTTTGTGTCTTTAACTTCCTCTCTTCAGGAAGAAGAGCTTTCTGCTGGAAATTGGCAGGACGGCTCAAAATCAGCTTGCTTGGAATAGTTTTTTTTTTTCTTCTTTGTTTTCTTTTTTTCAAATTAGATATACAGAAAGGTCCACCCCCCCCACCACCCCCGCCACCTTTCTCCCCCTCCATGGTTCTTAAGTCACTTATCACATTTTTAAGGATGCTGACTTCTGGGTTATCAAATCTTAAATGTCTTCACTGATAGAATGATTGCTTTAACAGGACCAGGGTGACTGATTTAAGATGCATTGATAGTCACGGTTTCACAGAGGAATTTAGTACGGGGATGGAGTGTCCCAGGTGCCACCCAGAACTTGTTTCTGAAGTCATACAAGTGGGCTCCTAAGAAGTAATTACAGTCTCAGGGTTGCCTTAGTGCCACGGATGAGATCTCATGTGCCAGGGCTAATTAACTGAATTTCACAAACAGCAGCCATTGGACTTAATGGAGTTTTTCTTCTTCCTTGGTCTGAAGAATTGAGGAATTGCCACAGGTAATTCCTGTGGGGAAAACTGTGTGATTCCTGTCCTGCTTCTTGGTTTCCCCTAGTGTCTGGTCTTATTTTCCCTTTGAACTCCTGCCGGTCGGGTGATAGTTTCCTCTCTCCCCCCTCTTTGTCCCCTTCTTAAACCTCTTGACCCCTAGGAATACTTGAGAAAACCTGGCACTGGCAAGCATTTATAAGGAAAACTAGCCTGAGAGGTTCATTTGCAAACTTGTCTTTGGAATCTCAGGCCAGATTGAATAGCAAGTGTATGTAACAGACAAATAAAAGCAGGCTTGGCAAATGATAACTGTAACCACAGTCAAGAGATCAAAATGCTTTTTGTGGTGATTCACCAAGTAGAGAGGGGAGGAGGGGAATTTCCCCATGCAAATTAATGGATGAAGCAGCATCCCTCAGATTCTAAGGTGGACCCTTCCCAAATCCTCTGCATTCTTTTTAAAGAATTATTTGTCTTCTCCATCAGATTTTAGTGCAAATCAACACCTTTCACATCCTCTTCAGAAGAAGGAAAATCTTTCTAGGGATGGCAGTGCCCACATGACTTTAATTTTTGGCAATCCTAGGTCTCTAGGCTTTATTCTTTCTCATCTTTACCCCCTTCTCCAGCTCTCTCAACCTTCCCCCGACTTGTCCCCATGCTCTTTGGTACTTTTTTTTTTTTCCTTTCTCTCATGTGCAAAGCTAACTTCCTAGGAAAAAGCTGCCGGATATCTGAGCTCTGGAGATAACTCATAAACAACAACTCAGCTTCCCCAACCTAAACATCAAGATGTTTGAACGTATCAGAACAAGACGTGTTTGAAAAAAAAAATGGCTGGAGGTGTTAGCACAGAATGAATATGATCGCACCACAAAAGAATGTTCTGAATCACTCAAAACCTGGTCTTAGGAAAAAAAAAAGAGAAAAAAAGAAAAGAAAAGAAAAACAAAAGAAAGAAAACTAACAACAAAAAACTTCTTGTTAAAATAAGTCATGGTACCATTATAATTGGACTTTTTTTTTTTTTTTTTTAAGGTAAAAGTAAAGAAGGAAAAAGAGAGCAGTAAAGTGTCAGACCCCGTAGTTGTCTGGTTGATGAGCAAGAATACATTTGACATTTTCTTGGGGTTTCTTCTGTCTGGGTAGATTGTACAGGAGGGCTGGACTTGCATTTTACATAATTTTGTCTTCATTCACCTTTCATAAGAAATCTCTAGAACTCTGAGTAATAATTACTTTTAATTCTAGAGTTCCTTTGCTGTCACATGTGAGGCTGCCTTCTCTTTCTTACTCACCTCTTCTGGGTGTTTTTTTATTTTTAGTTCCATAGAATTCACATGCTCCAGAGAGACACTCGGGGCCCATTCAGGATATATATACTTATATTTTTAGCCCATAGATGTATTTGACTTCTGAATACCTAGAACTTTCTTTTTGTTCTTTCCTATATTTCCTGTCCCTGCTTCCCTGCTCTGTCTCTCCAGTGTGCTGCTTTTGCTCTGCACATTTGCAGACTTGCTGAAGACCACCCCGCCCGCCCCCTCTGTGTAGTTAGCTCTTCTATAGATGCATATCTAACACTGAATAAACTCGTGCAGGAAATAGAAGGGAAGACCCATAGAATTTTTTTCCTAGTGTTGCAAGATTTTCATAAGTCTCACAACTAGCTTGCTTTATTAATATACTTTGTCTTCTGCTAGTGACCCAAACAGTGTGACTTAGACGTTCTGTATAAATTCTCATAAAGTCTAAGCCTGTTTGGATTCATGTTACCTTCAATACACTGCAAAGGGCTGCACCATGAGCATGGTTATTTGGAACTCTTATTTTATCGGTTGGTATTATGCACTTGTACCATCCCTTCCCAGTTGTTGGGCTGGGAAATCCGGTACTTGAGTAGATATTAGTCTATTATATCCAAGTATTTGTTTTAAAGGGGGAAAACCAGTCCAGGGCTATAATAATAATCATATGATAATGTAATTGTCAAAATCCTTAAGCACCGATTTCATATATCATTTTCCTCCCAAGAGTACACAAGAGCAACGGTTAAGTCTTAAATTATCATGTTTCATAAAGGCAGGTGGACCAGAGGCATATGGGATAAGAGACAGCACTCTTGGACTGCAGTGAATTATTTTCCAAATGGACAACTCAAAAGTAGAACCTTCTCAGTTATGAGGGAGAAGGGCTGTTTTTCCTTTCTAGTTCCTCAGAACACAGAAACTAAGAATTACTAAAAACAAACAAACAAACGGAAAAAGCCACAGCTCTGCTATTTAAACCTGTGGGAAGGGGCAGCATCTCTGTGGAACAATTGAGTAGCTTTGAAAGGAAAGGAATCAGCTTGGTTCGTTCAGAATTGCCACTGGGTTTTCAATATCTGACCTCTTCGGGTGTTTGGCCCAACTTCTTGCTGGATAAAATACTGATGGAAAAGCACGCCCTGATCCTTGTTCTTTTGTTCCGTGCTTTCCTAACCATGCCAGAATTTTCTTTTTTTTTTTTTTTTAATTTTTATTTATTTATTTATTTATTTATTTTGGCTGTGTTGGGTCTTCGTTGCTGTGCAAGGGCTTTCTCCAGTTGCGATGAGCGGGGGCCACTCTTCATCGCGGTGCGCGGGCCTCTCATTATCGCGGCCTCTCTTGTTGCAGAGCACAGGCTCCAGACGCGCAGGCTCAGTAGTTGTGGCTCACGGGCCCAGTTGCTCCGCAGCATGTGGGATCTTCCCAGACCAGGGCCCGAACCCGTGTCCCCTGCATTGGCAGGCAGACTCTCAACCACTGCGCCACCAGGGAAACCCCAGAATTTTCTTGATCACAGATAAAGACCAGCTGAATTCTTACTCCTTCTCTTGTCTTTGCTAATATTTTTAAGTCCCAGGGACCGAAATAATTTTGCAGTTGAAATTTTCTTTTTATGTTGCAAGGGGATGTGAGGAGATGAGAGATACATGGTTACAAGTGACCCAACCTCATTTCCTTTCAAAAGTTTTTGAGCTGAAGTTTTCTTTTTTAACGTATGGACATAGGAAACAGTCCCCTTATACATTTAAGTGTGTCGAAAAGCGAAAGAAAAATCTCCCTTTTAAAGGAAATGAAGGCAGTGACACAATCAAATAATGAAAATTCAGCTTGGGGCTGACATCTGACCTGTAACCATTTTGCTCTGTGAACAGCAGATAGGAAGCACCTACTTTCAAGAGGGTGAAATGAAATGAAGTTAGGAGCGGGGCCAGTGTTCCCGGTGGATTGCAAAATTCCTTGTTCCTCTCAGTTCGTCTCACTAACTGAAAGCCACCTAAAGAGGATGAAGATGGCTGTCCCCACGAGTGATCAAATCTGAAAACGTGGGCCGTGCACATTTAGGATGCCTGCAGATTGGCTGGGGTCTTGTTCCCTTAGGATGTCTGGCTTGGTGCTTTCTCCGTGGCCCATCCCGTGTGTGCCAGCCACACATGCGCAGACGTTCTCGCATTCTGTCAGCACTCTGCCCTCCTTATCATCCAGCGTTTCTTTTTTTTTTTTTTTTTTCTAATGTAAGGGCTTGGGTGCTCTTATAGCTACTTTATTTATTTATTTTTGACTGTGTTGGGTCTTCGGTTCGTGCGAGGGCTTTCTCTAGTTGCGGCAAGCGGGGGCCACTCCTCATCGCGGTGCGGGGACCGCTCTTCATCGCGGTGCGCGGGCCTTTCACTATCGCGGCCCCTCCCGTTGCGGGGCACAGGCTCCAGACATGCAGGCTCAGTAGTTGTGGCTCACGGGCCCAGCTGCTCCATGGCATGTGGGATCTTCCCAGACCAGGGCTCGAACCCGTGTCCCCTGCATTGGCAGGCAGATTGTCAACCACTGCGCCACCAGGGAAGCCCCCAGCGTTTCTTTATTTGGGATCTAGAAAGCGCTTTTGATGCTTGGGTTTGTTCTTCCTTGGCTCTTGGTCTATTGTGATGACCAGTATCCTTGTTGAGAACTGCTTTTCTGGGCAGTTGCTCTTGAAAAAGACCTCCTGTAGGCCTGGCGAAGGAAGCCACTGAGAGCCTGGTACCCAAACCAGTCTGGTTGTCAAAATTGCTACCCATAAAAATGAAACATCTGGCAAACTTTGTGGGGGAGGGAGGGGGGCTCGTTATGTCGGTGAGGTGGTGTTGGCTTTCTCATCCTCCCGAATCCTTCCCCAGGGGACAGCGGGCTCTGTGCTGACCACCGGACTATGGTCTGACCTGCTCCTATGCCAGTGGATTGGCTGTATTTTTCTTCTTGATGCAGCTTCTGGGGATCTTTATTACTTTCATGTGGGCCACTTGCTAGTTTTGATTTCAATGATAATTTTTTTTAAGTCGGTCTCCGTAGTTCTGCAAACCCATTTAACATTTGTTTTGATTTTTATCCTCCCCTCTCTTCCCGCTCCCCAGTCAGCAGCAAGAAGGGCAGGTACGTCCTGTGCAAACTGTCAAACCACAACTACGACTCTCTGGAGAAGAAATGCCAATGGAGACCCTGTCTGCAATGCCTGCGGGCTGTACTACAAGCTGCACAATGTAAGTGTCCCGGGCACCACCCCCGCCCCGACCCCGAATGGCCCCCTTCGGATGATGCCCTGTGCACAGCTTCCCCCTTCCCTGGTCCCCTTTCTGATTTTTTTAAAAAAAATTTTATTGGAGTATAGTTGATTTACAATGTTGTGTTAGTTTCAGGTGTACAGCAAAAGTTCAGTTATACATATATTATATCTATTCTTTTTCAGATTCTTTATCCATCTAGGTTATTACAGAATACTGAGTAGAGTTCCCTGTGCTCTACAGTAGGTCCTTGTTGGTTATCCATTTGAATCGCCCAATGACAAGGCTCAGAAAAGGCATTGCAATAGGACCCAGTGTAGGAAAGGACTCGGCACAGCGTAGCCTTGCTGAGATTGAAGGCTTTAAAGCGGATGACCCAGCCCCTTAGTTTGTATTGGAAACAGTACGCGTGGTGGGCCTGGTCTGGGTTTTTAAGGGGAGAAAAATCTTTCTCTTGGAAAAACCAAAGTCACCAGTCATATTTTGATGTTTCCTTGACTTTTAAACATTTTGCAAAAAAAAAATAGAGAATGAGCCAGAGAGTGAGGAGAAAGGTAAATAGGATTGTAATGCACGGCGCAAGAGTTCAGGGCGATTCAGTTACTGAGGGGTAAAGAGGCTTGGTGAATTTTAAAAGGATTCTCTGAATAAAAGATACGAGATGAAATGGCTGAGAGATTTCATCTGCTGACTTTGTCCTCACCAGGAGAACTCTTGCAAAGCAGCCGACGGAGGTTATCCTTACCAGGGAAAAGAATGCTTTTCTCCTTCTAGATCACATTAGCAGAATGATAATTGTCAGTCAGTCACATGGGTTTGGCTGTGTCATTTTTAATCTTTCAATTTGGCGGTCCTCCCATTTTGCAATATGTTTACCTTTAAAAAAAAAATTTCAGCTACTTTTTTTTTTTTTCCCTGCAGCAACTCTGGCTGTCAGGCCATGACCCTTATGAGGCCAGAAGTTTATGTTGATCCCAGAGAAAGAATTTTCTCTCTGTCTGTATGTCTCTGTCTGTCTTTCCCTGTCTCTCTCACATCATCTCTCTGGCTCTGTCTGGTTCTCCTGAAGTCTCTTGACCAGTCTGATTTTGGTAATGTCTGGGAGTGAATGGGGAAAGGCGGAGGGCTTTGCTCAGAACCATTCTGGCAGTCAACGCATCTTACCCAGAAACACCTGGGAATTGGGGAGGAAGCTTTTTTGGTTAGAGTTTTTGAATCACAGGAGAACTTCCCAGGGTGACCCCAGCAATCTAGTCCTTTTGTGCTTCTTGGGAATGAGTTGATTTGTTTCCCGGGGACCCCCGTAACACTAACCTCCCTGCCCGTATGCCGTCCGCTCTCGAGAGGAGGGGCCCGGCGCTGACGGAACTGGGGTCTTACTACAATCCATCGCTTCTCTCCCACACATCCTCAGACTGTGGTCTGTGTACATTCATCAGCAATGAAACCCCAGACCCGTTTTCACTTTGGGGAGTTTCCTAGCTCACTGCCGTGGAGAGAAGCAGATTTGTGATTAAAATCTGGAAGATTTGGGGCCTTAGGGTTTATGAGCTACCCAAGTGGTTGGTACAGCTGATAAAATGATTTTGGGGTTGTAATGTATGGTTTTGCAAAGAACTTTCATGTTACTTGATTACATTTGAGCCTCAAAGAGTCCCATGATGTAGACAGGGCAGAAATTATTTTGATTTCCCTTTTACTTTAAGAAATGATGACTCAGAGAAGTAAGGAACATGGCTGATGAAGGAGAAGGGCCAGGATGGATTTCTGAATTGCGAAAGGCCTTGCAGGGAGATCAATAACCTCAGGACTAATAGGGAGGAGAGGAGAGTAAGCACCTTCTCATTTTAGAATATACCAAAGTTCTGTTCAAAGTAATGAATTGCGTGTGTATATATACTTCTTTCCTGTTTCCACAGAAGTATAGGAATTATGAGAAATGAACCAGCTGTAAATTTCTTTGACTACCCAGCCACAGTGAGATAGGCTGTCAATTGTGTCCAATCTAAAAAAATATCTATTTCTGAAGAATACGAATTTCTCATTAAATCAAAGACAGGTCAAGGAAACTTCTTCACTCCTCACTCCCACCCTATTCTTTTATTTATTTATTTATTTATTTATTTATTTATTTATTTATTTATTTATTTTTGGCTGTGTTGGGTCTTCGTTTCTGTGCGAGGGCTTTCTCCAGTTGCGGCAAGCAGGGGCCAGTCTTCATCGCGGTGCGCGGGCCTCTCACTGTCGCGGCCCCTCCTGTTGCGGAGCACAGGCTCCAGACGCGCAGGCTCAGTAATTGTGGCTCACGGGGCCTAGTTGCTCTGCGGCATGTGGGATCCTCCCAGACCAGGGCTCGAACCCGTGTCTCCTGCATTGGCAGACCACTGCGCCACCAGGGAAGCCCCCACCCTATTCTTAATTAGCTCCCGACTTCACGGTCGGGCCCCAGTGGCTGGGAGGTAGAAGCGTGCTCATCCACCAGAGTGGTTCTTCTGCCTTCTCTGGTTTAGTAAGAATTCACAGAAGGAGGCGGATTTGTTGTGTATTTAACAATAAGAGATAATAATCTATTAACATTCTCCTCTTGTTGTGTTTTGTTCTGCCCATCGAGATACCATGCACGACCTAAGTTAGTTCCTGTCTTCTTATCTAGGTGTGTAGATAACTACCTATCTCAGTATCAGTGTTGGGACTAGTTATCTGGCTTTGTGTGGCTATCTGTGTAACTAGATATTATATTTAGATACCTGGCTCTGTATATCTAGATATCAGCGTAAAGAGCCGTGTGTCTAGGCAGTATCTTGGGGGAGATTCGATGTGACAGTAGATTCCTATCGCCTCTGTAGCTGCATCTTTATCTTGATTATGACTTTGAGGAAGGAACCCTGAGATGTTCTTTGGGCAACGACCTTTTAGGTCCTCTATCGTCACTCACGTGGCCTTCCTGCACAAGGGGGAAAGCAGGTGTCAGTCCCACGGAGTGGTTCTGTACCCGTCTCCAGGTGACCAGCTCAGGCCCAGGAAGCTGTGGGTTTGCTGCTCCCAGTAGCGTTGTCGGAGCCTGGCCTTCTTGGCTGCTAGATTCTCTCTTCCTTAACTATCTCCTTCTAGCTTTTGGAGCAAACAGGCAGATCCTAGAGCCGTGAAATCTCCTCTTCCTCCACCCTTGAGGACCCTGGAGGAAGGAGTTGTTTGTTCCCCAAGGAGTCAGGAGCGACTGAGACCCTGACCTTCCCTCTTTGAGTCCCTTTGCCCATTTCCCCAGAAACATGGCCAGATGTGCCGTTGGTTTGCTCTGCGGGGCAGATGGCCGCTATTGAGGTCAATCTGATTCTGACTCCTCGTGGGGAATGATCTCAGTTTGCTTTGTCAAATCCCCTCTCTTGATTCTTCTCCCCACCCCCCTAAAACAAATGTGTATTCAAAACAAAACACATGAGGCTTATCAGAAAGAGAGTGCTGGTCTGCTGCCCCGGAGACGGAAGACTAGCGCTTGCCTCTGTCTCTTTACTCAACTTCAGGCCTGGTCTTTGATTTTTAGGAGGAGAGTACTTTCAGGCTAGCACAGGGCTTTGTACCCCATAAGTGGATATTAAATTCTTGTGGATTGGTTGTTTTGCTATTTGTCTAGTAAAAAGTGGATAGTCAGGACCAGGTAGAAATCGCAACTTTCAATCATCACAGTTGCTGTGGCCTGGGCAGGAGCTTATGTTTTGGAAAGACACTTTGTCTTAAATTATGACCCCAGAACTTACACATTTCAGGGGAAGATTTTACAGCACCTCTTGTTTCGAAAAGTTCGTTAGAAGAGAGACAACCAGACATTACTTTGAAGAGGGAAGCAGTCCTAGCTTCTCAAGGCAGAGACAAACGCTTAAGATCGGTTGCCTTGCAGTACTTGCAAAGTCCTAACACAGATTTTGGACCAGTAGACAAGATATTATTTCCCCCTTGAAAATCCCTCTGTTGCCTCCATGCTCATGAAATAGTCTAAGGTCATTCTAATGGAAGAAGACAAGTTATTATATTTTATTTTATTTTAAAAATTTATTTATTTATTTATTTATTTATGGCTGTGTTGGGTCTTCGTTTCTGTGCGAGGGCTTTCTCTAGTTGCGGCAAGCGGGGGCCACTCTTCATCGCGGTGCGCGGGCCTCTCACTATCGCGACCTCTCCTGTTGCGGAGCACAGGCTCCAGACGCGCAGGCTCAGTAGTTGTGGCTCACGGGCCCAGTTGCTCCACGGCATGTGGGATCTTCCCAGACCAGGGCTCGAACCCGTGTCCCCTGCATTAGCAGGCAGATTCTCAACCACTGCGCCACCAGGGAAGCCCAAGTTATTATATTTTAGTTAGCAGAGAAATACAACCATCTTGGGTGGGTTTCTAGAATATGGTCCTTGGAGACAGAAAGTTCCCTGAGGCAAACTTTCCCCCAAATGATTGGTGCAGATGAACATAATGAATAAGCCCTGCTTGGAACACCTTACCTGTGGCCTCTTGGTTTCTGAAATTGATAGAGGCTGACAGACCCCCACTGCAGAACCCTAGCCTGCAGGACCCTGGGTCCCTGGGAAGGAGGCAGGAAGGTGGGGAGGAAGGGGCCCCCTGAAAGCAGATCCCTGATCTGGGGCAGTCAGAGGAACCCGGGTTGGGGTGTGAAAGTCTGCACTATTTCAGAGCCAGCCAAATAAAGTAAAAAAAAAAAAAAAAATTGATCTCTGTTTAGATTAACAGACCCCTGACTATGAAGAAGGAAGGCATCCAGACCAGAAACCGAAAAATGTCTAGCAAATCCAAAAAGTGCAAAAAGGTGCACGACACGCTGGAGGACTTCCCCAAGAGCAGCTCGTTCAACCCCGCCGCCCTCTCCAGACACATGTCTTCCCTCAGTCACATCTCACCCTTCAGCCACTCCAGCCACATGCTGACCACACCCACGCCGATGCACCCGCCCTCCAGCCTCTCCTTCGGACCTCACCACCCTTCCAGTATGGTCACCGCCATGGGTTAGGGTCCCTGCTCGATGCTCAAAGATCTCCAGGCGAGAGTCCCTCCAGCCCCTTCTACGTGCATTTTCGCAGGAGCAGTATCATGAAACCGAAACCCGATGGATCTATATGTTTTTGCAGGCAGAAAGCAACACGATGTTTGCCACTTGGACAGAGGAACCCACTGTGGTGTCTGTGTTCTCACTCCCTGAATCTGGATACCATTTGTGAATAAGCCATTCAGACTCATATTCCCTATTGAACAGGGTCTCTCTAGTGCTGTGAAAAAAAAAAAAAAAATCGCTAAACATTGCATATAACTTATATTGTAAGAAATACTGTACATTGGAAGAAGAAGACTTTATTGCCTCTGTCAGGAAGGCACGAAGGACGCCATGCATTTTAAGGACGATGGGAGAAAATAAAGTGTGGAAATTAAGAAGAAACTAGTTCTGATATCCAAATGGACAAACTGCCAGTTTTGTTTCCTTTTCCTGGTCACAGTTTGATTGATGCATTAAAAGAAAAAAAAAAAAAAAAAAGGAAAAAAAAAAGAAAAATGTTGTAGGCGAATCATTCGTTCAAAGCTGTGGGCCTCTGTGTAGGAAATTCTATCACTCCGGGCAACGCGTTACACTCCCAGATTGCCATGGAGGATTCAGTTAGACTTCCCTAGGCCTCCATGCTTTGTGAACAAGTCCCTGTAATTGTCGTTTGTATGTATAATTCAAAGCACCAAAATAAGAGAAGTTGTAGATTTATTTCATCATATTATACAGACTGAATTGTTGTACAAATTTATTTCCTGCTAGTGTTAAGAACTGCTTTTTTTTTTGTGTTTCCTTCTCTCTCAATTTTTGGTTGAATAAACTAGATGATGTTCAGTTGACCTAAGGCGGTTTTGCTCCACAGGGCTGATTTTGTTTTTCCTTTTTGTTTCTCAATGATATTTATTAAATAGCTTCTAAGGGTACAAGAGCATCTGTCCTTTGTCACTTCTCCTGCAGCCTGTGCTATGAGGGTAGCAGTGTATGAGCTACCCGCGTGCATGTCAGCGGCTCAGGCCCGCCAGCCTGGGTTCTGAGAGCAACCTGGCTGAATGTTAGCACCTGTTGTGTTCTGTGTTAGTGATCACTGCCTTTCATGCAGTCTGTTGGAATAATAATATAAAAAGATAATAAAGTTAAAAGATTTAAAAACAACCACATAACATGGTATCAAGAGTGGTGGCCAAGCTCTTCTAAAATCTGGTAGCTCTAGCTAATTGAAGCAAAAGGAGTTTAAACAAAACAAAACAAAATAACAAAGCCCAAACTTGTTCAATTACTCACTAGGAGATACGGCAAACCCCAGATAGTCAACATCAATTCATTTGGGAAACTGGGGATCTTTGGGGCTCATGGGATGCAGCCCAGAGGAAGCCATCCCCAGGCTGGAGTAGGTTCTGTGGTCCTCTCTGAGCCGCCGTTCCCTCCTCCCTGTCTAGCCTCAAGGAGACGATCTTCTAGCAGGAGAAACAGGAAAATTTCCTCGTTGGGATTCTTGGGTATATTTGCAGTTGATGGATCTCTGCAAGATGGAAAGGAGCTGGCTTCACGTCTGTTTTGCTTTTCTACTGTTGAATAACACCACAGTGAAGGGTTGATTGGAATGTTTGCGAAACATGAAATAACCATTTTGTAACCTACGCTGTATAGTTTCCTTTTTCTCTGTTGACAGAATGTGTAACGCTGGCACACATTTGAAAAATCTCTGTTAATCGCCTCTCTGCTTTCTTAGCAAATATTTCAAGCCTAAAGCTCAATGTTGAAATAAAGAAGTAGAGGATTACTGAGATGCAAATGAAGATCTGACTGGCTCCTAATTCAGATGTGGTTTCCGGTTACTGGTGAAACACCCAAGGCAGTGGTCGTCTGTTGCCATCTTAAACTTGGGCGCTGTCATTGGAGAGTTCCAATGTTTCAGGATTTGCCACTTTTTTCCTTCATACAGATTTGAGTGAATGCCCTTTCACCTTAAGAACAGGAGTTCAAATTCTTGACATTCTTGGGGGTAGGAGAAGGGCGGGCAGGGGTGGGGGGCACACGTAGCAAAATCCCAAACTCAACACTCCAGCTACATTTTGTTTTAGGTGCTATAGCGATAGTGCCACATTTGATCCTATTCCTGCCTCAGACAAATGTCATTTCATCATTCTGTACATGGATTTTACATTCTAAGATATTTTTGGAAGATGATGCAAAAGATTTTAAAAAACTATGTAACTATTCTCCAGTTTCTCCTTTCGAATGTTATCATGTGTTTTCATGGCTTCAATAGTTTTGTTCTTTCTTTTTTTCTTCACTTAAAAAAGACACACTAGGACAGCGACATGAGATAGGGTTTCCTCTAGAAAAACAGAACAAGATTGTAGATCTAAAATGCTGCTCCAATAATCTTGAGTAAATTGTACTCCTAATTAATTTTCCATCTCTTCTGCCTCGCTTTTGAAATAGCTGCATTTAGCACATCCACGGGAATATATGTGAAGATTTGGATTATTTCTTAAAAACATTTTAAAAGCCAACATAATAGAAAAAAAACAAACTACATAGTTGTTGAACAGTTTTGCCATTTATGAACTCCTCATACCTAACAGTGGATGTTCATGATGTAAAAATTCTGAATGAAAACACTTCTTTTGATTCGACAAATACCTGTTGAGGATCTAGGTTGAAGTCCATTTAAAAACTTTTTTTTTTAATTAAAAAAAAAAACAGATTAGGAAATAGAGAAACCAAGGTTCCAGTGTCTCAGTCTGGTGACATTTACAGGTTATTCCCCTTTGAAAAGAACGACATGAACTTTGGCGAGGTTGGGCCCCTGGGTTGGTCTCCATGCAGGCAGAAGGTGTGACACAAGTGGGGACACTCAGAACCTGCCTTCTGAGACCAATGTCTATTTTCTAAACCTTTTTAAGCGTTTAGAATTATTTTTAAAGCTGACTCCTCATCACAGGACATCATTTTAGTATTTCCTAAGTCTAGAAACTGTGTGAAAGGAGCAAATTCTTCCCAGGTAATGCATGTCGGATCCGAATTCAGTAAAACACCTGTTCACAAAATTCAAACTCAAACTCAAATGCCATCCATTTCCCACATCTGATATGTTCCTCACAATGGTGAATTGTCCCCCTGACCTTTCAAAGATTTAGAAGCATTGTGATTCCACGTTCTCCTGTGTACTATCCCCCTGTCCTCAACCCCAAATCCACCCCAAATCCTAAAACCATTTTTGTGATCCTTCCTGGACAGCAGGCATTACTGACTCCTCTGTAGAGAAATTCCCTTCCATTTCCAAGGTAAGCAGAGATTAAATAATTTTTTTTAATTAAAAATTTAAAAATCACAAAAAGGTGCAAAGAAAACATTTGAACGATAGCATTTTATCGTTTTATCCACAGAGCATAAATTTTAACCATGATCCAAAATAGCTGAGTAATACACCAACCCCTTTTGGCACTTTCAAATGAAATGAACTTCTGAAAAACATTTTCATTTTCGCTTATTCCATCTTGCTCATATTGGTGTGAACACACCCTCAGACTGGGACTTGTCTGCACTTCTTTGCAAAAACCCAATAAAGGGAAAACCCCAGAATTCAGAGAAATTCACTGATCATCTGAAATGTCTGACCACCACTGTCTTAGGAGTCTGGGAACTTGGGTTTTTATTCCTGGCTGTGCCACTAACAAACAGGGTTATCTGAGGATTTTTGTTTGATTTCTCTGGGAGTGGGCTCTTTACATCATTAGAAGACATGTTGTCTAAGACCCATGTGAGAAGAAAAATGCCATGATTCCATTGGATTTTTAAACTTTTTTTGGAGAACATCCTTTATTAGGAAAGACGTCCTCACACCCCTGGTTAGAATCTTGAGCAGGTTGTAATAAGATTCCGGATGGGCTGGGGTCGTTCCACTCTCATCTGCCCTTAGTACTATCTTGCAAAACACAAATTAACTTGTATTTTGTGACTGTCACCCTGGGACAGGAGTTAGCGTCCCAGCCTGCAGATTCCCTGCTCTTTCCGAAATGTGTCCAGGCCCCTCTTGAGCGGAACACACAGGACTTGCTTGTCCTGCTGATGTTGGCAGTGTGATTCATATTTCACTCATCCGTTGTGTAAAGAAAGTCTGCCTGAATTGCTTATAGCCTATTCTAGGGAGGTAGCCAGCGTCCAGCCTTTCTTTTTCCTTGTGCTCTCTCTCTCTCTCTCAGGAGAAGAGGATCAGCAGAGGAAACAGATCAATGCACCCCCAAAGCTGTTACTTTTGGGGTGCTCTGTCCGGATTCTGGTTTTTCTGGGCTGTTCCTCCGTCACCTTTGACCTTCTTTACAGGGGATCCTGGTACATTAGACACATTGTTTGCGGTGCGTTTTTACAATCCCCTGTCATGTCTGTGTGCACAGTTTGGAGTGCGGATTTGGAGAGCGGGTCCCCTCCCCGTCCACCCCCTTACCCACCCAGTCACAGGCTAAACAAAAGACGTGCAGTACAAAGCACTCCGCCATGCTGCCAGGGCCCAGCAGCAGTCCCAAGGCCTGCAAACACCTGGAGGGGAGCTGCTGATTCCTAGGGAAGCAGCTGTGGGCCCAGCCTTGTGCAAATGAGGGATGTAGTGTGGCGACAGGGCAACTAGCCCCTGGCACCGGCTCCTAATTCAGTGCGTTGACCTGATGGGGACCCCACTGCAGAAGGATCCGGATGGGGTTGGCTCGATGCCCACCCAGACTACCAGGTAGTCGACCAAGACATCAGCCAATCTGGTCTAACTTTTTTGGAGGAGAGGCCAGTGGACATTTCCAGAAAATGAAACTTTTGTTTTTTTCTTTGGTTTTTTGTTTGTTTGTTTGCTTTTTTCTGATTATAGAATTAGTTAATACTTCTTAACCAAACTTGTAAAATACCCCTCAAACTTTTAAAGTTAAATTTTACTTTTTTCCCTTTTTTTTTTTTTTTTTAAAAGAAGCAGAAGAAACAAGATTTGGGGGGATGCTGTTGAATGGGCCATGTGTGGTCTGGTCTTTTGAATAGTTGGTCTGGAATTGTTTTTTGAATCTGTTGGCCCCAGGTGTGGGGCTGGTGGGGCGGGGGCTTGGGTACAGCATGTGCTTTTTGAGGGTCCTTACAACTCCATCTTATGAATTGGGAGGGGTCGTTAGGTAAAATCCACCCGGTAAATGCAGCCACCCTCTCCTTCTTGGTATTGGGAGGTTTTCTCCCCCCTTTATCGGGCTGGCCTCTCACAGCCGGACAGGACAGATGCTGGGTGTCTTGTAAAACAGGCGTCTCTGAACACAGCTGCCTCCTTGGCCGCAGCCCCGTCCACGGTCACTGCCGACTCTGAGCTGAAGCTGCCTGGACCTCCTCGTTGACAGCCTGTGACACTGAGTCAGAAATCCTGCCGAGTTCTCCACGGCAGGCCCAGAGCGGACCTGTCTCCTGTGAACTTGAGAGCTGAGTGCACGAAGCCCCCTGTCCTTCACCTGGAACTTTCCGGGGCTCCCTGGCGGCCTTAAGCTCAGCCTCCTTCAGAGAATTCCCAACTTCCCAGCGGTCAACCCATTGCGTTCACTCTTCTGAAGACCCGAGGACCACTGACAACGGCCTGGAACCATGGGGGCCTCCCAGAAGGACAGGGGCTGGTCATTTGTTCTGTCTGGCCCTCGGGACTCATGTGGACTGGACCCTGAGAGGAATGAGGGTGAGAACGTGGCCTGGAGGCTATAGCGCACATCGGCTCCCCACCAAGGCCCAGGGCCCGTCAAACCACAGAGAAATGAGAGCTGCCTTTGTGTTGCACACACGCTGTATGGAAGGCACGGGGCTCATTGCTTCCAAAGCCCGGTTCCCAGAAAAGCCATGTCCAGCGAGAAGAGTCTCCTCCTCATTTTATGGAAGAGAAAAAGGTAGGGTGGAGAGGCTGAGGAACGCCCAAGGTCACACGTCTGGTGAGGGGCTTTGCTGAGACGGAACCCCCTGGGTGCACAGCTGGCCCCTGGATGGGGGCTTAGCCCCGTGAGGGGCAGTCAACCCCTTGTGCTCAGCTCGGTGCCGGGCACGTAAGACACAAGCAACACATTTCGTTTGATTCACAAACGGCTGTGTAATGCTGCTTTGAACCTAGATCGGTCCCTTTCTCAGAGGAGAAATTGAAATCCCTCACTGGACACAGTGGCCTCCAATCTGACCGAGTTCTGGGTGGGGAGCAGGGGTTGGGGGTGTTTGAGGCTGACAGGATGCGTTTGAAGTTCCTCCAAGGCCTGGTAACAGGTCCGCAGCAACAGCGACACAGCTTTGTCTCCCAGGCAAATTCTTGGGGAACCTCAGGTCCGGTGCCTCTAGGAAGCCAACATCTGTATCATTTTCTTCCTGCTGCTGTAACAAACTGCCGCAGGCTTGCTGGTTTACGACTCACTTCTGGAGGTCAGAAGTCTGAAGTCAGTTTCACCGGCTTAAGTTACAGGATCACGGGGTCACGGGGTCACGGGGTCAAGGGGTGGGCTCCTTGTTGGGGCTCTAGGGGAGGATCTGTTCTCTTGCCTTTTTGAGCTTCAAGAGGCCTCCTGCCTTCCTTGGCTCATGGCCCCTTCCTTGTTTCACTCCAACCCCTTGTTTTCATCATCACGTCTCCTGCTCCTCTTTTGTCAAAAAATAGTAGCCGTCTGTCCCCCTGGAGAAGGATACGGCTTGGAGGGGGGGAAGGGTCCTGTTCTCTCCCTCTCCAGGGTTAGCCGTGCTATGTGAAACTGGGGTCTCTGATCTTGTCTTTATCGGCATCAGGCCTTAATCGACTGCGTTTGGCCTCACTGGCTGCTGCTCACTCTGATACCCGGGTACTGATGAAAGAAAGAAGGGAATGAAGAAATTCTTTACCCGAGCCCAGGGCAGTCTTAGACACGGCCCCTAGTCTCACAGGGTGACTTGGGTTTCCTGGACTCCAAGGCGCGGTGGGAGTGAGTCTTTCACTTTATGATGCATGTATCGAGACAGGTGGACGACATGGCTTCCTGTGAGCAGGGCAGGGACGGAGACCTTTTTCCATCTTCTTGCTCCTTAGGACCTTTCTGTGATGGTGGAGTGTAAGGCAATGATAGAGACCCTGTGAGTCTCCCCTTCTTAATTGGGTATAAATGAGGGCATTTCCAGGACAGCATTTTACCCATGTGACAGTGTTTTGGAATGGAATTTCAGAGACTCTAGCTGGTGAGTAGCAGGGTATATCTGGGTGAGAAACAGCCCCCTCTCAGCTTCCCCCAAATTATACCAAGCAAGTGAGCATCTAATCCAACTATAAGTGAAGTCAACCCTTCCCTTAAGAGGTTTGCAGCCTCTCTGGGGAGATGAGAGGTGCCTGAGAACAATTAAATTGGGAATGCAGATCTGGTTCACTGGTAGAACAGGTTCTGAGGCTCAATCCTCTGCTTGTAACCAGGAGAAGAGAGGACCTTGCTGTCTTAATTGGATCGGGGCCTGGAGCTGCCACTCGGGCTCCCGACCTGTGACGGGTGGTGATGTTAAGGCATAGAACTTGGAGCTTAATTCACTGCACCCCCGATTCCATCCGAGGCTGACTCTCCAGTTTGGGGATTAGACTTTCTGCAATGTTCCTTTAGAGATTCCAGAGCCAGCCTGCTCCTCTGTTCCTTAGCTCACCCGTTCAAAGATGGGGAAGGGAAAGCAAAGCATGTCTGCCAGCCTGCTGGACTTGTCACCAGCAGCTCTGATGAAGGTACAGGTTTTCAACGGCAGCAGAGTCTAAGATGAGGGTTGGGGATTAGGTGTCTGCTCTCCATTACGGCAGATAGAAGAGCTGGCAGGATGTCCACTCTCATAGCCAGCTGGCTGGACCGAGGTGAAAGGAGAGGAGGAAAGAAAGAGGCATGTATCAATCCACTTTTTCCATCTCTGAGGTCCTCGGAGGTACATAGCCGGCCCGTGTTTCCTCACTGTCACGACCTGGGAAACAGAAGATGGAGGGGGCATATCTGAGTTACCCAAAGACACAGAGAAGCTTGTCCTCAACGGCCCGTCCTAGACCGTGTGAGTGCTGGCGTATCTGTTCTCAGCCTTGACAGTAAAAGACAGAAAAGCCTACACTGTAAGTCTTAACACGTAAGGGAAATGCTGCTTTGGTTTACTTATTGCTGAGAAAACAATGTTTGATATCTAGAAAAAGATACCTCTGATGGAAGATGTCACCTTGATTTCACATCTTAAACAAAAAGTCCCATTCCTGTCCATGGATGTCTTAGCACCATGCTTTGCTCCCATCAGCCGCTGAATTTAATGTCTGTGACATGTGACAAAGAGAGAGTCCTGGCTTGACCCTTTGAGTCTCCGTGGAGCCTCACGGAAGACAGACAGCCGGAGTTTAGTGAGAAAAGATGCTCACTGTGGGCTGAAGTTTGCAAATCAATACAATGTGTTGGCTTGCTCGGAACTTCCCCATTTTGTTAAGGATTACGTTTCTACATGGTTTGCAGACTAGATGTTAATCAGTGGCTGTTGGCCAGAGAGGGCCAACCCCACCAGCAAATAAATACATTTAAGATGTTGAGAGTGATCGACCGAGGAATATGTACGCGGAGACCCGGAGAATATGAAACCAGTTAAGAACTCAAAGGTCATTTTGTTCAGGGCAAAATTCTTGTGCATGGTGCTGACAGTTTGCCCTCTGGGTGTTTTCGGAGCTTAAAGGATCAAACTCGTCCACATGAAATATGGAATGTCTAATACAGAAGCCTCATGCACGCCTTCGGCCCAACCTTTTGGCCCTGTAATTAACATGGCTCCAGCTTCCTGGTGGATATCACCCTGCCTAGAGCTCTAGGTAGGCATGGCCTCGCTGAACTCATGGGCTGGTACATCCAGAGGATGTTTAAAGTAAGCTTAGGTCATACAACAACATGGCAAACTGCACCGTCCACAGCTTCCTTTAGGCTCTGTGCAGGAGGGGGAGGGGAGGGGGAGGGGGTCTCTTTCTCCACGTCTGAGATCAGTTTCCAGCAATCAAGGAGCTTCTTTGCAGAGGTCCCACCTAGGCTGGCCTGAGAATGTCACTGTCAAATGGACTTCTATGCTAAGAGAGGGATGAACAGTGAGTTCCCTGACTCCACTCTTTCTTTTTCTTTTTAAATTTTATTTCCAGCTTTTTTGAGGTGTAATTGACACAGAAAAATTGTACGTATGTAGGGTGTACAACGTAATGATTTAATATACATAGACATTGTGAGATGATTACCGCAATCAAGTTAATTAACAAAGCCATCACTTTATATAGATGCCTTTTTTTGTGTGTGTGGTGAGACATTTAAGATCTATTCTCTCAGCAGATTTCAAGTATACAATATAGTATTATCAACAATAGTCACTATGCTGCACATTAGATCCTCGGAACTTATTCATCTTAAAACTGGAAGTTTGTAACCTTTGACCAGCATCTCCCCATCTCCCCCACCCCCAGCCCTTGGCAACCACTGTTCTGGTTCTATGCTAACTTCACCCTTTTGAGCTAAGGATGTTGATGAGCCCTAATGGCTTAAACTTACCCTTCTTTGCTGTGCTTTCCATGTCAAAGAAGCGTTTCCTGCCTTACAACTTAAACCAAGCACAAGAGTCCCATGGGAATTCTAGGCCCCAGGGACCATAGGATATCTTTGGGCAAAGGGACTTTTTTGGTGTCTTTCAACACCTAGGACAGTGCTATCTGTTGAACAGTCATATCAGCTAATGCATAAAATGGCCACCAAATCTGGAAACGCAGCAATTATTTTAGCATGTAAGGAGATCACTGTCAATAAACCAATGATGTATTCCCCCATGTTTTTAGACTTGGGGGCCACCCTGAATATTGAGCACTTACTAGGTGCTTTACATATGCTTCTCATTTAATTATCCCAAAGGTCCTGGGCTGTAGGTATTACTCTGAATCATCCCTGGTTTACATAGGAGGACAAAGCTTAAAGAAGCTAAATCAGTCATGAACGTAGGCTTTGGAGCTGTGTTGCAGTTGTGTTGCTGGATTTTTCTCTCTCGTCTGAGAGCTCCTCCTCATCAACAGAAACCAGGAGCTGAAGAAAGGACGCTGTGCTCCCATGTTCTCAGGCTTTTGGATTTTGGGGGGAAGCATTTTCCATTGATTCTTTAGGCTGAGTGATTCGTCTTGCAGTTTCTCCCTTAAAATGCAGCCTAACCATTTAACCCTCTCTCCCAAGAGGTTAAGTTACTTGCCCAACATCTTATGGCAGGCAAAGGTCAAAACTGGGGTGAAAACTCACAGGCAGAGCTCAGGGCTGGTGTCCTGTGGGAATGCTCTTAGCAGAGGCAGGTTATGTTTAAATTCGATTGCTTGCTGGTCAGCGGCGGTCTTCGCGGGAGCTCAGCATAATCTCAGTGTGGAAGGTCTGGTTTTAAAATCCCTTTCTGAAAAGGAAAACTCACCGCAGTGTTCATAACAACATATTTACATAGCCAAGACATGGAAGGAGCCTAAATATCCATTGACAGATGAATGGATAAAAACGATGGGGTATATATAAATATACAATGGAATACTACTCAGCCATTAAAAAGAAAATGAAATAAGGCCATTTGCAGCAATGTGGAAGGACCTAGAGATTATCATACTAAGTTAAGTCAGACAGAGAAAGACAAATATTGTATGATATTACTTATATGTGGAATCTAAAAAATAATACAAGTGAACTTATTTACAAAATAGAAACAGACTCACAGACATAGAAAACAAAATTATGGTTATCAAAAGGGAAAAGGGGGGGATAAATGAGGAATATGGGATTAACAGATGCACACTATTATATATAAAGTAGATAAACAGAAAGAATTTACTGTATAGCACAGGGAACTATATTCAATATCTTGTAATAACCTATAATGGAAAAGAATCTGAAAAAGAATATATCTATGTCTATGTCTATATCTATATCTGAATCACTTTGTTGTACACCTGAAACTAACACAATATTGTCAATCAACTATACTTCAATTAAAAAAAATCCCCTTCCAAGACTGAAAAAGGATGCAATTTTCCATTGCTCGAAATGTAAAGCGTGGTCATTGCCTTCCAAATTGCTGGCTTGCCTGCACACTGGATAGCGGGATTTCAGGCCCCACTTGGAGACCTGCCTCCCTTAATTATGTCTTGGCTGGTAAAATGCAACCAAACTAATCACAAAACACTTAGTGCAATAAAAGAATCCATTTTTTATAATGGAGAGATTAACCAGTGTTGAGCAGTAGGGGTTAAGGAAACTGTCATAAAATATAATTATAATTATAAAAATAATATGAAGAGTAGTACACGGTACATGGCCTCCTGCCTTTCATCCCAGATCTGATACTGACTGGCTAATGCTAATTAATACGACTTGCCCATCAGAACTATGTGTGGGTCTAGAGAGGAAGCAGGGATTTGTTTGTTTGCTTTTATAAATTGTGCTGCTTGGCTTGGCCAAAATGAAGAATGAGATGCAACACTGGAGCTTTTGTCCAGGAACTTGAGCGCCTTCTAAAGTCTTGTATTGAAGCTTCTAGGACTGCGATTCCAGACTCCCTGAAATTGTCAGGTCTTCTGTCACGGAATTCCTGTGACACTTGGGTCCAGTCTTGTCTTCTTTTGAGGAAGAGGGTGGGCTTAACATGGTTCCCTCCCCATTTGGGCTTTGAACAGAATTACTACAACACAGAATTTTATTTTATTTTTGGCTGCACAATGTGGCTTGTGGGATCTTAGTTCCCCGACCAGGGATTGAACCTGAGCCTTTGGGATTGAAAGTGTGGAGTCCTAACCACTGGACCGCCGGGGAACTCCTTAGGGCAGAATATTAGAAGCCTGTTTTCAACCTAGGGTACTGTGTACTTCACCTCTGGGTGTATTTGGTTTCTATCCCCAGGTTTGCTGGGCTTGGCCAAGAAGCAGGTTTGGTTAGTGATTGAAATGGGCTCCCGAGGACCCAGGTCACTGATACTGTTGCTTTGGAAGAAGGAATGAAGGGGACGGGGAGGACCCAGCATGTGCGGCAAACTGTCCAAAGCTGGTGTGTCAGTTGTGCATTTCTTTATTCCCCGTGAGTTTGGGGTGGAATCGTGGCGGCCAGAGGGACACACTCTCCCGAGCCACCCATCGGATGGAAGATTTGGGAAGAGATGAGGATAGGAGGGTCCAGGCAGATTCCTGGACCTGCGAACTGGGCTGCCAAGATCAGGGTCAGCCCTGAAACAGGCAGCCATCTGTCTGTTCACCTTCCAGCTGTAGCAGAGTGGTAAAGAGCACAGATTCTGGAGCTAGGTAGCCTGGATGCAAACTCTGGCTCTCTAGGCATCAGTTGCTTCATCTGTAGTAAGGGGATATTCTATGCATTTAGTCATTGTGGGGATTAAGTGAAACACTATATACCTTAGAACTATGTTGGACACCAATTCAGCCTATAACGGTGAAGGGTTATCAATATCCCTTCAACTACTGAAGTCTTTCCAGAGTTTAGTTACCAACAGATTGCCTGGCAAGGATTAGTTAATGGCAGGGTCACAGGAGAGGTATCCTGGATGGGAAAGGATCACTTGGACAGGGTGAGTGAGATGGCTACAAAGATATATTCACCTTGTTCTCTCTCTGCAATTTGCAATTGTGTGCGAGACCCTCCAATGAGCTCTGGACTTGAAACTGCTGCTCTAGCACATTCGTGGGCAAAGGTGGGAGCAGGGTGGATGAGATGCTAAGTGATCCAAAACCCAGTGCCTTAGAAAACAATTCCAAATAATGTATTCAGGACAAACATCTCAGACTGGGAGAACTTCTACAGGCAGCATGGAGGATGGAATCACAGAAGATGGGTGGATGTGATGCTGAAAGGAAGGCTTAAGGCACCAGCATTGGGACAGAGCCATTGGGGAAGACTGGTCTAGTGCATTTCTGTCTCTAGGCGTGTTTAAAGCCACAAGAGTAATATAAAAACCTCAACTGAAGACTGGTCTTGCATCCCAGGGAGGTCAACCATTATAGATTTTAGGGGTGGTGAAGGCAACCAGTTGCTATCTGTGATATCCAAGATAAGGCTGGGTATATTATGATTCATTCTTGCGATTACTCTGAAAACCAGAGCACCCCCGAAACCAAACAGATCCATGTTGCGTTGAATGGATGGCTCCACACCAGCATGCCATGAATGATATCCAGCAAGGGATGGTGGAACAAATAGAAGCATTCAGACAGACACAGACTAGATAAGAGTCAAAATGACTGGCCTTCCAAGAGGTGGCTACTGGCCTTTTACAGAGGCAGGTATTGAACAATGACAGAATCTGCTGTCCCAAGGCAATGATAGGAATACGGAGGCTGCCACTTGCCAGGGATTGGCCAACAAAGTCAATTTTCTAAATGTCCGTCTGAAACTCCTTTTTAAATTTTTTTATTTATTTAATTAATTTATTTTTTACTTTTTACTTTTTAAAAATATTTTATTGGAGTATAGTTTGCCTGAAACTCTTTTACAAAATTCCCTAGAATTCTAAGGATTGGTATAGCAATGGTAAGTACAGTTTAGGTTTTCGTTTGTACTTTTCTCTGTCAGTGCTGTAAAAAAGCAAGAACTAACATCATCCGTATGAAGAGAAGTGAATATCCACCAAGGATTGGATTTGATCTTTCAACTTCTCTTTTCTTCCTCTTGGAACCATTTGGTTCATGACTGAAAGTGATGAAAAATGTCCAGAATGGTAGAGATTCTCAGTCTTTGTCATAACTTTCACTTGTTACGTGAGACCGGACAAGGGGCTTACTTTCCTTGTGCTACAGTTTCCTCATTTCAAGACCATGGAATATTATGGAAATTACAGCTTGTGGGTCCTTTGGTGAAGGGTGTATCAATAGGAAAGTGTTGGCAACTCCATCATGGCCTATTTTGTTTCCCCCAAGGGTTGTTAGTTTAGCCGAGGGTGAGGCCAAGTTGTTGGACAATACTGAAAAATGTTGGACTACAGTGTGCTATTTAACCCGATGTATAAAATACTCTTGGCATCTGGAGTACGATATTGGCAGCGTGGATATCAGCCTGGACATCAGCCTCACACGTGTTCAGGGAGATCCTCAGAAAAATAAAAACTTAATAAAACTCAATATGATCAAGACGTTGGCTTCCAATAATAGGATCAGATTCAAGTCGTTATTTATTGAGGATGGTCACAAATGTAGGTGTTTGTGTCTGAGAGTGTGTGTGTCTACATGTTTGTTTGGATGGACAGGTGTTTGCATGTTTGTGTGTTTCTCTTGACATTCCCAATCCAAATATACATTAGTTTAGGTTTATTCATGATCTTGAAATGCCCGTGTCTTTTTCCTCTTCCATCAGAGAAGATAGCAGAAGTGCAATATTTGGGTAGGAAAGAGAATGTTTTTCAGGGTTGCCTTCTCTTTTTTTTTTTTTTTTTTTGCTGCATGGTGCATCATGTGGGATCTTAGTTCCCCGACCAGGGATCAAACCTATGTCCCCCTCCAGTGGAAGCACGGATTCTTAACTACTGGACTGCCAGGGAAGTCCCGGGGTTGCCTTCTCTTTAACGTAGGGCTAAATTTTCTGGAGGAGAATCACTCTGATTCTCTGACGTTTGGATGGGGGACCGACCTAGCAAGAACTCTAAGACCCGGTTCTTCCTCGGGGAGACAGGCATCAGTAAGCAGGCTCTGCTCTGGGTGTAGCTGCTGGCCTCGAGCTCCAGTGATGCTTCCCATGGACTCTTATGGACTCCTTTAAGGGTTAACCAATGATCTGAACTCTTATCTAAAGCAGTTTCCTAAAGCATTCGGGTAAGGACTGCAGTCAGCCCTCACGTAGACTCATGTCTCTAACTCTCCCCAATCTGGAAGCATCTTAGAGCCCTAGAGGGGACAAGGAGTCACCTTTCTCCTTTGCATGATTAGAAGATGTGTTGTCATTTTGGCAAGGCAAACTTGTCTGATTACATATTATAGCTGGGCATGCACAGTAATTCAATTACATCCTAAAGAAAAAAAAATTTCAGTAAAGGTATGAAGTACCCACTGTGTCGTAAACATTGGGCTATGCCTTTCATGGTGATCTGATGGTTTGAAAGATGCATAAAACTTCAAAACCGAAAAAAGAAATGATTCAGACACATTAAGACAAACAGGTTTGACTGCTTCTCCTGCCTCTGGTGTCAGATTGACTCGTGGCTGGAGCTGATTAATAGCAATGGCAAGTTCCATATGAGTGGCTCTTCATAAAGAGAATTAGTGGCTGCACAAACTCAGGTATTCTGAAAAATAGGCACTGAGGCTAAGTTCCAGGTCTCTCCCCAGGCTCCCAGAACTTAAGTAGAGCTCACAGGGGCAGAATAACTGACTCATGCATTTTTTCTATTGTAGAAAATGTATTTTCTCATCAGTAAAATGGGCGTTTCTATGAAGATGATGAGATAACACAGGTAGAACATTTAGCCTAGTGCATAGCTATTCAGCAGATGATGACTGTTCTTAGTATTATTAGAAAGGCTCAATCATCCACATGTTTAATACCTTTGAAAATGATGTTAAAGATAACATGTGTCAGTGAGGAGGTGGAGAAATTAGAAACTTTGTACATCAAAAAATTAAAAATAGAACAGCCATCTGATCCACTCCACTTCTGGGTATTTATCCAAAAGAACTAAAATCAAGATCTTAAAGAGATATTGCCTCTACTATGTCCATCACAGCACTACTCACAATAGCTGAGATGTGGAACAACCTGCATGTCCATCAACAGATGAATGGATAAAGAAAATGTGCTCTATACTTACAGTGGAATACTATTCAGCCTTAAAAATAGAAAATTCTGCAATCCGTGAGAACAGGGATGAACCTGGAGGACATTATGCTAAGTGAACTAAACCATCACAGAAGGACAAATACTGCATGATTCTACTTTTATAAAGGATCTACTGTAGTCAAATTCATAGAATCAAAAAGTAGAATGGTGGTTGCCAGGGCCAGGGAAGGGGAGAAGAGGAGTTACTAATCAATGGGAATAAAGTTTCAGTTAATCGAGATGAATAAGCTCTAGAGAGTGTACCTAGATTGTACATTGTACCTGAATCCATAATAATATGCTGTACACTTAAAAATGTGTTGAGGGTAGATCTCACGTTAAGTGTTCTTACCGCAATAAGATAAAAATGAAAAAAAAATCAGTGAGGATAGAGAAGACAATTAACAAAAAGAAAAAGAAAATGATGCTGATACTGCTATGTAGCTGTCTGTCAAAACGAAGATGTCTGTGACCAAGACGTTGGGGTCAAGAACTCTATAGATTCAATGAATGATCAGAACATTTTCCAGCTGTAGAACTGACAAATGCTTCCTGAGAGCTGGCACAAGGCAAGACAATACCAGGCCCAGGGAGGGATGTTAAGAACTAATAACCATGGGCATTACCCTTCAGAAGCTTAGAATCTAGGAGGGAAGATGAATTATGTCATGAACAACCACACTTTTAAGTCTGATTAGGAAGGTGCAAATGAAAAGGAAGATGACAAGGAGTGGACCAAGGAAGGTTGTGGAGACAAGTATCATTTGATATGAGTTTGAGGGGTAGTAGGATTTTACTAGGCAGCTTGGTATGGAGGGCAGAGGCACTGCATGCAGAGGAAAGTGTGTGAGCTACATATGGAGGCAGGGAAGGGGGAGGCTCTTACCTGGAGTTGCCCAGGTTTCTAAGACTACAGAGGACACATAAAAGCTAAAAAGAGCCATCGGGGCCAGATTATGAGTGGCAGGTCAGAGAGCTGGGAGTTTCTTCACTCCTCAATATGGAGGTGTGAAAGGTCTTTCAGCAGAGGAGTGGTCCAGTCACAGCTGTATGTGTGATAATGGGAATAGGATGGGTTGGGGGCAGAAAGATGGAAGAAGAGACACCAGCCAAGAGGCCATGGCAGGCACCCAAGTAGAAGGTAATAAATGGCATCTAACTCAGGGTAACAGCTTGAGGAGGTGGGGACAGATGGGAGAGAGCTCCTGAAGGAAAACTCAGTAGAACCTGGAAACTGGTTAGATGACATGGGCTGAGGTAGAGTGGGCGTCTACACTGGGTGACAGTGAAAATGACTACCATTCTCATTTTCTCTGCCTTCCAAAACACCCCAGTCCCTCCTAGAAGTGCACGTTGAGTCTCAAGGTGGCAGTGAATCCAGATAGGACGATAAACCAAGCCTCAGACATATTGAGTTGTTGGTGGGGTATCTTGATCAAATTGTCCAACAGGTGGGGAGATATATGAACGTGGAGTTTGGAAGAGATGAACTTTTGGGGGTGATCTAGGTAGAGTTATGCTTGAGGCCATGGTAAGGCTATGAGGTCACTTTGAAGATCACCCCATGTACGAGGTAGAAGGCAGGGGACTTCCCTGGTGGTCCAGTGGTGAGGACTCTGTGCTTCCACTGTAGGGGCCACAGGTTCGATCCCTGGTCGGGGAATTAAGGTCCCGCATGCCACGCAGTGCGGCCAAAAAAGAAAAAAAAGAAAAAAAGAGGTGGAAGACAGGAAGCACAGGAGCTGGCAAGGCTAATGCAGAAGACTGTCTGAGAGACGAGGATGGAACCAGGGAAGGGCTACCTCCTGGAAGCCGGGAGAGGAGCCACTTCAAGAAGTAAAGTCAAGTGTTGCAGAAATCAAGGGTTCAAGATGGAGGGAAGACCACTAGCTTTTGGAGTTTGGTAGTTATTTTGACCTGGAAAAAGAGTTCCGGGTAGACGGTCACGGTGGCTGCAGGATCGTTAGGAGTAAAAGGAGGAGTCGGTGGTGAGGAAGAAGAGGCTCAAGACACGTAGATCCTGCGCTGGGGAATCTCTGCCAGAGGAAAGGTGGGGGGATTCAGTTCGGGGGCTGAGAGGGCCACCATGGAATCAGGTGGGTGAGCAGAGGGAAGGAGTAGTTGGAAAGAAGGCAAGATTCATGGTGCAAGACAGATGGGGCCGAGTGGAGAGAACCCCATAGAGAGGGGTCGGGAGCAAAGGCCTTGGAAAAAGGAAGTAGCATCAGTCTTCTCCTGAGAAAAAAGGAGAAGAGATGGAAAAAGATTCAGAAGTTGAGGGGGCCAGAGGAAAGTGTGTCACCACACAGATGTCACACCTCTATGGTTTGGGGCTATGGCGGGAACTCGAGAGATGTCATGATAAGACCATATTCTCAATAAGGCGGGTGGCCAGGCTGTCTGCAGGGAGGCCAGGGGGGCCAGGCAGGGTGTGGAGGCCACGCTCGAGGGTGGACCCGAGTGAAGGTAGGTACTTTCTGTAGCTATGCCCAGAAGTCCGGGACCAGAGAGGGGAAAGGAGACTGAGATTGTACTCTCAGCTGTCTCAAGGCTGAGTCAATCCCACCATCAAGGGTGGCATGTGATGCACGTGAGTGGTACAGACAATAAGAAGTCACAGGAAATAAAATTCCTTTCTGCTTCTTAGCCTGAGGTAGGAACGTGGGCAGCTCATGTACTGGGCGGGCGTCTGTGTCCAGACAACCTCTCCTGACGCCTGCCCTCCTCTGGGCCACCTTTAGGTTACTCTGCCAGATTCTCATTGTGGGATTTTTTTTCTCTGAAAGATGAGAGAGTGACTCCCCTGAGAGAGAGGAAAATCCGGCCCATTGCTTGTTCTCTGCTCTACTCATCTGTGCAGGACGCCTGGCTTCCTTCTGCTCCTGTAACAGGGGATGTTTAATCACCACTGTCAGGCATTGAGGGGCAGGCTTCAGCAGCGATGGCCTGACAGCTGTTTATAGCCCCTGGGTTGTATGTCCCAGAGTGACTTTCAAGGCTGCAATTCTATAAGGACCAGAAGCAGTGGTGGTGACAACAACGCGAATCGAGATGGATGGGAATCTGCCAGTAATCTTGCATCAACCTAGCAGAGCTGATCACGTGATGGGTGAGGGCACTCAAGTTAGGATTTAAAGCTGTGTTCGGCATCGGGTGGTCTTCTGAGTTATCCTCAGGAAGTTCAGCTGAAGCTTTGAGGGACCCTGTAAGAGAGAGAAAAAAGGGACTGGTGACTGTGGGTTGAGAGCATAAGGGTTGGACTCTGAAGACCTGGGTTCAAATCTGAGAACATCTACCCAGCGGCCTCAGGACCTCAGCCTCATCATGTGTAAAATGGGCACAGTAATAGCTAGCTTGCGGCATCACTGGGGAGATGTATGAGGTAGTGTGCAAAAGGATGATTATAACACGCGCCTCACAGATGTTATCATGCGATGTCACAGCTGTGTGTTTTTAACATTTGTCTCCCCCACCGGATGATGACTTCCTTGAAGGCAGAAACCACGTGTCCTCAGAGGACATGTTATCAATAAATGGCTGTTGAATGAATGCGTTGCTGGACAGAAGCAACCAGCACTCACTAAGCGTTCACGTACCAGGTTCAGTGCATGCGTTACCCTAATGAATCTTCACCACAACTCAGTGGGGGAAATACTATTATTATTTTACAGAGGAGGGTGCTGCGGCCGAGGGAGGGTCAATGACGAACAGCTGGTTGGTGGTCGAGTGACCTCTTAGCCACTGTTCTGAGCTGTCTCAGGAGAGAAACACAGGCGCAGGAAAAGGCTTCCTCCAAGGAGCTGAATCTCAGGGGCGTATCCGCCACTGGGAACCCAAGGCGGGAAGATACCCGGTCGGGAGCATCCCTCTGATGGTCTTCAAACTGCATCTCCCGTGGAACGTGGAAAGAAATGAGGCCACTCGGCCTGCCGCCCACTCATGTATGAGGTCAAAAACATCCATCAGGGTGGACCCAGTGGAAGGCGACTCCTGCCAGGGAATGGAGAGTCGTAGTTGGGCCGGGAGGGCCCTGAGCCTTGGACGGCCTGCCTCGCTGTTTCCTGCTCCCAGGCTGTTGCTCTCATGATGAATGGGGCAGTGGAAAATTCCTTGCTTGGTTTATTTTTTTTCCCTGAACTGAAAACTCGATTTAGGAGCAGTCAGTGCCCCCGGGTGATGCTTTCCCATTTGTCAGGACGCGGAGCGGTCCACCCTCACCTGGATGGGTGTCTGGCATTGCAGACGGGCCAGGCAGGGACTGGACCTGGCGGCGGCTCCCCAGGCTAGGGCTCACTTGCTGGGGTTGTGGGTGGGGAAAGGGGCCCTGGGGATGTGCAGCTGTGATAGTCCAGGTCCCTAGCTCCATAGAACGCAGTCTTACATGGCAGGAACCAGAGCATAGCACCATGGCTTCCTTGGTGTGGAATTAAAATGTCCTGCCCTGGAGTTGCCCTCCTGTGCAGCGTTTCGGAAAGCAAGGATGACCTCTGCCTTTAAAGAGCTCCAGAAATATGCCCCCAAATTAACAGTGGTTACCGGGATTATAGGTGCCCCTACTTCTTCATACTTAACTTTCCACATTTCCCACAACGATTCATGAATTGCTTTAATAATCAGAGAACACAAGGAAAACTTTAGCAGAATGTTAGCCTTCCTTTGAGCTCTCCCTGATTCCTCACTGTCTTTTTTTTTGGCACGGATGGTGGGGGTAGAAGAAACTGGCCACCCCGTTCCTCTGAATGGACTCTACCTTGGTTTACCCTTGAAGCAATCCCTGGTCCTTTAATTTTTCTTTATAGCTTCATTAAAAAAAAAACTCCAACCAATAATAGAGCTAAAAAATATTAATTAGACTCCTGGGATGGGTTTCATCTCTTAATCAATTTCCGACTTTCTCTTCCTCTTTTCTTCATCAATCTAGGACCCTCCCTCTCATGTCTTCCCACTGGAATAATGCTGCTGAGAATTAGTGAATATTTGCCTTTTGATACCATTTATTCTTCACTGTAAGACAGGCTTCCTTGTCCATCCTGTTAATAATTATTTTTCTTTCACAAAATTCCTCAGAAACCTTTCTTTGTGGGCATGAAGGTCGGGGCTTCGCTCTGGTGAGAAGGGGAAGAATTAGGAAAGAAGTGAATCTATCTGATTTGTCTTCCGGATCCACTTCTCCCCAGATGCTTTCTTCCCAAGCTGCTCCCAAAATATTGTCCTTTATGGAATCTGAGCTGTGTGTGGAGTAATGTGGAGATCAGCTTTCAGGACAGACAACACACTTCAGTTTAAGTAAAACTGATTAAGGAACATCGGGGAGAATTATTTGCTTTGCAAAAAGATGCTTTGCTAATAGAAAGGATTCACCATAGGATTACTTTCCACAGCCACCTCCCCAGTCCATTCAAAGGCTACCACTACAAAAACTCAATATAAATACAATAGGGCAGAATTTGCTGGAAGTAAGGCATACCCGCAATTTTCTGAATTATGATGAACCCCAATGTCATGGTTCTCTCTTTTTTCGAGGCTCTGGGAGGACGTTTTATCCCAAAGATGATACTGTTGACAGTATAACTCGTACTAGGGTTAGCAGTGAGGTAACTCATAAGCACCATGCTCACAGCAGTGTTCTGTATATAGGCTAGGAGAGAGGGCCTCACTCATTATAGTAATGCTAATTTCTTCTTCTTCTTCTTAAGTTGTAATGCCAATTTAGTCAATTCCTAGTGTGTGCTCTTGAACAAGTCATCTGGTCCTTGGATACCTCATTGTTCATCTAATCAGAGTATGATGAATGAATCGGCCTGGCTAGTCTCTGTAGGTCCTTCTAGATGTAGTCTTTGAACACATTCAGCCGTGTGGATGGGCGGCTAGGACTCTCTTTAGGAGTTACGCAAGCCATTTTGGAATTCCCTCTTATCTGGTCGTAGTCTTATTGCTTTTAAGGAGTTTCACGGGAGACAAGAAACAACCTTTCTAGAAGATGGTGGTGTTATTGTTACATCCGTTTAGGAAGGACGCTAGAAGCTCAGCCTGGATTGACCCAACATTAGATATTCCCCTTGTCCCAGCAGGAATGACAGGGCCACTGATGTTCTCCTCCCCTGGGCACTGGGCTCTAGAGACTCCCGGTCATACGAGGGCTGCTGGAGATGTGGGTCTTCTTTGCTGGGGTGCCCACCTCCCTAAGTGCCTCAGTTTCCCCATCTATAAAATGGTGTATTGGTCAGTTCTCAGCTTGACTTATGGAAGCTTCACGAGAAGACTGATTATCAAAGCTGCTGGGCTGAGAAAAGTGGGTCAGACGAAGAGGAGAACCAGGGACGTTCCACCTCTGTAATGTAGGAATTCTCACTGCTTCACTGGCAGGTCTCAGAAGAAGGGATTCAGCCTGGGGCTTAATAATGAGGGGGCATCATCAAGAGGAACCCCCAAACCCTAGTTGATTGCTTCTGGGAAAATGTCCCTTTTGCCCAAACATCTAGTGACTATAGTTTCAGCAGAAAGGAGCTGGGGGCCTTCTGGCAGTTCAGCTCAAGTTCAGACTAGATGCGTAGGGTCTGAGCTTGTCCACGTCCAGGAGAAAAGGGACATGGGCCCTGAGAGGGGCCCCAGGCACAAAGGACAGCATCTTGGCCACGTCTCCTGCATGATGTCTGTTTCCCTTTCCCTTCTCCGTCATGCTTTCAGCCCAATCCCATCCTGTCCCTGCTTGTTGTTGCCTTTTCTGCTTCTCCGACTTTCCTTCTCCCCCAAATTAGAACCATTTTTGGTCTTTCAAAAATTTTAATTATTTTTAAACCTTGGTACCTACCGTCTTTTGGGTGGATTTTATAGGCGAGGCCACTTTTGTCATCACTCTCGACCACGTCAACCTTCCTGTTCCCCTTCTTCCAGCCACACGTCACTGCCAGCCTCCAGGGGGGACCTTCCTTGGACCACTTTCTCCGCCATGTTTGCCTTTTCCCTGTGGGATTCCTTCTGGAAGGCCCATGTGGGAGGTTTTAGAGCTTCTGGGTTTCCTTAGAACACGGCTTCCCTGAATTGCTCCCTACCAGGGAATCACGACCCTTCCTGGGTCACGAAGAAGTGTCCCTTCTCTGGAGCAGCTGGGAAGGATTGGAGGTGGTGAATCATCCTGTGATGGGTTGACCTCAGTCTGTCTGGGATTCCTCTTGGCAGCCCTGAACGCACGGGGACAGGAGGCAGGGGTCCATGGACACGCATGGTGGCCGTTTCCAGGAAGGGCCCTCGGTGTGTCATTCATTCTCCTGACGTTACCCTTTCCAGCTTAGCCTTACACATCAATTCTGGAGCTGAGGTTCTCCTTGAAGAACTTCTAGAAAAGACCTGATGGCCATCCGTCACCCTCCACCTTCATAACCTCGAAGAATCCTCTTTCCCGTCTCCTTCCCAGTGAGGGCACCAAAAATGGGGGAGAAGAGGTATGCTCTCCAGAGTCCTGTTCTGTCCAGGGTCAGATAAGATCCAGAAGCAGGGACTCAAAGATCAAACCAGAGCTTCAGGGGGGGTTGTAAGCCTAACTAACCACATTGTGAGCTCTTGGACCTGTCAGCTCCTCGAGGACGGGGCCGCCTCCTGCAAGGTGCCCCCAGCCCGGGCGCTGGCTGGGGGCAGACTTGAGGAAGAGGCTTGGGTCGTGGAGGAAGCAGACCTTACGGGGAGTCCTAAAGCTCCTTGGAGGTGGTGGGACTGGTGGGAAAGGAGCGAGGGAGGGCGAGGTTTGGGTCCCCAGGCTTCTGCTCTGAGGAAAGGGTTGGTAGGAAAGGGCCCTCTCTAGGCCTCCAGCCCTGGGGAACCAGAGGGAGCGGCTGGGACACCTCTCCAGCCGCCCACTCCCACTAGGAGGAAAGAAGGAGTGGCAGGAGGCACCTGTGTTTGCTTCTTGCCCCAGGAGAAAAGGCGAGGCCCAGGCACCTGCTGGGACGGGGCCCCACCTGCTCCCTCCCTTTCCCGGGCAGAGGGAAGGCAGCTGCGTGCGCCCTACCTTGAGCTGCTGCTTGCCCGCCGGAGGGCGGAGGTAGCTGGGAGTCGGGAGGTATTTGCAAGGTTTAAAGAAGTAGAGATCTCAGGGTGGTGGGTGTCCCCTCGTCCAGAATTTTTTAGGCCTTTGGAGTCGTCCCTACTTTAGAAGGTGCGGAATCTGGAAGAATGAGGTTCTGGAAGGAGGAAGCAGGTGCAGAAGAATCCTATCATCCCAGATGTTGGATTCAGACCTGCTGGAATTTGCCCCATGGTCCAGCTCTTCTCTCTCCCCACCCCCTCCACCTTCTTGGTCCATCTCACCTTCCTGACCTTTCCCAAGGCAGTGACCTACTTCCTGGGGGAAACCGGGTCACTAGATGGATGAGTTCTGTTGGGAGCCCAGCCCCTGGTTCTGTTGGGAGCCCAGCCCGGAGCTGCACGGTGGCCTCTGAGCTGGTGTTCAATGCTCTATTCCTGCAATTAACCCCACCTGGGCTCCCAGACCCTGTGATCTGATCTTGTTTACATAAGCAAGCTATCAATTGTTCTGAGGGGTGTATGTGTGTGTGTGTGTGTGTGTGTGTGTGAATTTGACTAACGCGAGCACTTTTTTTTCTGGTCCAGACCTGGAGCACTTGGGATAAACCCCTTCCCATCCCACAGTAACAATGGGGCCGCTGACCATTCTCAGATGCCAGTCAGGGGAGCTCCCGGAAGTCTGTTTCCTTCTTACAGTTCTCAACTCAGCTGGACACTTTGGGGATTTTCAGTGACTCAGCAAGTGAGGTGACACGTCAGTAGGCGCCACTCCCTGACCCGGGGCTCAGCCCCACCAGCCGCTAGCTTCCTTCCCAGGATGGGTAAGCCAACCCTCACTTACCTGCCTGAGAGGGAAATGGAGACCTCCATGCTGGTGGCTTATAAACATTTGTGATTGAATATGAAATAGGGTATTGAGTTTACTCCCTAAGCTATGCCACACCCAACTAGTCAGTGAGATCCACACAGAAATTCTGTTCAATGGCAGAGAAGAGTCGGGACCTGCAGAGTGTCTACAGGCCAGAATCTTCACAATATTCTGTCCCTTTGGCTTCTTGAAACAATGGACTCCTATTGGGTGGCTAAAGACTTATATCCTTAGTGTGAAAAAAGAGAAGGCCTTGCCTGATGTTTGTTTTTTAAAAATGGCACTAGTAACTTCCACGCAGACCCTGGCAAATAGGTTGCAGGATGGGAGTCATTCTTAAGAGCTGCAAGAAAGTCAAAACTGAGTCAGGCCAGGAGCCCGAAGTCACCTCCCTTATCCTCAGGAGAATCTCAGACATCAAAGAGAACTGCCATTAGGAGGGAATCAGATCCCTACTGGGATGAAATACTGGAGGAGGCTCGGGCCCAGGGAGCTGAAACTTATCATCTTCACCATTATCTGATGCTGCAGAGGGGAGCCCGCTGGCTTCCCTGAGGATGACCAGGGGGCATTCCCCACCTGTTCTGGGCAGTTACAACCCTGCTGAATGTGCAGCTGGGCTTTCAGCAAATAATAATCATAACGATGAACCATGTAGCCACCACTGCCCCTGTTATAGGCTTCTTTCTCTCTCCCACCCTGAATCTGGACCAATGAGGAGGAAGGTAGCAGAAATTTGACGATTCCCCAAAACTCAGATCTGGGGAGATAACTGCATCGTGTTGGGGTGTGGCTTGAAGGGAATCAAAGCTGGGAAGAAAGGTGTTAATTTGAGTGGCAGCTCTTAGATGTCAGCATTGTCTTGGGCTGCCCTAGGTTTGTTTGCTCTAGAAGCATAAGCTTGAAAAGTCCCAGGCACAGAAAAGCTCTCCGGTGACGGTTGTAACTTCTCTCCCAGCCCCTTCGCTCTCAAGTGGGAAACAAACAGGCACGTGGGATGTTGTACCTTCTTGGGGATGTTTTCCAAAAATTCCAGGCTTTCAAGAGGCCCATGACAAAGCATCTCTTGGGGGACACTTAGATTCCTTTATCCATTGCAGGAGGCACTCTGGGTGGAAGCCCAGCGGGGGTACGCTCTCTTCCTGGGTGGGGTCATTGTGAAAACTGTGAGACAAAGCACCAGGATCCCAGGCCATCAGAACCCCGATGACAGTGGGAGATGGAGAAGGCAGAGGATGCTCCAAGGTCATTCTCATGGCACCCATGGGCATGAGGAGCTTCAGCTCCCTGAGTTCTAATCGGGGCTGTTGCCAGAATCTCGCACCTGGCATCACACCTGGGAGGTGATGGACCGTGTTGGTTGAGTGCAGGAGATTGCGGTCCGACAGGTGTTGGGATTCAATCCCAGCTCCACCACTTGCCAGCTAGGTGCTCTCTGGCAGGTCACTTGACCTCCAATGGCCTTGATTCTTCATCTGAAAGTGCCAATAACAATATCTTGTAGGGTGGCCGTGAAGATGAAAGGTGATAATGGGCTCTAGCTCTTCCTGCAGTGCTTGGCATTTAGTAAGAGCTCAGTCATTAGCAGCTAAATTCTTAATCCCCACTCTCGTCACAGCAAAAACCCGCCTGTCTCCTAATGACTTGGTCTGCAAGCTTTGAGCGCTACCGTGCTGGGGGTTCTTTGGCCTGGAGGCCGGCATTCACCTGCCCACAGAACTGGGAAAGAGTGGGAGGCAGATGATTTTCTCTGTCTCTCTTTTTATTTCAATTTTTTTTTTTACCTTTTCCTCATATGCCCTTGAAACTTGTCATACCAGTTTCTTTTTTTTTTTTTTTTGATGAGGAAAAATGAGTTAAAATAAAATTAATGATGGCCATTTCTTTTTCTTCCAATTTTATTTTATTTATTTATTTTTTCATTTTTGTTTTATATTGGAATACAGTTGATTAACAATGCTGTGTTAGTTTCAGGTGTATGGTAAAAGGACTCAGTTATACCTGTACATGTATCTATTCTTTTTAAAATTCTTTTACCATTTAGGTTATTACAGGTCATTTCTTTATTTAAAAAAAATTTTAATTTTTGTCAAATTTATGTAAGTACATAGATGAAAAATTCAAATGCTACTGCAGAGGCTTAAGAAAAATGGCAGTTCAAACTTTCCTCACCCTCAATTTCTGTCTCCCAGAGGAAACTACTTAAACTGTTTTAGCTGTTTTTGTGTTTCTTTTATATCTCTAAACAATGTGCTTATATTCCTCTTCTCCGATTTTTCACTTTTGTACATTGCAAAAAACTTTTTGCTGTGATTGTGGTTGCCAGATTTAGCAAATAAAATTATAGCATGCCCACATAAAGGTGAGTTTCAGATCAATGAAGAGTACTACGTTAAAGTATGTCCCATCAATAGTTGGGATATACTTATCCCAAATGATTATTGGTTGCTTACCTGCAATTAAAGTTTAACTGGGTGTTCTGTATTTTATCTGGCAACCCTAGGTGTGGGGATAAAATTTTAACTCTTCCACTGCCAGTGGACCTCTCATGCTATGCCTCACAGCCACTTTCTGTAGGAGAGAATCCCAGGAACATACGCTTCTTGTATATTGCTCTCTGTTACAGCCTCTCAAATTTCTGATCTCATCCCCTTTTGTCTCTATTCAGGGGCTTTGGGATGAGAAAGGCTGAGCACAGATGCCGTAAGCATGTATTTGTGTCCGGTGGTCTTTGGGCTTGAGAAAGGCTAAATCTTTCTCTGTTTCAAGTCACACAGCATTTATTTCTTAGCTCCTTTCACCTCTGCAAGAAACGAAACAGAGTTCAAGGCCAAATATCCGTGGGATCTGAAATCTACCTTGAGTTTACTCGGTTCAAACCTGGGCTATTATAATAATCAAGAACGGTTAGGCTAATAGCATTTAATTACTTTAATTCCAATGGTTAATTCCATAAAACAAAACAAACCAAAAAACCCCCTTCAATTCTGTATTTGGCGTGAACTCACCTCTCATGTATGCCAGAAGAGGGAATTTGTGACTTAAATATTAAGGATTTCATTTGTTTCCTGGCATTTGTTTGGGGAACCACGTTGTACTGACCCCTAAGAGGAAGATCTTAATTTTGTCCTAAAATATGTTCTCTGTTCCGAGTTTTCAGCCATGTTGCTAATGAGCATGGGATGAATTTGGCTGGACATCTCAGGGAGTTATAAACGGAAATGTTTTTAAGCTGCAAATCTTAAGGGCTGTGCCCGCTTTTAAGAGTTTCCTGCAGCACAGAAAGAATTTTCTCTTTTTTGGAACACAAGAAATATGTACTTCACAGGCTTTAGGTGGGGAAGGCCTGTTGTTATCTTCAACTCCCCCTCCCTCCAGGAAACTGCGTATGTGGGTTACTGTGATTTAGAACAACAGAATACTGTCTTATTTAAAAGTCAATAAACATCCTTTTCTTCAGCTCGCGTCCTTTCTTTTGGTCAGGTCCCCTGACTCTTCCCTCCTCATGTCTGTGACTTTATGTGTGCTAAGTGTGGCATGTCCTCAGCACACCCTCTCAATGACCACAACCCTCTGGTCCCTACAGATTCTGAGCAGGCCGGGTCCTCCAGAAGGGGTCCTTCAGGACCCCACCAAATCTCTCCTGTACTCTGGATGCCCTTGACTGTGGCATTTAGTCTTTTCGTAGATCAGAAGGCCCAGACAGAGGTACTTCGCTTTTATAAGAATCTCAAATATTTGTTTCCAGTCCTGGTATTAATAAAAAACCCCAAACACGCTATGTTGGAAGAGGTGCCCGGTTTCATTTTGCGCTAATTGCTGGAGTCTGCACTCAGACATTCAGAGTCTTGGGTTTTCTTTTGGATAGTTTGAGTCATTTAGTTTTCTGCCAAACAAATCAATCAAAATTTCCTACTTAGCATCTTAACCTCTAAGACAAGAAGTATTAATCCTCCTGGTCATTTGCTACGTTATGTCACGTGGCTGTGAGCAGCTATTATCATTTCTGTCACCAACTGAGGATTCCCAGAGCTTTAAGTTTTGTTACTTCTCCTTTCTCTTTCTCTCTCTTACATCTTTTCTTGCTAGGAGGAAGCCGCTGAGTGGCCAGAAGTAGGTAACAATATTTAATTTGCTCTAAACTGCCATGTGCATTTCACATATGCTCAGAAAGTATGTAGAGTAGAAAATAAAAACCCATGGCAAACCCATTTTTTTTCTTTTTGTTTGTTTGTTTATCATTCCCTCTGGAAGCTGAACTCAACTTCAGCCCGGAGAATGACAAAAAGTACTGAATGAAGAATTACACTCATCCCTCAAAAACTGTAGACACAGTTCTTGTGTGGAGGCCTGACCACCCACTTACTCAGGAACCATTTATTTAGAATAAGAGAGGTGTGGGGTACAGCAGCTTCAACCCAGAAGTCGGTATCCGCAACTTCTAATTCTGGCTCGAAAGCGGACTCTGGCCTACGGCAGCTCACCTAAAATCTGCCTCAGTTTCCCCATCTGTAAAGTGGGAATTATAACTGTAGTCACTAGGGCAGGGCTGTGCCTTAATTGGTTAATGATCATAAAAGGCTTTGAAGGGGCTCGTAGAAGCAGCAGTTTAAGCGTTAAGTATTATTATTAAGTGGACCACACCATCTGGTAGCCAGCCCCGGGGTGACTAACCATGGGTTTGGAGTCACCTCTTGGCATTCACAGAGGTTGTGCTCCCAAACACCAAGGCCCTGGGGAAGTGACAGGTGATGGCCTCTGCTTAGACAGAGATCAGCAAAATGCATCTCCATCTCTGTCTCTAGAACAGCAAGAAATAGTGCTGCACCCCCGCAGGTGCAAAGGACGCCAGGGGAAAAGGGGGCCAGGGAAATGGCAGGGGACAGACAGGGAACATTCATCATTTAACAGACGTTGATGAAATCCCTTTCTATGTGCTAAATGCCAAGTGTGGTTAAAAGAGGAACAAGACCCAGTTTCTGTCCTCAGGAATTTACAGTCTGGTTTGATGTCACAAGCACAAATATCTATCCCAAAAAAACAAACAAACAAACAAAAATAGAGAAGATAAGTTTTAGAGGCAGAAAATTCCTGAGGGTGTTTAAAAAAAAAAGCCTTGGGATTGTTTTGCAAATGCTGGAGGGCTTTCAAGAAGTCAGGGGTGGGGGACAAGCTGACCATAATAAAGCCATAGAGACTGTCCCTCATCTGATGGGCAGTCCTGGTTCTGGACTTGTCTTTGCTATGAATACTGTGGTTGGACTTTGAATCTGAAGAAGAATCAAATTTGGTTTGGCAGCCAGAGGTTTAGAATTTTTTTAAAAGTAAGTTTGTTTCTTTAAAAAAAATTCTTTTTTTATTGAAGTATATCAGATTTACAATGTTGTAGTTTGTTTCTTATTATAAGAGTAATACAGGTTTAATTTCACCCATTTAAAAAATATACAGAATATATGAAAATCACCCGTAATTCTACTACTCTGCTATCATGATCGTCAAGATTTATTGCCCTTCGGTTTGCTTTTTCCCTGTTAGATCCTAAGTGTTGAGTGTAAATAGATTTCTCCTCCCTGGCTTCAGGACCATCTGCCTCCCTGGGGCTGCTTTTCTCTCCAGTCCTGAGGAGAGACTGTGGTTTGTGGTAAAACACACCTAACTTAAAATTTACCATAGTAACCATTTTTAAGCGGTATTAAATGCATTCATAATGTACAACCATCATCCATCTCCAGAACTCTTTTCCTCTTGTACAAGTGAAACCCTACACCCATGAAACAATAACTCCCCTCTCCCTCTCCCTGGGGAGTGATCTCATCTTACTCTGCACCCCTTTGGCCCTGGATGGCTGAGTCTCTGGGTGCCCTTCTCTCTCTCCTCCTGTGCCCCAAGAACATCCACCGACAGCCGTATCCTGGCCTAGGAGGGGCCCATACCAGCCTGCGCTGCCCATGGCTGGGGATGCTGGTCCATCCCTGCTCCCTTCCTGGAGCCTGAAGAAGGACTCAGGTTGCTCTTAGGATGGGACTCCAGGCGGCCGCTGCCCATCCTCCGGAGCTGGTCCTGGAGATGAAGTCTATCCACTATCCTGTTGACTGGCGTGCGTTTCCCACCCCAGCCAGGTAGACACACTCACCTTCTTTTATCTCCTGCTGCCATTTTACTGCCTCAATTCCCTTCACCTTGCTCAGAATTCTTCTCTCTCTTCTCTTCTATTTCTTTTCCTCCTTGTCTTTTCAAGCTGGCACCATCTGGCCCCAAGCCCTACAATCTCTGCCTTTCTTAAACACCTTGCTCTGATGCGTTAATCCCTGTACAAATTCTGACCTACTTATTCGAGGTCCCACTATGTGTCAGATGCCCAGGTAGGATCTTTCATATAACTATTAATGTTGATTTTTTTCTTTTAGGGCATCGCAGCTATTACTAGTTAAGAATGAATTGGTATAAAGAAATGTATCGACCCAAGTCACACAGGTGCACAAACCTACCTTATTCCTTTAATGGAGATTTATTTCTACCAAATGGGCTCATTTTAGTTCCACTTACTGTTTGAAAACCCATCGAAGACAGGGACCCTCTCTCCTTTCTCCCACCTTGGTGCTCACACGCAATGCTTGGTGCATTAACTTATTGAATGTCCCCCAGATCCTATGAGGTAGATATTTTTGTTATCTCATTTTATAGACGATTGCCAAGGTCATACAGCTGTTAAGGGACAGAGCCAGGACTTGATCAGATTCAGGTCTAGGACTCTACAGCCCATGACCTTGGCCACCACTAACTCTGGGATCTAAGGAGTCGTTTTAGTCCAGCCTTCACGTTGTCAGGTGAGCCAACCAGGGCCCCAAGAAATGAGTGGTTTTTTCACGTTTCATGGCAAATTTTCAACCTAGCTGGAGCCCAGGCCTCTTGACTCCTGCTCTGGTACATTTGATGACAAAATAATCCATTTTGTTTGCTGGCCTCTGGTCTGTCTGACACCCTATAACATAGCATAGGGTCACCCATAATATGTCGGCAACAGCTGAGTCCCCAGCTAATTACCTTTAGTCATTGCTCTTTGTTCCAAGGATTCTCTTTAAAGTGAGATGGTGTACCAAATAATGACCTCTCTTTTCAACTTAATGATATGATCCTTTAATCCATTATCTTTAAAAATAGACTGTCACGCAGAGACAAGGCAGCACCAAAATATAGGGAACATTTGCTTTTCTGGCTTTTCTTTCTTTTGGGTTCCCCACCAAAAGGTGACGCCCCTGAAAGCCTAAAGGGATGAGTCTTCAGCGTGACCCTGTCTTGACATCCTGGAGACTCAACAGGAGGACAGTGGACATGGACCTTCCTTTCTGGATTTGTCTCCTCTCCTTTGGGTGCTGCTTGACCTGAGGTGGAATCTGTTATGTTTATGGAGGTTGACACTCTTAATGAAAGCACCCTTTCTGGTTTGGGGATTTGAAGGTGGCAGTTCAAGCATCGGCCAATATGGTGCTGACAGTCCCAAGATCAGTTTTCAGTGTGTTTTCTTTTTCCATCCTGCTTCCACTTAGGTAGGAAGGCAAATCAATGCCTATGGAGGGAAGTAGGGGCCCCTGTGTCCTACAGCTGGTCTGCCCCATCTCGTACAGATGGTGATCCTCGGTATTCTTTGAACCTTACATCTATGCGCTTCTCCCCCCTCCCTGTTGTTATTAGCACAGAGAAACTGCAGTGTCACTTCATGAGTTGATTCCCTTCATTCCTAAAGTTCTTCTGGGGCCATCCCTTCCCTCCAGCCAGAAGGAACGAGTCAGTTTCGACCCTTGACAAAGAGAATCTTGCCCCCTTCTATTTCTTAATCTCCCCTGAGGAGTAGAAATTCCTTCCTACCCTCATAAAAAGGAGGCCTGTGAGATAAGTTGGACCCATCTTTCTGGCCAGTGCAAGCTGGTTTCCCGTCAACCTTTTCTAAGGATTTGCATAAACCACTCCAGAGACCCCCAAGCCACTCACTGAAATATTAATATTCACAATGTGTTGAGTATCTAGTACATACAAGGCATGGTGTGTGGCACTTTATATATCATTTCATTCAATCTCCATCATCGTTCTAAAGGTGGTCATCAGGATCTACAAAAGGAAGCTCAGAGGCAGAAATCAAGTCATTTCACCGTAAGTGAAACACTAGGCCTCAAAAGCCAGACTTCTGGCTTCAGAGCCAAGGTGTCTCCCATCACATGGTTTCGCTGTGACATTGTGTGATGGGGCTGACAGGAAGCCCTGCCTGATCTGGGTTTGTGGGGAGGCCCTTATTTTGGCGAGCAGGGGCTCACATCTGGATATCCTGGGGGCAGCGTCAAGCTCTGGCTCGTTCCCGGCTCCTGTTCCATTTGCTTTGCTCCAGCACGCAGAGTCTTGGCTTCAAACAAAGAGGCTAAGGCCAAGTTTTGACTCGGGGCTCCCTTTACATCCAAAATGGAGAGAATTCACGGACGCACGTGAGCTTGGATGTCCCAGTTTGAATGTCAGGAGTTTTCCAAAAAAATTTGCACTGGATTGACCTAAAACTAACTTCCTTTTCCAGGGGATTCAGCCGCGGTGAGTTATTTAAGATCTTCAGATGGTCTGGATGGCCAGGGCAACATCCATTTGGAGGCTCGTGGAGGAGGAGCTCAAGTAAAACGTCTTTTCTCTTGAAGGTGTGTGGAGAATCCTAGCTTGGGAGGGGCTTTAGGGATCCCTTGCTCTAATATGTTCATTTCACAGATGAGAAAATTAAGAGCCGAGGAAGTGACCTGACTTGCTCAAGACCATAAGAGTAATAATTGGTAAAGACAGGAGAGCCATGTGGGTACCCAGGAGGCTGAGGTTTCTATCCCACTCTGCTGCTTCCTGAGGCTCATTTTTCCCATTTTTGTGCCTTTGAGGGTCTACCACTGGAAGATTATTTAATAAAAAGTCAACCCCGTTTTTGGTAGTAAAATCAACCCCAAAGTATTAGAGTAAAAAAACCACCCAAAACAAAAAACCAAACAACATCTTCACCCTGGTAGCCAGCTAAAACTGACTAGACTAGATCAGCGAGAACCCACAGGGCAGGTTGGCTAGAAAGTGGCCCCTATGATTCCTGCTGCTTTTGGGCAAACAAAATGAACTCTCCATCTCTCTAGACTGCAAATGGCGACTTGCACACAAACCAGATACACTTTCTTTCATTTCTAAATGGGAGAGACGGAGAAGAGATAAGAGGCAAAGCTCCCGGGGCGATGCGAATCCAGCCTTAGCTAACCAGAAGATCTGGCTGATCAGCACCCACTCCCCGTGCTGGTCCGATAACAAAGCTTTTACTGTCACGGGCAAACTTTATAACAGATGATCACTGCTCTGCCCTTCATTTAATTTTATTTTAAGAAATCTGATTTCACGATGGAGCTGTATTTGCTTGGATTCCTCAAACAGCCTCACGCTGCCTCTGCTGTGTTGTGTGTGCACGCCCAGCCTGAACAGTGCTCTATACTGGTTCTGATATCCCCCCCAACTCACCTCCAGTTTGGGATAAAACTCTTATCTTGAGCCAAATTCTGGCTCAAGATTCAGGCCAGCTGTAGAGGGAGTGCAGGTGCCCGGGGAAAGGCATGGTGTGCACTGACCCCCCTCCACCAAATATCAAGATCCCTGCATCTTTGAAAAAAATTTTATTGAAGTATAGTTGATTTACAATGTTGTGTTTATTTCTTCTGTATAGCCACCCAATAGAATGAAATCATGCCTTTTGCAGCAACGTGGATGGACCTAGAGATTATCATACTAAGCAACGTAAGTCAGACAGAGAAAGACAAATACAATATGATATAACTTATATGTGGAATCTAAAATACTATACAAATTAACATATCTATGAAACACATCTTTTTTAAAGGCAAAATCATGTTTAAAAGACCCTGAAGGGAGCTTTGAAGGGGATAAGCTTAACAGAGGCAAGACCCAAAGGATGTGCTTTCTGGGTCGGAGGTGGGGGTGTGGAGCTGGAGGCTATGTGTATGAAAGGACCTCAGATGGTTTTCAACACATCAGGCAAACCTTTGTCCCCGTTTCCTGTATTCTTGAATCTTCGTAATCAAGGAAGCACCATGGGCTTCATAAAAGCCCAGGGCCCCCCAGCTGGAAACAAGGTGACTGGCCCTTTTGCTTTAATTTAGAGATGTGTCCACCATGAACCCAAACTCAAACTCAGCTGTTTTCTTTTGAGACTGATAGCGACATGACAGATAAAGTCATGAATTTCCCAGAGACATTTCCTGAAGTCCAATCTCTTTCGAAATGGTCAACTCTAGTAGGAGAGCCAGACTAAGGTTTGGCTGGTGAAATTAGATTTGGAAAGATCTGTATAATGGTGGCCAAATTCCATTCTTTATTGAGTGTCTCTGCTTCTTTTTTTTTTTTTTAATTTTTATTTATTTATTTATTTATTTATGGCTGTGTTGGGTCTTCGTTTCTGTGTGAGGGCTTTCTCTAGTTGTGGCAAGCGGGGGCCACTCTTCATCGCGGTGCACGGGCCTCTCACTATCGCGGCCTCTCTTGTTGCGGAGCACAGGCTCCAGACGCGCAAGCTCAGTAATTGTGGCTCACGGGCCCAGCTGCTCTGCGGCATGTGGGATCTTCCCAGACCAGGGCTCGAACCCGTGTCCCCTGCATTGGCAGGCAGATTCTCAACCACTGCGCCACCAGGGAAGCCCTGTCTCTGCTTCTTTAGTCGTTGACACTATGAAGGATATCTGGAAAGATGTAATGTTTAATCTATAATTACTACTGTCCTTTAATTTTTATCTGCTGATGTGGGAACTTAAGTCTCTGGTTCAACTGAGGATGTGGTGGGTTTGAGCTCATCATCTTCTTTGGTCCTAAATACTAATATGAACTGTTATGGAGAAAAGGAAGGATGGAGAAGGAAGATTGTTAGGTTGCTTGGGACTGGGAAAAGCAAGTCATCAGAGAAGGAGTCAGTTCTTCTCTATTTAGATTTGAGGCATGTTGCTTTAGTGGCCAGGTCTGCCATAACACTGAATTTACTTTCTAACCTGGGATGCATAGACATTTGACCAAATGGGGCAATGAGTTAGGTGCTGGTGGATAACTTATTGCTAAATTAAAAGTGAAATAGTGCCTGTCTTGGGACTTGAATGAACCGACTTGATTCTCCCTTGAGCCTCTGGATTATGAAAACAACTTAATGGGAAATGAAGCCAAACCAAATATACACTTTGACATCCAGATGTTTGATCACCTGTTTATTTCCAATGTACAAGAAAAACAAAACTATTTCAGCGCTGCTTAAAAATAGACTGGAAAGTAAATCACTTAGCCCTTTGAAGGCTTGGGTTTATTTATTTGTTTATCTATGTATTTGATTTTCTTCCAAAGAAATGGAATTAAATGGTTGTTTTGGCTGTAAATAGACTCAGCCTAAAGAAATCACAGCACCTGAAGTCAATATTCTTCCTGAGCAGGGATAATCACTACTGAGTGTGAAATTGCCACGTCTGAAATTACTGATGAAAAAAAACATGTTGGTAGAAGACTACACTTGAGACTCTTCAATCCTATGTCCTTCTTAAAAGCTTTGGGACGAGAGTTCATTTACATGGAGAAAAGTCCTTTAGTGAAACACTCAAAATAGCAAACATCAATTAGAGGCTGTGCTCCTAGGATGTCTTTCATCTTCAGACCTGGGAGTGCTCTACAAACACTCATTAATCCTTCCCAACGCTGCTGCCAGCCAGGTCCAAGCATCTTCCTTCCCAGTGAGAAGAATGTGACGGTTTCAGGGGAAACATTTCTTTTCCCCAAATCTTTCACCTTTGGGTGGGGTGTGGTCATCGTTTCAAGTGTACAATTCCCAAACCAGAATATCTGAGATGGATGTAGACATTTTAACAAAATGAATTCAGATTGAGCCAGAATTCCTTAGCATAATAAAAATGGGTGAGGGATTTCCCTGGTGGTCCAGCGGTTGAGACTGTGCTTCCACTGCAGGGGGCATGGGTTCGATCCCTGGTTGGGGAACTGAGATCCTGCAAGTCACGCAGTGCGGTCAATAAATAAATAAATAAATAAATAAATAAATAAACTTCTATACACGATGGAGATTTAAATTAAAAAAAAAAAAAAACAAAACTGATGAGCGGGAACCTTCAAAGAGTTTGTACTCTCAAATAGCACCAACCTTTCTCAGTGAGATATGCTGTATTTTCTAAGACATATACAGTTTTCCATTGAATGAATTTATTTCATAGCCTGTTTTCTGTTAATTATATACACCCTGCCTGGATACCTAATGGAAAGACGCACATTTGGCTTTATTTTGGCAAAGACATTAGTGAGTTTGAAATCCAACCTCTGGAAGCATTGGAATCCTCACAATGAGGGCAAACGTCTCCATAGGAAAGCCTTTCTTCGGTCATAGGGTTTCATACGGCTTCTGCTAATGTACCTTGATGACAGTTTGGTGGGTTGGTTGATTTACGCCCAGGTTTATGCCTCTCCCAATTAGAACTTCTTCCTGGTTCTCACCTTTGGAAGAAAGAAGGTGTCGATCCAAATTGTCTGCACAGAGTGGACCGGCCTCAGCCACTGAGGGCAGAATTTCCCGGTGACTGGCTGAAGCTTTGAGAAATGGGATCATCTAGAGGTCAGAAGGAGCCACAGGCAGAAGGAAGGAACTGGATTTCCTTATTTTGGCGAATGGTACTGTGAGCCACCCTGCCACCCAAACCAGAAGCCTGGCAGCCGTCCGCGATTCGTCCTCATTCACCTCTAATTGGTCATAAAACCCTGTTGCTATTACCTGAAGATAGTTCTTCGTGGCACTTGTTCAAATCCTCCTCATTTTTTTTTTAACCTGGATTTTTCCAACAGCGTCCTGACAAGTCTCCCTGTCTCTCATCTCCGTCCACTTCAATTATCTCCAAATTGCCGCCAGAGTGAGCTTTCTACAGAGCAAATATGAGTATGGTCCTCCCCTGTTAAACTTTTACCAGGTCCCCATTGTCTCCACGATTGCATCCCCACTTCACAGGATGCCATGGCAAAGGATGTTATCTGGTCTGGGCTAATGGCCTCAGCCCCGACGGTCACCACTCAGCCTGTGGGCCATGTTTCAGCTCTTCAAGCTGCCTGTCATTGTCTTTGATGGCTCTGCTGACCCCTTTGCTTGATTCAGGTGTCCTCTCATCCGGAAAACCTTCCCTGCAACTCCTCCCTCCACCCAGATCTGGATGGAGACTCCTTTTACTGGCTCCAGCAGCACCTTATGTTTACCTGTGTCAAAGCGTTTATCAAGTCCAGTGATCGCTTCTTTGCCTTCCCCATTAGACTGTGACCTCTTTGAGGGCAAAGAATGTCTTTCCTCCCTAAAGCCCCACCTAGATCAAGGAATAGAAGAGCATTGAATGAAAGCTTGCAAAAGGAGTCAATGAAGAGTTTAGCATTCTACTTCATAGTTTGCCGAAAAACATTCAGAAATCTTCTCTTTTTTTGCACTTTTCTGAATTTGTTTAATTTTTTTTCTTCTTTAAATCTTTTTTAAAAAATTAAAAAAATTTTTATTTTATATTGGAGTAGAGTTGATTAGCAATGTTGGGTTAGTTTCAGGTGGCCAACAAAGTGATTCAGTTATACCTATACATGTATCTATTCTTTTTCAAATTCTTTTCCCATTTAGGTTATTACAGAATATTGAGCAGAGTTCCCTGTGCTATACAGTAGGACCTTGTTATCTATTTTAAATATGGCAGTGTGTACATGTCAATCCCAAAGTCCCAATCTATCCCTCCCCTGCACCCCTCCTCCCTGGTAGCCATAAGTTCGTTCTCTACATCTGTTAGTCTGTTTCAGAAATTACTCTAATGTCATATTTTGGTGAGTGATATTTTGACACATATATTGGTGTAGAACGTAGCATTTCTTTCTTTTTCTTTTTTTAAGATTTTTTTTTTTTGATGTGGACCATTTTTAAAGTCTTTATTGAATTTGTTACAATATTGCTTCTATTTTTCTATTTTGGTTTTTTGGCCGTGAGGCATGTGGGATCTTAGCTCCCTGACCAGGGGTCGAACCCACACCCCCGGCATTGGAAGGCCAAGTCTTAACCACTGGAACGCCAGGGAAATCCCGAGCGTAACATTTCTAAACACATTTCTATCTGCTGTTTTGTTGGGTTGCACAGCTTCTGATTGTGGGACTCCTAAAGAGCAAAGCTTTATTTCTACCTTGAATTGGTATCCACAGAAGTTGGAGAAGAGAAAAATGACTTAAAAAGGATCCACGAGACTTCCCTTGGAAACTCCAAAAAAGAAAAAAAATCCTGCATTGCATTTGGGATCAGCATGATTTGAATGGACTCCTTCATTTCGGTTGAAATGATTCTCCTGCTGTCCCTTCTCTGCACGCTTCTAAGTGTGCCTGGTTTATATCGCCCACATCTCAGAAAGAACTCATCGGAATCCATCTCCACTTGACTCTTTTCCTCCTCTGGGTAATAGGCAGAGAAATGGGCTCTCTTTTCTTTCCTAGGGACTGTGCCGCAGATGAAAACACTCCCTTCAGCCCAGGTCCCACTGTTAGTCCCTGCTCTTAGTAATATTTTTGTGGTTACTTACTGAGATTTTTAAATAGTGAAAAGGTCTCCAGAGGCAAATGCTATTAGGAAGCCAATGAAAGTTATTAAATCATTGCATGAAAAACATGCTTTTTTAATGGAAACGATGTGTTTGGATGGTGTTTGCATGCTGTTTGAGGTTGTTCTAGGATGTAGTGGCGGGCTCCCCGTTCCAGATCACCCTTTGCCTTCCTGCCTTTCAGCTGGCTCTGGCCTCTGGGTTGCGAGTACTGTTCGCAAGCAGATTGCTTTTCTCTGCAGTGCTCTGCAGTAAGAACATTTACTAAGAGGGTAGTTCAAGCATCACTTGCTCATGTTTCCATAGGCATGAGACCAGCTGGGTCACATGTACAGAAAATATGCATTTTTCTATGCCACATCTTTCCACCCGAGGCTTTAAAACAAAGCTGAGGGGCAGCTAACAGGTTTGCTTTCAAAGTTCCTGCCAGTGAGAGACTACTTGGATGAAGGTGGAGCTAAGACTCCCAAAGAAAATCTTCAGGAAAATTCCATTTTGCTCCTAGGTTCTTTCCTACCGTGAAATCCAGATACACAAAAAAGCGCTACACTTCAAGAAAGGAAGACAACATCTCATCTCGTTTTTGTTTTTCTGTAGGTGCTGCCTAACATATGTGTAAGCAGGTAAAGGTGAGGTTTAGTCTATTGCCCCATCTACACAGACCAACACAGGGAACATTGGAAGTTAATTCAGATTAATTACCAATATATGGCTCTATTGTGTTTCAGTCTGTGTCTTGGTTATTTAAGCTGTTTTAGTGATTGAATCAAATGAGCCCGTGTGACAGGATTGTTTGATCGCTGGTCAGCCTGGAAATTGTCAATTTTGCAGTGCATTAGGGAGACATACAGATATTTATAGGAGCTGTGCTAAGAGACAAACCAAATCGAAACAATATTTCAAAAAAGGAGTTTGGGTATTGCAAAACAATTTTTTACAAGGTCCATTGAGGAATGTTATACACCAATTTTAAAAAACTGCTTTAAAGTGGACACAGAACCAAACATAAATATTTATTTGCCTAAAATGCAAACTCTCTTCTATATTAAACAAGAGAGAGGCTATGAGGTTTTCCAAGGAACCAAAGAAGAAACATGCATAAGAGTTTGAGTTTTTATATTATGGAAAACATTAGAGTTTATTCTATTTGATTTGGGATTTTGGTATAATAGTCTTGCTAAAACTTTCTATTTATTATGCTTTCTTATAATAAGGCTGGCACTACAGATATAAAAGGAAAGAAACTAACTACTTGGAACTCAAAGAAATCTACTCTACCTCCCAGCTTCCATTTTCTGAATATTGTAATATTTCAGACAAATTTATTGTATTTTTAAAGTTTCAGCTAATTGCCTCAATTTCTTTAGCTTATAGGTACAGGGAAAAAATAGCTAGGTGATGATTGAATAATATATTTGTTACATAAGTCAAGGAATAGAGTCATTTTTTTGGAGAAAATGATTGTTTTCAAATCCTACCCTCAATGACTTCTCTGACTTAGATTTTCTCCTTCAAATCATTAACAGTCCCCACTCCTGGGACCACAAGGACCCAAGCTTGAAAAGCATAGCTCTAGAGTCCTGAGCTGACACTGGTGTCCTGTAATCTCTGTAGAGTCCTTTCGTCAGAGCAAGCACACCTGAAAGCCGCCCAGTTTATGAATGACAATTGGATCTTTTGGATGGCAAAATTCTATGGGAATACAGAGCAGGGAGAGCCCAAGAGAAATGTGAATAGGCAGAAAAGCAGCATCTGTCCTTCTGTGTGGGCAAGAGAAAGTTAATTAACCGGGGAAAACAATCCAAGGCAAACTGACAGAAACTTGACATTGAGCTGTCACTTTCCAGCCTGGGAAGTGACCTAGGAGTATTGCTGGAGTCGTGAATCACCAGATAATCAATCCACAATATACTTATTGAGTAACCAGGAGATGTTCAGGTGTTGAGACTTTCCAGGCTCCACTGGAAGAGTCTTGAGAACAAAATAGATACCACTGTCCACATTCTTTTTCTTGAAAACTTTGTATGATTCCGGTTATCCTAAAATTAAAGACGGTCCAGAGATGGACAAATACAAATATGGAGGTGTAATTTCAGTTATATTTGCCCCACTAATCATGGGGATATATTGTTGACATTTGGGACATCAACACTACAGCATTTCGGTTGTGTTTGGGATAGTTCTGATGTGATTGTGCAGATATATTGCTATTTTATCTTTTAACAGATGAATTGGGAAGTATATTGTCATTTAAAAGGAATATAGAACTAGTAAGATCATAATTAGGGTCAAATTGTGAATCGCTTATCTGTCCCTCTTACTTGTTCTGCTAACTTCTTTCAGGTACGTGTTAGGTGCTCAGTATATGCTGGTCAAGTAAATTAATGAATGAGCCATGTTGGTAAAAAAGATTTTGTTTGAACATGATATTTACCTGAAAATATTAGAAAATGACAACATTGGAAAGGAGCTATATAAAGGAAAAGCAGAAAATGGCAGAAATATGTGTAAGATATGTGTCAAAGAAACTGAAATTTTAAAAATAAAAGCATTCCTATTAAGTCTAAGTTCAGAGAAATGTGCAAATTGTATAATGGTGAGTTCTGGAAGATACCCCAGAACAGACAGTGTAGACATGTGGGCAATTTGCTAGCTTTTCTCCAAGTTTTTCCTAGAGGAGTTGGGATTTTAGGAGCTTCTTGAATAAACATCCAGTTCGCCTTATTTTCACTTCTGATCTATTGACTGATTTCCAAGAACTGGGTCAGGATGTCCTGAAATCGACTCTTCTCCTTGGATACACACGTTTCTCTTCTGTCACTGGGCTCTCTTCTGTTGGTCAGAGGGAAGTTCTCCTTTTTCACTCGAATCATGTAGCTTGGATTTCCGCTCTCCTCGTGCTGTATCCTGTTCTATTTTCACCCTATGATGACCAGTCTTTTATTGCTCAGATTTCACATGTGCTAAAACGTAGTAATAACAACACTTGAAATTTACATAGTACCCTATCTCAGAGGAGATCAAGGTATTTTTACAGACAGTATCTTGCTACTCTTCCATACATCATTGCAGGGTAAATAGGACACAGCTCTCATGATCCCTATTTTACACACGAGGAAAGGGAAGCTCAAGGAAGTGAAATGATTGGCTTCTTTTCACGAGCTGGTGGAGGGAGCTATGGGTATTCTTGGTTCAATCGTTAGGCTCTTTCTAGATGGATAGTCTTTTTTTGGGTAAAGCTATGGAGAGGGACAGGAACAGAGTTTGTTTTGCCTTTTTTCCCCCCATTAGATTTATAATAAATGTTTTGTAGTATTTGGCCTATTGCCTTAGGTGGTGTTTATTTTTCAGCAGAGTTGTTTATAGTCTGGGCTTGGGCTTGAATGCTGTTGAGACTTGAGTAAGTCACATGTTGGAAGAGACTGAATAGTGCAGGCTTCTGGATTTGGGCGATCTCTGAGAAAAGAGCAACGCTTAATTAGAGAGTGATTCAATCCAGAGGCAGAGATGAATGGGATCGTGTCCTATGGTTTCTTGAACCTTCATGCTTCTTGGACTGATAGTAGCACTTTGGGTGGGGGATGGTGGTAGTGGATATCACTAGGTAAATACCCACATGGCTGAGATATTTAATGGAAAACTGTGTTCCTGGGATTTCGGTTGGCAGTAGGCTATAGCTTATCAAACCACTAGCTTGTTTGCTACGGCTGCTAAATTATAGTTTTGGAGAAATTCAGAACCTTCTTTGCCTGAGGACTTTTAAAACAGTGCTCAAAGTTGAAGGAGCTTTATCTTGAAGTGTTTTATTGGCCGTTCTGAAACTCCCTTGTGCAAGAATGATGAAGCCCAGGTATGTGTGTGCAGCACAAGGTGTGGTCTCCATACAGTTGCCAAGCGAGACTTGCTTTTTTTTTTTTTTTTTTTTTAAGTTTTGTTGAGACTTGGGCAATCTCGATATGGATTTTTTTCCAGGCTGATCTACAATGTGCTACCTCAATAATTTTGTAGGCTCTTGGTGCTGTGTGGCTTCGCTTGGGTTGTGCAGACCCCACAAGACCTTCAGACTGAGTCTTCTTTTCAAGTTAACAGGGAGTAATGGTGCGCCCCCAAGATGTCTGTGGGGATGGTACTCACTGCTTTCCATTCCTACCACGAAGCTGAATTTTCCAAACCTTGCATAAGCTGTTTGGAGGCTGCTGCTACAAATTTGAGTTTCTTTCAAATGGATTTCAGATAGCTGGATTGGTGATTGAGTAACAGATAACATGTGAACTCAAGCTGGGGAGAGAGTGAGGGTATTAAGTTGGCACTATGGCCAGCTGTGTAAGGCTATCAAAAAATGAAAAAAGATATACAGTGGATAAACAACAAGGTCCTACTATATAGCACGTATTCAATAACCTGTGATAAACCAGAATGGAAAAGAATATGAAAAAAAATGTACATGTATACGTATAACTGAATCACTTTGCGGTACCTCAGAAATTAACACAACATTGCAAATCAACTATACTTCAATAAAATAAATTTTAAAAAGTAAATAAATTAAAAAAAATGGAAAAAGCACAGTGGCTCTGCTCCTGTCCTTGGCAAGCTGCCTGGGTTCCAAGGCCAGAGTTTCTTCTTTCATAAAATGAGGATCCCTGTCTTATTTATTGCGCAGGAATGTGAGGATGAAGAGGGTAGAGTGGATGTGAAAGTTCTTTGTAAACTAGTAAAGCTCTCTGGAAATCCTGGAAGATATCTGTAAAATAGGAGTAAAGATACCCAATTTGTAGGATTGTCTCAAAGACTAAGAGAGATGACTTATGCAAGGCTCCCAGCACACTGCTTTACACACGGCAATAAGCAAAATGTAGTTTTCCTCCCCACGCCTCCACTTGTTTCCTACCCAAGACTCTGATGTTATTCTTCTCATTCTCATTTCCCCCACCTTCTGACCCATGAGAGAAGTTAGAATTTGTGGAACCCTGTCTTGGGTTGTTCCCTATGTGGGTCCACTTCTTTGGTTGCCCGCATTGGATTAGGCCTTGGCTCTCTACGGATCTTCATGCCTTCGTTCCCCTGCTCTCGACTCTCCTATCCTAGAGTTTCCTGATCAGACACAGACCTCTCCTTGTGGTTCTTCCCCAGAACTCACTGTTGGGATCATTCACTCTCCTATGATCCCGCACAGGGGTTTTAGAACTCTCTACTTAGCCCTTTAAAAAATCCTGCCCAATTTTATTTAGGTCTCCTTTTATATTGCAAAAGCCAGGATGGCAGGGACCACATTTATTTATTTTTGAACACCATAGAGCATCAGCCTCTGGCATGCAGTAGGCATGCAGTGAAAGCAAATGAGTAAGTGCATGAGTGACTAAAACTGACATGTATCTACTGCTTCTCTGCAGGTAGATACCCCTTTCCAGGATGTTCTGCTAAAACCAGTTGTACATTTGATTTACGGTTTTCAGTAAATGGGTCAACAGCGAAGCGAGGGTCCAATGACGGTGATCTCTTGAAACAGTAATATTCTGGTCACCTGCCATTTTGAATGCTGTCCTATAACTTCTATTCCCATGACTCGCTCTGACAGTCGCTGCAGTGCCAAAAAAGTGAGTCTATGTAGTTTCACGAGTTGAAAAAATATTAGTCCATTCGACTGACTCAGGCGAGTCAAACTAGTTGTCCGGAGGTAGGAAGATGAAGCCAACTGGTTGATTGTGTTTTCCAGGTTTGAGCTGGCTTTTTTCTATCACTGTAGAGGCTCTGTGAAGTCAACATGTGACTTCAAGTGGCATCAGAAAGGCTAACCCTGGCTGGCGGTCAAGAGGTGGGATTAGCACGAAGCTGTGAGGACAAGTGAATTTCACATCCAACTCAGTCCCTGTGTGGCCTTGGGCAAGTTACGCAAATTTCCCTGTCAGCTATTTCCTGAAATGAAAAAGGGAACTAGTGGCTGGGATAGCAGCAGTAATTCCGAGAATCCGTGCCCCAGTGTGGGTATAACGTGTACCTGTCACTCAGGGAGACAGTGAAATACCTTGAAACGCTCTAGTGCTGTGGGAGTGAACAGTCTTCTGTTTATTACATCTTTTCTCCTGGATGTGCATTTGCCTCTTCCTTCCCAGCCGTCTTTTCCACTGGGCTCCTGCACTGAGATTGTAATGCACTTAGATATATATTTTATTGGAAAGATAATAGACGCAACAGAGTGGAATTAGGCCTTTATTAAAAAAAAAAACTGAAGAAAAGTCATTATTTGAAAGCTCCCCCTCTGTCTTATTGAGAAATAATCGATATGCATCAGTATTTAAGGCATACAGCTTGATGGTTTGATTTACGTGTATTGTGAAACGATGACCACAATTGGTTCAGCTAACATCTGTCTTCTCATAGAGATACAATAAGAAGAAAAGAAAGAAGAAAAGAAACAAGGAAAAAAGATTTCCCTTGTCATGAGAATTCTTAGGATTTACTCTCTTAATGACTTTGGTGTATATCATACAGCAGTGTTAGCTGAAGTCATGAGGTATGTAACAGCCCTAGTACTTACTATCTTGTAACTGGAAGTTTGTACCTTGGGCCAATTCCTTCTTCCTCCACCCTTGCCTCTGGTAACCACAGGTCTGAACTGTTTTTCTATGAGTTTTTTTGTTTTTGTTTGTTTGTTTTTTAGATTCCACATATAAGTGAGATCGTACAGTATTTGTCTGTATGACTTATTTCACTTAGCCTAGTGCCTTCAAGGTCCAAAAATGGTAGAAGTTTCGTGGGTTTTGTTAATGGCTGAATAATAATCCATTATCTATCTATCTATCTCACAACTGCTTTATCCATTAATCCATTGATGGACTCAGGTTGTTTCCATGTCTTGACTATTGTAAATAGCTATGAATATAGGGGTGCAGATATCTTTTTGAGTTAGTGTTTTAATTTCCTTTGGACATATTTCCAGAAGTGGAATTGCTGGATCATATAGTAATCCTATTTTTAATTTTTTGAGGATCTTCCGTATTGTATTGAAAGCTTTTATTTTCAAATATGCCACCATTATAACAAGGGCATCAGGACACTGTGCACATAAAACATAGTTTCACATAATCTTATTGCTGATAAAAAGCCCATTTTGAATGTTCAGATATTTACTTAATAAACCAATGTTCACAGATGACTGTCATTTAAAAGTTCATACTTAGGAGATAGATTGAGGAGGAAAAGAAGGAAGGGAAGCAGAAATTAAGGTAAAACAAAGCTCTGGTTCTTTGGAGACTTGGGCTCTGGGCTTCTGTTTCTGAGAATAAGTCACTTTGGGGTTTCCCTCCAGCTTTCCTTTTCCCCTCTCTTCCTTTTTTCCTTCCATTCTGTTTCATCTCTTCATTATTCTACTCTGCTCTCTTTTCTCTTCCCTCATCTTGGGGGTAACTGGAGAGGGAGGATGTGGTCAGAATTGATGAGGTGAGAACCATTCCAGTTCCCTTTTTCCTTCACCTCAAACCCTTCGCAGATGTGCAGCTTAATCAGATCATCACTGCCCAGACCACGAATGGAAACTCCAGAAACCTCAGCCTAGGATCAGGCCACAACCACACTCTCAGTGGCAGAATCATTCTAGAAAGCGTTCTGACCATGCATGTCGGTCACACTGGTTAGAAACTCATCTACATGGCGATGAAGAAGTCACCGCGAGAATTTGCTAGTGTTTTCGGATCACATCAGCGTGTGAGTGAACCATCCTGATTTGATAGGGGAGCAGTCCGAGGCCAGCATCTTTGCATGCGGTTGAATCCTTACCGCTGACCTTCACTCCTGTCCCTCCACGCAGAGTGCTGTTGTTTGTGTGATGTGTTCCAGGGGGCAGTTATATGCTGGAACGTGCATTTGTCTTATACATAATGGATATTCTGTAGCTCATCATAACTTGGGTGGTATCTTAGATCTTATAAGCTTGAAGAAGATGATTATTAATATTATTGCATCCAATTCTATCGTTAACTAAAAGACAAGAAGATGACAAGGATAGGAAGCTGTGAGATGCTAGCCATGTAATATACTAGATTGTGATTGAATTTGGGTCCATCTTCACCTCTTTTGCTCCGTGGAAATTTATACTGGTTTCCAAGAGCAGGAGTTTTTTTTTCCTAGAGGTACTTAAAATTTTTTTCAATTGAAATATAGTTGATTTACAATGTTGTATTAGTTGCAGGTGTACAGCAAAGTGATTCAGTTATATTATATATATATATATATATATAAAATATTTTTTAGGTTCTTTTCCATTATAGGTTATTACAAAATATTGAGTATAGTTCCTTGTGCTATACAGTATGTCCTTGTTGGTTATCTATTTTATTTATTTATTTTTTATTGAAGTATAGTTGATTTATAATGTTGTGCCACTGGTTATCTATTTTATATATAGTTGTGTATATATTTTAATCCCAAAAGGAGTTTAAAATTTTTTTTTATTGAATGAAAGATTCTTTAAATTCTATAGTGCTTTACAATTTTGAAAAGTTTCACACACATGATTTCATATAATTCCATAATAACCCTTTTTAACACTTTTTAAAATCCCCTCTCCCTATGTTGCCCCTCCCCTCTTCCCTCTCTCCCCTGGTAACCACTTGTTTGTTCTCTGTATCTGTGAGTCTGCCAAGCTTAGGAGCTTTCACACTCATTTCCAAGAGGGAAAACTGTTTCCAATGTCACCATTTCTAAAATCAAGACATTGGTATCACAAACTTTCTCACGGAAGCTCAACTGTTGGAACATTCATTTTGGTATTGGCTGATTGGGGCATGGAAAATGTGTGGATCTGGCTCAGAGGATGGAAGTGTAATTCACTTCTGGAGATGCCGCAGGTGATGGAGAAACAATCTCTTCCAAGGATGTTCTTTAGAACGACTTGCCTTTTGTCCCAGAAGGCAACCGAGTTTGACGGTAAGGCTCCTAATTCTGTCAGATGAGGAGTTTGCAATAGATCAGATTCTTTCCAACGGTGGTTAATGAATTCAGTGCAAGGCAACCAACATTAAAGTACTGGAATCGCATAGAATACAAAACATTGGAACATATTGTGTTTTCGTACTCTTTCTTGAAAATTTTTTCTGTCACATGTATACCTATATGCGTGTATGGGGTTGACATAAACTTTCTTACTATGGAAAAAGGTTGCAGCCACTGCAATAGATGATGGATTTATTCTTACTCAGATCACCAGGGCCGTGATGAAGATAATTTCAGTTAGAGGAGGATACTTTGTCTTTGATTTATTTAATACAATATGTTCCCTTCTGCAGGAGGGAAGAGGCAGCATTTTAAAATAAATTTCTTTCCTTTTTTCCAAAAAAAAGCATGCTTATTTTAGAAACCATAGAGAATATAGATAAGCACAAAGAAAAATAAATTGAAATTTGTTCTCACTACCTAGAGATAACTACTCAATATTTTGATGTATGTACATTTTCAATTTTTAGGATAAGTGTGTAAGTGTGCAGGATGTGTGTGTATGTGTTAAATGGGATTGTTACTACATATAATTTTGTAACTTGGTCTTTTCAAATAACCATAGCCAGATATTATGTGTGTGTTAACTATTTTTGTAAAATACCATTAAAATGGCAGAACTGCATTCAATTTAAGCACTTTAAAAAATCAAATTGACAAGTGGAGAGATGAAGGTTGGATGGTGAAAGCCAGCATCAACCATCATGGAACCGGGGATTTGGGAACAAAAAAGTTAAGACAGGTCTAAAGAGGAAGACGAGCACTGACGTGGGTGCTCTTGGTGAAGGGGAAATGTACTGGGAAAGTGAAAATTCGAGACAGTCATTGGACTGAAAGAAAGAACTCTTATTGTCAAAATTTGATGTGGAAGAACCCAGGGGTGTCAAGAAGTGCTAAGAAATTGATTTTCATTCAGGCTGGACCCCAAGTGGACTCTCGGATATTAACAATTTACTTCAAATGGGGTAAAAAGTTGTACTGTTTCTTGAGAACTTTACTAGGTTATTCACTACACGTCCATGTCCCACAGGGGTTTATCATTTTTCAAAGCTCCTTTCCATAAATGGCCTCCTCTAATGAGAGCCCTGTATGGAGAAGTAGGGTCGTCACTGTTGTCTCTATTTTACAGATGAGGAGACAGATTGGTGGGACTAAGTGGTTCGAGGATTAAGGTCCTAGTTGTTGGGAAGGCAGTCTCGAGCATGGAACCTTTTCACCCCCACTAGGTCACGTGAGAAGGGGCCTTGGGTCTGAACACTTCCTTACTGAGAGATGTAGGGTCCTCACAGCCCGTGCTGGACTTGCCACCTTGTGTGGGAATATCTTTCCCTGTTTCAGATTCCACGTGAGCTCCGTTGTTCTGCTTTGGCGTGTGCATCACAAGGCATCCGTCCAACCCCACCGCTACATCCTTCCCCTGGGAGGAGGGGATGGAATCCTTCTGCAGCAGCACAAGAAGGGAGGGACCCGTGGCCATGGAGAGCTGACCCCACTCCTGACCTTGATTCTGTCTCTTCTCTACGTGGAAGCGTGGCTCGATCCTGTGCCTGACTGCCGGTGCATTTTCCTTGGTGACTCTGATACCAGATGCCGTGAACGGAAGTGCTCTCTGACTGCTAATCCCGATAATAAGCAGCAGGAGCCATGTGCTTGGCCGTAGCGATGCTGCTAAAGTAACTGAACCTAGAAGCCACGGCTTCTGGTTCCTGGAGTCGTTTCCTTCATCTGGCACCATTAGACTCATTTTCACCCTCATCTGTGACTGTCACGTGGGTCTGTATTATTAGGTTTGACCCCTCGTGGGGAACAAAGGGGTATAGTTGGATGAGACCACAACTTCTTATTTCTAGGAGCATCTAATCCCAGACAAAGAGATGTTGTGATTATGTAGAGAATGCCCGTGAAGGGATTCTTAGACAGCTTTTCAAACTGAGTGGAGAGCAACTAAAACATGAATGAAATTGCCTGATGAAACTGTGGAGTTTGTCTGCTTTTAGGTTGAAACATCCTTATACTGATGAGTGCTGAATCACTCCCATTGGGAGATTCAGGCTGGATGTATCTTCTGGAGAGTGTCACTTTCTAAAGAACAGAGGGTGTTTCCACCATGACAGTTTCGGTCTCATGAGTAGACTCTTCCACCCGTATAAGGGCCTTCCTTAGCACACCTATAGAAATGAACAGAATATTGAAACCCCAGCAGAGGATTAACCTCACTTTTCTCATGCTTACAGGGTGCTGACTTGCTTTTCTTGGTTCTCAAACGGTGCGATCTGACAGTTCAGCAGCTTCCTGTTTGAGGGTTAATTATTTTTTTATGCCTATATTTAAGACGTTTAAATTTGTGATTCATCCCTTATAATTAGCTTTAATGCTTAGAATATATCCATGTCTATAGCATTCACGTTTCTCCTTTGAAGACTATTATTTTCCCCTCTGAGCAATTGCCAGTGGGCTCAGATCGTGAAAATATGATGATAAAGGCGACCCTAAATCTGCAAGCTCCATGGCCATGAGTCAAGAGAGGCCCAGTTCTGCCCCTGCAGAAAACCAACGCCCCCCCCCCAAGATTGGAACGGGTGAGGGAGCCCCCAGCGTATGTACACCCTGGGGTTTGAACCAGGGCTTGTGCCCCGCCTTGCTGTCTTCTCTGCCCCTTGAGAGCGAAACCAAGAAATGACTTAGAGAGTGGGAGAGCTGTCAGCAAGAGGGTGGAGGGCGGAAAATCAGACCTCATGATGGGAGGGAAGGGTGGGGAATGGTTTGATGTTCATTTGAGGTGGCAAAAACGATCTTCCCCCATCACCCTTCCTTGGCTCTGTTTAAATAAATAGAAGCTTCAGCAAATTCTCAGAACCCAGCCCATTTCTCTTCCATCAGGGCTTCTTGCTCAAGAAGAAATGCTCGACTGAAATGGAGGAGGTGGCCTTTTCTCTTCCCCAGATGAGGGAAGGAATAAAGCGAAGAAAGGGAAAGAGGTGTGAGCTGGGAGGAGGAAAGATGAGGAAGTAAGACAGAGAGGGAAGGAAGGAGCCAGAGGAGGAAGAGAGGCAGGCTGACTCCAAAGGAACAGCTTGCTTGCTCAGCTTTGCCAGCAGCTTAATGGCTGTCACTCTAGCACCTGGGACTTCCTCTTTCTGCAGACACACCGAGCTGGTGTTTCACTGGTAACAATAAGTTAATTGAACAGCCTGTCGACAGATGGGCATGCTGTGGCTCTGAGCTTCACACTCTTTTGTTATATTTCTATGTGAGAGAGCCTGAAATAGCACCCATCTTTTAAAAGAAAACATGCACGCACACACACACACACACACACACACACACCATCTTTCATCAAGCACCTCCCCTGCATCTCCTAAACCTAGTTTTCCCACAATTCAGCCTTTTAAATGATTTCAGAAGTAATCGAGTACAGTTGCTGTTTAGTATCCACAGGAGATTCGTTCTAGGACCCCTCAGGAGACCAAAAGCCTTGGATGCTCAAATCCCCATATAAAACAGCGTTGTATTTGCATATAACCTCTGTACATCCCCCTGTATACTTTGAATCCTCTCCAGATGACTTATGATACCTAATACTATGTAAATGCTGTGTAAATTGTTGCCGGTGTGGCAAACTCAAGTTTTGACTTTTAGAACTTTCTGGAAATTTTTTCCCGAATATTTTTAACATTTTGGTTGAATTAGTGGATGTGAAAGCTGTGGATGCAGAGGGCTGACTCTATTTCTCTCCGGAGGTATTTGGGCTAGTAGCCTCCTACAGCAGGGACAAAGACTCAGAACTTTGTGCCGAAGAAGATCTGGTTATAGAAGAGAGAAATATATGTACTCTATCACAAGGCTAAAGGGAATGAATTAGATCTCTTTTCACATATTTTCATATATTTGTCCACTGGGCAGAGCTACACTGGAAACCTGTTTCCCTTTTGGGTATATGCTGTGTCTCTTGTGCCACTTCCTTCCATTTTCATCACATAACATTTTCAGGCAAGTTCTACTCCTTTCCAGGAGGATAGACGATGGCAACTTGGAGTTATGAGTAGCAGAGATCACTACACTCTGTCCTCACCTCTTTCTTTCATCCTGATGGCTTGTCACAAAGCAGCTTCTCCTGGGCTAGGTCTGTGTGTGCACAACCACTTTGACTGATTTCACTGAGTCAACGAGTCAACTGCTCTTTGGTTTAATCAAAATGAACCAAATGAACTGTCCCACAAAAACCTGACAATCAAATAGACTGCTAACCCTGAATAAACTAATTTGTGTCCTACAGCCCTTGCCCTGACCCAGAAGACAGCACCCATAGGGTCCAGTATGCTGTGCTTTTCACACACCTGCGGGGCTCGTCTCACCTGAGCGAGGGTCGGGGACTCCACGATCCTCTTGCTGAGGCCTCAGGTCAATAACAAATGGGAAATGTGATAGAAGATGGTTCGCCACTTGCCAGTGCGTGACCAACTTATAAAGGCTGGACTGATGATCAAAGAGGCTTCATGGTCCAGGCAGGGTCAGGCAAGGTGATCTCACGTCAGCTGTTAGTAGGCAGGCCACCGATGTGCACAGATGTCTACAGTTGCTGAGGGACTTAAAACCACTTCCACACATAGTCCTCCTTTAATCAAAAGTCAACTTTCCCTCCCACCTAGAAAGGTCTTAAAGAAGTTAAAATGGAGTTGAACTGATGGCCCAGTAACTCCAATGTGCAGGAGACTCACCTGGGAAGCTTGTTAAAAGATGCAGCGTCCCAGGATCCACCCCCAACATTCTGAGTCAGCAGGTATGGAAGGGGCTGGAGAATCTGCATTTTCAGCAAGGACTGTAGGAGATTCTGCTGCAGGTGGATGCAACACCTCCTTCTGGGAAACACTGGAAAGAGAATTCACTCTCAGAGCCTGTATCTCCCTAATGTGTCCCTTAGAAGGTCAACAGACCCACCAGGCAACGAGCCTCAACCGTGAGCTACACGTTGTGTTAGGTCTTGGGGAGAGAAAGGCAAAGAAATAAGAAGGCTACTCTTTGTTCTCTGGGGGTTGGCCACTTTATTTTTATTTTTTAAAAATAATTATTTGTTTTTATTTTTGGCTGTGTTGGGTCTTCGTTGCTGCACGTGGGATTCCTCTAGTTGTGGCGAGCGGGGGCTACTCTTCTTTGCAGTGCACGGGCCTCTCATTGTGGTGGCTTCTCTTGTTTCAGAGCACAGGGTCTAGGCATGCGGGCTTCAGTAGTTGTGGCGCACAGGCTTAGTTGCTCCGTGGCATGTGGGATCTTCCCGGACCAGGGCTCAAACCCGTGTCCCCTGCATTGGCAGGCAGAGTCTCAACCACTGCGCCACCAGGGAAGCCCCTTCCCTGCGGTCTTTGTAAGCAACAGCGGCACTGGCTTCATCTCACCTGGAGCCTGCTAAAAAAGGATGGAGGGCATCACACCAAGTTTCCAGGCACAGATCGCTTTTCCACCTACCTGGATGAAGCGAGGGCCTCCTTTCTTAAAGAAACAGACGCAAACTAGGTCAGTTTCAGGGATGGAGTGTTGCAGTGTTTTTAGGGAGAAGAAAATGGATGTTGCAACTAGGGATGGGCAGACAAGCTCTGAATAAATGCCCCCTGCTCCCACCCCCACTCTGCTTAACTTTCTCTTGTTTCGCATCAGAGCTAAGTGATGGTTCCAAAAAAATTTTTTTTTTGGTCATTAATATTTTTCTTAATGAGTGAGAACTATTTCCCCCCGTTCACTGCTTTCCATTTGGTTCCCAATAGTAGTTTGGATTGACCAGCAATGATAGCCAAGCTCTGTGGACTCTTAGGCCTGCAGGGCTCTTCGGATGGTAACTTAAGAGTGTTCCTTTGATTTAAAAGATTGGCGCTGAAAGGGAACTCTGAGATCACGCTTAACTGATGGTGAAGCTGAGATGGGGGTGTGCCCACAGTCTGAGAACAAAATTTTGGTCTCTCTAAGAAGCCATGACAGAAAGATTATTACAGACATCTTCTGAAAAACCTCTGAGAAACAGATTCCATCATTTTCTTTGACATCATTCGGTGTCACCATTTCTGAGGCTCAGGAATTGTGTTTTATTAATCATATTTGTATTTTACTTATTATTTTGCAGAATGGGGGTCTGGGTAAGGGATATGTTGTTCCAGTGTAATTTTGGGGAGGTTTGATGTTACCATCTTTTCAACTAGGGAGGTGGGGCCTGAGAAGTGCACTTAAAGGCAAGGCTATGATCTTCCAGAAGCTTCCTGTTCCATTTGAGTTTGAATCTAGAAAGACTCCAAGCTGGTCATAAATCAAACTTGTAAATAAGCTTTAAAAACGCCTCTAAGCTTGTAGATGTGTTCACCAGACATGTCCATCAGTGATGGACGAACTTCATTTTGGAGCTTGGGATTCTCTATCATCGTTATTTAGCTTCTTTCAAATCTCTTAGCACAGAAAATATAAGAAAAATTTAAAAATATATAAATGAATGGGTAACATTTTCTTTTGAGACTTTGTTTTCAGAGGGAATGTTGCAAAAAATTATGTTAACAGGTGATCCTCCAGACTGTGTATCAAGAAGAGAGTCATAATTCTAGTCTAAATCAGGTACCGACTTACAGAAGATTTGCCCCTCCCCCTGCCCACTGAAGGCTGCCCCAAATGTGTGGCCTGGAGGGGCTGTAATGATAGGAAGTTGGTATGGAGTTTCACGTGGCTGATGAATTTGGTCCCCTTTGAGGCATATTCCCATGGGATGTGCTCATGCCTTGATCCAGAGAATCAGCCGATTGTCATCTTAGGTCTGAAATCTACTTGGGCTCCGAGGGAAGTATGACCTGTCACCAACTCCTCGCCACCTCTGTCCTTCTGATACCTGATTATAAGCCATAAAGTCAGCATGGGAATCTGTTCCTCTTTCCTTTCAGGAAGAGGAATTAGAATTTGACCAGAGGAAGTGAACTCTTTTTGAGTTTACAAGCAGCCTCTCACCAGAGTCCAAATTCAAACATGCATCCCAGGTCTAGGTCTTCATTTTTTAATGAATACATGGGCCACCTTGTATGGCCTTTCACAATGTTGCCCATCAGCCTGGGGGCCAGGAGTCAAAGCGTCAGGTTGCCAGCAAACAGGTCCCAGAGGAGCACATGCTGTTGAAAACATTCAGACTAGCTTCCGAGCCTGTGCTTTTGATTTCTGGGATCTGAGCTGGTACGAACAGGCTTTGGACACGGCTCTTCATGGACCACACTGGCCCTTCCTTGTCATGGCCTCCATAGCATACTACCTGTTGGCTTGTTTGTTTTGGGTGGGGAGGTCGGACCAGAAGGGGCAGTTGGGGGAAAATGAAGAGCAAGAAGACAATTCCCCTTCAATTCCTAATGCAATAATGAATTATTTGGGCCGAACTGACGTGGAGAAATACCAAATATTCTAAAATCCTAAAGCAATAGAGATTATTGAAGGATCATCTTATTCACCTGTATTCTGCTGCAAAGAAAGGGATTATGAAGAAATGCCTATTTCTGTTCTTTCACAGGCTGAGCCACGTTTAGGAGTTACTTGAGGTTGTGTGGAGGTTATGCGTATAGCAAAGCACAGCCTCTACAAGTGTTTTCTGCTAGGGGTGTCCGGCTGAGATCCCAGTTCTGTGTTTTTGAAAGTTTTTTCCATTGGTTGACATTAGTTCTATCTTGCTTAAAACCCAGGAGAGGGGGAAGCAGCCCAATTCCTTTTTGTAGCAAAAGGCTAGTCATTACTGTTATTGTTATTCCTATTCACGCGGTGCCCTGCCGATTCTGGATCAAGTGCCACGGGCACCAGGCGTGGTTCCGTCCACAGATCTAAGTGCTTGCGAACATTTCCACATCAGATCCCCACACCATCCTGGCCAGCTAGAGAGATGGGGAAACATATCAGAAACAGAAGTTATTTTGTTCATTGACAGAAATGGGAATGTCTGTGAAATTTGATTCTCAAATACAAGATTATAGAGGCACTTTTCCTTCCTCTTAGGTGCCCTTGTTACAAAAGAGAACATTTTCTTTAGCAGAGCTGAGGAAGGGAATAAAGTCAGCAGAATACACTGAGCTGTCTTCTCGGACGGGAACTGGATTTGCTCTCAAGGGCCCCCGTCTTCAGTCATCCAGTCCTCCTCTCTCCTCCTCCAAGAACAAGGAAAGCTGATAAATATTTGTCAGGTTCCAGACTGTACATAGACACGTGCTGTGTAAAGGCACAGCTGGGGACAAAAGGGAGGTGAGAGCACAGTCTGAACTCCCAGGTGCCTCTTGAGGGGAGAGTTAAACAGGCAAAAGTGGTACTGAGAACCGAGTGGACGGCACAGACAGACGCTGCTGTCCAAGTTCAGCGAGGACAAGAACTGTGGTCCTCCAGGATTTACTGTCCCAGAAGCCTTGCTGAGGAGGACAGAAGTTCACCATTTAGCTTATTAAGGCTGGAGGGGCAATCTTCTCTCTCCATTCCTCCCCCTCCTCCTCTTTGCGTTCCTGAGCATAGATGGAGATGTTGCCTGTCACTCTGCCTTCACTAGCGGTGCCTGCTGGAAAAGGGAGCAATTTACCCAGACCACTCTTGAGTAATTGTAGTATAATTTATTTATTTATTTATTTATTTATTATTATTTTTAAACATTTTTGGCTGTGTTGGGTCTTCATTGCTGCGTGTGAGCTTTCTCTAGTTGTGGTGAGCAGGGGCTTCTCTTGTTGTGGATCACGGGCTCTAGGCTCGTGGGCTCAGTAGCTGTGGCTCGTGGGCTCCAGAGCGCAGGCTCAGTAGTTGTGGCGCACGGGTTTAGTTGCTCCGCGGCATGTGGGATCTTCCCGGACCACGGATTGAACCCGTGTCCCCTGCATTGGCAGGCGGATTCTTAACCACTGTGCCACAGGGGTAAATGCAGTCTTAACGACAAAATAGGCCTTTTTTTCCCCAAGATTGCTAAAGAGAGGGTCTGCAATTGCACGTGGAAATCAGTGTTCTCACGTGTGGAGCTCGGTTTGAGGGGTTAGTGAGGATAGAACACTGAGCCCACAGCCTTCCTTCCACTGCTGTCTGTCACTTCCTGGCAGTTTAATTTAAAGCAAATTGAATCATCTAAATTTAAACAATTAAATTCTTATCTGACTTCACTTTTCTTTTTATTGAAATGTAGTTGACTTATAATATTGTGTTAGTTTCAGGTGTACAGTGTAGTGATTCAGTGTTTTTGCAGATTATATTCCATTATAGGTTATTCCAAGATAATGGGTATAATTCCCTGTGCTATACAGTAGGTCCTTGTTGCTTATCTATTTTATATATAGTAGTGTGTGTCTGTTAATCTCGTACCCTTAATGTGTCCCTCCCCGCTTCCCTCTCCCGTTGGTAACCACAAGTTTGTTTTCTATATCTGTGAGTCTTAAACAATTAAATTTGTAATGATTAATTCAAACATTTATATTAAAGTTAAGCAAAAAACTATCTCTTAACAGTAGCAACAACATCAAATCAATAAAATAATACCTGTTGACTGTTGTGAGGATTAAAGCACTGCAATCTTTATCCTCAAAGAACAACTTCTGGATTCTTTCCTGTTGGATTCTCCACTTTGAACCGTCATTTTTTTCATCAGTCGTTTCTGTTTGTAAAAGGCAGAGGGTTTTGGAACGAAAGAGCTCAGGCTTGTATCCTGGCTCTGCCATGTAATGACCGCACAGACATAGGGGAGTTTCTCTTATCCTCTGGGAACCTCACTTTCCCCATCTGGACGTGGCAGTGATAATACCTACTTCTTGGGATTGCTGGAAGATTAAAGGAGATATTGCTTGTGAAATGCTTCGCAGAGCCCTGGCACGTGTTAAGGACTCAATCAGTAGGGTTAAGGATCTGGTTCTTGTTTGCGGGGTTCACACAGGAGGTCCGCTCTTTATGAGGAGAGGTGGCAACATCTTTTCCGCATCTCTGCAAGGTTGCGGCAGGGTTGGCTTGCGATAGGGGGTGGGGTTAGTTTCCTTCCACTTTAGATCCATCGCTCACCAGCTGTACCATCATGAGTTCTGACTGCTCTGTGCCTCAATCTTCTCATCTTTAAAATGAGACACATCGTACTTACTTTACAAGGTTGCCGTGAGGATGGAAGGACCTCATACACACAAAGCAATAAACAGCTCCTTGCACATGGAAAGCACTCAATACATGTTAACTATTTTAATTTATTATACCACTCACTTAACACATTTGAGTGGAATTACGGTCTCAGTTACCAGGGGAAGGCAGTTTCTTTTCTGCCGCTTTGGCCTTTGGTTATTACAAATTTTAATAAGATACAAACCCTGCTGTTGTAGTAGGCTTTTTTTTTTGATGTCATTACAGCTTCCTGCCACTGACACATCATTGCTGACATTAGTAGGTGTAGGAAAAATGTTGTGGTCTGGTCTATGTAGCAAAAATATTTGTGGGAGGCCCCTTTGATTGGCTTTATTATTGTATTTAATGCACTGCACATGGGCAGTCAAACATGTTTGGAAAGAGGTCATATTGGTTTGAAAGACAGATGATCTAAAACTAGCTTTCATTCTATTGTGGATTAGAGGAATTCCAGCTAAGGTTTTGAAGAGCTGCCACCAAATATTTGCTGATATCCTCCCTGTGACTCCAAGGGTTCTTTTTATTCTCTCCGCACCCTCATCCTGCCCTGGGACTCTGATGCGGATATAAAATAACATATCTGAGTTTTCATAGTTTAGATTTTATTCATATCAAATTTACACATGCACATAATTTAAAGAGTCAGATGACAAGATTTATTACGACAAATCGCAGTCTTTTGCCCAATACCCCCTGCTATGGTCTGAATGTTGAAGTCCCCACCAAATTCGTATGTTTAAATGCCAAGGCCCAATGGGATGGTGTTAGGAGGCGGGACTTTTGGCAGGTGATTCGGTCATGAAGGTGGAACCCTCCCAAACGGGATTAGTGCTTTCATAAAAGAGACCCCACAGAGGTCCCCAGACACCTTCGCTATGTGAGGACACAATGAAAAGTCTGTGACCCTGAAGAGGGCCTCAATTTCAGACTTTCTGCCTCCAGAAATGTGAGAAATAAATTTCTGTTGTTTATAAGCCACCTAGTCTGTAGTATTTTGTAATAGCAGCCCAAACAGACTAAGATACCCTCTTACATTTTCTTGATCCCCAGAGGAAATCGCCGTCAACTATTCTTTTTGATATTAACCTCCATTATCTCTAAATAACATGTTTTAAAATGCTCTTTATTTTTTAGTATTAGGTATTTTCTATTTTCTTTCCACTCTTTAAGAGGAAACTTTCTTTCTCTTTCACCAAACCTGCACCTCACCTCCTTTCCAACACCTTTTCAATACTTACTGCCCATCTCCCTCATTCTCCCAGTGAATTATGTAGTAAGTGTAGTTATGTTATTCTGGCCATCTAAATGCTAATCACACCTGGGACATTTGTTATACTATGATTACCTTGCTTTCTTACATAACTTTTTGATTTTCCTGGAGTTAATAATTGTCTTCTTTTTACTTAGTTTTCGGTTTGGTTTTTTATGATCCCTGATCCCCCAAACTTCCTTTTACTTGTTTTAATCTCCTCTCAATATATTCAAATCCATCAGGTGTGCTCTTAACTCATTGTTTTGAAAGTTCTCTCCTGATCGTCAGTCTGGTAATTGCTTTCTAGCCTTGAAATCTCCCTTCACTTCGTCCAAGGGATTCCCTTTCCCCTTTGTGGGGTTGGAACCCTGTTTCCTGGTCCCTATTTTTCCATGTCTTCCCCTTTCTTTCCTCACTTCATTTGTTGGAGAGTCTCCTGTAGCAGCTTCCTTACCAGGTGTGCATGGGAGATGAATTTTGAGGCCTCAGTGTCTGAAAATGTCTTTAGTCTATCCTCAAACTTAATTAACAGGCTTAGTGTTGATATTCTCAGTTGCAAATAATCTTTCCTAAGCATTTTCAAGGCTTTACCCCATTGTATTCTAGCTCTCAGCCTTGACATTGAGATACCTCAGTCCATTCTGATTTTTGATCCTTTGTATATTTCTTTTCCTCTTCTCAATATTTTAGGATTTTTTTTTTTGGTCTCCAGTGATTGAGACTTCACAAAGATGTGCCTTAGTCTGGGTTTCTTTTCATTTACACTGTTGGGCACTCATTTACTTTAATCTGGAAACTCACATTCCTCAATTCTGGGAAATTTTCTTGAATAATTTCTTTGATAATTTCACCCTTACCTTCCTTTCCTCTTTTCTTTCTCTGTGGAATTCCAGAACAGATCTCTAATTTTCTTTGTTTTTCTCTTCTGTTTTTCAACATTATGTGCTATGTTCTGGGGCATTTTCTGATCTTAACTTATAACCCTCTTATTGAGATTTTAATTTTTGATATCAATATTTTTAATTTTCAAGAGCTTTTTCTTAGTTTTCCCTACTTTTAAAGAATACTCTTTTTTATATATCAATGATGGTTATTTGAAGTATTCGTCTTCCTGCATGGTTTCTCTTTTCTCCTTGCTGCGGCTCTCTGTTTTGGTCTCTGCTTTTTCTGTTAAAGGCTTTCCCTTGATTGTCTGCTGATATCTTAAGAGGAGAGAAGCTAAAAAAGGCTAATTGGATCCCCTATGTTCATGAGGAGGACGTGTTGACTGTGGCTATCTCTGTAGGGTAGTCTGGTTGGACCATTTATTTGGGGAACCCTTACCTCAATTTTTATATTTTTCTCCCCCAAAGTCTTGTCAACTTATCTAAAGAACATTCTAGTCTCCAGTTAGATGAAGAACCCTAGATGCCAGTGTTCTGAAAGACGAGCGTTTGAGATCTCAATTTACAGAAGGCAAGCTTTAATTTTAATCCATCTGTTTTCTTGGGGGCACCCGTCACTTTCAGCTATGCCTTGGGTGCCCCAATCTAGAGCTCCTCTCTTTTAGCCTCTGCAGAGATTACACCTTCACATTTCTGTGAGGGTGGGGAAAAGACAGTCCCCTGACACTAGAGAACCTGGGTTGCTCTTTCCTTCATAAGTGATTTTTAACACACCTTCCTGTGTAGAGTTCCATCTTCACTTCCACTCCCAGGGATACCCAATAGTAGCATCTGAGCCATTTGGGGATTTGGGTGGTAAAAATTTGATTGTTTCTTGGATTTCTCCACTGTGGTTTAGGATCAAGGCTGCTGCGTTTTGCAACACAATGGTACTGCCTATGATTCAGCTCACTTGTAACTGCTAAGCCCACACCCTTCTTCCTTTTATTATCCATCTTTCAAACTTCTGTCTCCTCTCACATTATTTTATCTTTGTGGATTATTTACTCCTTAAAATAAATCTCTTCACTGTTATTTTTATTGGGGTTTCAGGAGAGAATAGAGACAATTGCATGTTTTCAACCCTTTTATAACTGGAAACGATGATTGAGGATTTTTTTTGGGAAACAAAATCTGGAATGTTGACACATGGGTGAGTATTGTATTATTTTAAGTGATTGCATTGTTGGGATATACGCTTATTTTAACTAAACTGCCAGTGACCAGCACAGTTTTCTGGATCTTTTTTTGGAATTGCCTTCACAGACCATGCTGTATTCCTTTCAACTTATGCAAAGGTAGGAAATTTTATATTTTGATTGCTTTGATTTTTAGAAGCACCAAAATGCCACTTGGAAACTAGGCTTGTAAAAAAAGCCAATGATAAACTTTAGCTTTCATTTCAGAAAATCTTGCTGATCCTGTAATGGCCACAATAAATCCAAAACTTATTGTTTTTGAGAGTGATATAGAGTGGGGATGACATTTTTCAATGGCTTGAGAATGAAGTTTTGACTAGTGTTTTGAGCAGGGATATTATTCTTGAAATAATTCATAGTCTTCTAATGACAGCATTAACTTATGTTCATAAGTACAGGTTTCTTTTTTCTTTTTCTTTTTTTCAAGGATTAGTTTTGTAACTTGGTAGTCCTATCTCATGGTTATTCAGCTAGATTACATTCCACCCATTAGAATGTCATGGATTATGTTTAAAAATTTAAACAAAAATTTCTACTTAGAGGTGTAAGACTTTCTTTTTAAAGCCTGGACCAACATTACACCATTGCCTTTATGGGTCTGGGTTTATATTTTTAGCTACTTAGAGCCCAGCATCCCATTCCTGCTCAGGAGTAACTTTAAAAAAGGGGTCGGATCTAAGTCATCTAAGAGTGAAGTTGATGATTAATTGGACTGGATGTAATTCTGTGCTACCTTCCACACCTTTATATGATGATAGCCCTTGTGTGTCCCTTGAGTGCTAAGCATGGTTACTATATTAGCCCTCTCTGCACGTTGACTGATCGTCATGGGATGAACATACAGCATACGGTCGAGGGAAGGAAATGATCACATCACCCCTTTACCCAATCTATCAATTCAAGCTCCTGCTAATTCAACACATAGTTGGGAGACTGCTGGGCTCCTAGATGGTGATTTTCTCTATAAAATACCCGTATTGGCTAAACCTCTTCAACCTTTAAAAGATAATACTGAAAATCAGTGTTCAGCTTAGAATCTCAGAGCCGGAAGCATTTGTAGAGATGGTTCAATTCCCATTTATAGATGAAGATACAGAAACCAAAGCTGGGAATTGACTTGCCCAAGTTCACACACCAGAACCAAATATGTTGATTTTAGCCACATGTGAAAGCAAAACAGTCTTACTTATTCTAAAGGAGAGTTTGGCTGAGAGTTAATTGTTCCAGGTCTTTATGAAAAACGTGTATAGGCCTTTATTGCTCTCTTTCTGCAGCTGGGGGGGTGGAAGACTGTTTATTTTTGTCAATGGAAAAGGGCAAAGATGTGAACAGGACACAAAATCGTATATAAAAATGGAATCCAATTTTGTAACAAAGGAAAAATACATAGGAAAACATGACAAGAGAAATAGACATTATCGGAGAATGAGAGAGAGAGAGTGAGAGAGAAGGAGAGACCTCCTTTTCTAGCTGATCTCTGGGAAGCAGAAGATGAAGTTCCTGGGGCTGCAGTTGTGCTCAGGACCATGTATAGCGTAGCCCAGATCTGATGAGCAGAAAGAAGAGCCTTGATTGAAAATTAATTATTTTTAAATGAAAACCATTCCGGGCTTCTTTCAGATTCAGCCGGATGACATAGCATGGTCTCTGATGTCGAGGAGGGAGAAAAACCAGCATTGGTCTCCTTCTCAAGCTGCAGAGGAAAGTGTGTGAGGGCATCTTTCCTCTGGGGGCTTTGGATTCTCTTGCCTCCTACCTGGGAGGCAGAGAACAGGCTGAAGGACAAAAAGGAACATTAACAGGCAAACTCACATCGGGTCTGAAGTCATCCACAGCCTCACAAGTATGACAAATGCACAACCTTTGGTTGAAAAGGCTCAGGAAGTTGGTTGGCCAGATAATCCATTTGGTTGGGAAAAAGAAGCTGAGTTTGACCTGACCAGTTCGGAAAATGCACCATTTCTGGTCTCTCTAGTTGCACTTACTAGTAGGGATTGCTTTGATTTGCATCATATAAGAAAAAAGAAACTCAATAAAATGCATTTGGTTCTTTGTCACTACATGAGCCGTTAACAAATTAGCACAGGGGAAGCTTTTGCAAATGAGAGATTAAATTTCCTTGTTTATGTTGGAAATCTCCCTCGGTCTCTGTCAGCAAATGTGCAATAACATTCTTTCCGTGTTGGGCTGGCTTTCAGTTGGTTTGTTATTTTTGTTTCTTTTGTTCTTGCTATGGGCCTTCAGAGTGACCGGCTTTCTCAGGGAAGATAGAAACTCTTGCCTGGGGTTAAGGGAGACTTCCTGGGGCAGGGGTGGGAGTGGCATGGAGGGAGGGTTGCCAGACAGAATACAGGATGCCCAGTTAGGTTTGAATTTCAGATAAACAATGAGTTTTTAAAAATAGTATAAGTATGTCCCAAATATTGCATGGGACATACTTATACTAAAAGACATTCCTTGTGTATCTGAAATGCACATTGCATTGGGCGTCCTGTATTTTTATTTGTTAAATTTGGGCAGCTGCAGTCTCCTTTGATGTGGGGAGGAAGTTTCTATGCCTGAGACATCCCAGGGCTGTAGGAAAAGGCTGCTTTCCCCACCCTCTTCCTTTTTGGCTGGACCTGACTAGATTTTAACCTGCACCTGAGACTCGGTTTCCCTTAGGGTTGGGACCGGGGCGAGGAGAATGAAGCACTTGCCTTGGGCACAAACCCAGGAACTGAGATAAAGAATTAGTGCATTATGGAAAAAAAAATTAAAAAAGAAATGATCCTGTATTAAAATGTTTCATATTTTAACATCATAAATATTATGATTTTTGTCATAAATATTTTGGTTAAAATATTTTATTAAAACTGTTCTTTATCTTAATTACTGAGGTTTTGTTTTTGTTTTTTTTGCACCCTTTTACGTTTTGCTCCAGAAGTGGCGGGGTGGCAGGAGTGTTAAATGCAAGCTTGTGGTCCTACAAAGAGCAATGCCAGAATTCTTCATTTAGAATTAAAATATGAGTTTTTCTACTTTATTTGACCTCTGTTTACATACAGATTTGGCGATGCCTGTAGTCTTCCCTTATCAGTTTTAACATGATGGTTACTTTGAACTTGAGTGAAATTTCTCACTTCCATTGCCCCAACCTTTGTCTAGGAAGATACTTTTTTGGTCCCAATTTTCTTCTTTCAAAGCAACGGAGATTCCGGTCTCTTTTACTGTTTTAGACGTGAGGATAACATCTGAGGATAAGACCCTGGCTTTGTCCAGTGGCAGAATCTTCCAGAAGAAGCTTGGAGAGCCTGTTGGGCTTGGATGCATGGGAGCAGGACTGGTCATTACTGACTTAATGACTATTTAATATCATCTCATTGAATATTTAAAGTGACATTTGTGTGTTACTATTCAAAAAATGTTCCAACATTATATTTAGTTGATTATTGTATATGTATGAAATAAATGCTGTTTAGCAATGCAAATAATTAGCATCCTCGTTTTGTTGGTATTTGTACTCTGTGGTGTCTAGGAATTCTTGATAACCATCGTTATACAACCCATGATGAGTGTATATAAACCCAGTGTTTCAGACTCGCCAAATGGGATAAATGTAGTTAATGCTAATAAGTTACATCACCCATTGGACTAAGGAAGGCGTAGGATGTTCACACAATAGTCACTTGTGCCTGTGCATGCACACGTGTACACACATGTACTCTATCTTTCTTTTTCTCTCCAATGCGTAAACATTTAAAAGCAGAGATTATTAGAAGATTAAAAGATACAGAACAGAAAAAGGCTTGGGCACCACTGACATGGGTTTAAGGAGTGAGTGAATGAGCTAACAAAGATGTGGCTTTTGGTTTTGCATCATTTAATATCTTCTCAGTATTCTTTTTTTTTTTTTTTTAATTTTTATTTATTATTTATTTATTATGTTTATTTTTGGCTGTGTTGGGTCTTCGTTTCTGTGTGAGGGCTTTCTCCAGTTGCGGCGAGTGGGGCCCACTCTTCATCGCGGTGCGCGGGCCTGTCACTATCGCGGCCTCTCTTGTTGCGGAGCAGAGGCTCCAGACGCTCAGGCTCAGTAGTTGTGGCTCACGGGCCCAGTTGCTCCGCGGCATGTGGGATCTTCCCAGACCAGGGCTCGAACCCGTGTCCCCTGCATTGGCAGGCAGATTCTCAACCACTGCACCACCAGGGAAGCCCCTCAGTATTCTTAAAAATTTTTTAAATGTATTTTTTATATTGAAGCATAGTTGATGTACAATATCCTATGTTATAGGTGTACAATATAGTGATTCATAATTTTTAAAGGTTATATTCCATTTACAGTTATTATAAAAATTTGACTATATTCCCCATATTGTACAATATATGCTTATAGCTTATTTTATACCTAATAGTTTGTACCTCTTACTCCCCTACCCCTATCTTGCCACCCCCCCCCGTTCCCTCTCCCCACTGGTAACCACTGGTTTGTTCTCTATATCTGTGAGTCTGTTTCTTTTTTGTTATATTCACTAGTTTGTTGTATTTTTTTTGGTTCCATATATAAGTGACAACATACAGTATTTGTCTTTCTCTGTCTGACTTGTTTCACTTATCATAGTGCCCTCCAAGTCCATGCATATTGTTGCAAATGGCAAAATTTCATTCTTTTTTTTTTTTTGGCTGAGCAGTATTCCACTGTATTATCTTCTCGGTATTCTGAAGAAGAGTGAATCAATTTGCCTATTTAGAAAACAGAAATGATCTCAAAAATAAATCTGATGTATGGCATTTTAAGAGATGGCGTGTATTACTGAACTTAAGAGTTTTTAAATGAGCCACAAGGGTAAAGTTAAACTCTTTGACTGGACAATTTTACCTTCACGGGTTTATCCTAAGAAACTTGAATTTGAGCAAACAGCAGTTGACAATAATGTTCACTACTGAGCTGTTTATAACAATAAAAAATTGCAAACTGCCTATGTACAACAATAGAGGAATTGTTAAGGAAACGATGGAACAATTGTATGATGAAATTGTGTGCAGTCATTTAAAAATCATGTAAAAGAGTATTTAACAACATGGGGAATGTCCATTTTATTATATTGTTAGATTAAAAATATTACAAAAGAGTAAAAGGTATTATCACATTAAAAATCTATTTATTGGGACTTCCCTGGTGGCACAGTGATTAAGAATTTGCCTACCAATGCAGAGGACACGGGTTCGAGCCCTGGTCCGGGAAGATCCCACATGCCGCGGAGCAACTAAGCCTGTGCGCCACAACTACTGGGCCTGCACTCTAGAGCCCACGAGCCACAGCTACTGAGCCCACGTGCCACAACTACTGAAGCCCGTGTGCCTAGAGCCCATGCTCCACAACAACAGAAGCCACCGCAATGAGAAGCCTGTGCACTGTACTGAAGAGTAGCCCCCGCTCGCTGCAACTAAGGAAAGCCCACATGCAGCAACGAAGACCCAACGTAACCAAGATAAATAAATAAATTAAAAAAAAATCTATCTATCTAACTCTCTATCTATCTATCTATCTTAGATAAATGGATGAGTCCATTTATCTATCGATTATCTATGCATCTATGTATCTACCATCTATCTATGTAGTCTAATCTACTTATATCAAAAGAGGGAGAGAAACCTAGGTGCTACGACAAAATGTTGATGGCAGCATCTTTCATTTGGTGGTGGGATTGTAGATGGTTTTATTTTTCTTCTTTACAGTTTTCACTATTTTTGTTTTTATAAGCATTTATTACTTTTATAATTATAAAAAAATAAAGTTTTAAAATTTAAAATGTAAAATTTCAAATAAAAAGTTAAAAAATATTTATTTTTAAAGAGAAAAAATACGTATTATAAAAGTTATGAGGAAATTGATCTGAATATGTGTGTGCGTGTATGTGTATGTCATACACAGAATATAGATTGTAAAGATATAACCAAGATGTATACCTTTTCTATGTGTGATAAAATTTCATAAGGTTAAAGTAATCTTTGATATCTTATACATTTTCCATAATAAACATGTATTATTTTTGAAATTGGGAAGCGAGGTACAATAGAAATGAATCCATGCATAACAGTGAAAAAAGAAATGTATTTAAATTATATGTAATAATATTCTTTCTCTCCATATCGTCTCACGAAAGACTTTTAAGACAACAATTTTGTAAGGAAGTTACATATAAAAGACAGTGCAAACTTTCAGTTATGCTTACACCTGGATCACTTCACAGACTTCTGTCTACTTTCCTTTCGTGAGGATTTTCTCTATCCCATAGATAGTGGCTACAAAACATTTCTAAAGCACACAGATCTGATCATGTTCAATCCCTGTTCAAAAACCTATAAATTCCTAAAAAATTATAAAAATTTCCATAAATTCCTATTATAATCATAATAAAATCCACCTGTTTTTGCCCTATTTCAAGCTCTTTACTGTCTTGTAGAAATCTAGTTTTCTCCTTTCAGACTCTGACAAAATTCATTTGTTTATCAACAAATATTTAGTGAGTTCTTACTTTGTGTGGGACACCGTGCTGGGTGTTGACACAAGTAGTCTGTTCTAGTCAGACTAGACAATGCAGCTTTCTCATCTATGACCTGTGATTACTCATCACTGTGTTTTCTCTGAGGCCTCTTTCTTTTTATGGGTGTTTTTTTCTACATTTCTGCTCTTGAAATCCTACCCATCCTTCAGTTCCAACCCTAGATGCCACCTACTAGTTCCAGTTGAGGATGGTCCTGTTTTCAGAATAATTCCCTACATTTCTTATAGCTCTTATTATACACTGCCTTTCACACGAGCTGGTACAGACTTTCCGTGTCACAGCGATTATCACGCTGGGGCAGGGATGGGGGTGGGGCTTGGCAGGGTAGAGGTGGTGGATGCTCCTGAGAAGGGTGGGTATATTAGAATCGCTGCTGGACCAGGCCTGCGGTTGTTCGAAATAGCGTATTAAAAATAGCCATCACTTCATTTTATTTTTATTTGTGGTATGAAATTTGTTTGGACTTTTAAAATCGGAGTATCAAAAGGGGCATGAATTAAATATGATGAGCCACACTGCTTTATGAGATTGTATGGTTGTCTTCATAGCTGTTGAATGAATGAAAGTGAAAGAATGAATTAAGAACTACTTTTCCCCCAGAGTTTACATCAGGGTTCACTCTTGGTGTTGTACATTCTATGGGTTTTGACAACTGTATAATGACATGTGTCCACAATTATAATATCTTAGAGTCGTTTCACTTCCCTAAAAGTCTTCTGTGCTCCAACTGTTCACCCCACTCTCCCCCCAACCCCTGACAACCATTGATCTTTTTACTGTCTCTGTAGTTTTGCTATTTCTAGAATGTCATAGGGTTGGAATCATATGGTATGTAGCCTTTTCAGACTGACTTTCTTTACCTAGTAATATGCACTTAAGTTTCCTCCATGTCTTTTTGTGACTTGATAGTTCTTTTCTTTTTAGTGCTGGATAATATTCCATTGTCTGGATGTATCACAGTTTGTTTACCTATTCACCAATTGAAGGACATTTTGGTTGCTTCCAAGCTTTGGCAATTAGGAGTAAAGCTGCCATAAACAGCCACATGTAGGTTTTTGTGTAGACATAAATTTTCAACTCCTTTGGGTAAATGTCAAGGAGTGTGATTGCTGGATTGTATGGTAAGAGTATGTTTAGTTTTGTTAGACACTGCCAATTTGTCTTCCGAAGTGGCTGTACCATTTTGCATTCCTACCAGCAATGAGTGAGAGTTCCCATTGCTCCACATCCTTGTCAGTGTTTGGTGTTGTCAGTGTTCCAGATTTTGGCCATTCTGATAAGTATATAGTGGTATTTCATTGTTGTTTTCGTTTGCGTTTCTTTGATGACATATGACGTTGAACATCTTCCCATAAGCTTATTTTCCACCTGTATGTCTTCTTGGATGAGGTGCCTGTGCAGATCTATTGCTCATTTTAAAAATTGGGTTATTTGTTTTCTTATTTAAGAATCACTTTTGATCTCAGAGTGCCCTTGTGTGTGATGGGCAACAAGTTCCAATGCTTCCAAGTTCCAGTGACCTAAAGATGACACTGCCCATCACTGTTCTAGGTAAAGGTGACACTGTCCATCACCAATTTGCTGAAAATGGCAACTTCTTGCCAAGCAGGGTTTTTAGGAAGAACTTAATGCTAATTTTTGGTTTTCCACTGCAACCTGACTTTCTTTTCCCTGCTTGTCCTCTGTGTGACCTTGTGAGTGGAAACCCAAAGGCTAATTATAACCCAAAGATGTCTGTATTGAGCTACTTGAAATCCCGGACTCTCTTATGTCCAAACTTCTGCACATGCCGCCCATTGGCCTGGACATTCTCCTTCCTTTTGTCCATCCCAGGAGCCTTCCTGTCCTGTGCTTTGCTGGCTAAGTCAGGCTCATCCTCTAGGGTGTCCTTCCAGATACTCTCTTCCCAAAACCAGAGTAAGGACTTCTTCTAAACTCTCTACCTCATCCTTCCTCTGTCAAAGCACCTATCACGGGTACCATCATTGCTGTCCTTCCCGGCAGACCTGGGTCAGTAGCTGCCGAGAGCATGTTGAATTCTGGCTCTGTCTTGTTACTTTTATATCCTTGATGTCTAATAGACATGAAGTAAATATGAGTTCAACAAATTCATTCGTTCAGCAGATGTTTATTGAGCACCTACTCTGTGCTAAGTTCTATTTTATTTGCTTTGGCTGCCTCCACGAACAAAATGGAAAGAGATTCCTTCCCACTAGCAACTTACATTCTCATGAGAAAGAATGACTATTTGAATAGATGAGTGTCCATGAAAGTTCCAGAGGGATAGAAGGATCCTGATGTTCACTTGTTCACAATGTTACTACGAATTTGTAAGACTGAAAATGTGCCCACCTCTCCATGTCTTCCTGTGGCTAATTTCTTTTTAACCCTAAGATTATTTCCCACGTTATGGGTTCTGTCTCTCCAAGATAGAGTCAGAAGTTGTCGTCTTGGCTCCCTTTTTGGCTTGGCTTTCTTCAGTCAGACACAGCCCAGCGGGAGACTAAGATTTAGAAGAGAACTTCTGGGGGCTGGAGATGCAGCACAGAACCCATTTTGGGGGGGGCACTGGGTGGTGGAGACACTGGGTCCCCAGAGGCCGAGCCGATGATGGGAAGCTGGCCTCCGTGGAGGTCCCAGTGTCCTGGGAGTGTTCTGGCAGCATTTGGGGACGGCTCTTGGCTGGATAGCTTTCATGCCTGGTTCTCTGGGCTTCCGGAGCTTCCGTGAACTACCTAACAGCTTTTAATACATTTTCTGCCCGGGCCAGTTAGAGTGGGTCTGTAGCTCGCAACAAAGGGTGCTGGCAGGTGCAGACCTCTGTCCGGGACAGCCTACTCCTTCCCACCCAGGCTGTGTTTAATCAGGTCTGACTGCAAAGATGACTTCAACAAGCCTCAGGTCCTGCCAGCACTGTCTCTCGATTGGGAATTAAAGATCTCCCAGCCCTTGAAGGGCAGCAGCTGCAGTAAGAAGGGTAAACTTATACATTGGGCTGAAATCCAAGTTTTTATGCATGTAATTATGCCAGAATTCAGGTCAACCTCTAATAATATTCCGGCTGGGTTGACTCATAGCCCATGATATATAAGAAGGAAAACAGCATCTGAACCGCTGTGGTGGCATTTTTTTCTTGTACTTTTGAAATGTTGTCTAATTATTTGTCCTCTTCTATTTGACTGCAAACTACTCTGTTCTTCCAAGTATCACGCTTTACCTGCTTGAAAAATAAATACCGCAAATGACTAGGAGCGAAAAACTATAATTAAATTATGGAATGCTGTGATGGGCACTTTAAGAATGGTCGGGAGTTGGTGCTTGTCCAAAACACACTCAAAGTTTCAAACTATTAAAAAGTTTTGAAGTGGCCAAATTTGTCTACTCTGTCTCAAAATCATCCAACAAGATGATTTTCTGGCTAAGCTACATCCTAGTCAGAAAAACACTGACTTAAGTATTTTTGTTGCTTCTGTGTTTTCAATGTCGAAAACCTCCCTGCCCTGTCCCCTTTCTTTTCCCAGTGACTTTAGGTCTATCTGAGGTATGGGATGGTGCGGCTTACTCAATTCTCTTGTTAGTTGCCCTGTTAGAAACACTTACTGGGGGAAAAAGAAAAGGAATGCAAAATTAATATAAAGTCAGGAAATGGCACATGGAAGCCAAAATTCCCTCTGCCAGCCCAATGCCCCTTTTCCCTTGGTTATCTCGCTCATGGTGGGCGAAGATGCAGGAAGCTTGTTGGGTTAGCTTTTCTACTCCCTGGTCTCTGCAGCAGGCAATTAAATTTCTGGGTCTCACTGTCTTTAGTTATTCTCACTTTTATTCCTTCCAAATCGTACAGTCCTTTGCCCATCTCTGGCACATCCTCAGCTGCATTCAGAGCTCCCTAGGGAACTTTGAGAACTTGAACTCACACTTTATAACTTAAAGGGGAAAGAGGGAGACCATCAGAGCTAAATTTTTCATGACACCATCTTTTACTCACCTGTCTTTTGTCCCTTGGAGTCCTTCTCAGTCAATCAAACGTAAATATTTAGTAAATAATATTCCGTTGTCTGGACGCACCATTGTTTATTTATCCATTCACCTACCGAAGGACATCTTGGTTGCCTCCAAGTATTGGCAATTATGAATAAAGCTGCTGTTATATTCATGTGCAGGTTTTGTGTGGACATAAGTTTTCAACTCCTTTGGGTAAATACCAAGGAACATAATTGCTGGATCATAAGGTAAGAGTATGTTTAGTTACGTAAGAAACTGCCTAAGCGTCTCCCAAAGTGACTGCACCATTTTTCATTCCTACCAGCAATGAATCAGAGTTTCTGTTATTCTACACCCTCGCCAGCACTTGGTGTTGTCTGTGTTCCAGATTTTGGCTGTTCTAAATGCGTGTGATGGTATCTCATTGTTTTAATTTGCATTTCCCTGATAACATACAGTGTGGAGCACCTTTTCATATGTTTATTTGTATCTTCTTTGGTGAGGTGTCTGTTAAGGTCTTTGTCTCATTTTTTAAAATGAGGTTGTTTGTTGTCTTACTGTTAATTTTAAGAGTTTTTGGCAAATATTTTCTCCCAGTCTGTGGCTTGTCTTCTCATTTGCTTAAAGATTTTTTTTTTTTTAAAGAGAAAGACAGTGTGTTTTTGATATATTTTATCTGTCGGCTCTGTTTGACTAGATATTGTAAGATACTCAATTAGAAAAGGTAAAATTATTATGTATGATATAAAATCTAAGATTTTGGTCGCTCTTCCTGTGAGTAGAGTTGCTATAACCTATAATCTTATGATTGGGCACCTTCAGACCAATCAAACCATAAACAAACCTAACCAATAGGAACACGGGTGTGTCTTAATTGTTAGCATCACTCAGAAGATTGTTTACGCATCTCTCAGGACACAGTAAACAAATTGTAGAGCCATGATGTGGTTTGATATCAACACCACGTATCAGTGTTTTCTTAGGGCTCTTGCTGTTGACTTTCAATGACCCACTTTTTTTTTTTTTTGGCCATGCCACGCGGCTTTCAGGATCTTAGTTCCTCAACAGGGGATTGAACCCGGGGCCACTGGCAGTGAAAGCGCCGAGTCCTAACCACTGGACCACCAGGGAACTCCCTCAATGACCCTCTTATCATGTCATTGGTAACTCATCCTTCCCCACCAATGTTCCTATCCCATAGCTTTGTTTTGTTGTCGTTCCACCTTCTAAACTGCAGGATAGGGTGTATAAGCCAAAAGGGTTACCCAAATGTTAAAAGGGAATTGATTACCAATTAGTAATAGTATAAAACAACACCATGCCTACTGTAAAAATCCAGGAGGTCATGGGCAATGGGGTAGAAGAGGTGACTTGAATAAAGTCACTTCCTTCTTGCAGGTCTTTTGCCTGGAGGCTTGCCAGCTCTTTATCTGCTCCGGTGGTGTTTTCTTTCCTTCCTGACCTCCAAAGGGTGCTGCTTCATGCTCTGGACAAGAAAGAGGGAAGCATTAGGGTGAATGTCGGAGAAAGCCAGAAAGGAGTAAGGGAGTCCTTTCAAGTAAACACATAATGGGCTTACACACAAAGGAAATCAAGACTCCCCAGGACCATTAAAAAGATTATTTCGCACCGCGTTTAACCACCAAAGGAGCCCACGTAAAAGCTGGTATTGAGGCAGTTCTGAGTTCGTTCTGCTTTTATTTACATGAATTCTACCTTTTTCCAAATCCTGCTTCGAATTCTTTCCTCCAGAGTCCAGGGTCAGCAGTCAGGATGCTACTGCGTGGATGACCTTCACATTGCTCTCAGTGAAAAGTGTTTCTGTTTTTGACATTTTCTTTGAAGCAGCGGGGTTGCCAGTGTTGAAAACACAAATCAATAACAGTTGGTCTCTGCCTGTTCGTTTTTCATTATTGTCTATCAAGAATTCTTTTGGAAAATAACAGATTTAAATGTTTTCTTGGAGGGGACTCTACATGAGTTTTTCTCTTTACATTTTCAGCACTTAGTGCATTATTAGTGCTGTTAAGTATCTCTAGCTATTTCTTAGCACGTTATTTGTCACCCATCTCTTTCCCGCCTCTATTATTATTCCATAACCTCGATTTTTTGTTTCACCCTCTAAACTTCAGGACGGCCAAGGGGGTTATCCCAAGGTGTCAGCTTACCATCTTTTTGTCTGTTTTTTAAAGGAGTATCCTTGCAATCAACTAACAAACCCACTGCCTGACCAAAGGACAGATAAGTGCCAGGTGGCACAGAAAGGGAGCTGAATATTCAAAATGTTCCTGTCAATCTAGTGGCCGGACAGGATGAGTGAGTGCCTCTGTTTGCCAGGCTTACAGAACTGTCCCCAGTGTAGCCACTGGGAGTGTACTTGAGAGGATTTTTAAGTAAATACCATCATGGGTCCAGTGTGCACAAACTGTCAATTTGTATTTATATGACGTGTGACCGTGCTGAAGCAGGCATCATGAATCATTCGGGATTACCCTTCCGGAGAGCCTCTAATTCTGCCTGAAGGATTAGGGAAACAGGGTTCAAATGCTATTCATCAGCTCTGTCTTTCAGGGAGCACCAGTGAAGTCATCCAGTGCCTGACCTATCGTTGAAACACTCCATTTCCAAGTCTCAGAGAAAGGTCACCTAAAGGTAATGGAATATTTTTGTCAAGGTGGTAGAACCATGCTCCTTAAGCTGGGTTGGGAAAAGACTTTCTGGGGATAGGAGAGAAGGAAGGAGGAGAAACTCACAGAGCATGAAAGGAGGGAGACGGTTCAATGCCCAGGGCATTTCTCAAAAATCTCTTCTTGGATGATAGATATTAATGTCACTTTGAAGAATAATCCTACTGAAATGCATGGTAATGTCTTCCCAAAGGAGAGACAGTTCACCATCAAGTGGTTGCTCGCCACGTAAGCAAAGAGGAAATTTTTCAACAAGTGGCTTGGAACTCCCATGCTTTCCGCCTTCTCACGTCAGAGTCTGAATAATATCTGGATCTTTTCAGTGCCTGGCAACCTTATCTTTATTCTCTGTTAATCACTCTGGGTGTTTGGGTTGATACTGAACACATTTAAATATTGAACCAAACGTTTACAGGGAGAGGACTTCATTGAATCACCAAGAGTGAGAATGGGAATAAGGAAGTTCAACATCAAGTATAAAATAGCCTAGATTTAGGCTTTTAGATGTGATGGTTGGCTTCAGTCACTTGTACCAACTAGTCTGCAGCTGTTGTGAGATATTTTTGTCACTGCTGAGCTATCAACAGCTTTTGACACAGTGGGTGGCTCCTTGAAATGCTTTTTTCATGTCTTTTTTTTTTTTTTGGCCACTCGGCATGTGGGATCTTAGTTCCCCGAGCAGGGATCAAACCCCTGCACCCTGCCTTGCAAGCACAGAGTCTTAACCACTGGACTGCCAGGGAAGTCCCAAGTTTTTCATGTCTTACATGGTTTACGCCTTTGGTTTTCCTCCTACCATGAGCTGCTCATTCCTAGTTTCTTTGACTGCTTTTTCCTCATCTACCTGACTTCCTGATGGCAGGTGCCGGAAGGTTCCTTCCTTGGACCTCTGTGTTCTCTATCTGCGTCTTTAGTGATGCCATTTTGTCTCATGGGCTTAAACATCATCTGTGTACCGACAATTCCCAAACTGATGAGTGCTCCAGGCCGGACCTCTCTTTTGAGTTCCAAACTCACATTGCAACCTGCCTACTCAAGATTTCCACTTGGTTTCTTGAATTTAGCATGGTTAAAACTGAATTCTAAATTGTCACCTCTCCAATCCTACTCCACTGTAGCCTTCCCCGTCTCAGTTCATGCTAACTCTATCATTTTTGTTTCTTGGGCCAAAAATTATTTATACTCCAACACAGATCTGGGTGGTGTGGAGTGAACTTCCAAATATGGTTTGAGGTTGTCTGATTAAATCCTGGCTAGTGTCCCTCATCCCCAGGCATATGTGGGGAGACAGTAAGCTTCTCAGAGAAGAAGCTGGTGGTTGGTGTGGCACCATGTCCTAACGGCATGGGAACAGTTGAATAAAATCTGAGGCTCTATCCTTTATGGGTGAGGTGGTCAAATAATTTTTGAGAGGAATATTATAATTTACAACAAGACATCCTTGATACAAAGTGCCTTCTTGTATTACAGATTGTTTCACTGTGAGTCAAATTGGCTTTCCAATACATATAATGAGGTAAGGTCCATGGATCCCATCATTACACTGGAAACCTATGATACAGCTCCAAATTGGCATTAAAGTAGGATTGATGTTTTAGGTGGTCTCATATGCATGAGATTACATACGTAATATAATATACATAATATATATGATACATAATCCCATGGGAAACATGTAAAGAGTTAAAAAATATATTTCTTTCCCCTCCACATGGAGAATTTTTTTTCAAAATCCTTTTGTTGTTGTTGTTATTATGACTTATGCCTTGACGGTTCTCTTTGTGCATAAATCTTGGTTTGTATTTCAGATTGTTACTTTAGGATAGATTCCTTGTATTGAAAATACTGGATGAAAACACTTTTAAGAGCATTTTAAGGTACTTGACACACATTGTCAAACTGTGTTCTAATTTGCATTCTCTCTAGTTGCTATGATTTAGAGCAAACAGAACTATGTAGTTATGCCAAAAATGGGAGGTGGCCTTTCAAGACCCATAACTAAAGAGCCAAGGACATTGAGGAAGGTGAACCTGGTGAATTCTCACAAGTGTTTGCATGAGTGGAACATGGACGAAGCTTAAATTGGGGACAGGAAAGTAAAGCAGGATGTAGTTAATGTTGAAAAGAATAGGTTTTGAAGTTCAAGGGTAGAAGAATCCATAACTGCACATAACAGAGAACTGCATATGTGCTATTATTTCCATTTTTATAGATGAGGAAAGAGGTTTAAGTTATGCTCAAGGTCACATAGCCCATTAGCGAGAGAGCCTGGATTCCAATCTTTGTTCTCTGTTCCTGTTCTATATTACCTCTCAATGTTGATGTATCTTGTTTCCACTACTTAAAGAGTTAAAGGCATCACACGTTAGCTAAGCAAGATGATATGGGGTGGAATAGACTCTCTTCTAGCACATTAAGTTAAGCTATGGAACAACTGGACAAGACCAACCTTGCTTTGATTCTGAAGACAATTAGAAAGCTCACGTAATTATTTGGTCAGCATACTAAGACCTGTGGGTAAATCCATCCCATTGCCTGTTTTTGTACCACCTGTGGGCTAAGATGGATTTTTATATATATATATATATATATATATATATATATATATATATATTTAATTTATTTACTTTATTTACTTATTTAATTTTTTTGTTAAAAAATTTTTCTTGATCAACATTTTTTTTAACATCTTTATTGGAGTATAATTGCTTTACAATGGTGTGTTAGTTTCTGCTGTATAACAAAGTGAATCAGCTATACATATACATATATCTCCATTTCTCCTCCCTCTGGCGTCTCCCTCCCACCCTCCCTATCCCACCCCTCTAGGTGGACACAAAGCACCGAGCTGATCTCCCTGTGCGATGCGACTGCTTCCTACTAGCTATCTATTTTACATTTGGTAGTGTATACACGTCAATGCTACTCTCTTACTTTGTCCCAGCTTACCCTTCCCCCTCCCCATGTCCTCAAGTCCATTCTCTACATCTGCATCTTTATTCCTGTCCTGCCCCTAGGTTCTTCCAAACCATATATATATATATATATATATATATATATTTTTTTTTTTTTTTTTTAGATTCCATATATATGTGTTAGCATACAGTATTTGTTTTTCTCTTTCTGACTTACTTCACTCTGTGTGACAGACTCTAGGTCCATCCACCTCACTACAAATAACTCAATTTCATTTCTTTTTATGGCTGAGTAATATTCCATTGTCTATATGTGCCACATCTTCTTTATCCATTCATCTGTCGATGGACACTTAGGTTGCTTCCATGTCCTGGCTATTGTAAATAGAGCTGCAGTGAACATTGTGGTACATGATTCTTTTTGAATTATGGTTTTCTCAGGGTATATGCCCAGTAGTGGGATTGCTGGGTCATATGGTAGTGCTATTTTTAGTTTTTTAAGGAACCGCCGTACTGTTCTCTGTAGTGACTGTATCAATTAACATTCCCACCAACAGTGCAAGAGGGTTCCCTTTTCTCCACACCCTCTCCAGCATTTATTATTTGTAGATTTTTTGATGATGGCCATTCTGACTGGTGTGAAGTGATACCTCGTTGTAGTTTTGATTTACATTTCTCTAATGATTAGTGATGTTGAGCATTCTTTCATGTGCTTGTTGGCAATCTGTATATCTTCTCTGGAGAAATGTCTATTTAGGTCTTCTGCCCATTTTTGGATTGGGTTGTTTGTTTTTTTGATATTGAACTGCATGAGCTGCTTGTATATTTTGGAGATTAATCCTTTATCAGTTGCTTCGCTTGCAAATATTTTCTCCCATTCTGAGGGTTGTCTTTTCATCTTGTTTATGGTTTCTTTAGCTGTGCAAAAGCTTTTAAGTTTCATTAGGTCCCATTTGTTTATTTTTGTTTTTATTTTCATTACTCTAGGAGGTGGGTCAAAAAAGATCCTGCTGTGATTTACGTCAAAGATTGTTCTGCCCATGTTTTCCTCTAAGAGTTTTTATAGTGTCTGGCCTTACATTAAGGTCTTTAATCCATTTTGAGTTTATTTTTGTGTATGGTGTTAGGGAGTGTTCTAATTTCATATTTTTACATGTAGCTGTCCAGTTTTCCCAGCACCACTTATTGAAGAGGCTGTCTTTTCCCCATTTTATATTCTTGCCTCCTTTGTCATAGATTAGGTTACCATATGTGCATGGGTTTATCTCTGGGCTTTCCATCCTGTTCTGGTCTTCTCACTCTTTATGGTGTCTTCCATGACACGGAGGTCTTGATTTTAGTGTGTTTGAATTTAACCATCATTTTCTTTATGGCTTGCCTTTACATGTCTTATTTTAAAAAAATATTCTCTAGCTTGAAATCTTTAAGATATTTTCCTTCCTTCTTTTGTTTGCTTTCGTTTTTTGTTCTTTAGAATCCACATATAAGTGAGGTTCCCTATCTTCTTTTTTTTCTTAAAGCTCAGGGCAAAGAAAAAATATATACATATGTATAAACTGAGATAGATATGCAAATAAATATTTTAAAAATAATAGAATAAAGTCTTCAGGAGAGGTATGATGTCCTATAATTGCCACTATTCAAAAACAAAATGGTGCACACTCTGGAAACTTTGTGTGCTAGTCTCATAACAATGACACTTCCACTGAAAACAACTAAAATTCTGGGTAAAAAGAAATGTAATCTCCTTAAAAGCATCAATGAGATGGCAAAAATTTCAACAATAACCAGGCCAGGGACTGAATGAAGTAGGGAACCACAGAGAGGGAAGTGGAACAATGGGTCTGGCTTTTGCCCTAAGGGTATATGCCAAACTGAGTGAACTTGAACTTCAGTTTTGTTTTTTTTAAAGTGATGTAATAGTTCTATATAAAACTCAACATTTACAAAATGCTAGAAATTATAATCTTTGCATCCATGGAACATTACAACATGAAGTTTCGAATATTAACTTTAAAATGTGTGAAGGAGTATGTCGTTTTTGCAAATCCTTTTGGGGGTTATGCAAATAAAACTATGAAAACCCTGGGGAAGATAAGAACAAACACAGGACCTGCTTTTTAGTGTTGTGAACTTGTAATTGGTAATGTATGCACCCTGCCTTCTCTGGAGAGCTAGTAGATATTGATCAGAGGATTGTATATGCAGGAGCCAGCCTTCACGATGGTCCCTGATGGTCCCTAACCCCTGGCAGTCACACCCGTGTGGAATCCCCCCCTCAGCCACATTGTCTAAGGGTTGGTCAGTGTGACCAGCAGTGTTTGGCAGAAGTGATAGGTCACTTCTGAGATCAGGTTATAAAAGGTTACAGCTCCTGTCTCGGGCCCTCTTGCACTCACTGTGTTTTTTGTTTTTTTTTAAATTTTATTGACGTATTGTTGTTTTACAATGTTGTGTTAATTTCTGCTGTACAGCAAAGTGATTCAGTTATACACATATATACATTCTTTTCCATTTATCATAGGATACTGAATATAGTTCCCTACTGTGCTATACAGTAGGACCCTATTGCATTCACTGGTTTTGTCTCTCCTGGACCACTAGTTTCGGGGGAAGCAAGCTGCCACATTCTCAGCAGCTGTATGGAGAGATCTTTCTGGTGGGGAACTGAGACCTCCAACCAATAGCCAGAAAGGAACTCAGACCTCCTGGCAACTATGTGGGTGAGCTTGGCAGTCTCTTATCAAATGACTGTGGTCCCAGTTGACAGCTTGATCGCAGCTTCATGAATGACTCAGCTAAGCCATTCCTGGATTCTGCACTCACAGAGAAAATGTCTGTTGAGAGAAGCATATTTATTATTTTAAATCGCTAAGTTTTGAGTAATTCATCATACATCAGTCGATAACTAATAGATGCCTCGGCATTCAGCAAATGCCTGGGACGTTGGAATATGCAAAATGCAAGGAGGGAGCAGGGTATGAGCACTTTATTACTCTCTAGGGAAGACTGGTACATCTCAGGGGAAAAAGAGGACGTAATCAAATGGGGTGGGGCTTATGAGAAGAGAAAGAGGAGAGAGTTGGGAATGAATATTCTCTGCTACCCTAGAGAACATTTGAGTGAGAGGCCTAAAAAAAAAAGCTAAGGAAGGGAAGCTGTACCCTTCATGTCATGCAAAGGAACGAAGGAGCCTGACCAGGTGTATGGTGCCCTCTGGCAGCCCCCCGCCTCCCCCATCATAACACACACGCACACACACACACACACACGTGCACACACATGCACACACTTTTGGACAATCATTCAGGGCTTCCACTTGCCTGTACTGAACCTTCGTGTGGACATCTGTGTGTGCCACCTGTGGACATCCTCAGGTCTATGGGCACATGGCTTAGCAAGCAGACCGTGCCTTTGTGTGAAGGAAAAGGCACCTCTTCTTCCACATGGACACAAGCCAGTGCCAGGGCTCCGGCTTTGGCAAGTGTAGCCTGAGCTGGACCTTGGCGCTCCTTCCCCGGCTCAGCCGCCTTGTGCCGTGTGCAAACCGCACAACTGTCCTGGTACTTGCCGTTAACTGAACCCTTCTGGACAAAGCTGCTTAAACATTTGTGTGCCTTTGGTTCAGGGGAGGCAGGAGGGCTGGAAGTCTTCAGAATCAGTCAGGAAAGGGCAATTCCATGTCATGGGGCGGTGACTTGTCATGGACGCTGGGCAGCGAGCAACATCTACACACGGATAATTGCCCGTTTGGAGCAGCAATGTCTGCTCCCCTTATTTCCCCTCCCCTGAGGATGGAAAGCCAGGACTGCCACCCTAGGTATATGTACATAGTAGCAAAAGATTCACTCCAATGCTGCTCCTTTCCTTGAAGAAATCCAAGGTTCCTTTCATTTTTGTTTTTTTAATCAAAAAACCAATTTTCTGCTTTTACTTCTCCTACGAGTTTCTTTTTTTTTGTAATGCTTAGACTATGGAGCGTTATAGTTTAAAACGAAACCAACCTACCCACAATACAGGGGCCAAAGACCATCATAAGATGACCCTGAGTCACTCAAAGGTCAAGTGTCGGGTTTGTGGTCACATAACATCAGGGGCTGCTGTGGGACCGTAATCTGAGACCCCTGGCTTCACCCACCCGGCGAGGACCATGGCCGATCACGTGGTTTGCTTAGTGGTGAAGATAGATGAATAAAATAGATTCTTCTCATTTCAAGTCCTATTACAGAGAAGTTTTCTACTGTGTCTTGGCCATTAGAAAAACACGACAGGTCAAAAATAATTCTTCTTTTAAAGAGTAAACTTCTCATGTATTTGGAATCCTTTGACAGCTCGTATCTGGGTCAAGGCCAGCTATAAGTAAGATGAACAATACGGGAAATGTATTAAAAGGAGTTCATGCAGATTTCACTTGGTAGTGATGGTAACAGAAAAAATATATATAAATAGCAGTAAAAAGCTTGGGGCTCATATCCTATTTTTAGAGTTTTTTGAGTTAATCTACAGATAAGTGATTTGAGCCAGTATGTAACACGGGACCAGGTGGCAGCACAATACAAATATTGGCTCTGAGGACAAAGGAGACTCAAGGCCTTACACAGAGGAGGAGCTCCGGCAAACTTTGAATCACTTTGAGAATTCTGTGGGGAAATGTAAAGTTGTGGTCCTGAGGATAGGATTAAAGGTAATAATTCTAAAATTCGTGGAAGAGGCAACAGCAAAAATAGAACCTCGGCAGGGTAGACTGATTTCATGTTGTGTGCACATCAGATGAAGTGATATTTAGAAGCCAGGAAAAACTGATGACATGTCTTGGGAGGAGACATGTAATAATCCCCCAAATCAACAGCAAATTATTTTGTTCTATAGATTTGATGCACCAGGAAAACTGGATGAGAATTGGGGTAGCTCCTGTTGAGATTGTGTAGAATGTGTGGGCAGCTGGAAAGCAGAGCTTCTTCCCATGAGAATCAGGGGCATTGGGTTACTGTCTGGGCTGGATGACTCCAGGGCCTGCGTTCTCGGCTGGGGCTTGTGGGCCGGGTAGGAAGAAGTCGGTGGCGAGGTGGTCTTTGGGTCTACCTGGCGGATAGTTTATATCTCGTTATAGTGAGAAAATGCTCTGTCTCTCTCGTGCTGATTCATTATTTGCACTTTAAAATTTGGTAATCTTAAGGACAAAAACTCTGACCTTTATTTTGGTCACTTCTAAAAAAATTAAGGTAATTTCAGTATTTGGGGGAGCTTTTGCCTATGCCAAAATTTATCAGTCCACCAAAGTGCAGAAATGCTTTCGATCCTGTGCTCCTGCTTTATGGAGATTCTCCTGCTGGCTCTAAGATCTGGGGTAGTTGACATTTCATGATACAATTTCTGTTCTTACTTAAAAAAATACATGTACACAGAATGGATAACAACTGTGTGAAACAAGCTTTTGAAGAGAACAAAATGTCTAGTTTTTCTCATCAATCACAGAATATTATCAATTATGGTTTAATCTCATCTTCAGACTCGACAAGAACAATTCTTCCCCTCTCAACTCTGAATTCTGTTTCTGGAAATGGATGTTGGCAGGCAAACCTGGTGTCCAAAGCTCCACGGGGATTTGTCTTCTGCTTTCCAGCATTCATCCGCCTCAGGCTCAGACTCTCCTTTGCTTTGGCTATTCCACCTAATTAAGCTAATCTTTGTTAGCTTGACTTTGGTGTATCTTCACCAGGGATAAAAGTCTGCCTTCTTTTGATCTTCCAGTGTCTTCTCTCTAGATGCATCTGAAGGAGAAAGGCTGAGATTCTATATAAAGCCAATTTTGGACTCCTTCCTGTAACCTCCTCCTGACTAATGTTCTCCAATCAGAACGTTTCTTGGCCAGATTGAATCTATGCCACTTCAATTTTCTTTCCACAATACTCAGTGGATTATGGAGAGAGCAGGTACTGATGCCATCATTTAAAAACTGTAGAATTGAGCTATGGAGATGATAATCAAAATATAAATGTGCTCCCTGCTACCCCCATAGTGACATTTTGAGGAAAAAGAGACTAGAACTTGCTTCTTTTTATTCCTTGCAAACATAAAAAATCAAACAAACTGTATTCTTTTAATATGGCATCTTCTAGACCAGTGGTTCTCAGCACTGACTATACATTAGCATTTACTTGGGAAACTTTAAAAAATATCGATGCTTAAGTTTTACCCCAGAAGAATTAAACCAGGTGTAACTTTGAAAATATTTATCCTTGGAATTTGCTGAGCCTTGTGAATCTATGGGTTGGTATCTTTCATCAGTTTTAGAAAATTCTCAGCCATGACTTTTTCAAATATTGCTTCTTCCCCATCCTCTCCTCTCCTTCTGGGATTGCAATTATACATTTGTTAGATTGTTTGACTGTGTTTCATGTGTCTTTTTTGTCCTGTTCTTTTTTTCCTCTGTGTATTTTGTTTTGGATATTTTAAAGTTTTCCTGTTTTTGAGTTTGCTAATCCTGGCTTCTGACTTGCCAGTCTGATGTTAAACCCATCTGATGCATTCTTACTTTCAGATATTTTACTTTTCAGTTCTAGAGTGATTCTTTTTCATAGATTTCAATTCTCTATTGAAATGCTCTGCTCCATATTTTAATAGTTGGTCCACCTTTCTCTTTATTTTCTTTAACATATTAATAACAGTTATTTAAAGAACTTATCTGCTAATTTCAACATGTAGGTCATCTCTCTGCTTCAAACGGCTTCCCTGCCCCCATGTATTGTAATTTAAAATTTTATGCTGGACACTGTGTATAAAAGAACACAATGAGACTGTATAGAGACTGAAGTTTATATTACTTTGACTCAGAAAGGATTTGCTCTTTGATGATTTAATCAGGGATGGGGATTTAGTCAAATTTAACCTATCACTGGTTTCAAATGTGTCAGAGTTGAGAAGAACCTGTGAATTTTGACAGCTAGCCCATCAGGTCTCTGCCTCTTCCATTTCCACCTACAGAGACCACAAGTCAGTTGATATGACTTTCGGCAGTTTTGAACTTTGCTCTCTAGTCTCCAGGCCCTAAATTGGGCAAATATCTTAAGGAGGAGACTGGCTGTGTGTTTACAGCAGGTGCTCCTCCAGGAGATAGATTTTGTCTCTCCACTACTGTGAGATTACAGCATATTTCAGTCTGCTATTTTAGAGAAGCTCCTTAACCTTCCCAGCGCCCCTTGACTCAGTAAATGAACCACAGGGGGGAAATGGCCTTTGTGCATTTAGGGCTCTGGAAGTTTTCAGATTGTCATTCCAGCTCCATACAACCTCCAAAAGCCTTGGTAGTGTCCCTTTCTCACAGTGACGTCCTTGTATTCAGGCCAAACTCGAGCCTCATCTTGCACTTGGAATTGGCACACATTCCCAGGGTAGAAAGCATCCAGTGGCCGCCTACTCATCTTGGAAGGGCTCTGCTGTCTTTGGTTGAGTTCATTTAGTCCTGTTTGCTTCCCTAATTTTCTGATGTCTTGGATAATATAATTTTAGCAATTCAGTTGGCTTTTTAAAGTTGTTGCGGCTGGAGCAAGGTTCTGTTGCTTCCTACTCCATTTTACCTGGAACCACAGTTCAGTTAAACCATACTCTCTGATGGCAAGCATGGAGGAGGGAACACAAGAAATAAATCAAAAGTGCCATGATTTAGGGAGTATGATATTTGAAAGAATAAGCTCTTCTATTGTAAAGTCTTAAGTTCTAAAGAAAGGTCTTACCACGATAAGTCCTTATTCATTGTTGCTATTCACTAATCCAGTGAGAGGGATGCCTTCCTTTCAAAGAAACTAACTACCCAGTTTAAAGGACCTAAAACACATAGTGGGAGAATCATTACTGGAAAGTTTACAAGTAAGCTCTCCGAAAACGTACAACCATATTAAATATACAGTAAGAAGTTTCCATGATGTGAATACACATTACATGATCACTTTCACACACTTTTATTCGTTTTCCCTTCTGAACTCCTGTAATCGATGTCACAGATATATACAATTATGAGTAGAATGTATATACATTTTTTTTATATATTAGTCCTGTGTCCACAAATAGAAAATAAGCTTCCTGTGGACATACCAAATGGATAGTACCCAGAACAGTGCTGAGCAGGTACTTTTTCAATTAACTGATTGTTTAATGTTTTTCACTGGCTTTTGACTAATGCATTTGGACAGAGAGAAAAATCATATTGGGTTTGCAGAACCTAGAAAACATGTAGTGAATTTAGAGCAAAGATATAAAAATTATAATTGTCCATTCATGGGAAATAATAGTATAAAAGATGCAGAAATTTTGCTGATTTATTTTATATTATAAAAATTGTTTAAAAGTGGATGAGCAGGTAGTCAAATACCTTTCCTGGAAGGTGTTCGGTTATAAGGTAAATGTTTATGTGTCTTAAATTAGTTATGGATTGTATTGGAAGGCAGTGGTATAGACTGATTCGTTCTACAAAGATTTTTCTCTAACATCCTTAGTTCTTCATTTGATCAAGTTATACAAAGGCTAAAGAGAGCTAAGACCAGAGCCACATAAAGTAGAGAACAGGCTTTGGCATGATTTACTTGGCCTTTGAATCAAATTCAATCCAGTAATATACCAACATGAATTAAAAATTATGTACACAATCTGAGGCCTGGAAAGACTAAGAATCCATAGATTAAGGTCTCCTTGAGCCGTTTACATTAGATATATACATTTATTACAGAAAGCATGCCTAAAATTTTCAATCTTTCAAATCTTCATATAAGTCTGAAGAGCACGATCTCTCAGAGGATCTTACACTGGGCACGGTGGATCATTTCTCTGTTGAATTCACAAGATAAGTCATTCTCTTTTTTTTTTTTACTTTTTTTTAATTTTAATTTTTATTTTTGGCTGTGTTGGGTCCCCGTCCCTGTGCGAGGGCCTTCTCCAGCCGCGGCAAGCGGGGGCCACCCTTCATCGCTGTGCGCGGGCCTCCCACCGTCGTGGCCTCTCTTGTTGCGGAGCACAGGCTCCAGACGCGCAGGCTCAGCAGTTGTGGCACACGGGCCCAGTTGCTCCGCGGCATGTGGGATCCTCCCAGACCGGGGCTCGAACCCGTGTCCCCTGCATCGGCAGGCAGACTCCCAACCACTGCGCCACCAGGGAAGCCCAAGTCATTCTCTTTTGAATAAAAGGATGTCACTTTTATCTGTTTGTGGGTGAATGGGTATAAAGGTATGTGAAAAGATCTAGTGCATGATTTGAAGACTATCAATTTTTTAAAAATTTATTTTATTGAAGTATAGTTGATTTACAATGTGTTAATTTCTACTGTACAGCAAAGTGAGTCAGTTATACATATATATACATTCTTTTTCATATTCTTTTCCATTATGGTTTATCACAGGATATTGAATATATTTCCCTGTACTATACAGTAAGACCTTGTTTATCCATTCTGTACATAACAGTTTGCATCCGCTAATCCCAAACTCCTAATCCATCCCTCCCACACCCCACTCCCCCTGGCAACCACAAGTCTGTTCTCTGTGTCTGTGAGTCTGTTTCTGTATTGTAGATAGCTTCATTTGTGTCATGTTTTAGATTCTACATATAAGTGACATCATACGGTATTTGTAAGATTATCAATTCATTTGTGATTGACTGGAGGATCCATCTTCTTTGGCTATTAGAGTGTAAAAGGGAGCTTTCTACTATGCTAATGTGTGTATTTCTTTTCTCACTTGCTCTCTATAATATTAAGCAGTTATCTAGTGTAGACAGAACAAACTGAGGAGTCTATATGTGACTGTAGATCATTAAGGCAGAGTGTGGATAATACATGAAGAAAAATATCAAACCTCAGAATATATTGACTCCTAGGATATCTGATTACACTCTGTAGATTAACATGTCGAATGTACATTTTTTCCTGCTTTAATGAATCATTTCTCTTTTGATCAGAATTTTTGGGGACCATCTGAAGTCATTAATTAAAGAGGGCAACTCCCTCTCAGATGGGCAACTCCCTCTCAGATGGGCACACCCTAAGTCATTCTTTTGTGGGTCATTTAGGTTTACATCATTTCTTGGAGTTACCCTGATGTTGACTCTTCTGCTTCCTGGGCAGGAATGCGGTTCTTCTACTTCAGTTAGTAACTGGCAGTTGGTAGGTATCTTGTTGACACTGGGTGGTCTCAGTGAATGTTACAGAGTCCCAGTGTTGAGATAATGGAACTTTCTCACTGACGGATATTGAAACAGACTCCGTGATGTCAAGCAAGTCTCTCAGTGCCCCCAACACGTTGGCAGCTAAGTCAAGCTTCGAACCAGGGTCTTGGTGTTCTGGCTGTGCTATATTTCTTCCATTTTTGCTCTACAACTTCACGACGTTGACTAAGTTTTGCTTTCTGATGTTGAATATACTGATGCTGATGCAATTATTAAAGCAGTGAATTATGGAAAATCTTGGGCACGTGGTTCATAAAAAAATAAGCACCTTCTCTGAAGAAGAAGGTCACTCTTCACATGTAATCAGAACAGTGGGGACAAGTCCTTCAAAAATTTTCTCCCAGAGACTTTCCAGAGGGTAAATGACACTTTCCCCGTCTCTGTTGCTTTAAATTGTTGTGCTAAAATCTTCACCTGTGAACATATTACATATCAAGGGACTAGAAACAGAGCAAGGGGGGAATCAGCCTTATTGCATTTTCTGTTAGGAGAACATCCTTATATCATATCGAATTCTTGCCTTATAAAACACCACATCGCTCTCTTGCTTTAGTGGCCACTGCTTTACCATGCAGGCTACTTGGAAAGTAATTACATTGAACAGACACAGCCCTTGCTTTAAAGTCAGAGGGGGAAGCAGTTAACTGAATAGAAATGACAGTTCTTCTTTTTTTAAAGGCTAAGCCAAGCTTAGAGGCAACGTAAATATTAAAGGGAAACTGGCCTAAACAATCAAGATGAATCATTTGCTTGGTGAGGACAATTTATTTTATTTCACTTGATAAGCAAAGGAAACATTGGACTCCTTTGTGTTTCTCTAGGCACCCTTTCTCTCCAAATAACAGTTGGACTTTGTGATTCTTTGTCACCTTGGTGCGGAGCCTTTCAAACCATTTCTCATTGGATTTTTCTGGTCTGTTTTCAGGTTAAAGGGGCGTGTGTGTGACAGAAGCTGGGAAATAAAAGATGGGATTGTTTTCTTGTCATCCTCTACCCTTGCCACCTGGCGACTGTGATTCTGATGAGTGGACATACATAATGGCCATCTCAAGGCAACATGCTCCTTTATTTCCTGGGGGTCAGGCACCAGGAGGACCAGGAGGGCATAAGATCTGTTGAAACGTGACCCTCTTTGGAGCAGGGGTAAGAGTCCCTCGGCATGGAGAGGGATGAAGGAAATGACTTCAAGGGAAAGTTCATAGAGTTCTGAAATCAATAGCCAAAAGTAAAAAATGCTCATTTTCAAGAACAAAGTATAATTAAAATGCCCCCAGGGGTGAACGAACAGAAGGAGCTTCCTTATCAAGTAATAGATATAAAATAAAAATCCAAGTGAAAAAAACCTTCAGGTTTCAACTCTAAATTTTGCTGCCATAGAGAGAGAGAGAGAGAGAGCTGGAGCTCTTAGGACATTTATATTGGAAGTCTTTATAGCTTGCCCTGGTTAATTATATTTTCCTTTTCATGATTTCCTTTTCCTCTTCAGCCAAATTCTTAATCTTCTCCACATGCTAGGAGAGACCCCCTGGAGCCTGTTGGGTCCAGGTTGAAGAGAAGACAGAGCTGGGACACAGGTGAAGAAACAAGTGTTCCTCCAGGTTCCCAGGGACTCTCCTGGAACTGTTAAGAGTGGAAATCTTTTCACCTTTGCACTTAGAATAAAGCAACCCAGCATTCACAATAAGTTGGTTTCTGCGTGCTCCTTGGTAAACAAGGGCTTCTGCCGCTGACCCCAGTTTTCTAGTTTGAAGGTCAGGGAGAAGGCTTGCATAAACCCAGGGAAGGTAAGTGCAGGGATGGAGGGAGGAGAGGCAGCCAGGAGAGAATTAGGTGAAATTCTGGCTTTGCTGCTATTTAACTGTCCCTTAGGGATGATGCCATTTTCCTTCTTTAGGCCACAGTTCCCTTATGGCTGCAGAAAGAAAAGACCAGATGACACATCTCTAAACTTCTTTTAGCTCTGGTATGACTATATGCCAACCCATCCCCCTCCTCCCCAGGGCATTTAAATGGTGGCATCACGTATAAGTTCAGTCAACCAGGCACCCCTGGATCAAACTGCATGAGTAGAGATGGGCCCGAATGTAGCCTGGAAACATGTGCATCCAACACAGGCAAGGTATTTTTTAGCAGCGCCTATATTTTAGGAATGGGTCCATGGAATGAGAGGATTCTTTCTGCAGAAAGGAACTGATCTGCAATTTACAAAGAATAAGACAACGTTGATATTTTTTGCTTGGGGCAGGGTTTATAATGTTCTCATTTAAAACTTTTTTTCTTCCAGTTTTACTGAGATCTAATTAACATACAGCACCGTATAAATTTAAGGTGTACAGCATAATGATCTGACTCACATACGTCATGAAATGATGACCACAGTAAGTTTACTGAACATCCATCTTCTCATGTAGATACAGAATTAAGTTGAAAGAAAAAAAATCTTTTTTGTGATGAGAACTCAGGATTTACTCTCTTAACAGACAGCAGTGTTAATTATATTTATCATGTTGTACATCACATTCCTAGAACTTATTAATCTTATAACTGGAAGTTTGTACCTTTTGACCACCTTCATCCAATTCCCCCTCCCCTCACCCATTCAAAACTTTTGCAAGTTCGTGTCTTTCTAGATTCCTCAGGTATAACACGAAGACATTGGACTGGTGATCTCAAGCACAATCTCCCACTGTGTCTTTCCCAGAAAAAGAATATATTTTTTCCCCCTGTATTTTATTTATTTATTTATTTATTAAACATCTTTATGGGAGTATAATTGCTTCACAATGGTGTGTTAGTTTCTGCTTTATAACAAAGTGAATCAGCTATACATATACATATATCCCCATATCTCCTCCCTCTTACGTCTCCCTCCCACCCTCCCTATCCCACCCCTCTAGGTGGTCACAAAGCACCGAGCTGATCTCCCTGTGCTATGCGGCGGCTTCCCACTAGCTATCTATTTTACATTTGGTAGTGTATATATGTCCATGCCACTCTCTCACTTCGTCCCAGCTTACCCTTCCCCCTCCCCGTGTCCTCAAGTCCATTCTCTATGTCTGCGTCTTTATTCCTGTCCTGCCCCTAGGTTCTTCAGAATTATTATTTTTTCTTTAGATTCCATATATATGTGTTAGCATACTGTATTTGTTTTTCTCTTTCTGACTTACTTCACTCAGTATGACAGTCTCTAGGTCCATCCACCTCACTACAAATAACTCAGTTTCGTTTCTTTTTATGGCTGAGTAATATTCCATTGTATATATGTGTCACATCTTCTTTATCCATTCATCTGTCCATGGACACTTAGGTTGCTTCATGTCCTGGCTATTGTAAGTAGAGCTGCAATGAACACTGTGGTACATGACTCTTTTCAAATTATGGTTTTCTCAGGGTATATGCCCAGTAGTGGGATTGCTGGGTCGTATGGTAGTTCTATTTTTAGTTTTTTAAGGAACCACCATACTGTTCTCTGTAGTGGCTGTATAAATTAACATTCCCACCAACAGTGCAAGAGGGTTCCCTTTTCTCCACACCCTCTCCAGCATTTACAGTTTGTAGATTTTTTGACGACGGCCATTCTGACTCACACCATGTGTGAGGTGACACCTCAGTGGAGTTTTGATTTGCATTTCTCTAATGATTAGTGATGTTGAGCATTCTTCCACATGTTGTTGGCAATCTGTATATCTTCTCTGGAGAAATGTCTGTTTAGGTCTTCTGCCCATTTTTGGATTGTGTTGTTTGTTTTTTTGATATTGAGCTGCATGAGCTGCTTGTATATTTTGGAGATTAATCGTTTGTCAGTTGCTTCACTTGCAAATATTTTCTCCCATTCCGAGGGTTGTCTTTTCATCTTGTTTATGGTTTCCTTTGCTGTGCAAAAGCTTTTGAGTTTCATTAGGTCCCATTTATTTATTTTTGTTTTTATTTCCATTTCTCTAGGAGGTGAGTCATAAAGGATCTTGCTGTGATTTATGTCATAGAGTGTTCTGCCTATGTTTTCCTCTAAGAGTTTTATAGTGTCTGGCCTTACATTTAGGTCTTTAATCTATTTTGAGTTAATTTTTGTGTATGGTGTTAGGGAGTGTTCTAATTTCATTCTTTTACATGTAGCTGTCCAGTTTTCCCAGCACCACTTATTGAAGAGGCTGTCTTTTCTCCATTGTATACTCTTGCCTCCTTTATCAAAAATAAGGTGACCCTATGTGCGGGGTTTATCTCTCAGCTTTCTATCCTGTTCCATTGATGTATATTTCTGTTTTTGTGCCAGTACCATACTGTCTTGATTACTGTAGCCTTGTAGTATAGTTTGAAGTCAGGGAGCCTGATTCCTCCAGCTCCGTTTTTCTTTCTCAAGATTGCTTTGGCTATTCGGGGTCTTTTGTGTTTCCACACAAATTGTGCAATTTTTTGTTCTAGTTCTGTGAAAAATGCCATTGGTAGTTTGATAGGAATTGCACTGAATCTGTAGATTGCTTTGGGTAGTATAGTCATTTTCAGAATGTTGATTCTTCCAATCCAAGAACATGGTATATCTCTCCATCTGTTTGTATCGTCTTTAATTTCTTTCATCAGTGTCTTACAGTTTTCTGCATACAGGTCTTTTGTCTCCTTAGGTAGGTTTATTCCTAGGTACTTTATTCTTTTTGTTCCAATGGTAAATGGCAGTGTTTCCTTAATTTCTCGTTCAGATTTTTCATCATTAGTGTATAGGAATGCAAGAGATTTCTGTGCATTAATTTTATATCCTGCTACTTTACCAAATTCATTGATTAGCTCTAGTAGTTTTCTGGTAGCATCTTTGAGAGTCTCTACATATAGTATCATGTCATCTGCAAACAGTGACAGTTTTACTTCTTTTCTGATTTGGATTCCTTTTATTTCTTTTTCTTCTCTGATTGCTGTGGCTAAAACTTCCAAAACTATGTTGAATAGTGGTAAGAGTGGGCAAACTTGTCTTGTTCCTGATCTTAGAGGAAATAGTTTCAGTTTTTCTCCATTGGGAACGATGTTGGCTGTGGGCTTGTCATATATGCCCTTTATTGTGTTGAGGTAGGTTCCCTCTATGCCTACTTTCTGAAGGGTTTTTATCATAAATGGGTGTTGAATTTTGTTGAAAGCTTTTTCTGCATCTATTGAGAGGATCATATGGTTTTTCTCCTTCAATTTGTTAATATGTTGTATCACATTGATTGATTTGCATATATTGAAGAATCCTGCCATTCCTGGGATAAACCCCACTTGATCATGGTGTATGATCCCCTTAATGTGCTGTTGAATTCTGTTTGCTAGTATTTTGTTGAGGATTTTTGCATCTATGTTCATCAGTGATATTGGTCTGTAGTGTTCTTTTTTTGTGACATCTTTGTCTGGTTTTGGTAGAGGGTGATGGTGGCCTCGTAGAATGAGTTTGGGAGTGTTCCTCCCTCTGCTATATGGGCATGTGAATTCCAGCTCCACTAGCACCAGTTAGGAAGAGTTTGAGAAGGATAGGTGTTAGCTCTTCTCTAAATTTTTGATAGAATTTGCCTGTGAAGCCATCTGGTCCTGGGCTTTTGTTTGTTGGAAAATTTTTAATCACAGTCTCAATTTCAGTGCTTGTGATTGGTCTGTTTATATTTTCTATTTCTTCCTGCTTCAGTCTCGGAAGGTTGTGCTTTTGTAAGAATTTGTCCATTTCTTCCAGGTTGTCCATTTTATTGGCATAGAGTTGCCTGTAGTAATCTCTCATGATGCTTTGTATTTCTGCAGTGTCAGTTGTTACCTCTCCTTTTTCATTTCTAATTCTGTTGATTTGAGTCTTCTCCCTTTTTTTCTTGATGAGCCTGGCTAGTGGTTTATCAATTTTTTTTATCTTCTCAAAGAACCAGCTTTTAGTTTTATTGACCTTAGCTATTGTTTCCTTCAATTCTTTTTCATTTATTTCAGATCTGATCTTTATGATATCTTTCCTTCTGCTAACTTTGGTGTTTTTTTTTTTCTTCTTTCTCTAATTGCTTTAGGTGTAAGGTTAGGTTGTTTATTTGAGATTTTTCTTGTTTCTTGAGGTAGGATTGTATTGCCATAAACTTCCCTCTTAGAATTGCTTTTGCTGCATTCCATAGGTTTTGGGTCGTCGTGTTTTCATTATCATTTGTTTCTAGGTATTTTTTGATTTCCTGTTTGATTTCTTCAGTGATCTCTTGATTATTTAGTAGCTTATTGTTTAGCCTCCATGTGTTTGTATTTTTCACAGATTTTTTCCTGTAATTGATATCTAGTCTCATAGTCTTGTGGTCAGAAAAGACACTTGATACGAATTCAGTTTTCTTAAATTTACCAAGGCTTGATTTGTGATCCAAGATATGATCTATCCTGGAGAATGTTCCATGAGCACTTGAGAAGATAATGTATTCTGTTGTTTTTGGATGGAATGTCCTATATATATCAATTATGTCCATCTTGTTTAATGTATCCTTTAAAGCTTGTGTTTCCTTATTTATTTTCATTTTGGATGATCTGTCCATTGGTGAAAGTGGGCTGTTAAAGTCCCCTACTATGATTGTGTTACTGTCGATTTCCCCTTTTATGGCTGTTAGCATTTGCCTTAAGTATCGAGGTTCTCCTATGTTGAGTGCATAAATATTTACAATTGTTATATGTTCTTCTTGGATTGATTCCTTGATCATTATGTAGTGTCCTTCTTTGTCTCTTGTAATAGTCTTTTTTTTAAAATCTATTTTGTCTGATATGAGAATTGTTACTCCAGCTTTCTTTTGATTTCCATTTGCGTGGAATATCTTTGTCCATCCCCTCTCTTTCAGTCTGTATGTGTCCCTATGTCTGAAGTGGGTCTCTTGTAGACAGCATATATACGGGTCTTGTTTTTGTATCCATTCAGCCAGTCTATGTCTTTTGATTGGAGCATTTAATCCATTTACATTTAAGGTAATTATTGATATGTATGTTCCTATTACCATTTTCTTAATTGTTTTGGGTTTGTATTTGTAGGTCTTTTCCTTCTCTTGTGTTTCCTGCCTAGAGAATTTCCTTTAGCATTTGTTGCAAAGCTGGTTTGGTGGTGCTGAATTCTCTTAGCTTTTGCTTGTCTGTAAAGGTTTTAATTTCTCCTTCGAATCTGAATGAGATACTTGCTGGGTAGAGTAATCTTGGTTGTAGGTTTTCCCCTTTCATCACTTTAAATATGTCCTGCCACTCCCTTCTGGCTTGCCCTTTCAGAGTTTCTGCTGAAAGATCAGCTGTTAACCTTATGGGGATTCTCTTGTATATTATTTGTTGCTTTTCCCTTGCTGCTTTTAATATTTTTCTTTGTATTTAATTTTTGATAGTTTGATTAATATGTGTCTTGGCATGTTTCTCCTTGGATTTATCCTGTATGGGACTCTGTGCTTCCTGGACTTGATTGACTATTTCCTTTCCCATATTAGGGAAGTTTTCAACTATAATCTCTTCAAATATTTTCTCAGTCCCTTTCTTTTTCTCTTCTTCTTCTGGGACCCCTATAATTCGAATGGTGGTGCGTTTCATGTTGTCCCAGAGGTCTCTGAGACTGCCCTCAATTCTTTTCATTCTTTTTTCTTTATTCTGCTCTGCAGTAGTTGTTTCCACTATTTTATCTTCCAGGTCACTTATGCATTCTTCTGCCTCAGTTATTCTGCTATTGATTTCTTCTAGAGAATTTTAAATTTCATTTATTTTGTTGTTCATCATTTTTTGTTTGCTCTTTAGTTCTTCTAGGTCCTTGTTAAACATTTCTTGTATTTTCTCCATTTTATTTCCAAGATTTTGGATCATCTTTACTATCATTACTCTGAATTCTTTTTCAGGTAGACTGCCTATTCCCTTTCATTTGTTTGGTCTGGTGGGTTTTTACCTTGCTCCTTCATCTGCTGTGTATTTCTCTGTCTTCCCACATTTGTGTAATTTACTGTGTTTGGGGTCTCCTTTCTGCAGGCTGCAGGTTCGTAGTTCCAGTTATTTTTGGTGTCTGCCCCCAGTGGGTAAGGTTGGTTCAGTGGGTTGTGTAGGCTTCCTGGTGGAGGGGATTGGTGCCTGTGTTCTGGTGGATGAGGCTGAATCATGTCTTTCTGGTGGGCAGGACCGCATCCAGTGGTGTGTTTTTGGGTGTCTGTGAACGTATTATGATTTTAGGCAGCCTCTCTGCTAATGGGTGAGGTTGTGTTCCTGTTTTGCTAGTTGTTTGGAATAAAGTGTCTAGCACTGTAACTTGCTGGTCGTTGAGTGGAGCTGGGTCTTAGCGTTGAGATGGAGCTCTCTGAGAGAGTTTCTGCCATTTGATATTACATGGGGCTGGGAGGTCTCTGATGCACCAATGTCCTGAACTTGGCTCTCCCATCTCAGAGGCTCAGGCCTGACACCCGGCTGGAGCATCAAGACTCTGTCAGCCACCCGGCCAGGTACATGTGGAGTTTCTTGCCTTTTGGGAAGTCTGATGTCTTCTGCCAGCGTTCAGTAGGTGTTCTGTAGGAGCTGTTCCACACGTAGATGTATTTTTGATGTATTTGTGGGGAGGAAGGTGATATCCACCTCTTACTCCTCTGCCATCTTGAAGCTATCCCCCCTCCCAGAAAAATTTTAAGAACTAATAACAAATGTTTGGGCAGGGGGGAAAAGACTCTGCTTAAAAACTAAACAGGCATCATTACTACTGGACTTCTTAAATTTTTAAATATGCTAAGAAAACATTTTGAACTTTTAAGGTGGGGATATGGTATATAGTTTTTACTAAACTTGTTTAATTACAGAATTCATCCCTCTCCCAATAATAATAATCATTATTTTTTAGTGTTATTTTTATTATCTTAAGCAACTAGTGTTCTGGGGAGGACAATTTGGGGAACTTTTCTATAAGAAGTAAATGCTTCCAATGCCCACATACTTTCCAGGTGAGAGTTCCCATTTATATGTGAGCAAGGTGGATTCAAGTTAGAAGTTGGAAGAACTTTCCATGTGAAACAGAACTGAATAGGAACTGAAGATTATGAGATTTTCCCATCCAGACTACTCCATCGGTCCATGGACCATTGCTTGTGTGCCCATTCAATCAGGGCTTTCATAAGGGTTCTTGTCAAGCACTCAACTCTGCAAATGAAAAAAACATTGGCCTTTAAAACGAAGAACTAATAATTAGAAAAAAAAACTGAACGAACACTTGTGAAGATCGATCACAGTTTTATGTAACGATTGGGAGGAATATTTTGAAGTTGGGAGTAATATTTTGTGTGGGATCCCTTCCCTTTTCTTTTACCTTGTGGCCAAGAACTCAACATTAGCATTTACATGAAATCTGTGGGTGGTGTTGCTTATCTCGACTGTTATGCAATCTTTATTACTCATTAGGATGTGGTGTTTTGCTGTGTAGCCTCCAACAGGTCTCAGGCAGCATAATTGTACACGAGATCAAGTAGGACAGCACTCAAACTTACTCAAAAGTTTTCACATTTGCACACTTTTTAGTAAAGTAGATGCTGCTTTAGGTGAATTGTGTTCAACTTTTTTTTTCCTGTTCTTATAGGTTTCAGTTTGAAAAGAACTTAATTGTTTGAAAAATGTAGGTTACGTGCCACCTAGGAAAGTCCCTCTCTGAAGCTTGGTAGACGGCAGAGCAGGAAGTCAAAGGTGGCCGGCTGAGATTTCTGTCACCAACTTCTCATCACTGGCCCCGCATCTGCATCTTTCCTGATTGGTGTGAAAAACAAAGTGAATAATAAGCAAAGACAAGTGGTCCTGCTGATGTTCATGTGGGGTTTCTAGATCAGGATAGTTTTGATTAGGATCATCGTTTGCCATTGCCCACTTCTTTATATGTTTTTGCCATTGCCTGTTTTTGATAAGTACAGTTTTGCATTACCCCAGGATCATAATTCTAGGCACAGAGGTGGTGCCCAATACTGATTCGGGAATGAATGAATGGATTATACAATGCTGGATACAGTGAAAAGATGGGCATGTGAATTCCAGCTCCACCAGCACCCAGCTGCCTGACCCAGAGAGCACAGCTTTTCTTGGCTGTGGTTTCTTCCCTGACTGAGATTAGGGCTCCTCACCTCGTAAAGTAGGCCCTATTTCTAGTAGAACACATTCTTCCAGAAGAGTTATAAGTCAGTTTTATGCCATTTCTTGTCCCTTTCCTTCCCCTGGATGTGTCAGAATTTCCAGCAGAAAGGGGAATGAAATGTAATTTGGCATCTTCTTTATAGTTCAAACAGAATCTTTAATCCTAATTCCAATCCTTTTTTTGGCTACCATGGACCTCACCCCAGCCATGAAAAGATCTCAACTTCCAGTTATAAGATAGATAAATCCTGGAGATGGAACGTACCACATGATGACAACAGTGAACAACACTATATTGTATATTTGAAAGTTGCTAATAGAGTAGATCTTAAAAGTTCTCATCACAAGAAAAAAACTGTAACTCTGTGTGTGTTGGATGTTAACTAGACTTATCGTGGTGATCATTTCATAATATATACATACATGAAATCGTTACATTGCACACCTTAAACCAATACAATCTTATAGACAATTATATCTCAATAAAACTGGAAAAAATATCTCAGATAATAGAAAGAGAAAGGTAATAATAAAACAATAAAGATAAATAATAAAGATAATAATCATTCGTTAAAAGCATACTACATTCCAAGTCATTTTCACGCCCGATTTTATTTAATCTGTACGATAATTGTGTTGGAATCATTATATTCCCTTTCTAGAAATGAGATAATGAGGCTTAAGGGGGTTATCATTTATGCAAAGTGATACAATTAGCAAGTGTCAGCGCTGAGATGTGAACCCAGGGCTCTTTGTCTCCAAAGTCTGTGCTATCCCCCTACAAAAATGGTGAGGACCTTGGACCAGGTCACTTCTACAACTCCTTGTAGCTCTGTGATTCTCTGAGTCTCCATCACCATCATCTTTTCTATCTAGTACCTCATTCCTTGTGCTTCAGATATTCTAATTTTACAGCCACAATAACAATAACGATGATTGGCTCTGGTGTGGCAAATATTGAGAAGCTTATTCTCTAAGTCTGGGTTTGAGTCGGGTATCACCATGGGGTTTGGGTGACCTCCTTCAAGGAGGGCTGTGTTTAACTTATCTTTTCATATCTAGGATAACTCAAGAGGTCAGTTTTATTATTATTGCCCCTTTACAAGCAAAGAAATTAAAACAAAGAGAGGCTGCACAGCTATTAAGTAATAAAGCCAGACTTCAAGGCCAGCCTTTTGTCTAGAAGTCAGGCATGATTTCCAGTCAATGCTGGGACATAACAGGCACTTCATAAGTATTCGTCAAATGAATGGATGATAGCATTGTATCTCGATTAGTTTCCTGTGCTCTTAAAACACAAGATGTCCAGTGGTTCATGTGCAAACCCTCTGTGGATCTGCTGTATCAAGAGGCCCATATGTTTGCAAGAGAATCCAGGGCAGAGCAAAAGAACACAAATGATGTTCAGTGAAAGATTCAAACTGGGTGGAAGGGGAGAGAGGGATTGAACACGGCCTCTAGGTTTCCAGCTTTAGCAACTAGACAGAGTGTTTTGCTCTTCACTGAGACAGAGAAGAAAACCGAGTCTCGGGAGGATAATTTGGCATTTTTTTGTGTGGGGAGGTGATGAATCTTGGAAACATTGAAGTTGAGGGGTGTAATAGGCAGTTTGATGTATGGGTCTAGAACTTAGAGAAGGGGTCTGGGCTGGGGATGGAATTTGGGGAGTCACTGATCTATTGATAACTCAGCTGGGTAAACACCCCGCTGGCTTAGGAAAAGAGCTGAGGATGAGAAAAGAGCCTTCAGGTGAACCTTCCAGAATCTCTACCCTTTAATCACCCGGTAGAGTGGGATAAGCTGGCCAGGGACGGTGACAAGATGCCAGCACAGAGAAGAGAGAGCAGGAGAGGATAGAGTAGCTGAGGGACAAGATGAGGGTTAAACCATAGCCAAGGGATTTATTATTATTATTTTAAAATTTTATTTTATATTAGAGTATAGTTGATTTTAAATGTTGTGTTAGTTTCAGGTGCACAGCAAAGTGATTCATTTATACATACACATATATCCATTCTTTTTCAGATTCTTTTCCCATACAGGTTATTACGGAGTATTGAGCAGAGTTCCCTGTGCTATACAGTAGGTCCTTGTTGGTTCTCTATTTTATATACAGTAGTGTGTATATGTTAATCCCAAACTCCTAATTTATCCCTCCCCCTCTCTTTCTCCTTTGGTAACCATAAGTTTGTTTTCTGTGTCTGTGAGTCTCTTTCTGTTTTGTAAATAAGTTCATTTGTATCATTTTTTTAGATTCCACATATAAGTGATATCACACGATATTTGTCTTCTCCGTCTGACTTACTTCACTTAGTATGATAATCTCTAGGTCCATCCATGTTGCTGCAAATGGCATTATTTCATTCTTTTTGATAACTGAGTAATATTCCATTGTATACATGTACCACATCTTCTTTATCCGTTCCTCTGTTGATGGACATCTAGGTGAAGGGATTTTGTAACGTGAGATCCACGTTGGAAACCACTGAGAGACATTTCAGGGGAGGAATGAGGATGGAAGCCAGTTTGGAAGGGGCTGAGGGTGAGTAGGGATGAATGAGGGGCATGAATCTGGACTCTCATTAAGATAACCAGCAGATCATTTGCCATGTATGACTTTGGAGCAGAATCAGGGCTTTGCAAGTAAACTGGCACTAAATCTCAATTGTTCAACCAACATTTCACTCACATCCATTAAGCACTTACTGTGTGCCTAGTGTGTCAGCAATGGTGCTGCAAAGATGAGTACGATTCAAGACCTCAAAGCTAGTAAGAGAGGTCTGCCCAGAGATGGTCATGGCCGACGGGGCTGAGAGCTGTGTGTCTCGGTGCTTAGCTTAGCAGGGTCTGCTGAAACTCATGGGTTCCAGGCCCTTCTTCCCCATGACTCACCTCCTAACCCAAAACAAATTCTGACAACTTTCTGTGCCTCAGTTGCTTCACCTATAAAGTGAGGATAATTACAGTGGTTTACCTCAGAGGGGTGTAGTGAGAAAAATCTAATAAAATGACTGAACAATAAATGTCAAAGGGTTTATTAACAATTAGTGCTACCTGAATGCTGAATTATGAACTAGAATTCCTTCTGCATCAAAGGCAACAGCCGGCTGGGCAATGTTCTAGTGTTTAATCACGGAACAATTGCTTACCTTCCAGGTTTCCCTCGGATGGAAGCTTTCCCCCTTAAAAATAGGAGCCTGTACTGGAAGGGTGCTTAGTCAAAAGCTGAAAAGGAAGAGTTATCTAATCCTTCTGGTATTCTTACACTTAGGTGTTCCAGGTGGGTAAGAATCTTTCTGTTTCTTAAAGATATTGAGGAAAGCGAGGAGAATGTCCAATTTTCCTCATTTATTTATTCACTTATTAATTCATCAAGTATTACTTGTCGAACTGACAAAGCTTCACAAATCTCTGATGGTTCTTAGGAATTGTCAGCCATTGATACTTCAGCTTTCAGTTTTTATGAGTGAGAAATAGACCTCTTTTTTTAAAATTGAAGTAGAGTTGATTGACAGTGTTGTGCTAGTTTCAGGTGTACAGCAAAGTGATTCAGTTTTATATATATATATATATATATATATATATATATATATATATATATACACACACACATATATATATTCTTTTTCAGATTCTTTTCCATTACAGTTTATTACAAGATATTGAATATTGTTCTGTGACCTATACAGTAGGTCCTTGTTGTTTATCTATTTTATATATAGTAGTGTGTATCTGTTAATCCCAGGTTCCTAATTAATCCTCCCTGCAACCTGCTTTCCCCTTTGGTAACCATAAGTTTGTTTTATATGTCTGTGAGTTTTTTTTTTTTATTAAAGCATTGTTTGTACATCTCAGAAAGAGAATAATGAGTCTTAAACTAAGTTTACGTATCCCATTAGTTAATTAAAGCTGATACATCTGTTTGGTCATACAAATATTAGTAACTAAGTATTTATACATTATAAACAAATATGAGAGATCAACAGCTATTTTTAAAAATTGAAGTATAGCTGATGTACAATAATACATAAGTTACATGGGTACCATATAGTGATTCACAATTTTTAAAGGCTATACTCCATTTATAGTTATTATAAAATATTGGCTATACTCCCTGTGTTGTACAATATACCCTTGTAGCTTATGATAAATGGCTATTTTTGAGTGCTGACTTGCCCCAGGCCCTGTAACTTTATGCATCTAATCTCATTTAGCCCTCCTAGTAACTCTTTTAGATAGTCAACAGTATCCCCACTTTTCAGATAACAGAACTGAGCCTTTTAGAGATTAAGAAATTAGCACATTCAATGAGGAAAAAAAAAAAACCCAGCTATAGACCCAACTCTGGTTCCAGAATTCTTTCTCCTTCTTCGATTCTTTACTGCCTCTCAAAAAGTAAGAATCTGGGCTTCCCCCCGAGCCCTCCTTACAAACAAAATATTGGTGGATATTTATATAAATGTTCAGTAAGTATTTGTTCAATGAATAAAGCAATGAAACTATATTTATCAAATTGTAGTAGCATGGACTAGTTCTAAAGCAAAGGATAATTTATGGAACTTTTATGAATCTATTTATATTAAAGAATTGTTATATTTTTATGAGTGATAATGGTACTGTGGTTATGCTTAAAAAAAAAGAGTCCTTATTTTTTGGAGAGACACTCTGAAATGTTTACAGATGAAATGACATAATGTGTGATATCTACTTCAAAAAAAGTGAGGTGGAAGAGGTGAGTTTAGATTCAACAACATTGGTCATGGATTGGTAAGTGATGACACCGGATATGTATATGGGGTTCATTTTATTAATTTCTCTCATTTTTGTACACATTTAAACATTTTCATAATAAATGTTTTAATAATTAATTAGGTTTCAGTAAGAAATAAGGGGGGAGAGGAGTAAAAGTCCATTGCAGGGTCGTCTACTCTAGTTTTTTTGTTTTTAATGGTAATTTTCTGATTTTCACCATAATTACAAAATGCATTTCTCTAACAGGGTTACAATGGGGAAGGGCATTTTCTATATCATATACCTTGTAAAAGTTCACTTTCTTAATGCAGACTTAAGGGATGATTTCCCTAATTTACTGTGTGAAACACAGTTAGTCTGAGTCTTTGTACGTAGGTTTCTCATCTGGAAATGAGATAATCAGTCTAGACAATATATGGAATTCTTTCCATTTCTAAACTTCTAGAATTCGGACTAGCCAGCAAAACATTATAGGTGTCACTGCTTTGCTATGTAATTGTCAGCAACCATGTTCATGGATCAAAACCCGTAAGAGTCCTGGCACATCCTGAACTCAGGAAGTAAGACTACTAAATGTAACACATCCTTTGGGGCTGAGTACACTCCTAGGTACTTCTCTAGTGTGTAGCCAGGGCCTTTTACTTAGGGCAGCAGACTTAGTACACAAAGAACTGGTTATCTTGTAGAAGGCTTCTACTTCCTGAGAGCAGAATTAAACTAGGACACAACCGAGATAAAGCCCTTCCTCCAGAACAGTGAACGGCCAGTGGATATTGTAGATGATCCTTAGGGAGTCTCTTCTAGTAGTTAAATCTCAATCAGAATGACTTAGTCATAACAGCCTTTTAGTAGCTCCAAGTGTTGAGAGTTGATAAATCTCTTCTACAAGATACAATCCAATGAAAGCCAAACCTGACTGAAGGAAAATTCAAACATAGGTGTTGAGCAATAACGTTCTCATGCAAATTCATTAGCTAACCGACCCACCTATTAGTTGATGTGATTTGACAAGCCATGTCCTTGAATGTACTTTGTGCCTATATCACCTTATGAATCCAACCATATAGGAGCTCCAAGGGCCTGAAAAGACTCATCTAAGAAAATTTTAATAAATTAAAAAAATACTTAAAATACTGTCATGTAGCATCAAAGAAACTTGTATCCCGAGCTTGTATTAGTAGAATCAGGATTTCAGATAATTCTATACTTCAGATCTATTTGGAGGAGTGGGTCTTACTGTTATTACAATCTACCATATATCCAGTATTAAAAATAATATGAGTTATAATCTTTATAGAGCAGATCTTTTCCAACCTAGTTTCTTTTCCTGTGTCCTTGCTGTAATACTGACCTTTAGTTCACTGCAAATTAGAGATAAAATAAAACACTTTTCTAAAACCTGTAGAAACCTCCTTTATTGAGTGAATTATTTTAATTCACACAGTGTTCTTCAGAGTTGAAGCTACTTGGCTCCAAGGAATGACTTCAATTGGCTCTTAAATGTGAATTTGTTTTCAAGTCCCCTGCCTTCTGGCTCAGAAGAGTGGAGCCAGAGGTAAGAGGGGGGTCACACTTTGATTAAAAAGAGAGGCCAACTAAGTGAATGGACTCTTGCAGAGTGTTCATTTTGCTCATCTCATTTCTGAAGTTTAGTTGAAGGAAAAGGGTTACGTTAGCAAGGGCACTTTCGGGTCCTTTTGACTTTCAAACTATATCAGGAAGAAAAGAGTTGAAGACAAGAAGAAAAGGAGAACATAAAAGTACCTGAAGTTAAGGAGGAGAGAGAGGCTTGTAGCTGGGTGGAGAGAAGGAAGTAGCAAACTAAGTCCTGAGAAAGGACTCTCCTTTTAGAGGGAGGATGGAGATGGTAGTTCCAGGAGAAGATGGAGGCTCTGAGCTATTCCCTGTTGGCCGTGATTTGCCACACTGAGAACACCTAAGTGGTGAGCAGTTATGTGAGGGAAGAGATGAGTTGTCCCTATGATGTCAAGCCATGAAGTGGAGGATTAGAAACGCAGAAGAGCTAGAAACCCCTTATTTCTGTCTGTGGATTGTATATCCATCTGGGAAACAGTCCCTGTCTCTGCAACTTGGGTGATGCTAATCGTCATGGCACCCTGGACCAAACGAGATGTCTTAACTTTCTAAGATGTAATTAAAAAGAAAAACACTTAAAAATATATTCTTACAAGTTTATAGTATAAAAATTTAGAAACAACAGTTGCATTAATGAAGGGTTAAAAAATCTGTAATTCTCCTATGGAGAAATAACCCTTGGGTATGCATTGTGTGTGTATATATTATAGAATGCATGTTATGGTCTCTAGAGAACTAACATTGAAATATCAGTCAATTTACCTAAAGCTCCAGGAATGTTACCTAGCATATAATAGATTCTCAACAAATTTATTTCTTTTCTCTTTTACTTTTCAGATTTTCTTTCTCAACCTTAATCCCACGAAGTTTTCTTACTCACTCTAACCTCCTAGTCCATTGCTATACCATATATAGTAGCTAATCTACTTCAAGAAAACTTGTTTTTCACAATTTTTTTGTGACTCTATTTAAAAACTTACAAGTAGAGAGTATTTCTTTTTTTTTTTTTAAATTGAAATATAGTTGATTTACAATGTCGTGTTAGTTTCAGGTGTACAGCACAGTGATTCAGTTTCGTATTATATATATTCTTTTTCAGATTCTTTTCCCTTATAGGTTATTACAAAATATTGAGTAGAGTTCCCTGTGCTATACAGTAGGTACTTCTTGATTACTTATTTTATGTATAGTAGTGTGTATATGTTAATCCCATCCTCCTGATTTATCCCTTCCCTCCTTCCCCTCAGGTAACCATAAGTGTGTTTTCTAAGTCTGCTGGTCTATTTCTGTTTTGTAAATAAGTTCATTTGTATCTTTTTTTTTTCAAATTCCACATATAAGTGATATCATATATTTATCTTTCTCTGTCTGGCTTACTTCACTTAGTATGATCATCTGTAAGTCCATTCATGTTGCAAGAGAATGCTTCTATTGGATATACGGTCAACCTCTGTTTTTTATACTTGAAAACCGAGAATGACAACAAAGGGATTGGTAAATACTCATTAAAATGGTAATGGTGGACCTTCTTCAACGTAGGGAAAATAAAGAGCTTTCTTAGGGTTAACTTGGATGGCACTTATGAAGACACAAATTTCTTATTTAACAACTAGGGCAGTGGATTATAGAAGGAGAACTTCCACAAGTGACAGTAAGCACCTGTTAGCAGCGGGAATAGGAAACTCTGGCAGTGATTGAAAGGAGCAGGAGATGTAAGGGGTGCATGTTTCAAGAAATGCAATGAAACTTATGGGGATTCATGATTTTAGCCACATATAAAATGTAATCCACCTGGAAATGAATGAGCAATTTGTAATAATGCAAATGAAGGATATCACTGTAATGACGAGAGTTTGAAAGCAATAATATTACCATTACTGTTCACTATTAAATTCTTATATTAGCAGTGTTCCTCCTCTGATGTTAGCATATAGGGTATTTATGAAACAAGCATAAAAGATACCTCTCAAAGGGTCAGCATAACCCTCATAAAATGATCTCTAATAAAATTTTAAAAGAGCACATGATCCTAAGGATGAATTTGGACTTATATGAAGGTAATAAAAGGTAACGTTTTACCAAATCCCTTTTGCAGCAATTCGCATGTGATTGATACAGATCTCTATCTCTATCTGCATCTTTATAATCTATATTCTTGTTTACATATACATATCTGTAACATAAATTTAACTATTTAAAATCTGAAGTTGTAAGATCTAAATTTTCTGATCTTAATGATAATATATATTCTTTCTATGCATCTTTCTCATAAGCAAAATTGCAATTCTCCCACATGATTTTCCCATTTTAAGCTTTTGATCATCTTCTTTGGAGGTGTGTTAGCTCTAAAATACTTTCAATCATTTAGTTATCTCAACATCTGTAGTAATCGAATGAATATAAATTGAAGTAAAAGTGTGATAGCATTGTAGCCCTACAAAATTGACACAACTTAAAGAAATAATAACACTATGTTGACAAGGATGTGGAAATTAAGCGTTTTCATTTGCTACTGGCAGGAGTGTAAATTTATACAACTTTTCTGTAAAGCAAGTTGGCTGTCACTGATTCAAAAGTCTTAAAAGTGTTCATAAACACAAACCTAGCGATTCTGCTTCTAAGAATTTATCCTTAGGAAACTGAGATGGTAAAAGAATAAGTATACAAAATAGACGTTTATAATTGTGAAGACCTAGAAACAATCTAAATGTCTAACAAAAATACTGAAGAAATAAATTCTGGTGTAAGCATACCAAATAGTGGAAATAATTTTGTGAGAGAATATTTCCTACAGAAAAAAGATTCATGATATGCTTTTGAGTGGATATAGCCAATTACAATATAGTATTTAGTATATGATTATAATTTTATACCAAAATTTATAGAAAAATGGAAAATATTGACTGTTTCTGGTTGAGGTATCACAGGTGATTTTTCTTTTCTTTCTTTTCTATATTTTCCAAAACTTCTCCAATAAAGAGATATTTTAAAGTAAGGAAAACACAATACATATTATAGAAGTAAAAATTTATCTGAAATTGAAATTTATCATTCTTTTTTATAAACTTCATTGATTATATTAATCTTTGGGTATATGATTAACATGTGACATGTGTTAACAGTAAGTAAGGCTTACTGTTGGTATAATTATATAGTTACTAATATTATATATAGACATTATATGTATGATACTTTAATGTCTTATAGCTTATAAAGTGACTTTCCAGAGATGATCTTATTTTGCTCTTAGAGACTGTATAAAAGGTATTATCTCCATTTTATGGGAGCAAAAAGAGAGGCTGGAAAATTTTGATAATCTGTTCAACGTCTCTGAGCTGGTCAGGTCCCCTGATTTCTGCAGCCTCAGGGCTGTTTCCATGTTGCTCAGTTGGATTTGCTCTATAAGGTCGTGTTAGGAATATCACAATCTGTCGTATATCCTGCTGTGAAAGTATTCTAGGATATCACAATTGAGCCTTTTTTCAGACAGAATGTGAAGTAGGACAGTCCTTCCCTTTGGTTAAAGTTAACTACAGGATAATCAGCTGCTCTGCAATTTTCATTGTACTTTCTTTTCTATTTTTCTTCATTTTTAAACCTTTGTTCTTCTTTGAATTTAGAGGAGTCTTTGAAAATCACAGCCTGTGTCAACGAAACTAGTGGAAATGAGAAAATACCCAAACTCCTCCTTAGCCACTGGCTTGAGTTTTAAAAGAAAATGAGTGTGATGGCAGTGGGTCAGAGTGATAGAATCCCAAGGACAAGGTTAAAGTCAGGGGAAAGTGTATAGGGTTCTTTCATCGGCTGCATGTCCCCACCATGGGATTTTTCTGGTCAAAGATGAAGCCCAAATTTTGGTGGGCGTTTGAATCATGTGGAGGGCTTGTCAAAATCCACTTTGCTGTTCCTTCCTCACTCACTCCCCCCCCAATCCCCCACAGAATTATTGATTCTAGTAGGTTCAGGGTAGAGCCTGGAAATTTGCATTTCTAGTAAATTCCCAGGTAATATCAGATGAATCAGATGCTGTTGCTGGTCCCGGGACCCCACCTTGTGAACCAGTGTTGTAGAGGTTTCAGGGGCTATTTTTCTTACATGGGATTAGGATACAAAAGTGAATAACAGACCATAACGTGGAAGGAGGCAGGGTACCAAACAGTTATGAAGCTATGTGGTAAGGACTGTAATAAATATGTATGCTCAGAGGAGTTTGTAATTAATGCTTTCTTGGGGAATATAAGAATACGCTCTGAAGTAATATTTGAGTCGCATTTGAAGGGAGAGCGTGGCGCTCACTAGGTGGGAAAGGGAATTCCAAGGAGAGAAAACAGGAGCAAAGACACAACTTGAAAAAACACAGTATGTTATGTTCAACGTTAAATACCTTACATGATTTAGGAAGGATTATCTAGGATGACCCTCGTGTTTGCTGAAAATTTTCAGCCATCAGATTTACCCAAGACTGTTGATCTGCTTCTCTTCACACAACTTTATCATCTTTCTTCACCCTATTTTAATCTCCAGTTGTTCTTCCTGGAAAGCAGAAGAAAAGTTATGAGCAAAAAAGGCCTTGATCCCAAGCCTGCAATGATTAATTATAATCGTTAATATGCATTACACATTCTACGTAAAACTAGCATGTGCCTAAATGCTACCTAAATAACGAATTGAAAAGTTCAATGAATTCAGTCTTTTGGCACCATGTAATTGAAAAAAAAAAAGTCTACTTTCAAAATTGTCTCTTTCTTTTTATGCTGAATTTAGTCAAACTGAGACAAAACTGTGCCATTAGCTTTTTTTTTTTATGACTTCCCAAGCGCTGAGGTGTTTAGAATAAATACTGTCTACAGGTAAAAGAAATTATTGTTGGGACTTCCCTGGTGGCCCAGTGGTTAAGAACCTGCCTTCCAATGCAGGGGACGTGGGTTCGATCCCTGGTCGGGGAACTAAGATCCCACATGTCACGGGGCAACTAAGCCGGCACGCCACAACTACAGAGCCGGCACACTGCAACTAGAGAAAAGCCCACGCACCGCAACTAAGAGCCCACATGCTGCAACTAAGACCCAACGCAGCCAAAATAAAACAAAAAAATTAAAAAAATATATTGTGATATGAATGTTGAAGCAATGCCTAGAAGTATATATTCTTTATGTTATCTATTTCTGTGATATAAACATCACACTCATACTTTAGCTTCATTTATAATAATAATTAAATATGCAGTCACCTATCTTTTCCATGTTCCAAGTTAATTACCTGATTAAGAAAACTGATTTTAGTTGGTTTCTTGTTTAGTCAACTGATAGAGAGAGTTGATGTCTTTCTGAGAAACAGCACCAGGTGGGATGGGAGCTGGAGATTTTGGCGGAACGCTGCTCGGAAAGGGTGAGCCTGGCTGCCAAGAAAATCCAATATGAGTAATTCGATCCGTGCTTCCTGGCTAATGAGTTTATGTACAAACTTTAAAATATGGAATTCGAGGACTGTCTACTTTGCTCTGAGTAGAAACGCACTTGTGAGCTATTTCCACAGGTCAGTTATAATTGATTTTATAATTGCAAAATGGCATTTATGAAAGTATGGTAGCGTCATCTGTGAAAATAATTAGGTAACTTTCCCTTGTTGAAAGAGTGCGGACTACATGCCATTTAAGGTCCATTTTAACTCTAAGATATTTATCATTTTATGACTAACAAATCATTCTGAATTTAAAGAATTATTTGTTTAAAAAAAAACCCCAACAGTGATTTTAACAAAGAAGCAATGAACTGAGAGTATCGTATTGTATCGACCATTTCCGTTTAATAGCACGCAGGACACATAGTAAATGCTTAAGTATTTAATGTTGGTTGATTGATACAGGAGTTAATTTTTCTTTATAGCTTCCTTATGATGTTGATGTTTCTGAAGACTTTAAAAACGAACATTTCAGAGAAGCTCCTACATGAGCAAACAAAGAACTGAATCCCTCATTTAAGTAATTTGGAAAGTAAACTATTTTGGCACGTTATATCCAGAGAGTTCGAGCCCTAAAGTAAATTTTCTTTCGGAACCCTTTATGAGATTTCTTCAATTCTCCTTTCGGTGGAAAGTGTTTCAGAAAAGTAAGCTGGAGATGTAAGCTATAGATAAGTTTCCTTTAGGGATTGGTCGGTGCTCCACACTTATTACATAAGTTTATTATGCCAGTGAGTGAGTGGAAGAGAGGTCAACCTATTGACTATTTTTTTTTTTTTTCAGATTTAATCCCAGGGTTTCACTTGCCTCCATTCAAATAGTTTAAATAGATCTGCTGATTTTTGCCTATGAAATTGCACCAGTGAGCTTTCATAAATCTGAGAGAGAAATCTCAACCTTTTGAGACATGAGGCAAAGCTCTCGAACAATGGAAAGTTTGTGCTGTCCTGATTGGCTCAGCCACACATAATCCCGCCTTCTGCTGGTGTCCCAGAGCTGAACATCCTCTTTCCAAAAGGCTTTCGAGGCATCGGCCATCAGTGATGTGAGATATTTATGATGGCACCCTAAGGTCAAAAAGTTGCAAGGAACATTTTGTTGGACATAGTAAGTGATTTTTGCTTATGTGCCCATCTTTGGCCAAGATGAAACCTAAACGAACTCTTGGGGTTAATCCTCCCACTGTAAAGGTGGCGCAGGAACCAATTTCCAACCAGGTAAGCACATGGAAGAGCTTGTAAGTTTTATAATGAGACAAAAGCACTCATCAATATTATTAATGGTGAATATAGGAGAAGAGACTATATAAAGAAGAAGAAAGAGCAAAGAAAGAGGAAAAGGAAGATGAGGAAAAGAAGGGGAAGAAGAGGGGAATTCAATTTTCTCCCATATTCTCAAGATTGAACACTATCTCTATGGAAAACTGCCTTAAATAACGAGTCACCTTGTCCAGAAGATATAAAAGGGGCTTTTCATCTGAATAATTGTGGCATTAAAATTCAGATAATGAACAAAGTAGTCACCAATAAATTCTTACCACCAAGCCAAGTATTGCACTTCATATGCTAAAGAATTTATCACCTAATGAATTTTGTTTATTAAGCAGTTATATTTAATGAACATCAATTCATTTTCACATAAAAAATCAAGAGTCATAATCTACTGCATTTTCCTTAGTTCCATTCAGAACAAACTATCTGAAATGATTTCAAATGGTGTAATTATTTTAGAGTGCTGTGCCGTCTTCAGAAAATATTGATAGACTATTTCTTTAATAAAATGAAATACACAACAAATCCATTAAAAAGTATGGTCAGAACTTACTTCTCTAATACTGTAAAATAAAATGGCAATTACAACCAACTGGTTAAAACTTACTAATTGTCCATAATTTGTTTATAAAAAGATCAACCGTCTCTTTGTACATTTAAAAGACTTGTAGGGTATACTGGTACAAAGGCTTTCTGGACAGTAGTCACCTTAACGCAATATTTTTGCTGTCGTGTTAATGAATCAGCAAACACAGACTGTGTTTTAGTTGGATTATTTGAAATCCCCTAAACCAGACCTGAGTGAGACATAATCCTATAGACATTTGACAACACGGTTTAAAGACCCAGTGATGAAATTTTGTTCCCAGAGTGTTATTTCCTGCATTTCCTGTTTGTTTTATGCATTGTTACTTTCTGCTCTTCCTAATACCCTTGAACTAAGACAACTGGTCACTCCTATCTTTAAGCAAATGTGTAAGCTTAAAGTCACAAACCATTTGCAATGGCCAAGTCTGCATGAAGTGTGTTAATATTATTCGAAATTAGAAATCGGTGTTTTAACTTGTCCTGTTGTGATAACATGACATACCGTAGATTTACTGTAGCCCAAATATCTTCAGGAAAGGATTGATATAAGGGACATCTATCTTGGTCTCTTTGTACCTACACAACACTTTGCACATAGTGGGTTTTTAAATAAATAAAATAGGTTTACTATTCAGAGAACTGATGAAAGATAAAATCAAGAAGAAAGAAAATAAGCTTAAGAAACATCAGAGTATGTGGAGCAATACTGAAAAACTTAATTAAAATATATGTATCGTTAGGTCTCAGACGTTTTGGTGTCAGGACTCCTTGACCCTCTTAAAAATTACTAAGGGTCCCCCACAAAATTACTAAGGACCCCAAGTGCTTTTGTTTATGTGTTTTACCTGCGATATTTACTCTATTAGAAGTTAAACATGGGACATTTAAAATATTTATCTGAACTATTTTAAAATATTTAAATTTTAAATATTTATTTTAAAAATCATTAATTTTATTTATTTAATAAAAATCTTAAATAAGAAAATGTTTATTTTAAAATTCACTTAAAAATAATGACAATACATCTAAATTACATGTTGACCAACCATATGTCTATGAAAATAATTATATTTTCCAAAACAAAACAAAATTAGTGAGAACAGTGGTCTTATTTTACAATTTTACACATTTCTATCAAGAAAATAGCTGGATTCTCATGTCTGCTTCTGAGTTCCGTCCATGTAGCCTCACATATATGTGTGGTGGGAAAAGGGAGGGTCTCTGATCCCCAGAAAAGGATCTCATGACCTCCAGAGTTTATCAGACCATACTTTGAGAACTGCTGGCATATAGACAAGAGAATTACGATAATGAAAACTCTATTGAGAAATCATTCAAAACTTGACCTGCTGGTCTACAGGCTTGTTATTGCTTGCATAGGAAAATAGAATTTTTTTACAGTTTTATGATCATGATTCTCCTGCGTAGGAGGAAGATTTTCAGACTTTTGCTATTGCCTTGAAATGGAAGCATCAAAAAAAAAAAAAAAAAAAAGTCAGTTGAGCTTGTGGATTAAAAATCTTAGTGACCGTTGTGGATCACACAAGTTGCAAATCTTAGGATTTTGTCAACATTTACTGATGCAAATTATTTTCCATAATTTGCCTACTTCTCAGCTTCTGAAACCTTCTGGAAGGTTTTTCTTTACCCATAGTTGCATTCATACAACTCAGGTTAATTTCACCAACCAGCTAAAGAAACAGGATGATCCTTAGAAGATATCACTATCTGTCCTTATCATTGTGTTCATGATCACTATGCAATATCCAGAAATGTTTGCTTGTCTGTCATTTAAAAAAAAGGACACAATTATGTTAGTTCCCTAGCGTTTTTCTCCTAACATGGACACAACAGCCCTGGTGAAATAGTCCAGATTTGTTTCACTTCTCACCTAGTGATAGATAATGATGAGTGGGCTGATAAGTAGGTGAATCTGGCTACATGTGATCAGCATAGTGAAATCCTGGAGATAACTATCTGGTTTATAGACAGGTTTATGAAGATACTTTTCAGACTTCTGCTATTCCCTTGAAATGGAAGCATCAAAAAAAAAAAAAAAAAAAGCTGGTTGTGCTTGTGGATTAAAAATCTTAGTGCTCATCGTGGATTGCACAAGTTGCAAATCGTAGGATTTTGTCAGCATTTACTGATGCAAATTATTTTCCATAATTTGCCTACTTCGCAGCTTCTGATAATGCCAAAGACCCTAGAGAATATACGTGTACAGTTATCACAGTATTGGAGATTATAAAAGGATTTGGAAAACCTAAAAGCATAAAAGAAAGAGAATAGAAATGCTAGTCTGCATAGATCACATTTTCTAAACCCAATTTCCTTTATCCAGTGGCATTAGGAACTGAGCCCAATTTTGTTTGTTTGTTTTTTCCTACTGGCCTGCTATGTTCACTTTTTAAAGTTTTTTAAAAGATTTTTTTTATTTTTATACAAATTTTAAAGGTTACTTTCCATTTACAGCTATTACAAAATATTGGCCATATTCCCCATGTTGTACAACATGTCCTTGAGCCTGTCTTATACCAATAGTTTGTGCCTCCCACTCCCTCACCCCTATGTTGCCCCTCTCCGCGCCCCCCCCGTCACTGGTAACCACTAGTTTGTTCTCTGTATCTGTGAGTCTGCTTCTTTTATGTTATATTCACTAGTTTGTTGTATTTTTAGATTCCACATATAAGTGATTCCATATAGTATTCATCTTTCTTTGCCTGACTTATTTCACTGAGCATAACGCCCTCCAAGTCCATCTATGTTGCTGCAAATGGCAAAATTTTGCTAATTTTTTATGGCTGAGTAGTATTCCATTGCATATATAGAGCACATCTTCTTTATCCATTCATCTGTTAATGGACACTTAGGTTGTTTCCGTGTCTTGGCTATTGTAAATAATGCTGCTATGAACATTGGGGTGCATGTATCCTTTCAAATTAGTGTTTCTGTTGTTTTTTTTTCCGGATATATATCCAGGAGTGGAATTGCTGTGTCATATGGTAGTTCTATTTTTAGCTTTTTGAGAAACCTCCACACTGTTTTCACAGTGCCTTCACCAACCAATTTACATTCCCACCAGCAGTGTACAAGGACTCCCTTTGAACTGAGCCCGATTTTGAATGGCTGACATAAAGTGACAATATGCCTTTTGAGTTTATGGAGTTTCATCTTAAGTACTCAGCATATATTTGTTGAACAAATGCATCCATTAACTAATTAATTAGCTATAAAGTGAGATTTGCTTGTTCTACAGAGCCCACAAAGGTGGACATAAAACTGGTCCCTAACATGTATAGTTCACCAGGGATATGTCTGTGTTTAAGCTATCATTCTAAACCAGAAGATATTTAGTGGCGATTCTATAGAGCACTATTTCTGTCTCTGAATGTTTTATAATGACCGTTTCTTTGGCTTTCGTGTAACAAACATTATTCGGCTGACCTCTACTGAGCATCTATCTTACTTCTCATGTGCCAGGCACTGCTTTGGACATAGCAATGTAAGGATGGAGAGTCCAGTTCCCTGCCCTCTAGACTCTACAGGTTCATGATCTAATGGGAAAGACCAACAATGAGATAGAAAAGGGGTGTGAAAGAGGCAGACATGAGGCAATCTGGGAAAACAGGAGACTATGCTCATCTTCCTTGGAAGGCCAAGGGAGGCTTTCTAGGGGAGGAAACATGGTGACTGAATCTTGGCTGAGAGGAGTTAGGCAGGTAGTCTGGCTGTAAGTGCCAGAGTAAACCATAGAGCTTACAGTGAAGAAATATACTTGGAGCAGCCATCAGAACTCATTTGATTGTAAGTGACAGAAACCCAACACTGCTTAGTTCAAACAAAAAGAGAAATGCATTGGCTCACAGAGTGGGAAGTCTGGGTTCAGGAACAACTTTATTCAGAGACTCATGTAAGGTCATCAGCTTGTTTCTTTCTTTCTTTCTTTTTCTTTCTTTCTTTCTTTCTTTCTTTCTTTCTTTCTTTCTTTCTTTCTCTCTCTTTCTTTCTTCTTTCCTTCTTTCTTTTCTTTCTTTCTTTCCTTGTAACTCCAAGTTGCCCTTATTCTCTTCTATTTCAGATAGGTTTTCTGCTCATAATTGAGAAGATAGCCACCAGCAGTCTCCAATTCACATCTATCTACCTTTTGACTCAAGAGGTTTCAGTTCAAACAATCTCAGTGATAGACCCCTACTGTCTTTGGTCTGTTCCTGTGGTGAGGGCTTTAAGTATTTGATTGGCAGCTTGACCAGAGTTAAATCAGAGCAGAGGAGGAGCAGGACCCTGAAGAAATGGCTGGGGCACACGTGGTGTGGAGGAGGCTGGATGGCTAAACACACAGAAAGAGTAATTGTCCACAACAGTAGACAAATTTGATTCAATTGCCATGAATTTGACAAAGATATTTCTTAGCATTAGCATTGATTTTTTTCTAAAGTTCATTTAGGCATTTACCTAAATAGTTTTATACTTTTCCAGATCTTTAAAGAGGCTTTTATCTTATTTCAGGAAGTATAGCTTCTCAAAGAAGGTAACAGCTAAGGGCTTTCTACAAATCATGGTTTGCCCTTTCTAACTCTTAAACATTTTTATGCAGCTAAGGTTTGGTCAAGCAAACACCAAGAGGAAAAGAAATCCCAGCAGGGCAGAGTATGTGAAAAGGGGAGATAGTGGTGCTACCTCTTTTGCCTTGGTGATGCTGGTGAGAGGGGTTACTGTGGATCTTTGAGGATCAGATGTTGGAATCACTTCTTCCCTCATCAGTAACTGTCCTGTTTCAAACAAAACCCAGAATGTGGGCCATTACTCAGGTGGTGGAAATGTTCAGAGAGAGATCAAGGAGCAGGTGGGGTTCAGCACCCAACTAACAGAGAGGAAGTTAATCACTAGAAATATGATTGAGCTGGAGACAACTGTATTTTCTAGAACTCTTCTCTGGGGGAGTACGATATTGGTTGGAAGACTTAGATGGTGCCTAAACGAGCTTCAAGGTGAGGGTCTGCCTAACTGTACAGATTTGCTTTTGCTGATTGGGTATATGAGTTTGGAGGCAGAAGGTTTCACAGTGCTCAGTTTCTCACCGAAATAAACACTGAACAAATGTTTACAGAGGATTGCTTTAGGGCACCAGGTCATTAACCTTTCTGGAGCACGCACACGGGTTACGCAGACCACGTACAGTTCCGGTCCAGGGCCACTTCCTGTGTGGGTGCCATTTGTAAAGTGATCAGTACCAGGGCCGGTGATGGAGCTCTTGTTGACTGTATGTTCATTCCTATGGCAGATTCTGGAATTGTGTCTACCATTATCAGGCATTTTCATTAAACGTTCCTGACACTGTTCTTTAACTTGTGACTTTAGAAAACAACAAAAGTAATTACCTGCAAATAATAAAAACAACACAGTGTCGTAACTGTTAATTTAGGCACATAAACACAGCTAATTGCATGTGACTTTTGCAAGTATCGTCTTGTTGAACTGCTGATACTTTTCCCTCTAGGGTGGCACCTCTCATAAGTGGCTGGTCTGAATCAGTCTTCCTGCTTTTCTGAAGTCTTTTCAGATTGGTCTCGTCCCTTCTTATCTACCACTTGTCCCTTGTCCCTTGTTCTCCAGTGTCACATCATCTCCAAGGGACCATGAATTAAGATAATTATGACAGGATAAAAATAGGCCACCCTTTTTACCAATAGTCATTCATTATTGCTACTCCTGTGGCTTTCTACATGCTCCACTGGTCTAGAGGTTGCCTTGCTCTGCATTTGGCTTCAATTTTTTGAGGCTTGTTTCTTGTTTTGGTTCTTGGACTGTTTTTAAGACTCTATTTTCTTTTTGGTGACCTATGCTGATGGTGGCTCTTAGGCGTTCTGAAACTGCTAAGACAGTGGCTTTTCAAACTTTCTTGAGCACAAGCCACAGAAAGAAATTCCCTTTACATTGTGCCCAGTGCACACATGCATATATAACCAAAACAAGTTTCTTAGAACAATACCACCCTTATTGCCAACGGTGCATTTCTATTCTGTTCTGTTTTATTCTATTCTATTCCATTCGGTTCTATCCCATCCCATTCCATTCTACTCCATATCCCATTTCGAAGGACACATTTCATAATCCCCCAAAATGAATGACTGGCTGGGAGATGTCATTTCCTCTTGGTAGGCTGACAATCTCTCTGGTCTCTCTGTGATTCAACTGACTCCTTTCTAATCACCAGACTGGAAGGGATTATTTATATATTCCTTGGGGGAAAATGGTTAAATTAGAGACACCATTTGGAAGACAGTATTCACAGAAAATGAGGACTCAAATAAATTCTTTCCCTTTAGTCTTTTCTCTTCCAAATTGTTTTCCTCACCATTGAACTCCTAGATGAATTTTATAGTCAAATACTATTTGTTTAATATTATTCTGATTATTATTAGAGCAGCTCATTATTTTTCAAATACAGTTATTACAAAAACATCATTATCAGCAAAATTGATTTCTAGTGATCCGTCAGCAAACAGTTCTCCATCCAATTTGCCTCTAGTCGGATTTATAAATGTGATAGCTTTTTGAGAGTTTGTAGGCTTTTCTTCTTCAGCTTTTTCAAACTTGTCAAAGGTCAATGTTATCAGTTGTTTGAGTTTCATTATGTCTAAGTTGATTTGAGAAACTCTCCAGATCCCCCTATGGCAGGGACTGCTAATACCCATCCAAAGTGCATCCCCTTTTCCTCAGTAAAAGAATCCTGATGTTGTTTAGGGTAGCAATGAGACCAGCTAAAAACACTCGCTTCTTCTCCCTCCCTTGTATCTGGTCATGTGACGTAGTTCTGGCCAGTGAGACACCAAACTGAGGGTTTCTGGGAAGGCTTTTGTTTTTCTGAAACAGGAACTACTGCTTCATGCTCTTCCTGCCAGAAACAGGGAAATACCTGGATGTTTAGCAGCTGTCTCACAGCCAGAAGGTAATGAATATGAGGATGAAGATCTACCAGCTATATGTCCTTGAGCAAACATATAGAAAGAGCCTGGATCCCTGACGGCAGCACAGGGCAGTTACACCAGCTATGCAGAGCCCACTTGTAGATTTCTGGTTATGTGAGGAAAACATTAAGCCCCTGACTTTTTTTTGGTTTATAGATATACCATATATAATATACTCATTTATATAGTAAAAACTTTTGGTATATATATTTTAGATATTATTATTATTATTTTAAATAGTTACTGTTTTTTAAAATTAATCAATCAATTAATTAATATTTGGCTGCCTTGGGTCTTCATTGCTGCACACGGGCTTTCTCTAGTTGTGGTGAGCTGGGGGCTACTCTTCGTTGCGGTGCGTGAGTTTATTGTGGTAGCTTCTCTTGTTGCAGAGCACGGGCTCTAGGTGTGCGGGCTTCAGTAGTTGTGGCTCGCGGGCTCTAGAGCACAGGCTCAGTAGTTGTGGCGCATAGGCTTAGTTGCTCCGCAGCACGTGGGATCTTCCCGGACCAGGGCTCGAACCCGTGTCCCCTGTATTGGCAGGCGGATTCTTAACCACTGCGCCAGCAGAGAAGCCCCTAGACAATATTTTATTGAGCAGTTTTAGGTTCACAGTGATTTCTCAGATGCCCCACCTCCCCCACTGTCAACATCCCCACCAGATGGTACGTTTGTTACAACTGATGAACCTACATGGACACGTCATCATCAGCCAGCGTCCATAGTTTACATTAGGGTTCACTCTTGGTGTTGTACATTCTGTGGCTTTTAACAAATTTATAATGACATGTATCTACCATTATAGTATCATATATAGTAGTTTCACTGCCCTAATCCCCTATACTTTTTATGCCAGATTTTTCTGTGGCTTGTAATCAAGCAAATATGTAACTGATTCCCTTTCCGATTTTTAGACTTCTGTGTCTGTCTTATTCTTTGATGGAAACCTGATAGCTACAAATTACTGCGATGACCATTTCCAATGTCATTCATTAGAACCAAAGCTATATTACAGAGTAATTATAATGAAAGTGCCTTGATGTCCTTCTATATGACATCTGAGTGAGAAAACCTCCTTTCTCAAACTATCCCAGCAGGGTTAAAATGCCTTGAGAATTATTATTCTGTCATCTTTCCATATGGTCCAAAGATTAAATAGCAATGGCCCCATGGGGAATAGGGTTTAGTTAAGTGATAACTTGACCTAGAAATGGCATTTTCAATATTTAATGGTTCATTTTAGATTGTCTCTTCACCATCAAGTTCAGATAGTTGTTGGAATGTTCTGGATCTGTAAATGTAAGATAGAAATTCTGTAACAGGTGAGCTTGTCTCCAGGTTTGGAGTGTCTTTCTGATTTTATTCAGGATGAGAGAAACCATTTCAACAATAACTTTCCTTAGAGTGTTTAAGAGGCTGTTTCTACTTGGTAGGAAGAAAAAGCCTGAATGAACGTGAACGTAAAAATCCTTAATCAAACCTTTGTTTTCCATTTGCCCTTTGGGACTTCTCAGTAAAGACTGAATTTTTCAGTGAAATGTGTCTATTTTCTACACCTCAGATGTATTTTTTTTTTTTAAGATGGGTAAGGATAAGCCAAATTACACAGTCTATAGAGTGAAGTCTGATAGAATTATAGTGTGAGCAGATATGTAATTTAAATTTCTAGTAGTCACATTAAAAAAGTGAAATGAAATAAGTGAACCTTAAGAATATATTTTCTTTAACACAACATAATGGATACATCATTTAAACATGTAATGTAATCAATATAAATTTATTAATAGGTATTTGCATTCTTTTTTTCTGATATAAATCCTGTGTGCGGTTTACAGTTACAGCCTGTCTCACTTTGGACTTACCATATAGCAAACACTCCAACACATGTGGCCAGTGGCTGCCATATTGGACAAGGCGTAACTTTCCCCGTCTATCTGTTTTCCACAAGGTCCATCACCATTAAACTGTCTGTGTGTCTCTTTCTGCTCTCCTTGCCCATTCCAACCCTGTATCCACCCTCAAAAGAAGACGTGCTCTTAGTAACTGACTCCTCTGCTTGCATCTAAAGCTGGGTCCAGCGGCAGAAGTTATTTCAACACAATATCAAGATGTTCTGAAGGTCTATCTAGATAGCTCTTTTCCTGTACTGCTTCCGTTCTTTTGTTTTTATCTGTATCAGAGAGATTACAGTGAGAACGGGAGATGCTGTGAACCAGATGCTGAAAAAGTCCCGGTGGAAAGAATCAGGAAGGGCACAAAGTCTTGAAGAACGTAGAGTATATCCCACCACACTTACAAATGTAAGAGAAAATAAAGGCAATAAGGACACCTTTAAAGTGACAACCACTCAACTGAGAAACGTCATTTTTCCAAAAAGGAAAAAATTCCAACTAAAGCCATAGGAGTGGTTGAGCATGTCGGGGAGTTCTGACTTGTGAAGATAATTATTGTACCTTAGGAGTTCCTGTTGCTTAATGTGTTTCTGTGACAGATTGGCTTATGGAACACAGCAGTTTCTTCCTGTTCCTGTAACACTATCTTTATTTTCTTTGCAGTACAATTAAGATTGTGTCTATTGGGCTTCCTCAAATTAATGAGATGCTCCCTTTACTTCCTTGATTAGATACGAATCTTTCCCTGGACAATCATTCTGTGGGCAGATGAAAGAGCAAGTCGCTTCCCCCCAACCCCTTAAAAAGAAATGAAATAATTTTTGAGCACATGACAATGGCTATCGTATTTACTCTCACAGATGAAAGAGTAGATGTTTGAAAGTCAAGTAATACCCACTGCCTATTAAAATCCACATAGTTAAGGCACAAACACGATTTTATTTTTATTTTTTTTATTTTAATTTTTAAATTTTACTGAAGTACCGTTGATTTACAACGCTGTGTTAATTTCTGCTGTACAGCAAAGTGATTCAGTTATACATATATACACATTCTTTTTCATATTCTTCTCCATCATGGTTTATCACAAGGTACTGAATATAGTTCCCTGTGCTATACAGTAGGACCTTGTTGAGAAACATGATTTAAGTATTTTCCTCCTGTTTGCACCATACAAAAACTTGAAAGAAGCTCAAAGCTCTTTTTCTGGAGGGGAAAAAGCAATTTTATTTTTTAATTTCGTGCTTCACATTCATGTATATACGTTAAGTACTATATAAACTTGTCTTTAGGATATCATTATTTGACTTGGGCAATATGCTTTCAACTGAATTTATTTGGAGAAATACAACTTAGCCATTCGGCTTAAAAATATCAAAAAAGCTGCCAAATTAGAAAATAGGGCACCTACAATCAAATTTTAAATAGCCCCCCCTTTTCTTTTAATTTACTATTGTGTTAGCTGTTATAATTAGTATTTGTCTTTAAGGCAGGCAAAACATGTTATCAAGGTATTATGCAAGAAATTGCATCTTTTGAAATAAGTGGTCCCCTGGGTTGCACCTGTAACAAAAGAAAATGACATCATACACTATACTCATAGGTTACACAAATTGTTGAAAGCCAAAATGAATCTTTAAGGTTGGAGAGACCCCTGAATAGTTCATCTTTGGGCTTAAGAAAGAAAAATTAAAATAATCCCAGACTGCATTTCACATCTCTCGAAAGAAAGAAACTCAAAACTCTTTACACATATCATATAGCTGATACTGCTGTGGGCCTGAAATAAATTCAGAGCAAAAACATTACCCAGGTCTCGTGCAGAAGAAATTTCCATTGTGTTGAATCCTTATTAAGTTCCCATCAAATTCTTGGCGCTGACTAGATGTGAAAGTTTTCCATTAGTGACAGGCAGAGAAAAATCCCTCCACTTGGAGAGCAGGGAGGTGTAATGTTATAGAATAGAATGAACAGAGTTCTTAGTGAAGGAAGACCTCAGTTTTAACTCCAGTTCTGGCTTTCGAGCTGTGTGACTTTAAGGCAAGTCCCTTAACCTCCTTCCCATACATGGATAGATTGATATGCCGTCTGCCACAAGGGTGAACCGTAAACCTTTTGAGGATAGAGACCACTTTCTTTTCACCATCTCCAGTGCCTTGCACTAGATCTTGAACTGCAGTAGTCAAGTGGGTCCTTTCTGAATGAATCTATCAAGTGAAATGATTTATGTGCAATTACTTGTAAAATTCATAATGTTATAGTATTGCAAAATATTTTTCTTATTCTGTTTCTCACTAAAGTTATCCCTATGCTGCAAGTTGAAAACTACAAATAGATTTTCTCCTCCGAAGAAAGAACAAAACTTTAAGGGAGAAACATAGAACAAAGTAAAATGGTTTTGAACTTGGGGTTATTTGATGACCAAAGCCTTTGGTAGCAGTAGTGTGGAGAGAAATCTGGGGTAAGGAATACGGTGAATGGTCATATTTCACAGAAATGGTTTGCCTTTTTGGTGGACGTGTGCTTTTATTTAAAACTACATGAAAAAGAGACTTATTGGAATAAATGCCTTTTTATAACTTTCACATAACAACCAAATTAGTAACCCAACATAAACTGGCAATAAGGACTATTAGAAATCCTTGGGGGGACCCACATTAATGAGTAGATAAGAGTGATTTGTTGTTAGTACATTATTGTTTCCATTGTACACTGGACATCAGTCATTTGGTCCATTTTTCAAAGACCCACTTGAATTGTCTGAACCTATGAACTTCCTGAAAGTCTAGCCACCAATCTCCATTAGGAGAGTCAATGACTGCTCAACTAAAGGGTATTTATTTTATTCCTTCCCTCCATGCAAATCTCTCCACACCAAGGCTAACACATGTATTTCCTTTCAAGAGGCCACGAATAAGGAAATTTCATGCCATCGTGAGATAATTATTCTAATTGGTTAAGATCACTTTGGAACTTGCTTGTCTTCTTATTAGTACAGAGACCAGACTTGGGGCTTCACTAAGAAAAAATGTGTTAAAATTCAGACAGGCATTGGGATGAACTGTGTCTCGGTGTAGAAAACTCTGGATAGATAAGGCAAATCAACAGTGTCAATGAGAAGACAAAGCTTGTTTCAAGGACCTAAAGCATCATGAAAGAGAGAGTCGCAATGAACAGATTAACTACAAATCTTTCCCATTTATTGATTAAAACAGGCTCCCCAAGGACTTGTAACAGAAATCATCCCAGCTTAGCTTTATTGCCTTGTGAACTTGAAATTAATAAAACTGCACTTCAAAAAAATCATCCATAGGATACATCCATTATTAATGAATATTTCTTGACATTCTACAGAATTTATCCAAATTAATGCTTTATTGAGATCTTTTAGTTGCAAAGTGCCAGAGGTATAGACCAGAGATAAAGAGACCATTGTAACATATCTGTGTACAGAGATCTATTCAACAAAGTTTGCCAACAGAGGTTTCTCACTGTGTAGGCAGAGCTGCTGGTCAGTGGCTATTTTTGTCCTGCTGGACAGTTTTCTTGGTGTTTTGTGTGTGTGAGGAGGATGAAGATGATAGTTGCCATTTATTGAGTATATTTCAAGAATCAGTATCTCGCTGAATGCTGCAGGAGTCATTTAAGGTAGAAACTTGTTCCTGTTTTACAGATGAGGAAAGAAGGAAACTGCGCTGCCCAAGATCAAAATCTAGTACATGGTAGAACTGGAATTTGCATCAAGGTGAACTCTAGGGCTAGCTATTACCTTGCAGAGATGTCACACCAGAACTCACAAGGTAAGTTTCATTCTTTTCCTGAATCAAACTTAGTATATAATTTAGATGTAACCACAATTCTTCATCTCATTCTCATTTTGAAATGACCTGGAGTTTAACTGGAAAATAATCCTGCATTTACTGTAATATGCAGTGGTCTAAACAATGCCTAATGCATAGTAAATGCAAAAGAAATATTTGTTAAAGGAATATTCTGCCCTTTTTGGGGATAGCGGCCACCCTTGGCGGGCAGAATGTGGATTGGAGACACAATTTTGAAACAAGTATCAAAATTAAGAGTAAACTATTTTCATTATTTTAAATAATACATTGCATTTCTTGGGGAAGACCTGCTTAAGCAAGGGGCAAATTGCAAAGATCATTAGAAAATTGTTCACAGAAAGCAAAGGAATATACTTAAGCAATGAGCACGGCTGTGTGTTTTCCCATTTGGTGACAGACAAAATCAGTGTTTAGGCTTCTCATTTAGAATTCTCTGAAATGAAAACATAATCCCAGTTAACTACTATTCCCTAAGGTATCTGGTTGCACAGTGTTTCATAAAATTAAAACCTGTTAAGCGCCTAGGAAAGAAAAAAAAATTACCTTAGATGAAAAACATTTTTTTTTAAATGAAAAGAAAATGAAGAAGAAAAAAGGAAACAAGCAAAATTCAGTTAGTACCTTCAATTCTTGTTATGTGTGTCTGAAAAACCTGGCACAACAGAACTCATGAGAGTTTTGGGCTGTTAAAATTTTTCTTGGGATTAAATTGAACTGGAAGATCCAAAGAACTAACGCTCTGAGAGTGAGTGTATCATTTTGACTCTTTTGCTCATCTTCAGGCTGATTTTATAATTAGGAAGAGGCTGACAAAGAGGCGCCGTTGTCATTTCAATCTGAGGAGACTGAAGCTTCTAGGGCTTCTGATTTCATGGTTATTTCTTTGAGGAATGAAAATATGAGTTTTGGATTCATTAGTGAGAATTGGTTTAACAATCCTAACAGGAATGACCTTCTAACCCTCAGGAAGCCAAACGTAGAGTTCAGCCTTTCTGGACAACGCGGGGGTCCACACAGCAATCTTTCTTATTTTTGTTCAGTCCATGTCAAGATGTACTCACAGAGAAATGAGCAAAGACTTGGGATGGGATGGCTGATCTATGTCTTGTCTGAATGTTTCAGAAACCGGTTGATCGGATTCATTTAGTCAAGAACAACTCAATTCAGTTGAAGAAACATCCACAGGACTGGATGGGACTGGATTTTTTCCACATCTCAGCTGGACGTGCTGGCATGTTGAAGATATACCACATCGTGTTTGGTCCAGCTGATGTTGGTCCTAAGAGGTAGCAGAGTTGTTGTGTCCAAAAGCCGAGATTTGTGCTTCCATTGCGCATATCACTAACTGGCTTTGTGACCTTGGATAAGTCACTTCTTTAATGTCCGTTTCCTTATTGGCAGAGGCCATGGGATTGGATGAGCCCCAGGACCACTTTCCATTTTCACATATAAGGACTCTAGATTGCTGATATTCCATGAAAAAACTGGAAACTTGATAGGATGCATGTGGTTCATGAAACGAAGTGATTCACCAGTGAAAAATGTAGACAGTAAATGTAGACAGTAAAGCTACGATAGTCTCTGATGTACCTCCTTTGGGATGACTTTTGTATTTTGTTTATTTGTGTATTTTCACTTGCAGGACTGTCATAAGAAAAGAAACCACCGTTGATTCACCCAAAATTTTTAATGACTAGACATTGTACTTAAGTTACCGTTTTACATGTGTGAATTTAATAAAACTAAAACACCATATATTCACCAACTTCAGGGCCAGCAGTAATACACTGTCATCATAAAACAGATGCAAGATCACAGCTTCTTTATGTTCATCCTGGCATTTGAAGACTCCCCATGAATGGTCCCTCTTCCCATGAGATGTGGAGGAACATTCCAAGGTTTTGTAGCCAGAAAACTTACGTTTTTTCTCATTTAAAATATGCATTCGGATGCCCAACAGGTTAAGTATGAGGACTAAGTGAAATAATGTACGTAAACTACCTGTCAAATGGGAGAGGGTGAACATACTTTAGTTCTTCTGCCTTCATCTCCTCACTCAGGGCTCTTCCTTTCACCATCGGCCAGTCTTCATGAATTTTCAGCAGGGATCCTCTGTCCTGGTTGAGCAAACCTGCTTTCTGACGTCTAGATGTGACATAATATACCTTCTTATCCCACACAAGATGCTTTCCACACTCTTCTCTGTGACTCTCACAGGGTATATTTGATCACAACTCTTCTGGGAAGACATCTCTGGTTTGAATCCCTTGGTACCATTTGGTCCAATATTTGTAGCTTTTACCATACTGGTTGGCATTTGATGATGTATTACTTTGTAATGCTTTTGAAGTATTTTTACCTATGTGTGTTCTATATTCCAGACAACTTTGCAAGAAAAGGCTCTGCTTTGTTTTAGCCAGACTGAATAGGGAATGTTGAATTAGTTCAGAACACTTTAATGGAGAGAAATATACACATTGGAGTGCATGAAAAGGAGACCAGCTAGGATCATGAGGGAACTTGAAATGATTTCCATATGAGAAATGGTTGAAGAACTTGGGCCATTTATCCTGGAGAAAACAAAGGTTGATGGGAATTTAAGATAAATTGTCTTTTCTACAAACCGTTAAAGAGTTACCAGGAGGAAGCAGTATCGACATTTTTCCAAATTAAGGCTCACGATACAAAGCTATAAGCAAGAACTTTCTAACAGGCACAGCCGTCCAGAGATGAGTTCTCTGGCTTTGCAAGTATTCATATGTGGGCTGAAAAGGCCTTGTTTGGAATATGGTATAAAATTTTGAAGCACCAGATAGATAATGAGACAGGAGGAACCTTGAAGTTCCTTCTAACTCTGGTTTTGTTTTTCATTCCAGACAGAAAGTGCTTCTTGACTACGCTGTGTTTGTTGAATGGATAAATGAATGTTTCTCACACAGTGAGGTCTTGGCAGATGTACTCCAACTGACATGTTGTAGGAGCCTTCAATAAATACTCAATACTGTTAAAGATACTTTAAAAAAAATCCCTCTCGTATATGTGTAATAAGCCATACTCAATTGCTTTGTGAACAGGACTTTCCGTGAATAATTATGGATATACTCAAGTGAGACTATTTACGTTCCTGAGAATAGACTGGGAACATATTATACCAAAATCCAACATCAACTTTCTCAGCAAAGTAAAAACATGAAGTAGATGAAATAGAAATAAGTGAGGCAAAAGAAGACGAGATTGGTTGCGTTCGAATCCTCGTTTCCCCTTAAAATCTGCGTGACCCTCAGGAAGTTACTTATTCACACGAACTCCAGTTTTTTCATTTGTAAATACTAAGACAATAATAACAGCACTCTGGAAAGGTCATTCAGGGCACAGACCAATCAGAAATGATGTCTGGCCAATTGAACCGGATGCCAGCCAGTTGTATGTTGTATTGGAGCAGACCAGCTGAATGTCAGCTCTGGTTGTAGGGATTAAATACAAGTAAAAAATGCCTGCACGGTGTTTAGCACATAGGAGATCCCGAATAAATGTTAATTTCCTCCCACCATTGAGAAGCTGAGATGGCCGTGATATGTGATAGGAATTATCTACAACTTCCCGTGGGATTCAGAATCAGTTTGAATAGCTATGAAAATATTATTCCTAGTCCTATTAGTTTAGGTTCAATTGGTCTTAAATTGTTTCTCCGAAGACATGTTTATTTCCCTACAGTGCTTTTTCGGCTTTCAGTGTGTAGGACAAAAAAGAACGTACAAATCTGAAACCATCCTGATAAAAATAGGCAAATATTTTCCTTTATGGTCTTGATTCTTCAGATGAATCTGCTGAGCTAAATGAAGATGAAATCATTCATTTTAAGGGTGAAAATTGCACTGAGTCCCTTGAGAAGAACATTAAGAAGGGATTGCTTTATTACAGCTCTTCTCTGAAGAAAATTTTTTGTGTGTTTTGTTCCACTGTTTATACTTTATTATTTTTTAATTGAATTTTTATTTTATATTGGAATATAGTTGATTTACAATGTTGTGTTAGTTTCAGGTGTACAGCAAAGTGATTCAGTTATACCTGTACACATATCCATTCTTTTCCAGATTCTTTTCCCATATATGATTTTTATGTTGAAGGTCGTTGTTGAGTGTGACCCCTTCCACCCTCACCTGATTACTACTGATGACACACCTACTTTCCACACTACACCTGATGGGAATCAATATCTGTATTAGAACTAGTTTGGGGGGTATTTGTACTCCCAGGGTGCTATCACATTTTATTTTTCTTCATTTCATTATCTGAGTAGCTTTGTTTCCTTCAAAGAAAGCTAATCAATTTAAAATAAAAATACATTCCGTGTTCTGTGATGCTATTATCACCCAGGTTAGGATTTCCTTTAGGAATCAAATCCATGATTTGCTTTCAGAGGAGGGTAAAGTGGAGGGAAAAGATGGCAGGACCAGGCAATCGACATGCTGTGATTGGGAATTTCACTCTTTTCTGCTTGAGAAGAACTAATATTTCCTGCTTTCCATCAGCCCCAGTGAAATCCCGGCATTTTCAAATGTTCCTTCTAAGTTGTACCTCCTCCATTACAAAAATGTTTTAACCTATTAGATTTGTAAAAGTGAGAAATTGAGATCTTTTCTCAACAAATGCAAAGTTAGAGGGAGAAATCTTACAAAAGCCAGAAAGTTGCTTTACGAATAAACAGATGAAGTCTAGTCCCAAATAGTTTTGCTGTGGTCTGCCTAGAAATATGACCCAGGTAGTAGTATTAAGAAAATCATCGTTATTTTCTACAAGCTGGCATATATCTTGCTCCTCCAAAAGAACAGGAGAGAAATGATTTCCAATGCTTTTTTAACCTTTAGCTATAAAAGATTTCAGAGATGCCCTCAGTCTTTCCGAGTTAGGCTATCTTCCAGGGGTCTGGGAGCTAAGACTGGAGAACTCTTTTCTGGGACTATAATTCTTGTGGAATTTATCTTCAAGGATGTGCAAAGGCTCTTTTGAATGTTTGCAAAACTCTGATGGAACTGCTGAGAGATATAATCAGTTGCCTTTCTCTTATGACCCTAAAATTCATGTGATTGGTTACCCTAATTTTTATAGGTCCATTGCCCCATTCCTTCTGTGTGTGAAATCAGGGTCCTGGCATAAGAACCGTTGGAAAAATTACCTCTGCTCTAAAGGTATTAGTGGAGAATTTGCTTGCAGGAAAAGTGGCTGGTGCTGAAACTTTCACTAAACACACACACACACACACACACACACACACACACACACACACTCCCTTCCTTTCTTCTAGCTTTCCAAACACTGCACAGAGAGAACCTTTAATAAATCAATGTTTTAGGGCCAAATTCCTCAAAGGCCTTCGTAAGAGCTTTGACCCTGCTTGTTGTGATAGTGTGTGAATGGTCTGGATAGAATCAATGGTATCTAGTCCACAAATCATGTCATCTCACAAGTGTTTGGTGGCTTAAGCCAAAGGAATTGGTTTTTTATCATCTGCACTAATTGCCATTCACATAGAAAAGCATGCAGCATTGTCAATGAGTTAGCAGATATTCCGACTGTGGGTCCATAAAGGGATTTCTGTAAGGAGAGTTAAGATACAACAAGAGGGCACAGGCTAAACATGAAGCAGGCAGAATTTCGACCAAGTACACAACACTCCCTCAGGCTTGCTAGATAAAAGAAGGCTCTGGAGCCCCTCCTTCTGTGTTACAGATGCCCTGACTAAGCACCCATCTTTGAGGCCAACTCATCTGCAATTTCAAATCCAGGTGGAGAGCTGTGAAGGGCTGCTGAGCCCTTTCTAGCCCTGGCATTTGGTTGTTCACTCTCCTTAACTTGAGTGTAGGAGCAGCTGGTGACAGAGGGAGAGCAGAAAGCAAAGGCAGACAGAGGGATGGTTCCCTTAGCCAGGCAGAGGTCAGAGGTGGTGGCCTTCAGAGGAACCACCACAAGATGTTGTGAAATCCTTGGTGTTCAGGGCAAGTGTGGCCTGGCCTTCAGCTCATTTGCAGACTGCAGCTAAAGCAGAAGTTCACTGGAGGCAGTAGACCTCTCGGGATTCACTACAAGCTGGTTCACTTGGGTTCCCATTTTTCTGTTCACTTGGCCTTTCTGATTACAGTTGAAAAAATATCAGAAGGTTTGTGTGCTGATGAATCACGTAGGCTGAAATAAGGTGTCTACTCCCTTCAAAGGGTTTTCTCTGATGAAATGTCTGTGATGACAGACTCTTTACCGTATCCTGTTTTCCATCATCTTGGCTTCCTTGCAAGATCATTTACTTATTAATTTTTTGTATCTGTCTATTTATCATTTATCCTTCAGGCTATCTATCTGTTTCCAAAGAGCCTATCACATAGGACCTAGCAGTCTGAACCGGTGCCCAGCAGGCATGCTAGAACTTGTCCTGGCCTGAGAGACTTAGTTCTTGATCTGGTTTTATTGAGAGCAATTAGCATAAAGGGAACAGGTTTATAGGTAGCACTCAAACTTTAAAATGTTTCATATGCATGATAATCAAGCTCTTAAAAAAACCAACTCTGGAGGAACATGGTTCAATCTCTCCTCTCTTCCTCTCAGCCTCCTCATATGTGAAGTAGGAGGAGACACTTTCTCTGGTAAAATTAGATCCTTCGCTTAATGGTATATGGACCACTCTCCCATTTAACCATTTGTTCTTTTTTCCAGAAACCATGGGTGTGTGCCAGATGGACAGGTGGTGTGATTTTTTAAGCCGCAGCAGTAATGTAGTTGCAGCAGGTGTTTTCCTGGGGCTGGTCCAGTTCCACACATTGCATTTCTGGTATCTGCTGAAGCTAGTGAGCAGAATAAAAGGGAACGGGCATGAAAGGGAGTCCGGACTGGACCAAACAGGATGGCGAGGGCCAACTTTCCAAGCAGGACAGAGCATGTTTGCTGCTACAAAAGCAAACAAGTGAATTTCACTCACTGTCACCCATGCTACGTTCTCTGGGAGAATACTCATCATCCAATGAGGGAATGCCGTCGGGAAAGGCTCATTTGAATGTGGCACTCGTAAGAGGTGGTTCCATAGTATTTGGATGCTTGTCTGCATCTTAAAATACAATCCAGCTGTGCATTCCCCACTTCCCCTCGGTCCCCGGTGCCTATTCTGGATCACCCAGACACTCGCACAGCTTTATCCTCATTGCCTCTTTGCTTCTCTCAACCCCATCCTTTTTTTATGGCCCCACTGAGGCCACCCACCCTCCAAGAATTCTTCAAAGAGACCTTTTCCTTGCTCTGAATTCCCTTAGCAGTGACATGCCCCTATTCAGTTGTTTTTCCATTCTTTCATTCGTTCAACTCCACGTAACTGTTTTACATGTGGCTTTCAGAATAGTCTCAAGTTGGTTCATAAAATCTTTGATCTTGTCTTTCTACAACCTGGTATCTAATTTGAGGCAGGGACCACATGTTCTGGGTCTTCATGGCTTGATCATAGGGTTTTGTTCCAGTAGGGACAAGCTAATGTGACTGATTTAAATTTTACTATCATTTTCTTTTTTTAAACATCTTTATTGGAGTATAATTGCTTTACAATGGTGTGTTAGTTTCTGCTGTATAACAAAGTGAATCAGCTATACATATACATATATCCCCATAACTCCTCCCTCTTGCGTCTCCCTCCCAACCTCCCTATCCCACCCCTCTAGGTGGACACAAAGCACCGAGCTGATCTCCCTGTGCTACGCGGCTACTTCCCACTAGCTATCGATTTTACTTTTGGTGGTGTATATATGTCCTTGCCACTCTCTCACTTCGTCCCAGCTTACCCTTCCCCCTCCCTGTGTCCTCAAGTCCATTCTCTACATCTGCATCTTTATTCCTGTCCTGCCCTTATGTTCTTCAGAACCATTTTTTAAAAAAATTTTTAGATTCCATATATATGTGTTAGCATACGGTATTTATTTTTCTCTTTCTGACTTACTTCACTCTGTATGACAGACTCTAGGTCCATCCACCTCACTACAAATAACTCAGTTTTGTTTCTTTTTATGGCTGAGTAATATTCCATTGTATATATGTACCACATCTTCTTTATCCATTCATCTGTCGATGGACACTTAGGTTGCTTCCATGTCCTAGCTATTGTAAATAGAGCTGCAATGAACATTGTGGTACATGACTCTTTTTGAATTATGGTTTTCTCAGGGTATATGCCCAGTAGTGGGATTGCTATGTTGTATGGTAGTTCTATGTTTAGTTTTTTGAGGAACCTCCATACTGTTCTCCATAGTGGCTGTATCAATTTACATTCCCACCAACAGTGCAAGAGGGTTCCCTTTTCTCCACACCCTCTCCAGCATTTATTGTTTGTAGATTTTTTGATGATGGCCATTCTGACTGTTGTACTATCATTTTCTAAAGGCTAACGACAACCAAAATTTCACTTTGTGTCTCTTGTCTTCCTCTTGAGATTCTGAATGCCCATGGGCCATTATTTTTATTATTTTTAATTTTATTGAAGTATAGTTGATTTACAATGTTGTGCTAATTTCTGCTGTACAGCAAAGTGACTCAGTTTATATATATGTGTGTGTGTGTGTGTATTCTTTTCCACTATGGTTTATCACAGGATACTGAATATAGTTCCCTGTGCAGCAGGACCCCATTGTTTATCCATCCTACATATAATAGTTTGCATATGCTAATCATGGACCATTAATTATTAAACAAGGATGAGCCTGGAGTTGGTTGGAGAGGAGAAATGTTTATTGTTATGGTCAAGTAATCTATTCTGTTGTGGGGAAGCAAGGGGTCTAGACAACATTTCCTTTTCATGCTGTCTCTCTCTGGTTGTTGAGGATTAGAAGCCTGGGATTGGTACCTGTAGATTTCTTCCTCCTTCCCCTTTAGATTTTTCTCATTCTAAACCAGACTTGAAAACCACTTTTTAAATATCTTTCCCTTTTTATGAACTATTTCAGATTAATCTTCAGAGATCTAAATGAAAAGTCATACTTTCACTGTTTAAACCCTTTAACATGAAGTTGGAATAAAACCCTGTTATCTTATTATAATGTTTTGGCAATAGATCCTAGTGTTACATTAATGGACTTATAATAACCAGGGGAGATTGGACAAGACTAGGAGATGCTATTTTATGACCCAGTAAATCACCTGTTAGGCCTGGTCATAATGGTTGAACTTCTACCACTGAATAAAATTATTACTTTAGGTTAGGAGATTGCTACTGTCGTTCTGGCAGAGGAATGAACAAGACAGTACAGGCTGGAAGTAATTTTTGACACAGAGGTTAATTTTATCATGTGCTTTATATATTTTTAATAAAATATATAGGTAATTAAAAATTGAACCGTGGTGCTTTTTTGGATTTATATTAATTAGCACATACATTCCACTTTGTGTTTTCAAAAGCTTTACACGTCTTTAATTAACCACCTCATGCTACACGAGCAAGGTAGTGAGTATGATTATACCCATTTTACAGATGAACAAGCTGAACTGTGGGGTGCTTAAATTAATTGCCTAAAGGGTCCCAGCAAACCAGGGCAGAAGATGGGTTGAACTGTGGCGCCTGTGGCACTGGTCCTGGCCTTGTCTCTCCCGTAGCCATTAATAGCTCTGCTGTACCTTCGCTCACAAGTAGCAGAGGGATGTCATAATGAAATCCTTTCTTCTTTTTTCCATCTTGGGGATTTTTAGTAACACTTTGTTTTAAAACAAGGACCTCAACGTTCTTAATTAAATTGGGCAGCCACATCCCTGGGGGAAGGTAAAGTATGTATTACTTCGTATCTTTCATAGGTGGGTAAATTGACACATAGAGAGGCAGAGCAAGATCTCAGTGCATCAGTGGCCTCTGGTCTTCTTACTCCCATCCTCCCTTTATCAGACTTCTGTGGGCCACAGGAAGGTTTAAAATTGTGTATAATGACAGCACCAAAAGGGAACCCAGCCAATGTTTACTTCCTTGACCTTTGAGAGCAGGTACCTTTCAGTTTCAACACCCTACAGAGCACCACCATGAAGCCGTCTGAAATGCAAAGATAATCACAGTCCTACCCATCATTCTTCCTTTGCCAAGATTAATTAAGAAACATTCCCTTCTCTTGATGACAAATTCCACTCACCGCCCCCCCCCCAAAAATAGGAGCCACTGAATATACAAGTTTTGTTCTCTTTTTAAACACAACATATCCAGAAAATATTTAATCCTCCCCTTTGCTTTGAGTGTTCAACAAAGACCAAGAATTAATTTTCATAGAAACCACATTTTTCTATGCTTATTCTTCAGGTGTGGATACCAAGTTGTAGAATTAAACAGTAGATAACTAACTACTCCATAGGCCAATAGTCAACTTCCTCAGCTTCCAGAAAATGGATTGAGTTGTAGGCAGAATTCTAGAGAGAGCCAAGTTATAAGCATGAACATTTGAGCCTTGTTTATTGTGGGTGGTCTTATCTGTTCCCTGGAAGATGGAACCACAATCTTACAGGAATCAAGAATCATAGCCCAAGGGTGCTGTTTCCACTGACAGAAGGCTAGGGGGCTCCTTTCACTTTAAACTTTAAAAACAGAGAAAGCAGCCCCTTATATGCTGTTTTCTCGTTGAGGAGGTAGTCTTTGATTGGATTTAGAGAACCTCATAACTTTCAAGGTGAAATTGAAAGGGCTCAGTGGTAAACAAGTGGCGTGGAAGGCCAGTCTTATACTGTGGAATAAGTAGGCAGTCATGAGGGGAAATGAGATTGTAGAACAAATAATTACATTGTGAAAACAGGGAGAGGAATTCTTGCCCCTTCTCTCTGCCATAGGCTATGGGGATAAAGCAATCTGCACATCAGCAGAGATTTGAGCTGCTGATCTAAAGAATGCAATGATGGGGTGTGGTGGGGTGGGTGATGGGGATACACAGAGCTGGAGGAGCAGCTGCAGAAAGCATCTAAACTGAACATGTGCTTGTGGGAGAAAAGAGTCACTTAGTCTTTCCTTCTGCTTTGCTGGAAAGCACAGGGGCTTGTATGGATTTGACAAAAGGCTGATCCTGTCCAACTTGGAAAGCTTCTTGACCAAGAGCAAAATGTGAGAGGGTCATGAAAGAGGAGGGTCATGAAAGAGGAGGACCACACCTCTGTAGCCGGACAGAGAGCTGGACTCTCTCTGGCAATAAATAGGATGACACTTACACTCTTTAAGCGTCATTTTTTTTTCATGCAAAATATCATACTTGATATTTGGGGAAACATACTGTGCTATCAGTGTTCATTTACTCGCTAAGCCTAAATAAAAAATAACTGAAAATGAAGTAACAAACAAAATTAAAAGTAAATGACACTTATATGCCTAGTGCTTTCTATGTATCAGTTCATTTCATCCTTGCAAGATCTCCAGGAGGCATGCACCATTATCTCATTTTTTAAGATAAGGGAACAGAGACTTAGAGGTTAATTGCCCAACATCACCTACTTGCTAAGTGAAAGAACCTTACCTGGATTTCTAGTTTATTTGATTCTGATTCTTTTATTACTTAATGTTGCAAAGTTTTGTGGGAGTAGATGAAATCAGACAACCTACATTACACTTACCATAGTGTCTGGCACTTAGTAAATGCTCCATCATTATTTCCTGCATCGAAAGGCATAGGAAGCGTTGAGGATGTAAACACCTCTCCACTGCACTGGTTGGAGGATACCATAAAAAAAAAAGTGAAAAATTAATTGTACTGGTTGAAGAGATTGCGCTGTGTCAGCATAAGCATTGTGTGTTTCGGTGTAGGTGTTGGCAAGGGTCCTGTGAACCATTAATTAATATCATGCATTAGCTGTCAGCAGGTCAACATGGGTGCTCTATTTCTTGATGGCTCTGTGAAGTTACATTATGGATTTAAACCATGTCCCTAATGAAGGTCATTACTACGTGTCTTTCCATTGGGGGCACATAGCTCTCCAGGTTATATTGATGTGTAGGCTGTTTCTCTAACTATGAACAAATCTCAGTTTCCGTTCTGAAGAGTCCTGGGTTTTGCTCTCTCCTTAAGCTGTCAACTTGCTGGGACTTTATTGAGGTTCTCCAAGGCTCATATCCTTTAGTTTCTGGGGCTCAACTCATTGTCTCCTACCTTTGAAGGCTGTTTTAAGGCTTGTTTGAATCATCTGTGCCAAGTATGTTGGGAAATCAGCAATTTCTTTTCATATGAGTCGCTTGAAATCATCCTCTGGTGGAAAATGACTTCACAATTTTTTTTCCCTAGGGAATTTCAAAGTCAAAGCGCGCAAATCCCTTTTAACTGCCAGGTGCAGAAAATGGAGGTAATTTTAGATTTGGGGAAAATAAGGGTCTACCTCATTAAATGTTACCACTGAAATCTCTATTGTTTCCTCCAGCTCTCCCATTTATGAGGCTGACATCACCCAGAGATGAGAGAGAAGCTTTTGTGGCCCTGTTTCCAGAGCCAAGCACCTCTGCGTTAGTCACAAAGTTAATCACAACACAGGAACTGTTAAAAACGAACCAAGCTCGCTGGAACTGGAATTACAACAGAGTAACTTCTTGCTGTGCCCAGGGGGGAAAGCTGAACAAACAAGCACTTGCGCTTGGATCAGGAATGGGTGGGAGGGTGTCTTTGACAGCTGAGAAGGGCTTCACCATCAGGAGACCTGGCGTGGCCAGTAGGTAGGATGGCAAAGATTAAAACCTTCTTTTTCACCTCCTTGCCAATCCCTTCTCTCTGCTTATCATTGGCTTGGCTTGTCAGGATGGCACGGGACATTCTTTTTACCACCAGCTTTGGAATGATCACTTTCTTTTTTATTTTCTCCGTTATCTACATCTGGGCGAATGGCGAAAGTTCTGCCTGCTGTCAGGCTGGAAGCTAAGCCATAAAAAAGTGCGATTTATTTTCAACCCATACCTTTGCCATCCTCACCCCTAATCACAAACTTCTTTTCTCCCCTCCTATGGTCAATTTATAGTATTTATCTGTGTCTTGAGTCAATTTTGCACACATACATAAGATACATAAAATAAAAAGTTGAAGACAATCTTACTTTGACTGTTAACATTTCAAAAAGTCATTTTATTTAGACTCTGTAACTGGCTCCTTTCTGGAGCAGTTGCTCTAAAAATCTGAGATTATATTTTATGTTTTTGCAGCTGTATGGCTTTAATACAGGCTCCAAATCATTTATTGGCATTTCTGACGGGACTTTTTGTTTTTATAGGTGTGTAAATGTGTTATCGAAGATATTTTGGCATTGACCGAAGACTCAAGTTTGTAACTTCAGTTAAAGAGACCTGCTACTTCCCCCGCCCTTCTGCTTTCTTGAAAGAAGAGAAACGGGTTTACTTGACAGGTATTCTGGATCTCTGTACTAAGTCTTCGACTAAATTTATTTTCCTTGGGGTTGTTTGTGCTAAAAAGCTAAAATTCCAGCACCCCTGATGAGATTTGTTTCCCCTTTGCCCTCCCCTCCTGGCCAGTGGCATGTCTAGTGTTTTATGTGAATGTAACTATTTTGTCCCTATTTCTCCTGAAGCATCATTTTTACATTGTGTCAGATTTCTCTGACCAGACTTAAGCAATAATTCCAAAACCTGGTGGATGGATCCAAGTTGTGTGGGGGAAGGTTTTTAAAATCTCTGTGCAAGGACCTAGGAATCTGAATTTTAAAATCTCACTGGATGATCTTGGTGATCAGCTGATTTGGGAGCATGTGATGCAGAGAGTAGGTGGGGATGGGGCAGGGGGTCTTGGTAATGTCCCTCTCAGTACAAGGCAAGGTCTAATCAATTGTTCAGTTATGCTTACATTTAATGAACATTTACTGAGTACCTGCTACGGGCGGGTACAATGCCAGGTGTTAGGATGCCATAATGAATAAGACACCGTTTTACCCGAGACAATCTCATTGTCCAGTGAATGAGACAGACAAACGCTTTCCCTTTAATGCAGTTCTGTTAAGGCAGGGTTATGATGTGGTGTGTATGCATATATATATATATATATATATATATATATATATATATATACACACACACACACACACACACACACACATATATATATACAATGGAATATTACTCAGTCATCAAAAACAATGAAATGATTCCATTTGCAACAACATGGATGGACCTAGAGATTATCATATTAAGTGAAATAACTCAGAAAGAGAAAGACAAATACCATATGATATCACTTATATGTGGAATCTAAAATACGACACAAATGAACATATCTATGAAATAGAAACAGAGTCACAGACATAGAGAACAGATTTGTGGTTGCCAAGAAGGTTGGGGGAGGGATGGATTGGGAGTTTGAAATTAACAGGGGCAAACTATTATATATAGGATAGATCAACAACAAGGTCTTACTGTATAGCGCAGGGAACTACATTCAATATCCCGTGACAAACCATAATGGAAAAGAATATGAAAAAGAACATATATATATTATATATATATATAATATATATATAGCTAAGTCACTTTGCTGTATAGAAGAAATTAACACAACATTGTAAATCAACTATACTTCAATAAAATAAACAAAAAGGCAGAGTTATGCATGGTGTGCAAGGGGAGACAGTTAGTTGAGCTCAGGGGTGAAGAGAAAGCCTCCTGAAGAAGAATACACCTAAGAGGAGGCTGGAAAGGCATCAGGACTCCATCAGTGGGAGTGGGAAAGTGACAGTTGGATCTGCATGGTGTGTGAGGGCAGTGTGGAAGGATGGGGGTGTGAGGCTGGGGGGCCAGCTCACCAGGGCCATTTGAAATCCATGATCACCACGGCAAATCAGGCCTTCCCAGGGTATTCCCCTTTGGAGAATGAGAAATAACCCCCCATATTCCCAGAGACTTGGAGCAATAGACAACTTCAGTGCAGGAGAGGAAACCAAAGAAATTTTGCTCTTTGCGTCTTCTAACTGGCACGTTTCAAAGAATGATTCACTCACCAGAAATCTCTGAAACTTGTTACCTTTTCTTTGGGAACTCTAAGAGATACTTGGATCTTGTGAGAGAAAATAGAAATAATTTTATGAAAACCAAAGGAAAATAAAAACCATCAGCTTTCATGGGGCACTACCATAACCCCATACAGAGTGAATGAGGTCCATCTAGTCCGATATATATTTTTAAACTTAAAAAAATCGTACATTGTAACAGAGATAAAGAAAACTGCATAAAATGTGTAAGTTAGTGATAAATGAATTATAATGTTAACACTCTTGTCACCACACCCGGGTTATGAAAGAGAACTTTGCTGGTTGCTCCAGAAACCGTTCCTATGCCCTTCTCACCCCTCTTCCCCACCTTAAAAAGTAACTGTTACTTGGCTTTGTATGGTAACCGCTTCCATGCTTTGTAGTTTTTATCACCCAAATGGGTGTCCCAAATCACTAAAGTTTAACTTTGTTTAAAAAAGTTTGTAGCAGCCATTATGGAAAAGAGCATAGAGTTTCCTTAAAAAACTAAAAATAGAGCTACCGTATGATCCAGCAATTCCACTCCTGGGCATATATCTGGAAAAGATGGAAACTCTAATTCAAAAAAATACTTGCACCCCAATGTTGATAGCAGCACTGTTTACAATAGCCAAGACACGGAAGCAACCTAAATGTCCATCAGCAGATGAATGAATAAAGATGATGTGGCACATATATACACAATGGAATACTACTCAGCCATAAAAAAGAATGAAATAATGCCATTTGCAGCAACATGCATGGACCTAGAGATAATCATACTAAGTAAAGTAAGTCAGAAAGAGAAATACAAATATATGATATCACTTAAATGTGGAATCTAAAAAATAGTACAAATGCACTTATTTACAAAACAGAAACATACTCACAGACATAGAAGACAAACTTATGGTTACCAAGGGGGCAAGGGGAGAGATAAATTAGGAGTATGAGATTAACAAGTACACACTTCTATATATAAAATAAATAAACAACCAGGTCCTACTGTATAGCACAGGGAACTATATTCAATATCTTGTAATAAACTATAATGGAAAAGAATTTTTAAAGAGAATATAAATATATACATATATATGTATAACAGAATCACTTCACTGTACACCTGAAACTAACACAATATAGTAAATCAACTATACTTCAATAAAAAAGAAAATGAAAACAATTTTTTTAATATATGTCTTTTAAACTGTGTGGGGTTTTAAAAGCTCATGGAGTCAACTTTCGCACGAGCCCACGGAGGACAGAAAAACACTAGTAAACAGGTGGGCGGTGCTGACGTGGTTCGTGCATTACCACGAGGTAAAGCAGGGAATGTAGACTCAAGGGAGGATCTGGGGCTGGGGCAGGTGTCTTCCCCCCAGGCAGGAGGCACTGCCCCACTGCTGTCACCTCCGTCTCCCCTGCCGTCCTCTGTCTGCCGTGAGCAATTGAAAGAAGAGAAAAGTCTCTGGGGAATCTCCCCTGCTCACCACTGCAAGGGTGGGTGCAGGAAGATGGCCCTGGCAGCCCGTGAAGACCTTTGCTACGGGCTCCAAAGACACCTGTGGATGCCTGTCACATGGTGACACTTTCGGTCTGTCGCAGACCTTTAACTCACAACCACAGGGCCCTTCGACTGGGGAAGAGGGAGGCTTAGAAAGTGCCAGCCCTCATACTCAGCCAGTTATCTTTCCTGTTGAAGAAAAGATCTGAAAACAGAAGGGAGATTGAAAGACAATTAGGTAAAATACAAGAAACCCCCCCCCCCAAAAAAACCAAAACCAGAGGTGCTTTTGTGGTGGGGCTGGAGCTCTGAGAAAAGTTCAGGAAATGGAGGGGAGAATCGGAATTGTCAAAGGGCAGTTAAGACCACAGTCCGCTCTTTTGGCTGAACCTGCAGAGTTTGGATGTTCATTTTCTTTCCTTTTTTTAAAAAGTTTCTGGCTGTAGCTGAGCTACATGGCACAGAAGCGGAACGGCTACAAATAGAAGAGAAAAAAGAAAAGCATGGGTCCAAATACAAGGCCTGTACTCTCTCTGTGGGGACAGAAGGTTTTATAATTATTTTTTGTATTTTACACATCATTAAAATGCTTCAGCATTTCCCCCAAGTCAGCATGCTTTTAAAAAGTTAATGAGGAAGGGAAATGCTAAAGAAAAATAAAATTCTGCTTATTTGGAGCAAGGTGCTATGGAAAGCAGGGACCCGGCTTTCTCTGTCAATCCTTTTATTTGAGAGATGGTTCCTTCCAGAAACTTTATTTTCCCCAGGAGTGAGATCTCTCCAGCGTAAAATCAAAAGTCAGAGAGGGCCCATGATTCTGAGAGCCTGTCCTTTCTGTGGCCTTGGGCAAGGTGCTTCAGCTTTGGGTGCCTCAGTTTCCCCCTCTGTAAAATGGGGGATACTTAATTACTTAATTACTTATACTTAAGTAATACTTAATTACTTCACCATGTTGAGGTAAGGATTCATTAGCTGATGTTTGTAAATGGCTTTGAAGCCAGAAAACGCTACGACAGAGCTAAACATGATTATTAATAATACATTTCAACTGAGTTCATAATTGCATTTGCCATCTCAAATTTCCCTGGCAGTTACAGCTGGTGACTTTATTTTTCAGCTTCACTCATTAAAAAGAAACCAAAAGGAGCGCTGCTGGCAGAAATAGCTCTAGTCTTCAAGGCAAAGATGGACACTTACCTGCCACGGGTAAAAGAATATCTGTTCCATAGGCATTCAATAGGAGATTCTGGAAAATACCAAGTGCTGTGAAAAGGGCTACCATGGCCAAGCAGTTTTATTTTTTTATTTAAAAAATTTTTTTGGTCTTCTTTACTTTATCTTTTTTAAAAAAAATTTATTTTATATTGGAGCATAGTTGATTAAAAATGTTGTGTTCGTTTCAGGTGTACAGCCAAGGGATTCAGTTATACATATACATGTATCTATTCTTTTTCAAATTCTTTTCCCATTTAGATGATTACAGAATATTGAGCAGTGTTCTCTGTGCTATACAGTAGGACCTTGTCGGCGGTTTTAAAAATGAAGAAAATGCTAGTTAAAAAAAGTGCAAGATGAGAAGCAGATCTGGGAGGGTACCACTTTCCAGAATTGATTCTATCCCTATGCTTTGGACCTAACCACAAAGTAGTTGATCTGTTGTCTGCCTGGGGTTGTTTTTTCTCTTTGGTCCCTTTTTCTGGCCTCCGCCCTCTTCCTGTGCTGGGTCACTTTGGGGTGTATTGGCGTGTGTGTGGTGTGTGTGTGTGTGTGTGTGGTGTGTGTGTGTGTGTGTGTGTGTGGTGTGTGTGTGTGTGCTTAAAATCTCTTGTTTGATCCCCGTCTATCTGCTGCTTTCCTTTGTGTCAACTGAAAGAAGCATTTTTGCATCATTTAACGCTGACCTTGCAAATTGAGGTGAAAATGTCGGGGAGACGATGTCACCGCAAGTCCCCTGCTACATGGCAGGGGTTCAGCAAATATTTGTTTCATGGAGCCAGGTCTTGGAGTCTTCCCGAGCCCCTGATGTTGAACGCCTAGTAAAACGACATCATAATGGCACAGGCCATGATGCCCAGCGTTCCCCGAAGCAGGGGCTCCTGACCAGCCTCGGTTGGGTGTGCATTTGCCATATTTTCCCAAAAGAGATGTGTGTTTGCTCCAGTGTAGCCATACTCTCATTCAATGATTCTCTAAATGAATCTCTCACACCAGCAACATCGGCATCACCTGGGAATTGGTTAGAAATGCAGGTTCTCAGGCCGCAGCCCCATTGTAGGCCCAGCAATGCTTGTCACCAAGCCCTTCACAGGCTCTGATGCACTCTCGTCTGAGAACCAAGGGTCGGCTTTGGTCCCCTCTGGATGGGAAACAAGCTCCAGGCAGCCTGGGCTGCTGTCTGGAGCGATGTAGCCGGGCAAGGGATCACAGAACCCATGCCAGAACTCAGGGCCTTTACAGCTGAGGTAAAATTTTGCCTGGAAAACCAGAATGATTGCCTTGCAATTGGTAGGGAAGTGAGAAGGGAAGCCTAGGCTGCTTTTCTAGCATAGCCTTTCAGAACTCGTACCTGTGCTTCCAGACCCTATGAAGTCCCACCTTATCCAGGTCCTTTCCTCTGAGTGTCTTGAGCCCTTATCAGCTCTGCCACTGACACGGACACTTCCGCATACACGGCACTGTGACTTCGCTGTAATTTGATGCTGGCCTTGACTTCTTGGGTCAGTTGGTCGGTCCATAATGTGGATACCATGCCTTGTGTTTCAGCTCTTCATGGTAACTTTCTCAGTGCTGATTTATGGAACCTGTGCTCAGCGGGGTTTCGTAGGTGGATTCCTCCAGACCTGTGAACTTGAGGCTGCTGTCATTTCCAGATAGAGAGACACTCGGTATCAGGAAACTGTGATGAGAGGTAAAGAGAGGATTGTCCTCGTTTTAGGCAAATATATTTGTGTGTCGAACATCAGGTTTTCAGCTGCTTGGCAAGAACTTTGTGAGAAACTTTGTAGTCATCCGGCAGATTTTTGGATTATAAACTTATTTTTTCTTACAGGGCAGTGCTGGCTCTATGTGCAGCACTGGAGTGATTTTGAAAATATGTGTAATCCTCATGGCAACTCTGAAATGTAGGTATTAATATCCCCAACTCTGTGACACATTTTATGTGAATTATGCATCAAGAAGGCAATCAACAAAGGTTTTTTTTTTTTTTTTTTTTTTAATTCAAGTAAAACTGATTTACATTGTGTTAGTTTCAGGTGTACAGCAAAGTGATTCAGTTGTACATATACATGTGTCTATTCTTTTTCAAATTCTTTTCCCATTTAGGTTGTTATGTAGTATTGAGCAGAGTTGCCTGCACTATATAGTAGGTCCTTGTTGGTTATCTATTTTATATATAGTAGCATGCACATGTCAATCCCAAATGCCTAATTTATCCCTCCCGGCCTTTTCCCCTTTGGTAACTGCAAGTTTGTTTTCTATGTCTGTGGGTCTATTTCTGTTATGTAAATAAGTTCATTTGTATCATTTTTTAGATTCCAAATAGAAGAGATATCATATGGTATTTGTCTTCATCTGGTTTCCTTCACTTAGTATGATAATCTCTAGGTCCATCCGTGTTGCTGCAAATGGCATTATTTTATTATTTTTTACGGATGAATAGTATTCCATTGTATATATGTACCCCATCTTTACCCATTCATCTGTCCATGGGCAGGTTGCTTCTATATCTTGACTATTGTAAATAGTGCTGCTATGAACAATGGGGTGCATGTATCTTTTCAAATTAGAGTTTTCATCTTTTCTGGGTATATGCCCAAGGAGTGGGATTGCTGGATCATATGGTAATTCTATTTTTAGTTTTATAAGGAACCTCCGTACTGTTTTCCATAGCGTCTGTACCAATTTACATTCCTACCAACAGTGTAGGAGGATTCCATTTTCTCCATGCCCTCTCCAGCATTTATTATTTGTAGACTTTTTGATGATGGCCATTCTGACTGGTGTGAGGTAACACATTATTGTAGTTTTGATTTACATTTCTCTAATAATTAGTAATCTTGAGTGTCTTTTCATGTGCCTGGTGGCAACAAAGATTTTTTGAATGCTCACCACATGCTAAGGTTTTCTGAATCTTGTTTGCTGGCACCTGGAAAGCCCTCTACCCAAGTCCTTGACTTTGGGAAAGGCTGTGGTTTAATTGTGAGAACCCTTGGTTTCCTTCAGCAGATTCTAAAGTTGATTTGAGTAATTCAAGCCTAAGGGCCTGATACTGCCCTCTGAGAAGGATCAAGAGTAACCACAGTGACAGGACTGGCTGCATTTGCTCTGTCTCTCCTGACGGCAGGGGTCCCAGGTGCTGTGCAGTCTTGAGCTGATAGATGGGGGATAACAGTAATTAGAGTCTTCAAAGTACTCGGCAAACATTCATTAGCAGCTCTAAGGGAGGAAGACAGGGAGAAGAGGAGTAAATGACAGGATCATCCCATTTTGCAGACATGGGAAATCAAGGAAGAAAAATGAGATGCTTTGCCTAACACCACATTCTGAGGACTGTTTAAAATAGAGGTGGCTTATAAAAAAGAATGAAATGATGCTACTTGCAGCAACATAGATGGACCTAGAGATTATCATACTGAGTGAAGTCAGAGAAAGACAAATACCATATGATATCACTTATATGTGGAATCTAAAGAAAAATGATACAAATGAAGTTATTTACAAAACAGAAACAGACTCACAGACATAGAAAACAAATTTACGGTTACCAAAGGGGGAATGTGGGTGCGGGGAGAGATAAATTAGGAGGTTGGTATTAACATATACACACTACTATATATAAAATAGGTAATCAACCAGGACCTACTGTATAGCACAGGGAACTCTACTCAATATTCCATAATAACCTACATGGGAAAAGACTCTGAAAAAGAATGATATATGTATAACTGAATCATTTTGCTGTACACCTGACACTAACACAACATTGTAAATCAACTATACTCCAATATAAAATAAAAATTAAATTAAAAAAATAATTCAAGCTATCACAGAGGTTACCAGTTTGCATGAATCAGTTTCATAAGCAAAGTTTTTCTACTATTTAAATGCTAATGTTATTTTTATAAACAGCATGACTGAAACAGGAATACCTGCAATCAGCATTGTTAGTCATCTGTGTTTTAGGCAACTAATATTTTAAGAGAAGAAAAGAAAATCATCAATTTAAATAGTCAAAAAGAAAAAAAATAAATTCAATAGAGGTAGGGTACTTTCTCATACATTCCGCAAGTGCCAAGAAAGACACAAGTTTTCATTGACTATCGGGGTTTCTCAACCTCTGTACCCCTGACCCTTCGGGGCAGATGATTTTTGGTGTGTATGTGGTGGGGGTGGGAGGGGAGGGCTGTTCTGTAATTGTAGGATGTTTAGCCGGAACCTGACCTCTACCCACTAGATGCCAGCAGCATCTCCCACCCCCAGACATTGGCAGATGTCCCCCCTGGGGCTGCGGGGCAAAATCACTCCAGGTGTGAACTACGCCTTTATACTAAATATGTGAAATTAGCATTCTGTGTGGTAAGACCACATATGGTCATTGTAATCTTCTGAGCATTGGCTCATGATACACAAATAACAGCATCACTTGTATGGAGAGCTCACTTCCTTAGTGATGTTCAGACACACACGAGATGGATGGGAGAACGTTTTAAAGAGAAAAGTCTAGAGTCTCCAGCGGTTGTACTTAGATGTAGGACTGAAACTCATACACCCTCCTATTCTCCGTTGGAAAGCAGCACCGTGATGTTAGAGACCTCTGTACAGATGAGAGATGTCAGGAATCTTTGACCTTTGGGCATCATTCCACTCCACCAACCCTGGGGCTGGTTTGGGAAAGTGGTATTCCAAGAAGCCTGACCCTCGTGGAGGGCCAGAAGCATCTTTACACCCTTCATCTCACATAGGACCTGTATCAAAAACCCATCTTGTGATATCCCAGGTCCAGAAATAAGCTACCTGGGCTTGTCTGGGGCTCACCTGGGATAGGAGCCATAGCACAGCAAGAGGCGAAGGGCAGGAGGGTATGGCTGGAAGCACACATGGGCTGGGAGGACTATTTAGCTTGCAGATGGGAGAGTTAACTCAGAGGCTGTTAGAACACACAGTGTTTGTCATTGCTGGAGAGCCCCATAGCTGGGTGTGTAAACTGAGTAAATGTGTACTTATCACAAAGTGGCATTTTTCTGATGAGTGTCTGTCTGCGGGTGCAGGACAGCTTTGAGAAGCCGGTGGGGGGGCTTTCCGATGAGGTCAGGAAGGACAAGAGTCTTCCCCAGGAGGGGAAACAGTCCCCCTGGGGGACTGTTTCTACCCAGGTGTTTTTCCCATCTCTTCCTCTGGTGTCAGGTCTAGACTAAACCCACTCAGAAGGCTCTGTTACTCAGTTCAAGGTGAATTCCTGTGAAGAATTGGTTTCCGTGGTGTGCACGGGGTCGGGCATTTCTGCATCTTGACCTTGGGTTTGTCTTCTTCTTTGACTTCACAGATTTGCCCTTGTCATCTCCTGGAGAGATATCAGAGGAGTCTGAAACCGGAAATACAGATGCTGTGTTCTCCCAGAACTGGGCTTGGAGTGGGGATGGGGATTCAGAGTGAGAGGGACCAGATTTCTCAGCATAAAAGGATTCCTAGGAGTAAAAGTGATATCTCACCAGGCTTCTCAAAGCACTTAGTGAACGTACCATACATTTCCAGTTTGCAGCATATTAATTTCACCAGTGAAAATAAGACAGGAATCACACCATAAAAAGAAACAGTGTTATGAAAGTGTAACTGACATGCAATAAACAGGTCACCTTTACAGTGTACAGTTTGATACGCTTTGCCATACGTGTACACCCATGAAACCATCAATGAAAAGAGTGAACATTCCCTGCCTCCCCGAACTTTCCTCATGTCCCTTTGTAATCCTCCCTCCTTCCACCCCCATCCTCAGACAACCAGTGATCTGCTTTCTGTCACTATAGACTAGTTTGCAATTTCTGGAGTTTTATGTAAATGGAATCATACAGAATTGTACCCTTTTGTCTGGCTCTTTTCACTCAGTGTAATGATTTTGAGATTCACCTGTGTGGGTGTGTCAATGGTCCACTTCTTTTTATGACTGAGTGGTGTCCCACTGTATGGATATATCACAATTTGTTTATCCATTCACTTGCTGATGGCTGTTTGAGTTGTTTCCAGTTTTTGGCTATTATAAATAAAGTTGCTATGAATGGACAAGTCTTTGTGTGGATTTATATGCTTTCATTTGGGTAAATATTTTTTATTTGGGTAAACACCTAGGGGTGGAATAGATAGACCAAAATATAGGTGTATGTTTAACTTTGTAAGAAACCGCCAAACCGCTTTCCATGGTGATTGCACCATCTCACGGTCAGGAACTGCATCTTAATCTTTGGAGAGAAGCATCTAACTCTGATGTCTACATACAAGGTAGTAAAAGATGCTTGTTGAACTGGTGTGCAAGTACACATTCTTGACATCTATCTGGAAATTTCTAGATAAGGGCTGTTTGTAACAATAAGATCCCTAGCCAGCCTTCCTGCTCGTTTCTCCTTTTGGAGGGAATGCGTTTCTTGGTACCTATTTCTGCAAGAAGAAAGGGTTACGGTAATTAGCAGATATCCCTAAAACTTCTCTAGAGCAAACATCCCTCCTAAAAAGGCAGATTTGGAAAAAACCAAATAATTTGATGATCATTTCCTTATTTGAGACTTGGAAGTTGACCTAATTGGATTAATCAAACCCTGGTTCAGATATTGTTTAACTCCCCTGATTTCATATAGAGAATAAGAACTCTGACACAAGAAAAAAATAATAGGCAAATCGCAACTAAAATAGAAGCAAATTTTCTCAAGTGATACAAGTATGGCTCTCTTCACATCCCCAGGTGAGCAGATAATTGCAAAACCTTGATTTGTCTTTCTTTTGGGTACATCAGGCCTAAAAGTAAAATGACATGACGCTCCTGGTTGTGCCTCATTGTTTTCTGGCTGAGTTTGACTAACACGCAGCGTCTTAGAAGTGCATTCTGACCAGGATTGGGTCTGAATGCAAAACACGGACTCACCCCTCACTAGTCAGCATTTGTAGGAGAGATTCCAGGTGACACATGGGCCAAGCAAGGTCAGCTTGGATGGGTGGGCAAGGCTGGAGTGAGGCCCGGGGCTTCACAGGCGGGAATGGAGGACGGATTTTCTTTCTTCTTTTTTTATGCGTAAAGAGAAGGTGGGAGATTCAGATCTGTCTGTGTTTTTCAAGGAAAGAAGAAATAGAATTCTTCCGCCAACCGTGAACCAACATTTTGGCTTAGCTCTTGGTTCTGCGTGGCACAGGAACCAGATTTTAGATAAAGAAGAGACGTTTCTGTTACCTTGCAGGGCAGGAAATGGGTTTTTGGTCCTGGGATTCCTCTTCTGAGTGTGTGGGCGTCACCATTTCCTGTTTCTTTTTTCTTTCTCTCTTTCTTTTTTTCTGTAAGCTTTTACATTTAGAAAATATATTTAAGGCCCTGAATTTTTTTTTTTTTTGTAAATTCTTATATGTAAATCAAAATTCGACTTTATTTTCTGGATCTCGGAAAGACCATTTTGAATCTGCTCTTTGTTTAGCCTGTCAAGTATACGACGCAAAATGCTTTTTCCTCAGAGGAGATTAACACGGTCAGGCTGTTCAGCCCAGAGGACGGTGCTAACTGGCTGCTGAAGTAAATATGCATTGACGGCTGTGGTTTTCTACTAATTCCGAAAAGAGAGATAAATGATAGCGTTCAAACCATATTATTATTATTATTATTAAACACCTCCACTTTTCATTCTAAACAAGGGACACCGGATCATGCCTTTTAAAAATCCCCCTCCTTTTATATGGAAGTATAGTTGATTTACAATGTTGTGTTAGTTTCTGGTGTTCAGCAAAGTGCTTCAGTTATACATATATATATGCATATGAATATATATATGAATATATATATTCATATTCTTTTTCATTATAGGGTATTACAAGATATTGAATCTAGTTCCCTGTGCTATACAGTGGGACATTGTGTTTATCTATTTTATATATAGTAGTTTGTATCTGGTAATCTCAAACTCCTAATTTATCCCTCCCCTCCTTTTCCCCTTTGGTAACCATAAGTTTCTTTTCTATGTCTGTGAGTCTGTTTTTGTTTTGTAAATAAGTTCATTTGTATCATATTTTAGATTCCACATATAAGCGATATTATATGATATTTGTCTTTCTCTGTCTGACTTACTTCACTTGGTATGATCATCTCTAGGTCCATCCATGTTGCTGTAAATGGCATTATTTCATTCTTTTATATGCTGAGTAGTATTCCATTGTATATATGTACCACATCTTCTTTATCATTCATCTTTGATGGACATTTAGGCTGTTTCCATGTCTTGGCTATTGTAAATAGTGCTGCTATGAACACTGGGGTGCATGTATCTTTTCGAATTAGAGTTTTCTCCAGATATATGCCCAGGAGTGGGATTGCTGGGTCATAGGGCAACTCTAAAAAATGCCCCCTTTTTGGAGGCACTATTTGGTCTGACTTTGTTTTTTTCTTTAAAGAGTAAAACCATTCTTACCTAGTCTTCAATGTGAGACTGTACGTTGGGAGAGTAATACTATGGTTCCCATTAGTGTGTGCAGGGCTGGTTAAAACATGGATTGCTGGGCTCCACACCAATGACTTCTGATTTAGTAGATCTGGGGTGGGAGATGATAATGTGCATTTCTAACCAGTTCTCAGGTGATGTTACTGCTGCTGGTCCGGGGACCATCCTTTGAGGACCACTAGTCTAAATGTAAAGACGGTCATACTGGGGGGCAGGGATCCTAGGTTCTAGAGTCCTGGGTTGTGAAATTTTAACACTTGATGATTTCTTAGAGATTGTTGAGCCTGGGGTCAGCAGGTAAACTTTTACAGTAAAGAGCCAGGTAATAAATGTTATAAGCTTTTCGGGCCATACTGTCTTTGTCTCAGCTACTCGAGTCTGCTGTTGTAGCCAGAAAGCCTCTAAAGACATAAGTGAACAAATGAGCATGGCGGTGTTCCAATAAAACTTTATTTACACAATCAGCGAGCCAGATTTGGCCCGCGTATTTTGCCATCCCTGTTCTAGTCTGAGCTTTCACTTTATAGATGAGGAGACTGAAGTCCAGAGAGGCTGGCTGACAATGACAAGCACACATGTGGTCCAATGCTCAACTAACCAGCTAGTTGACTTGAGATGCTTTACCTTGCCACCTATAAAAAAAGGAAGGTGTGCTAATTATCTATATTAATTTGCAAATCTCGGGAGTGGCATTCCATTATTTTTGCCATTTTCTGTTTGTTAGAAGCAGATACAAGCCTAGCCCTCACTCAAAGGTGGGGATTGCACAAGGGTGTGATAACCATCAGGACCACTGAGACCAGCATAGTGACTCCTTCTGGAGAAATCCAGACACCTGATCTCTCATGCTTCCCTGGTCTTAAAATCCTCAAATGTTATTTCTTACATTTGAGAAATAAAGAATTTCTTTATTTCTTTAAAGAATGGAACATTCTTACATTACATTACCAGCCCTGTGCTTACTTTTCTCTGTATTGGTCTTTTTTGGGCTATTTTTGATTAAGTTTAGAGAACTTCCTTTATTCACAATATCTGAAGAGCCCATGGAAAACAGAGAACGTTTTGGGTAGTTCTGAAGATTTGGCAATTATGGATTTGTGGCTCTCATCAATTCGGATATAAATTTGAATGAACTTTAACATTTAAATGTCTCTGTAAGTAGGATTTAGCTAGATCAACTATTTTTAAGAGAAGGCCTATTTACATGTACACAATGTATTTGTTAATGACAGAGGTACTTATGAAAGCAGATCCCTTTAACTCTAGTTGGCTACACCTGCTTAATCTTGCAGGGATCCCAGTATGGTTTTTAAAGTTAAAAACTTCATTTATTCAAAAATTCTGTAATTCAATCTTTCTGCTAGTTTAGAATGAACTTTTGATCAGGCTAGATTTGCATGATTTGACTATAATTAAAAAAAAATGAGAACCAAAGGAGCAAGTATTCCTGGTTTTGCTCTTGCTTTATCTTTGGTAGAAATTTATAGTCAGTGAATGAGGTTGGTTTGGGGGATAACACTGAAGCCATATCTGTAGTCACCATATGCACAACAATTTTCCATCAGTTTCTAAAATTATCTGGGGGCTTCCCTGGTGGCACAGTGGTTAAGAATCCACCTGCCAATGCAGGGACACGGGTTCGAGCCCTGGTCCAGGAAGATCCCACATGCCACAGAGCAACTAAGCCCGTGCGCCACAACTACTAAGCCTGCACTCTGGAGCCCGCGAGCCACAACTACTGAGCCCACGTGCCACAACTAATGAAGCCTGCTCGCCTAGAGCCCGTGCTCCACAACAAGAGAAGACACCGCAATGAGAAGCCCGCACACCACAATGAAGAGTAGCCCCTGCTCACAGCAACTAAAGCCACCATGCTTTAAAGCAACGAAGACCCAATGCAGCCAAAAATAAATAAGTTAAAAATAAATAAATAAAATTATCTGGGAAAGGCTGTTTTATTCTTTGTTCACATAATGGAAAAGCTAGTTTTGCTTATTCATTTAGAGCACTAGTTCTCAAGTAAGGGTGGTTTTGTGCCCCACTGGGCATTTGGCAACGTCTGGAGACATTTTTGGTTGTCACAGCTGGGACGGGAAGGGCACTGTGACTGGCGTCTAGTGGGTGGAGGCCAGAGACATACAGCACAGTCTCAACAACATAAAATTATCCAACCCAAAATGTCAGTGACACTGAGGTTGAGAAACCCTGGTTTAGAGACGTGTACCCCCAAAGTGTTTTCAGCTGATAGATGCTACAAAATGGGGCTCCACTGCCAAATAAGTTGGACTGATGATGTCTTAACAACAATGTTTCAGAGCCTTAAAAATGTTCACTTGTGTACTGTTACCCTCAGGGACAAGATCTAGGAGGCAAAGGTTTTCAAACATGGATCATAGAGCCTTTTTTTCCAGGATTTTTGAACACCAAGTATTTCCTAAATCAGAACCTTCTTTGAGAAGGCTAGCTTTGAGCAAATATGATGAATGAGATACACTCCTGGGTAAGTGGATCTTGGGAACCCAAATTTTCAAGTTCTATAGGAAAATGTATTGCATGCCCATCTCATCCACCCCCTCCCCACCAACTATACTATAGAGAAATGTTTATGAGAGTAAAGCATGCTAATTGTTGAAATTTTGGAAAACTGATGGAAAAAATAAATAAGTTGTTCTCAGATCACTCAGGGATAATTGCTCTTCACGTGTGGTGTATTTACTGTCAGTATTTTTTCCATGTGTGGCAGAGTGTATTCCAAAGATGGCCATGTCAATATTTATTCCATCCTACAGGCCCTTTTTGCAAGGTTGCATTGACACTCTTCCAGTGAGAAATCTTTGCTACCTCCTCTTGCATCAGGGCAGACCTGGGTGAGGTTGAGGCTGTGTGACCTACAAGGTTAGGTTAGAGACTGTAATTCAGCTTCTTCCTGGCTTTCTCTCTCTTAGGATGCTTGCCCTTCCATCCAGCCACTGTGCCACCATGTTGTGAGGAAGTCCAAGTGAAACTTTATAGAAAGACTAAATGGAGAGAGAGTCTTGGAAAGGAAATGAGACTTCCAGCCTACAGCCAGCATCAGCCACCAGAGAGGTGACTGAACAAACCTTCAGGTGATTCCACATTCAGCCTTCAACTGCCCCGCAGTCAACATTGAGTGAAGGAGAGAGGAGCTGCTCTCACTGAGCCCTGACCAAAGGAGCAAAATAAATGTGTAGTAGTTTTAAGTTACTACGTTTTAGAGATGTTTGTTACACAGCATTAGGTAACTGGAGCACAATGCACACATACTTTCACATTGTTATACAACTGGAATCACATAGCTTTTCTTGATGTCATGATATATTACAGAGATTTTTCCATGACATTAAATGTCTTCCAAATCTTGATTTTTTAATCATAATGTCACTTTTTTTTTCATTTATATCAGCTTGTGTTGCCAAATATCTAATAAAGTAATCATATGAAGTAATGTCAAGCATAATCCAGAGTCTTAGTGCAATTGGTAATGGCAGCATTTTTCTCCTTATTTGCTTCAAGGACCCCCTTGAAAATTTGGACAGTTGTGCGCATTGTAGGGTGGGCAGCCCTACTCCAGCAGCTGGTTAGCCCTACTCCAGCAGCTGGTTGACTTCTACTTGCTTTATTTTAAATTTGGCCAAACTCACATAGTTCTTTGAGCAGTGATGCTTTATTCCTGGAAATGTAAATCAGCCCCAATATTTCATCTGGAGTTGGTTAATTTGATTCTCTCTCTCTCCCGTGGTCATTTAAGGAAAAATTCACATTGAGCTAGAAGGTGAAGAGTCCCACGGGCTCCTGAAACTCATGACAAGGTATAGCAGTTATGTCAGTGGTAAGCAAATGTGAATTTTAAAGCAGATCTGAAAGAAAGAGAGAAATTACTTCACCTGCTTGGAGACCTTCTACTTCTTTCTTAATAAGGCCATTGACTTTCAGATCAATGAGGTGTGGTCTCTTGTTATCACTCCACAGAGCCAATGCCAGCAACTCCCCTGTTTTTATAAATACTGCAGCCTTCAGGGAGGTGCTGTGCTCTGTGTCTATGACACACTCATAAGATTAGTACTCTTATTCAGGGTTGCTTTGAAGATCTACGTAGAGCCACTCATGGGGCACACACGGCTTTCCTGAGAGTCTATTGCCAGGCATTGCTACACACTGTGGATGAAAATGAATCACACATATTTCCTGTCTTCACAGAGTTCAGGCTTTTCAGGGGATCATGGTTCTCTCGGGATTCTTGTATATTTCCCACAATCCGCTTATTACATGATTCCGCAGATCAGTTCCAATACATCTAATTTCTTTCAGGAGACTATGGTTTTTCATGTGTAATGTCTCTGTTGATAGAAAAGCAATCCAGTTTATAAATTGATTCTGGATTTTAGACAATTTAAGTGATAGTTACTAATACTTGCCTTCAGGATGGTAGCATTCCTATCTAATGGCCCCCTTAAGAGGATGATGGAATTGAAAAAGTAAGGAAATCTAGAATATAGTTCTGGCTTCATCATTTCTTAACTGTGCCATTTTGGGCAAGTTACTTTGGCCTCTGATTTCTCATCTGTATAATGAGGCTGTTGAAAGAAACATTTCTATCTCAAGATTTTATGTTTCTAGGTCTGCTATCTGAAAAATAATCCACGGTACTGGGGATTGAATGGTACTGGAATAGTATATAAATTGAGTCAATGTAATACTCCTATGACAAATATCAACCTGCCACCAAGAATGGTCTCCAATCATTTGGTATGTAACCTTTTTGTCCGACATGAGAACAGTTTTCTGCTGGATTATACACCACCATCACTGGAAATCTGAATCTTGTGGAAGTTGGAACCATGCTTGGCAGGGAGGGGATTTATTGCTGACCACAGAATGTAAACCTATTCATCAGGGAGAGACGTAATGTAGCTCTTAAGTAAGTGGCAGTGTACTAGTGAAGACATGTGTGATTGCCAACTCAGATATTAAATTATTCTTAGTTCAAAGTGGTTGAGATGAAAAAATAATTTATTGGTCTTCCGCTTCAAATGCCACCCATAGGAGTCATCAGTGATTACTTCGGTGTCAGAACTCAGTATTTCTTCCAAATCTCTCATGTTCCTTGATCTGTCAAGGTTGACTTTGGAACACAACCACTCAAAACACTTTGTGGAAATATTTTAGGTATAATCTGTAGGATGATATTCCAAATAAGGCAGTTTAGACAAAACAATTCCTCTTTGCTTTGATAGCTCTTAGTAGAGAGTATGGCATTTTTCACATTATTATTTTAATTCACTGTTGGCTTGCCTCTCTTGTGTACTGAGTTCCAGGCTTCTCTGACTGGAAATGATTGCTTCCTCATTATTGTTTTCTCAGTGGCGCTTAGTACATAATAAGTACTCAGCCATATATATTGGTTAAATGAATTAACAAACATTTCTATTATAATTATTCACTTTTTACTGTCTGTTGAAAAACAAAGTGTAAGTTGAACAAATATTTATTGAATATTGACTATATTTAGGATACTGCAAAGAATGTACATAAGCTGCAGTTAACGATCATGGTATGCCGTTTCATCTGAAATCAATGTCACGGTATCATCAATAGTGGTAAATAAATAAAAATCATGACTATTTGCTCCCTTACTTAAAAAAAAAGGTTAAATGCACTTGCAGGTTAAATGTATGTGATGCAACTTTCTGGCAGTGGTGTGCTGCTTTTTCCCAGAGCCATCTTGCTTTTTTGAAAGCAGGGAGTGTCTGTGATTTATGTTCTGCTCCCTTCCCTTGTCTATGTGGAGCAGTAGGTAATACGTCAGTGGTTCTTTAAGGGACTGGCTTTCTCTTGATTTCAAAATAGGAGACTGGTGGGACTTGGCAGGGGGAACCTGTTACTTTTCAGTTATTTAAGAGATTTAGCTATCTTTTTTCTGTTTTTAAAATCGCAGCTCTAAAGTATCGTTATAGATTTTGGAAACCATTTTGGAGTTAACATCTTTGGCATTTAAAAATTATATTTAAATGATATGACAATACATCAAGAATGGTAGCAGATAGAATAAAGCTGATCCTAGAATATTTAAATTGTTCACTAGTCAATTGTTATTTTCTCTATAACTTTATGTAGGTAAAGATGCTACAAGGAATCAAAAAATTATATTAGGATAGGGCTTTTTACCTGTGATGGTTAATTTTATTTGCAGACTTGGCTGTGCCATGAGGTGCCCAGATACTTGGTCACACATTATTTCGGGTATTTCTTTGAGTGTGCTTGGTTAAGATTAACATTTAAATCAGTGGAATTTGAGTAAAGCAGATTGCCCTCCATAATGTGGGTAGGTCTCATCTAATCAGTTGAAGACAAAAAAGGCTGGTCTCCCCAGGAAAAGAGAGATTTTTCCACAGACAGCCTTGGGTTTCATCTACAACATCAGCCCTTCCTGGTTCTACAGAAGATGGCCTTTGGACCTGAACTGGAACCTTCACTTTTCTGGATCTCCAGCCAGCTGGCCCACTCTGAAGATTTGGACTTGCCAGCCTCCATAACAGTGTAAGTTAATTCCTTTATATATATATATATATATATATATATATATATATATATATATATATATATTTAATTTATGTGTATTTATATAATAAATGTTTATATCTAATTTATATCTATACCTCTATCTATCTATCTATCCATCTGTATATCTATCTATCTATCCCTATTGGTTCTGTTTCTCTGGAGAACCCTGAATAATACATTACCTTACCTCGTCTGACTTCAAAAGTCAAGAGATTGTTTCCACGAGTTTCTAATACCTCTTATGTGGAAAGCCAGCAGGAATATAGGGAATAACAGAGAAATTAAGGAGATTCCATCTACAAAGTGGATTGGAGGTTAGGGGTAGGGTAAAAAGGGATCCTGAAGCATCGAGGCAAGGAAAGTATCTTATAAAGAACAGACAGCATCAACCAAACTGAATTTCATTCAACCATTTCCTCCTCTTGTTATTTTGTTGAGTTAAAAAAATCTCTGACCAAGAGTATTTCCATAATATAAGACTTAAAGACATTTCTATCCCCCTTACTTTGCAAATGGTTTAGGTGCCCATCCTTAGCACTTACAATAATACAAAGATGACCTGTCTGCTTTGTCTTAGTACCCCACCCCCCCCAATTCCCTGATGCACAGTGCTTGTCACTTAGAGGGAACTCAATAAATGTGTGTTAAATAAATGAATCAACGCACGTAGATTTTGACCTTAATCAAGCCATCTTCCAGCTTGAGGATATAAGGAAATCCTGCAAAGTCTATCCTATGATCACATCAAAAGACCATTGCAAATATGGTAGTGTTGTCCATTTATCCAAGACAAATGTCAAATGGAGAGCTTAAAATAAATTGCTGGTAGTTGACTCTTTATGAATTGACCAAGGGAAGGATAATGGGGATTAGTAAAGGTTTTGAATGTTTATTTTTAAGAACTTATGATAAAGGGTTATTTTCCTGACCTCAGAAGCATCATGACATCAATGTTCCCATTGAGTTTCAGTATCGTTCTGGCCCTGGGTAAACCCACTGAGAGAAGATAGAAGAGAGAAATGGAGGAAGAAGCTGATGCAGAAGAGTAGCTGGGTGTTTGCATAGTTGGCTTGTCTTCTCCTAAAGCCATGAATCACATTCTGCTTTTCATTATTTTCTTTTCAGTTTTATTGATTGTGTTGCCTTCTAATGTAACATCATGAAAATATCTATATATATATATATAGATATAGATATATACACACACACACACATAGATAGAGAGAGAGAGCGAGAGGGGGAGAGAGAGAGACAGAGACACAGAGACAGAGACACAGAGAGACAGAGGGAGAGGAAGCTTTGGTCATAGAGGAAGCTTGCTCTCACTGACTTGACATTTCTCATGTCCCAGAGGAGGAGTTTGCCAAATATTCTGAGATGGAGTCACATTTAATAGTAATAATTTCCACCTGCTGTCATGTCATCTCAGAATTTGCATACAGGTGGTGGTTTTATTTTTTTTCCATCCAAGGATCTTCAGGCACCCTAGAGACATTGATTAGGCTCTGGACTGCTTTGAAGTTAATCCTCTACTCATATACACATGATGAAATGCAGAAGGGGAGAAATTATTTGAGTAAGGCCAAGACCACACAGAAATTCCATGAAAGAGCCAGGAAGGTGATGGCTTTCCAGTCTGGGGCAAAACCAAGGAAACACTGAGAAGAGATGCCTGTTTGCCAGTTGCTTTAAATTCACCTGGAATTTCTATCTCCCATTCATTTAAAAGTCAGCTACCCTCTTTCCCCTTTCCTTCAACGCCTAACACAAAGAAAACCTAAAGAGCTACAAAGTAATTACCATCACTTTCAGGGTGTGTTACCCCGCAGTCTACAGAACGGAGAGGTTCTCTTCGAAGTGTATGTTCTCTGTTCTCTGTAATGGTATACCTGACTTTCAGTTCTCGGCCTGGTTAGAACTGCTGTTTCCTTCTCTCTTTCAGTTATCTTCCCATGATTAAATCCAGGTAAGAGAATATAAAATTCACTCAAATTACTCAAGGCAAGGGTTTCACCTTCCTCCCACTTAAATTGTGTAGAGATTAGTCACCCCGAGAAGGTAAAAACACTAGGTGAAGAGAACAAGAAATGGAGAGTTTAGAAATAAGAAACTTCGATGAACACGATGAAAGGAACTCAGTAAAAAAATATCTTCTATATCCTTGAATTTCTAGTCGACTTTTCAGTAACGTCTCTTTCCTCCAAACTGTTCTGAGAGCGTCACTGAAGGAGGGACTTGGGAAGGAAATTTCTTTGCATCAACCTGGCCACCCCCTTCAGCTCCTTCTGGAAGGGAGTTTTTTTTTTTTTTTGGACCTTAATCAGAAGTTGTGTAAGTGAGGCTTTTGAGGCATGCTTGTGACAAAACCCGAACACTAAGAGGGGAGAACAGAACTACCCATAAAAGATAGGAAACTCAAATAAGTACTTGTTGGAAGAGTTACTATTCAAAGCCACGGGTTTGTGAACACTGAGAAGGAAGCAGCCTGGATTGGTACACGTGGGAGCCCAGAGAGGCTCAGGTACATAGCCCTGGGATGCCACAGGAGAGCGAGGTTGCAGACTGGGTGGGGACAATGAAAACCAAGCTGTAGCAAATCATTTTTAGGGTGAGGAAAGGTTTACACGAGTCCATAACCGGAAAGTAAAATGAAAGAAAGCAGACTAGACTGAGAACAAAGACACGAAAGAATTACTTCTTTTAAATGGAGCAGGAGAAAAACGTACCATAAGCAGATGAAAAGATTTCCTCCTTAAAGAAAAGCCCTCGGTGATATGGGTACCAGATTTCCTGGCAAGAGCACAACTCATACGCATTGGAAGACTGATTTTGATGAGAGGAGCCGACAAAGACCCTACAATAGGTCAGGCTTAGAGCTGGTGGATCCCTGGGGGCTCCTCTTGCCCCAAGACGAGCCATCCTTTCTCCCAGGAGTTGAAAGCAGCCTCCCAGGGCGACGCTGCCTGTCTGAGGCTCCACACGTCAGACCTTCTCCGCACACAAAGGAAGGCGAGCGCTCTGCCTGAAGCCACACAGCCACACAGCTGCTCCGGGGAGGGACACAGTGCCATTTTGGCTAGGACTGGAGGAAGTGGCTGCCAATTTCCTCCAAGTTTGCCCTCTCTTTCAAAATTCAGAATAACAGCACACAATCTCAGGTCTTCCTGGCTGCGTTCCCTTTCTGGAGTAATTAGTTGAAATGCACATTATGTTCTCACCTCATTCCGAGTTTCCATGGAGTCGTGGCTGCTTCCCATAAGCAGAACCTGCTGGGGGCTGCGTGCAAGGGCCCGTTACTTGCCCCCCGAGGGCAGAGCTGGGTGGTCTTGGGGAGCTGGTGGAGGATGGGAATGGCCATTTGTTTCCAGTTTGGATCCACCAAAGGCTTTGACCTGGCCAACTCTCTCTGGGCTGCTCTCAGTCCTCTTGGCTATAAAATAAGGCAATGTTTCATTCCTCAACTCTCTTCCTAGGCGTGGCCGGAGGAGTGATGGCTTGATGTGGGTAGGAGAGAGGGCAGGCAAATATGGAGAGCCTGGAAAGCCCCACAGAGGGGTTTGGAATTAATCTAATCAACACTAGGAAGCAGGAATGGTTTTGAAGCAGAAGTAGGACATGGGGAAAGCAAAATTAATTAAGTGGGAGGTGGGTAGGGGGATCAGTAAGTTAGGGCTGGAGACAGGTGGCCAGCTAGGAAGGCGCCATGATAGCCCAGGCATGTGGTCATGGGTGCTGGACTTTGGTTAAGGATCTGGCAATGGAGGAGAAGGAATAGTTATCAGAGGTTGGTCCAGCGAATAGTGTAGACTAGTGTTCTCAAAGTGGGGTCCCTTGGCCCAACCCTGGACCTACTGACTCAGAAACTCTAGTTGGGGCCCAGCCATCTGTTTTAACAAGCCCTCCAGATGATTCCAATACAAGCTAAAATTTGAGAACCACTGTGGATTACTACTGGGCAGACAGGTCATAAACATGGGGGTTGGGAGACCATGGGTTCTCTTCTGATTCTGAAGAAAGAGTTGAATCGCATTAAATAATATGTCACTTAACCTTCAAGGATCTTAGGCTCTTCTCTCTAAAGTATAGGGCATCAGCTATGAGTTACGTTTTGCTGAGTATAAAACAAAACCCCAAATTAACAGTGGGAAACACTGAAGGCATTGCTCTTTCCCATTAAAGGATCTAGAGTTTGGTCACCCAGGGTCACCTAAGTCGTCAGGGACACAGGCCCCTTCTTTCTCTTTGCTCTGCTATCCTCAGCGCTGGTGTACTAGTTTCCTACCACGGCTGCTGTAACAGATGACCACAAACGTTGTAGCTTGAAACAATGTAAATTTATTCATCGTGGAGCTCTGGAGGTCAGGATTCTGAAATGTGTCTCACTGGGCTACCATGAAGCCATCGGCAGGTCTGCGTTCCTTGTGGAAGCTCTAAGGGAGATTGTTTCCTTGCCTTTTGCAGATTCTTAGAGGCTGCCTGCATTCCTGGGCTCATGGCCCCTTCCTCCATCTTCAGAGCCAGCAACATCAGGCTGAGTCCTTCTCACTTGGCCACCTCTCTGGTTTTCTTCTGTCTCCCTTCTCCCCTTTTAAGGACCCTTGTGATTATTTTGGACCCACTGGGTGATCCAGGATAATTTCCGTATTGTAAAGTCAGCTGATTAGTAATGTTTACTCCATCTGGAAGCTTGATTTCCCTTTGCCATTCCAGGGATTTGCACGTAGACATCTTTGGCAGGTGGGGGTGGAGGCATTATTCCATCCTCCATCCTCAAGGCCAACTCATGGTCCTTCATACCTACTACAGTTTCTACTGTCGTGTCATATTTCCAGGCAGCAGGAAAGAGGAAGTGGGGAAGGATGAAAAAACACACTTGCCAGCTAAGCTGGATCCCACACAACATCTCTGCCAACCTCTCCTTGGCCAGTACTTACTCATATGGCCATACCTACCTTTGAGGGAGAATGAGAAATGTGGTCTTTTTTTTTCTAGTGGGAAAGTGCTCCACTAAAATGAAGATTCTGTTTCTATGGACAAAGAAAGAATGGATATTGGGTAGGCAACCAGCAGCTTCTGCCATATTTAGGCAGAGGGAAAGGGTCTTGATTTTCTCCTAAGTTCCTTCATCTAATGATTCTGAGACCCTACAGAATGAGGAATTATAGTATTAAGTTGAGAAATGAGATACTAGAGCAGAAGAAAGAAGGGAGTCTTTTGTTTCCCATTTTCTTCTTTTCTTCTGGGCCAATTTCCTTCATTTGTACACAACTGAGTGTCTTAAAGGAACCAGACATAGTACCTACGTTTGTCTTCACATGTGCGCCATGCAAAAAAGGGCCTTGGGTGGCTCATTTCTCTGTTAGCCCTATGAAAAATGTTTTTATTGTTGAACAAATAAATTGCCATTTCTAACTGCAACTAAAGGGGGGGACTAGAGAGCAGCAGAGGGACTGTGTTACCCCTGCCTCTTCATTTGTCAATGTCCTACCCTCCGGACCAGACCATGTGCAGTGACTGACACGTTATCCTTTAATAACCATCTTCTTGAGGATGGGGACTCTGTCTTGTTCAATGAACATTGTTTGGTATAGGCCTATGCATAGGAGATAAGCAATACTTTTTAAAAAATTATTTATTTATTTAGGCTGCGTTGGGTCTTCATTGCTGTGCGCATGCTTTCTCTAGTTGCGACAAGCGGGGGCTACTTTTCGTTGCTGTTCGCAGGCTTCACATTGCAGTGGCTTCTCTTGTTGCGGAGCACGGGCTCTTAGGTGCGTGGGCTTCTGTAGTTATGGTGTGTGGGCTCAGCAGTTGTGGCGCAGGAGCTTAGTTGCTCCGCGGCATGTGGGATCTTCCTGGACCAGGGCTCGAACCTGTGTCCCCTGCATTGGCAGATGGATTCTTAACCACTGCACCACAAGGGAAGTCCTGCAATACTTTTTAAAATTAATTAATTAATTAGTTAATTAATTAATTAATTAATTAGGCTGCACTGGGTCTTAGTTGTGGCACTCGAGATCTTCAGTTGCCACATGTGGGATCTAGTTCCCTGACCAGGGATTGAACCCAGGCCCCCTGCATTGGGAGCTCAGAGTCTTAACCACTGGACCGCCAGGGAAGTCCCACAATACTTTTATTTAAAAAAAAATGAATTAAGGAATGTTCAATAGCAATCCATTGATCTGTTGTCTTTATGTGGCTTTGATTTTGAACAAGCTATTCTGTGAGCCTTATTTAAACATTAATCAAGTTTTCTCTATTTATTTTGGGATTATATCTACCGATCTGCCTGCAGGATCTCTATTTTGGAAGATATTTACACTGTCAATATGTTTTCCATTTGGGGCAGGACATTGCTTACCTTTTGGCTGTGTCCTGAGGGTTTAGCTGAGAGTATGGGGCCTTGGGCAGCCGCTGACAGTGAGCCTGCTTGCACTTTCTTTCTTAAAGTGGGGATTCCTGCCCGATGTGACTGCTCCTGGCACTGGTGTGGTGGGCTGTTCATTAGGGAAACAGTTGTACTTTATGATGGGAACGCAGTGGATCTGCAGAGACGGAAGATTTCCACAAGAATGGTCTAATATAAACAACAATAACCATAATCATAATCTGGGCTTTTATGGGAGCTTTCATCCAGGAACCAAAAACACATTACGAGCATTAACTCATTAATCTTCATAGCGCCCCTGTGAGGGAGAATTAAGTGTAAGTAATCATAATTATTACTGTCATTATTCTTCAAACAACTCCCAGATGTGCTGTGGCTGAAGTGGCATACTTTGGGGATTTTTTTTTTTTTTTTTAATAGAGACTCTAGATTTTTGGCAGGAGTTCACATCTCTCTCTCTTTCTTTTCTTACTCCCTCCGACTTACTAAATAAATATGGAATTTAAAAATTCGTGGGGTCCCTGGAAGAGACGGGTGGGAAATCATTTCCAGTTCACAGTGATGCCCTTCGCTTTGGTCTTGCCGCTGTTGGAAAGGTTAGGTGGCTACAGCGGGTCCCAACCTAGGTCCCTGGAGCTGATTGCAGATTTCATTTTAAAACTCTGTGTGATGTTTATGATTTCAGCCTTATCTCTTCGGGTAAGAACTTGAGGAGTTTCACTCTACATGTAGCATCCTGTTTACTCTGATACCATTTAAATTAGAACAGTGTCCTGAGCACCAAGCAGGGGCGTCTCAGTACAACCGTCTGCATCCTCAGCGTGTAAGTACAAGCCCTGTGTCGGTCCCACAGGTGTAATCCTACCTGGGTTTCGTTCTTGGGGAAACAGCTCTCACCTCGGGGTTCCAGAATAATCACAAGGAAAATAGGAGGCTTCAGAGAAAGAGCACTTGGTTTAAACTCTCTCTTCCCACTTGCAAGCTCCTTGAGGGCGGGGATCTTGACTGTTTTCCTTTTTTCTCTAGCCTCTGAGCCTAGAAGAGTGTCTGACACATATTAGGTGCTCAATAAAAAGTGTTGTATTTGAATGAAGAGAAGGCACATGAAGATGAAGAACTAGGAGAGATTTGAAAGAGCTCTCCAAAGGTATCCGTGAACATTTGCAGCTTGAGGGTAAAAACTGCATGAGTACATGCAAATTAAGGACTTAATTATAAAATACTAATATCAACCTCAGAAGGTGGGCACTCTATGCCATTTTAAGGGAGACAAATAAAAGTACTGAAGGCACAATATTTTTGTAGGAGCTTGTCCGTGAGGCTAAAAGGAAGAGACAAAATGTTGAAAACACAGATTGGAGTAAGAGGAGCTTCATTTGGGATTGGATGAAGACCGCTTCTGAAAGCTGGGAATGGAGGCGTAATAAGAGCAGCAAAATACAGATGAGCACAGGAAAAATAACAGAGATCATTACTGAACGACCTTGACGGGAATGAAATGGTACAGTTAGTGCTTTAGATGTTTAGCTCTTTGAGGGAGGTACGGGGCAAGGAAGAGAAGGATGTTGGTTAGGAGAAAAGCAAGGGAGGGTGGGAACTCTTGCCACAGAGCAACTATTTTCCCTCTAAAGATACTGACAAGATCTTGGGTAAAGATGGAGAAGACCGGAAGTGTATAAGGGAGACATGTAAGGTCTACAGCGGAGAGAGTCATCTTGGGTTGTAGGCGTAGGGTTCCATCAGAGAGGCTATTTAGCAAGGAGAATGGCAGAATTAAAGAGAGAAGTTCACTGAGGTTTAGTAATTATAGTACAAACAGGAGAAGATAAATATCTTCTCCATATATTACATCATTGTTAAACCTCAATAATTTAAAATATAATTAACCTCTAATAATGCCTTAGATTTAATAATATAGTTGTTGCATGGGAATTGTCTACAAACCATTATAAATCCATTTGTTTAGGTTTACCATCCCACTAATAAAATGGATGCATGCAGCTCACGTGGTGCGGTGCAGAGTACAGGGTGTGCTGATTGAGTATCTTACTCAGTGTAATTGATTGTAAAATCCACTTCAAATCACAGCAAATAAAGAGCATTTTACAGCTAGTTAAAATGAAGATTTCTCTTTCAGTTATCATTTCCCAGTTTTCCTTCTTCTACCCTCTCAAAGCGTTAGGGGACTTTCCCCCCCTTTAACCTTTACTACTTTAGGAATTATAAAATGTGATTTGTTTTAGTAAACCTGTTTTGTCTCTAGAACCCAGAGTACTGGGTCATAGTTTATTAAGGAGACAAAAAATGTTCATCTTAAAGGAAAAAGAGATCATTTTCTTGGTTCCTAGCTTTTTTAGGGACTGGAAGGGGGCTCCCCAAATATTAAAATTGTTCCCTTTCCTAAATATGTTTTTGACCCAAACACCAGCATACTCAAAAAAGTATATTTAGGTGTCAATACAAATAAGTCTAAACTCCTATTTTCTGTTGCCAGCTATTATATCTAAAAAAACCCCATATCTTTTCCCCTTTATAATGGGTCAAGATGTTTTTAAATTTACCGCACAAACAAAATGCCCAAGCAGAGAGATGTTTAAAGATTGAAAGAGGATGAAAACTGCATTGAAATACACCTTTAAGTAATTTTAAATTTAATTAAAAATTTTAAACCAATTTCTCTTCAGAAGGCTTTGATTTATTATTACAAGCATTAGATGTAAAGACTGAACAATAAAATCTTACTGTCCATGACTTAGATGGAATGGCAAGAATTACATTCTTATTCCAAATTCATGTTCGGGAAAGGACAAGAACAAAATTCATGTCAATGCCCAGTTTTTTGTTTTATCCAAGCTGTAAGAGTTTGCATTTGCCCAGTTCTCAGGAATGGCATAGGACATAGGTTTTCTATAAACCAGATTCTAAATGTGCATATGAGTGGCTCCCTTGACTCTTGCCTTATTATCAGACACTTAGTAGATCGCCAGTGATGTGGCGCCTTAGTTTGAAAATGTGAGGCAGGCAGCCACATGAGGCTATTATTTTGGTGGCCCTTACTGTGTTTTCTATATATTGGAAAAATTTTGGAGCAATGTAGATCTTAGCATATGCAGTTTGAATATGAATATGATCTCAGCCGACTGAATGAATATGTGGTCTATTCAATCTTACGTTCCCAGAGCCGAGAAATAAGACTTGGTGTATTGTGGGTGTTGTATAAGTTTTAAAGAATCAATGAATCCATAACAATTGTCTTATGATTTGCTTTGTGACCCGTGGAAGCAAAGCGTAATAATTTGTCTGAGAGATTCTTCCCATCAACAAACACGTACTGAACAACACACAAAAAGCTTGAGTGATTTCTCTCCTTTTCTCTGTCTCTCTTAATCACACATACAGTAAAATTTCAAGATAGCCCAACAACAAAAATAGCTCTGAATGCTTACGACAGTCCACAGTCCATTCTCCTGTTCTCCTAGCCTGTTTCATGTCTCTCCTCTCCTCCAACACCCCAGTCATTCACTTTCCTTCCTCACTCTCAGTGGATAATGGTTTTCAGTCCTTCACTGAAGAGAATGTCCACAGACTCTAAACACCTCCCCGTTAACCACCATCCTCAGTCTTGTGCTTTCCTTTCATGTCTGTTAGGAGTTCTCACAGGGAGCCCAGGACCCTTGGGATCTCTGAGACTCTTTTAGGGGGTCTATGAAGTCAAAATTATCTTTGTGATAAAGCTGAAATATTTTCATCTTTCATTCTTTTTCTCTGATGGTGCAGAGTGGAAGTTTCCAGAAACTATAAAATGCGTGATGGTGTCATCTCCCTGGTGGCTAAGGCAAAGTGTGTCTGTGTATTCTTGGGTTTTAAAAATTCCCCAGTTAATAATCTCTAAGACAGTAATGTTGGTAAATGTTGATAAATGTAGCTCATATAATCCAAGGTGCATTGGGGTCTTCAATACATTTAAGAGTGTAAGGGGTCCCAAGACCAGAAGTTTGGAACATTGTTGTTGTATATGAATGAGCTTTGCTTTTGTCCAACCAGAGCCCCCTTTGGGTCCCTTTCTTTGGCTCCATCCTTCGGCAAAAACTGCTCTTGTCAAGACGACCCACGACCTCCATCCCTGCCCCACAGCTGGACCACATTCCCTGGTTTTCCTCCTGCCTCACTGCTCACTCCTTCTCACTCTCCCTGGATGCTTTCTCCTCTTCACCCTGAACTTATATCGTTGGTGTTAAAAGGGATCGTTCCTTAGTTCCTTTTTCTTCTCTGTCAACACTCCCTCCATATAAATCTCACGCAGTCACATGGTTTTAAACGTAAACATGCTGATGACTCCCACATTGATATTGTCCACACAGAAATCTCTTCTGAACTTCAGGCTCAGAGGTCAACTGCCAGTCTGACTTCTACCCTTGGGTGCAGAGACATATCAAATACCAGATATCCCGAGCTAAGCTTCTAATGATTTCCCCAAACTCCACCTAAATGGAATCTTCTCAACACGACAGCTTAGTGGTCCTTCCAGTTGCTCAAGTCAAAAACATGGATTTATTCTTGGTTCCTCTCTTTCTTCACACACAATAATTGACATGTTAGACTGTCCTACCATTAAAGCACATCGGAATCCATGTTTGTCTCACAACCCCACTGCTAACATCCTGGTCTGAGTCACCATCATCTCCTGCTTAGATTACTGAGATAGTCTTCTAACTGGTCTTTCTGCTTCCATTTCTGCTCCCTGGAATCTGTTCTCAACACAATAGTCCAACAGTCCTTTCAACATATAATTGAGGTCATGTCATGTCTCTGGTCCACAGCCCCCCATTTCACTAAGAGTAAAAAGTAGGACTCCCTGTATTGGCCTGCAGGACCCTACAAGACCCACCTCATCCTTCCGTACCTGCCTGACCTCATCTCACACTCTGCTCCAGCCAACCAGGTGTTCTCGTGATTCCTCAAACATGTGAGGCGTGCTTCTGCCTCAGGGCCTTTGCACCAGCTGTTCTGTCTGTTTGGAAGGTTTGAAACACTCCCCCCTCAGATAACCACATGGTTAACTTTAGCTCCTTCATGAATTATCCTCTTCTCAGTGAGGTCTGGCCTGTTCCCCCTACTTAAAATTACAACCCTTCCTCTCCCAACACACATTCTCTGACTGTCTCAGTCCCCTTAACCCCAAAGCACTTACCATCTTCTAAAACACTATGTTCTTGCTTATTCACTAGGTTTATCATTTATTACTTGACTGTATGCTCTTTGAGGACAGGTGTTTTTGTATCTTTAATTCAGTGCTCTATCCCATTTACCTAGGACAGTGCCTGACACTTACTAAGTGTCCAAATATTTTTTGAATAAATGAACAATAACCATTCTTGGAGGTAAAGAAACAAATTTGTTTAGGAAACTGTTTAAGTGTTGAGAACTTAAATTAATTAAGTGTTAATTTTTTCTTGAGCTATGGGTAAGTAAAAAATATAATGGGCACTTATGTCCTAATACTACATTTACATGACCGTTTGTAGCCACTGGTCCATACAGACATAAGTACATTTGCCTTGGATGGATAAACCCAAAATATCAAGCTGATATGACTATCTCAATTAGATTGAATCTTTCATTTTTCGATAAAAATAAACACAAAAAAGGCAACTTAATAATTTGGAATGAATGGGTTTAGACCAATAATGAAATGAGTATTTTGGACCTTCAGAGCTGAACTGGGCATTTGCACATCTCGCTTCATAATATTCCATTGCTTGTTTTATTTTCTGTCTTTAAACCATTTTGAAAATACTGCGTTTCATCTAAAAAAGCTGAATTCACAGAAACAGAGGGTAGAATGGTGGTTGCCAGGGACTAGGGCATAGGGAAAAAGGGGAGATGTTTGTCAAAGGGTAAAAATTCTAGTTTTAAGATGATTAAGTCCTGGGGATCTAATGTATAGCACGGTGACTGCAGTTAAAAATACTGTACTGGGTTATATACTTGAAACTTGTTAAGAGAGTAGATCTTAAATGTACCAAATACAAAAAAATGGTAATTATGTGAAGTGATGGAGGTATTAATTAATCCTATCGTGGTCATCATTTCACAGTTGATATGTGCATCAAACCATCATGTTACACACCTACTACTCACACAATATTATATGTCAATTATATTCATTAAAGTTGGAAAGGGGGAAAAGAATGCATTTGAAAAAATATGAGAACCTGTGATTTGATTTTTAATGCTTGGGGGAAATGATCAGCCTTTAAGAAATAGCTTTAAAGTAAAGTTGTTTTTAAAGGAGCCAGACAGTTTGAAAATGGAAAATGCTCTCTTTTATAAAAAAGAAAACTTTTGATATAGATTTGTCAAATATTAAGTCTACACTTAAAGGTTAGTATAATAGTGTTATTTGGTATATTTATCAATTTGGTAAAATATTTATATTTTGTATGTGTGTGTGTGTATCATGCTTTTGTCCAAAAAAGATTTTAGGCACCACATTCCTATGGAATCTTCACTTTTAGGGCACTTGGTTACTTAGTATATTCAATGAGTGAGACTAGTGAGTTTGTATAGCAATTCTTATCATGACTTAAGATACCGTGAGTCACCTTCGCTTGTTCCTGGGATAGTGGGTGAAGATTTGGAAGCCTATATATATATCACTAATTTTGTCTGTCCATCAGGTAGGCTGTTCCCCTATTGAATTGCCTAAGGTGGTTTTACGCCAGAAAACCACCGACTTCCTTATTTATGGAGGCAGACCCGATGGCTTTCAAACCTGTGAAAATTTTATTGACTATTATTCTTCAACATTGCCTACCAGTTTCTCCTTGTTGGTGAGCCTATGCAGATCAAATTATGTTTTTTGAACCAAGTATGAATAGAAACTAATCACTAGAAAAAATTGTCATGATAGGTATTCATCATCTTTTTGCTGAGTGGCTTCCAAAAGAAAAATATTTATTACTTTTAAGTCAAGTTGAACCTTGAGAAAACCATACAGCAGATTATACCCTTTATGATCTAACCCTCTTCAGGCCACAGGGCTCAACTAATTGTGGTAATGTGGTCAATTTGGGGTTTTTCTCATCAAAGATTTGCCATGTAAAAATCTATTTTAAAAGCCTGGCTGATGTTATCACCTATTTACCACTGTCTCTATTTATTCTTTCCCCTGCATGGAGCCTCCCATGCCAGCAGGAACTGTAAAAGGAAAGTATTTTAAATCAAAACAAATAATCGCCATCCTGGTCCCTAGGGAAGGAAGCTCAAAGAAGCATAAGTAGCAATTTTTGTATTAGCGTGAAAAACCGAACCACACCACATAGCACAATGGAAATCCCCATGCGTTTAGGATGGATCAGGTACCCTCTTTCCAAATAGCAGTGAGATGTTGGGCCAGACACCTTACTTGTCTTGCCTTGAAGGTTAGACCAGCTGATTGCTTTATTACTCTGCATCTGTACAATTCTTTTGGTACCTGCTTCTCAGGTGTCCCCTTTTCTCTCGTGTGAATGGTCCTTGCTCAGCTTGGGAGTGTGCACCTCTAATGACCTCATTCTGTGTTTTCTTCTGACTCTCCTCATTACACCTCTTCACCTATTCTCTGTGTTCTGCTTCCTGGAAGGACAGGGAATTTGACATTCGTTCTGGGCCACGTCCCAGCTTCCTTAAGCCATTCTCTTCCTTATTCAGAGGTAAGGGTGAGCTGACTCTGTGTGACTGAATCAGTTCTGCCACTGGGGATGGTTTTCTTCATCAGTTTGAGAAGTAGTGGAATCAAAATTGGAAACCAAATGTCAGCAAGTCCAGCTACTCATCTTCTACCTGAATCGATTCTGTCATATCTCCGTCTCTAAAGGTTTGATTATCCTGTTGTCAGCCCGGAATACCCTTCTCGTGTTCACTGTCTGACTCACTCCTCCTCACCCCCCGAGATTCAGGTCCGGCACCGCCTCCCCCAGGAAGCCCTCCATCATTTCCCACCCCTACCCCCATGCTTTAACTTCCAGCTGGGAGTGGGGACCCTCCTTTGTGTTCCCCTAATGCCCGGTCTAGGTCCCTGTGATCTCAACTCACGGCACCGAATTCTTGAATTCTTCCTTTATGCTCATATGTATGCAGTTCAGCTTATTACCAGCCCTTGGCAAAGTACTTAGCCCTTAATTTATCTTTGTCGAGTAATTAATATTTACTAGAATTCAATATTGGTGAGAACACCTCTAGTGACATGAGCTCTCTTCTTCCCAAGGTTGCTCTTCCCCTCACCACCACAAAACCGTTCTTTATGGTGAGCTGAAATCTCCCCTCCGCTTGGGACCCCACAAAACAAATATAATCCCGTCCGCACGTGACAGTTGGAAAGACATTTTAAGACACTGTCAGAGTTCCCTGGAGCCAGGCCAAACATCCTCATTTCCTTTTCACCACACGTTTTCAGGGTTTAAATCCTCTTCACCTTTTAGTAACTCTAAGCGCCCGAGTCTATGACCCCGAGCAATTTTAGGATGGGGTGGACGGGCATGTGCTGTACTGCTAAGTGGGAGTGAATGACTTTGGTCCTATTCATTCATCAGCCTTCTAGAATGCTCGTTTTATGGTGAGGATTAAATGAAATAATGCATGTGCAGAGCACGGAGTGTGGGGTCCATAAATGTTCATCACGATTGAATCAGATGCCATGACAGCTGAGGGCAAACATCATCTTTCAAGTCGGTGAGGAGTTGTAAAGACTTCTCAGGGGCTCTCTCTCCAGCTTTTGAATCAGTGGAGCTTTGGATGGACCCATGGTAATTAGAGATACTCTGCTTGGGTGCAGTTGATTCTCTGAAATAACTTCATGTGTGGACTTTCACTTATGAAAGATACAGCATCCAGAAGTCCACGTGTTCTGAAATGGCCCATCGCGGTAATGAGTGTAGACCTTTAATGATCTTTTCATTCATCCTCTATTAGTAACCAAAGGACTCACAGCTCTGCAATGCTTGCTGGAATTATCGATTCAGTTTGTTGGTGCAGAACAAAAACCATTTCTCTATTAAAAGGTAACCACCCTGGTTTCAGTCTCCTTGGCTCTGTGCTATCACCATGGAGACACCTGTCTCAGTCAGAAACTCTTTTGGATTATCTTTTGCTCCCTAGGAATTTAATTCTGAATTCAAACTTAAAAATATTCCAAGTGGTTCTTATCTCACAACTGCTCTAAGAAGACCTTAGATGGTGATTGAGTTTGAAAACGAGCCTCAGATAAAAGTTGATGCATTGGAGGTGATAACCATGTGAGCTTGTTAGCAATGGGATGAAACAAAGCGAGAGTCAATGCAAGGAAGCCTCCAGGAAAGGAGAAACATCTCTCTTTAAAAGAGAAACAGGGAAGGCCTGGACTGAAACTGAAGGAGAGGCAAAAGCATGGTGGTTAAGAGAAGATTCATGTGAACAACTTACAGGGAACTGGAGAGGAAACCAAATGGGCAACTGGTTGATATATTTGATAGCAGGAGACAGGAAGGCAGAGTGAATCTTGTTGCTTGTCCTTTTAAAAGAAGAGACCCACACCAAGGTCATGGTCGTACAACAGTGTGTGGCCTAGAAGCACAAAAGTAAAGGACAGAGGGACAGAAAACGGTTTAGGAAGTTGACATGGAAGAGGCAAAATAAGAGAAATACTGAACTTCGACTGAGTAGCTTGTAGAGAAAATTCATTTGGAAGTTTAAAAAAAATTCTTCCTCAAAAGCGGTCAGAGCTGCCCTCAATTTCCTGCAAGGATTTGTGGCATTGCTGTAGGTAAGTGTGTAGTGTGTTTACAGAAATGTTTGAAGCCGAAGAAGTTTGAATCTTGCATAATTCAATTAAAATGTGTATTTTAGTGATAACTGAACCAGAAAAAAAAATACAAAGAAAACAGGAGAAAGGGTGTGGGGGAATTATGGTGAGGTGCCCACTGTGGGTGTATTTGTTAGGAAATAAGTGGGATGTTGTTGTTAATACCCAGTTTCTGGTGGGTCTCTTCTGGGCGGCCATCTGTCTTTAACCCCATGTGCTCACGAGAACCAATCACCTATGGAAGGGCAAGCCTGGTGACAGCTCATCATACTTTCGAAAGGAAATAGTTTATGTCAGGAGATGCTTTGGTTCTAATAATGACTGGTCAGGAGTGAGTTTTGATGGCTAACTTCAGACAGCCCCATATTGTGCTTTCTGGGGATTAGCAATTCATCTTTCTAGTTTTGTAGCTTTCTTGATCTTTCCCGTTTTCCTAGTGTTGGGCTCCTGGATCTCAGTCTTCTACCTTGAAAGCTTTTCTGCTTGTTTCTAGCTGCAAAAATGTCACTCTTACAGGGGAAACATTGAGACCGTGGGCTCTGAAGAATCAGATTGGAAAGACTGGGTTTCCTGCCATCTAGATTGTTTTCCTTAAAAAATAATTGATGACATGGTAAAGCAACGTGGAAAGACCTCTTGGGTTTCGTTTGGCAACTAAAATCTTAGAACATTAACATAGTGGACAATTGTGGGGTCCAGAGGTTTCCCATGATGGGCAACATTTATTGTCAAGTCCAATCGCACTGATGTCCTTGCCTCTTCTTATCCAACTTTAAATTGGATTTATAGTGGTACGAGTCTTGTGAAGTGCTGGGAGTATTTGAAAGCTCTTTGAAGATAAGCGAATTCTCATAATTAAAATGAAGATATCATCATTTCCAATTACATCTCTTTGATCTCCGGGGACCATTGCATCCTGGGACTTGTAGTTTATGGAGGTTGCTTCTCTCTCTTTCCTAAGCCAATAGGAGCTCTCTAGCATCTGGGAAAGACTGAGGCAAAGGACAGTTGGCTCCGGTATGTAATGGTCAACCAGCGAACCATGTGGCAGAACTCTGAAAAGTTTCTTTTCATCATTACTTATCTTGTTTTTATACTATGTTTAGTGGGTGGATGGTAAAGGGACCTGAAAATTAAGGCTGTCGCCAAAGAAATTATTTACGTTGGTAAAGGTGACAATTAGCGCAGGAACCTTGGCCACCCGACCCCTCGGCCAACGTGTGGCTTCTCAGAAACAATTATCCCCTCCCTTAGAGCCTCCATTGATGGCAATGTGTGAAGAAGCTGCCTCTTAAAGGGTAGAACAATGAAAAGAAGAATATTTTAATGGAAAAAATTGAAATGAGAAAAAATGAATGATTTCATCTGTGATTTACCTATGAAGGGAAAGCCAGATTGGACAGAATAGAATTTCTACCTAGTAGATAAGATTTTTTTTTTTAGCGTCTTTATTGGAGTATAATTGCTTTACAATGGTGTGTTAGTTTCTGCTTTATAACAAAGTGAATCAGCTATACATATACATGTATCTCCATAACTCCTCCCTCTTGCGTCTCCCTCCCACCTTCCCTATCCCACCCCTCTAAGTGGTCACAAAGCACCGAGTTGATCTCCCTGTGCTTTGCATAAGATTTTGCAGGAAAAAGCACTTAACTACTTGAACCCTTCTTCCTACTACTTAGGACGGTATTTACAATTCCTTCGGCTTAAGAATTTGGTTCTTTTTTTAAAATGTAAAAAATATCCCTTTATTTCTTAATATTTTACTACTTAATGCACAATAAAGGATCTAGTTGAGGATTCTGAGATAGTCATATGGGGGCCACTGTCCATCAAGGGAGGGGAGGTGTCCTTTCAATGATGGAGAGGTGAGAAGGCGTAGACCCAAATGAAAGAGAACTGGAACTTCCTTCCTGTGTTGTAATGCCCTTTGGTGTTGGGATACTGTGCTTCATTTGATTTGCCTGTCTGTTCACCGAAAATTTTCCACCAAAAAAAGGCACCTGTTTGAGATCCTGTTTGACCTGCATCTTGTCATGGAAACAATAGAGTCTCCAAGGGACTCGAGAGGGCACCTAGTTTAATGCCTTCGCTTTACAGGGAAGCAAGCAACGTGCTGAAGATCAAAATGTTTGTGGCTGAAGCTCAGTTAGCGATGCAGGGCTTCTGCCTCTTGGGCCTGCCTTCTGTCTGCGCTTGCATCCCCGCTGAGCAGCTGTGGCCTTTCCCGATGCCCCTGTGAGTGACTTTTAAGGTATAGGATCTTCCAGGAAACACAGGAATCTGGGAGCAGGGCTCCTGCTTGGCCAGAGGTCTCACTGGTTTCCCTGTCCTCTGAGAAGCTAGTTCTGCTGGTTGGCAGGCAGAGAAGGTGGCTGAGAATCAGTGGCCCTTTAGAACAGATACCACTTAATATTATGGTTCAGAGTAGTGGGTGAGAGGCAGCGGGGGTGGTAGAGATGCGGAGCAAGAAAATGCACACCTCAAAACCCTCTGGAAATATTCACCATCTACTTAAATTTGTTCCAGTTGAGGGCGTACTTCTGAAAAAATTCTGAAAATGGATTGTCCCCCAATTAGAAAATTGATATCTGTAATGTATGATATAATGCTTTTCAAGCAAATTCTGCAATTTGCCTGAGTGAAAACGTAGCCTTACATTTCAGTCCATGAGTAGAGCATTAAGATATGATTATGGGTGGACTCTCTGCCCTCGGTCCTATTTCTTTACATTAAAAATTATTGTAAAAACCAATACCATGAACTTTAAGATCTTGCATAAGTCAAATTTTGAGTGGGAGGGTTTGGTGAAGGATAAGGTAGAATATTCTTTATGGGAAAAATATTTTCAGGTAGCCTCTGCTCGAAAACAGAGCATTTTGACAGAGAGCAGGCCTTTGCATTAATACTGAAAACAGCAAGGGCCATTTATTTTCACTCTCACTTTTCCCTCTTAAGGATCGATGTCAAAAATAATACCTGACCCTTATTTTGGGCACTCACTAGATCCTAGACATGAGCCTTACATGTAGTATTATCTCATTTAATCCCCAGTGACACCATAAGCCATGAATATTTTTTTAATTGAAGTATAATTGATGTACAATATTATATAAGTTACAGGTGTACAACATAGTGATTCACATTATTTAAAGGTTATACTCAATTTATAGTTATTATAAAATATTGGCTATACTCCCTGTGCTGTACAATATATCTTTATAGCTTATTTTATACCTAATATTTTGTACCTTTTACTCCCTTACCCCTAAATTGCCCCTCCCCGCCTTCTCTCTTCCCCACTGGTAATCACTAGTCTGTTCTCTGTATCTGTGAGTCTGTTTCTTTATCGTTATATTTACTAGTTTGTTTTATAATTTAGATTCCATATATAAGTGATATACAGTATTTGTCTTCCTCTGTCTGACTTATTTCACTGAGTATAATACCCTCCAAGTCCAACCATGTTGTTGCAAATGGCAAAATTTCATTCTTTTTTTATGGCTGAGTAATATTCCATTACATATATAAACCATCTCTTCCTTATCCGTTCGTCTGTTGATGGACACTTGGGTTGCTTCCATATTTTGGCTATTGTAAATAATGCTGCTTCTGAACTTTGGGGTGCATGTATCTTTTTGAATTAGTGTTTTCTGGAGTTTTTTTTTTTTTTTTTTTGGAAATATACCCAGGACTGGAATGGCTTATATGACATAAGCCATGTGTAACTAACATTTCTATTTTACCAAGGAGGAAACAGGCTCACAACCCTTAAAGCCTCAAGGGCACTATACCTAGAAGGTGGTGGTGTTTGGGTTTGAACTCAGGCAGCCTGACTTCAGAGCCTGTCTCAAAGAAAAATTGTTTTTCTGAGAGAAGTTTCTTTTTTTAAAAAAATTTTTATTTATTTATTTGGCTGTGTTGGGTCTTGGTTTCTGTGCGAGGGCTTTCTCTAGTTGCGGCAAGCGGGGGGCCACTCTTCATCGCGGTGCGCGGGCCTCTCACTATCGCAGCCTCTCTTGTTGCGGAGCACAGGCTCCAGACGCGCAGGCTCAGTAGTTGTGGCTCACGGGCCCAGTTGCTCTGCGGCATGTGGGATCTTCCCAGACCAGGGCTCGAACCAGTGTCCCCTGCATTGGCAGGCAGACTCTCAACCACTGCGCCACCAGGGAAGCCCTGAGAGAAGTTTCTTAAACCTCCTCAGTGGCAGCCACCTAGGGCTGTTCAATGTAACTCTCTACAATGACGAAAATGTTCTGAATCTGACTGTCCAATATGCTAGCCAGGAGCCAGTTCTGGCCTTTGAATGCAAGCACTCAAGGTGTGGTTAGTACAACTGGGAAACTGGATTTTTAAAATTTTACCTAATTTTAGTTAACGTAAATTTAAATATAAATGCCCACATTTGGCTAGTGGCTACTGTATTGAACAGTGCTGCAGAAAGGGAGAATCTCATGTTGGTTCTGGATGGTTTTTATCTCTGATTGTTTGCCTACATGAGCTTATGAGCTCAAAGACACTAAAGTTAAAGCAAAAAAAAAAAAAAGAGATAAAAGAAAGAAAGAGATAGAAAGAGAGAGAGGGAAAGAGGAAGGAAGGAAGGAAGGAAGGAGGGAGGGAGGGAGGGAGGGAAGGAGGGAGGGAAGGTGACTTACTTCGAGCATCATAGCTTTGTTCTGTTGGGGTTACTTATCTGAAGGCCTGATTGGGTTCTGTATTTAGAGTGCTTCAAATTTTCACTCTAAAGTTGTATTTATTGACATTATATTATAAATATTCCGACCCACATAGAGTTCACCAAACCCAACTCCACAGCCTAGTTTGGATTTTATTAAAAAGAACCTTGTCCCAGAATATGATCTGGCAAATTGGACTTGAAAAATGCATTTCAAAATTATTTGATATTGCAACTCAAACTTTAAAAAGTTGCCCAGAGAGAACTCAAATCTCTCCGAAGTGAATGACTCATGTCCCATTCATTAATCTCTAGTTCTATATAAACTTTATTCATTTATTTCTTTCAGAGCCAGAAAAAACCTCAGAGATCATCTACTTTAACACATGTTATCAATAAGTAAAGAAAAGCCCAGGGAAATCAAGAAACTCGCCCATGGTTGCTTATCTCTCTGTAGTGGAGGCAAACCAAGTCGCAATCCCTAGTCCAGCCTTTGGGGGGAGCAATCTTTGAATACTGATTTTCACAGGCCCACACTTAGGGTTCCGGAATACCTGCTCTGTGATTCTCAGGTGAAGCTTACCTGGAAATCTTCTGGCTGGTGAACTTGCCAAGTAGTTGACATTCTTTCCCTTGCATCTCTGTGCTCCATCGCTCACCTGAGCTGTGATAAGCCACAGATGAATAAAAAGGGGAATAGTCGCTTCCCGATATAATCCCTAGGATGAAATAACGTTTTCTGCAATCTGTGTACAGAGATTTGGTGATAGCTCTTTGCAGCCTTCCATGCAGTATTGGAACACAACAAAAACATGCTTTTTGGAGAGATGTGGCTGCTTGTAACTAACATTACTGAGATCCCATGAGGGGAGGAAGGAACATTTTCTGGGAATTTGTTTTTAGGGAGGAAAAAAAATTCCCCCGAAACTCACTTAAATGAGAAGCTATTGTGAGTTTTAAATGGAAAACACCATTGCTGTTGAGGTGATTTAGGAGACTAACCATTATAAGTTCTGGGTAATTTACTGCATGAAGAAGAAACATCAAATTAGAGTAATTTAAGGAGATTAAAAAAAAGTAACCAGAGATTATGCAATTGAAGGATTTGGAATTGTTTTAACAGCATTACCTAATTAGCCTGCAAATTTCTCCGTGAGGAAGAAGGTTTTCAAGTTGGATGTGTACCGAAACGAGGATTACTTGAGATTCTGGATATGTCAGCGCAGAAAGAAAGGATCAGAGAGAATCAGGCGGAATCTTTGAAGATGGATGGGGCAGGGGCGGGTAGGGCTGGGGTCTGTTGTTAGGGCCAGTGAGGGATGTGAGAACATTTCTTGGGTGTTTAATGTTCTGTATGTTTAGTGAGGTTAAACTGGAAGGAATAAGTAGGAACAATTAGAACATGAACGTGGATGTTGAGGTCCCAGGAAGCTTAGAGGTATTTTTCTCCTAAAATTCCAGAGTTCCTTTCTGTGTTTTTTCTCCACCTAAATTCTTCCAGGGCACCAGCCTTGTACCTCGGACATTCCCTGGAGCACAATGCTTAGGGTTACCTAACAGGCATTTGTTGGGCAACTGATCTGATTAGAAACTGGAATTATAAGACTCTTTTACTTTGTAAGTTACCTGGGAAATACGAATTTTGAGATGAGGAGAGATGTTTCAAGGGGAAAAAAAAAGAGGAGGAAGGGAAGAAGGGGGTAAAGCAGGGTGTGGTCCGGGGGAACGATTGAAGGAGTGTGGGGAATATTGTCAGGACAGAAGAGCATTCAAAATTTAAAAAGAGGGATGTCTAGGTGCTTTACACTGATAATACGTCAACTACAAATTCTGGGACAGAGGCTGAATTTGTGGCACGTGAAATTTTGGCAGATACGGTCAGAATATCTGACCTGGGGGTTGATGCCCAGAGGGTTGAATGGCTCAGATGGAGCATGCAGTTGGCAGAAGCACTGAGAAGATGAGAGTGAGCAAACGTAAAGGAAGTCTCTAGATGAGGAAGGCTGCTGCTGTGTCCCAGCCACTGCGGCAACATCTTCACGTACTCATCCCTTGATGTAGCAATACTCTGATCTCAGCTGACTGTGACACCTCCTCTGCCCTAAGCCGACACCTCCCAGTTCCTGTCTGCGCCTCTGCTTTGGAGTTGGTTTCACAGCTACGACCTGCCTCCTCCACTTTCTTTTTATGTCACCTCCTTCTCTGCTGCCCCTGCATCAAAATCTAACTCAGTTTCCCTCTTCCCTAACATAGCTGTCCTGTTTACCATTCCTCTAGAAGTTGCTGTATTTGTTGGGGTCCTTTTTCTCTAGAGAATGAGTTGTTTTATTTTTTAACTCATCACCCAAATTAAATAGTGTCAATGCACTGTATTTTAAAATAAATGCTTGTCTACTACAGGAGGGAAGAGATTGGATGCTGGGATAAGCAGCTTGGGTCCCAACCCTGACTCCCACGTTTCCTGGTCTCGGCCACTTCAGCTGCAGCCCAGGACACCAATGATGGTGTTGCCTCTTGTGGTCCTTGCAATGATTAATTGAGATGCTCTGTATAAAGCACTTGGCACGGTGCCTGCTGCATTATTATTATCATCATTACATTAGGTCAGAGCCTTGAGCTCAGAGGACAAGAGGGTGTTCCCTTCCCAGATCTACCCATGGCTAAATACCTTAATACTTTTTTCTTTATTAATGTACTTTATTTTTTTTTTAACTTTTTATTCTATATTGGAGTATAGTTGATTAAGAATGTTGTGTTACAATGTTCGTTGCAGCACTATGTACAATAGCCAGGACATGAAAGCAACCTGAATATCCATCGACAGACGAATGGATAAAGAAGATGTGGCACATATATACAATGGAGTATTACTCAGCCATAAAAAGGAACGAAATTGAGTTATTTATAGTGAGGTGGATGGACCTAGAATCTGTCATGCAGAGTGAAGTAAGTCAGAAAGAGAAAAACAAATACTGTAGCTAATGCATATATATGGAATTTAAAAAAGCGGTACTGATGAACCCAGTGGCAGGGCAGAAATAAAGACGCAGGCGTACAGAATGGACTTGAGGTCACAGGGGGGGAAGGGGAAGCTGGGATGAAGTGAGAGAGTGGCATGGACATATATACACTACCAAATGTAAAATAGATAGCTAGTGGGAAGCAGCTGCATAGCACAGGGAGATCAGCTCTGTGTTTTGTGACCACCTAGAGGGGTGGGATAGGGAGGGTGGGAGGGAGTCTCAAGAGGGAGGGGATATGGGGATATATGTATACATATAGCTGATTCACTTTGTTGTACAGCAGAAAATAACACAGAGTTGTAAAGCATTTATACTCCGATAAAGATGTGGAAAAAAAAAAAAGAATGCTGTGTTAGTTTCAGGTGTACAGAAAAGTGATTCAGTCATATATATACATGTATCTATTCTTTTTCAAATTCTTTTCCCATTTAGGTTGTTATATAATATTGAGCAGGGTTCCCTGTGCTATACAGTAGGTCCTTGTTGGTTATCCATTTTAAATAGAGCAGGGTGTACATAAATATCTTAGCAGAGTAAGATAAATATCTTAATGTTTTTGACTCTGACTTTCTTATCTCTAAAATAGAAATTATAACACCCATTTCTTTTCCACTTTACAAAGATGCTGTGAGAATACCTGATTTAATATATCTTAGAACTCTGAATGCAATTGATTTTGGAGTCAAAGGTCCAAAATATTTTAGAGTTTGGAACACTTTTATGTGGAGACGAGGGTCTCTTCTACTAGCATCATAGTTGGAAAAAGGGGCAAAAATGGAACCCTTGAAGTAACACTACCTTAGGGTTTACCCGGAGAGGAATGAGCCTCAGGCCAAGCCTTCCTTGCCCATGAGTCATCCCGTGCCTGGCTTTGTCTGCTCGCTCAGGTAACTCGGATATGAATATAACATTTGGGGATAAAGTTAGTGGGAGCAGGAAAGAGCATTTTCAGCCCACAAGAGTAGCCATCGCTAAAAGTTTATATTAATGGACAGTAAGAAAAAGTAACAGGTTAGAGAAGAGCCATGATATTGTTAATTGGAATAATTCAGTTATCACCAAAGATGAAGAGTAGATAGAATTTCTATGCTTCAATTCCTAGTGAAATTTTCAAGTCGTGTGCATTCATGGCGCCATTTGCAATTCAATAGCAATGCAGCTACCGCTGCTGTTGGAGAACCATTGGAACTGGTGTTCACGGATGCCGTGGGAGATACGTGTGCATTGACATGATGGAGAGAAACGCTATATGGATTCAGGAGTGTTGATTGGCTTTCTGTCTGAGATTCCATCCTGTTCTCTACCCCATAGTTTGTCTTCTCTACTGCATAGATGAAATGGACTCATTCTTTACAATCCCACCCCCAACAGGAGGTACCTTGGGTTCTTTTCGGCAAGAATACAATTTTCTCTCCCCTCCTTCATGCAAACCTGAAATTTTTGAAAAAGAATCTTCCTTTATGACCACCTTCTTGCTTCTTTTTGGTGTCACTTCAACACAACAGAATCAGCCAGCTGTTTAAGGTACGTAAATTTGGTAGGAGAAATATCTGCCTGCCGACCTTAAAAGCAGTTTACCGAGTGGGAAGTTTAGCAGGCAAATAGGCATGGCTGATTCCTAGGTTGCTTCGCCTGCTCCCTGTGACCTGGTCCTGACATCCAAGTCATTCCTTGCTTATCAGCCCCATCCTACCCTCCCAGTCAGGTTCCAGATGGAAGCAATCACCTGACCCAAGAATTAGTGGTTGCATCTTCTCCAGGGTTCTTGCTCAACAACTCTTTATCAAATCTCTCCTCTGCAGGCTCTCCTTGTTCTCGGAAAAAATTCTCCCTAAGGTGCTGTTTGCTCTTTTCTAACTGACTTGCTTTTGGTCACTTTACATTCCTTTCGGCTGCTCCTGCCATTCTGCAATCTCTGTCAAGTCATCTGTGGTCTCCTCTTGCTGTTTCAGGAGCTCCTCATCCTGGCTATTTTTCCTTCATTGCATTTCATCAGTTTGCAGGAAACATGGGCTTGTGGGAATTTGTGATTACCATGCACTAGAACTGGACTGAAGCCTCTGTGAAGGAAGGGACCAGTTTTCCTGAGGGTCTCTGTTGTTTCTCTGTCCCATGTGGGGCCAGCCCAAAGTAAGGGCTCAATTTATAATTTTTGAGTGGAAGAACATTTTTTTCATACCATCCTTCCTCAATTCTGTTTACCCTTTTAGATTCTGTTTGTTTTGTTTCCTGCTCTATTCCCAGGGCCTGAATCAGTATCTGGCACATACTAGGTTCTCGAGTGTTTGTTGAATGAATACATGAATAACTTGTCTCTGCCACCAGGCCTTTATTTATTTTAAACATCTTTATTGGAGTATAATTGCTTTGCAATGGTGCGTTAGTTTCTGCTGTATAACAAAGTGACTCAGCTATACATATATATACATCCCCATATCTCCTCCCTCTTGTGTCTCCCTCCCACCCTCCCTATCCCACCCCTCTAGGTGGACACAAAGCACCGAGCTGATCTCCCTGTGCTACGCGGCTGCTTCCCACTAGCCACCTATTTTACATTTGGTAGTGTATATATGTCCTTGCCACTCTCTCACGTTGTCCTGGCTTACCCTTCCTCCTCCCTGTGTCCTCAAGTCCATTCTCTATGTCTGCGTCTTTATTCCTGTCCTGCCCCTAGGTTCATCAGAACCATTTTTTGTTGTTTTTTTTTTAGGTTCCGTATATATGTGTTAGCATATGGTATTTGTTTTTCTCTTTCTGACTTACTTCACTCTGTATGACAGACTCTAGGTCCATCCACCTCACTACAAATAACTCAATTTTGTTTCTTTTTATGGCTGAGTAATACTCCATTGTATATATGTGCCACATCTTCTTTATCCATTCATCTGTCGATGGACACTTAGGTTGCTTCCATGTCCTGGCTATTGTAAATAGAGCTGCAATGAACATTGTGGTACATGACTCTTTTTGAATTATGGTTTTCTCGGTGTATATGCCCAGTAGTGGGATTGCTGGGTCATATGGTAGTTCTATTTTTAGTTTTTTGAGGAACCTCCATACTGTTCTCCATAGTGGCTGTATCAATTTACATTCCCACCAACAGTGCAAGAGGGTTCCCTTTTCTCCACACTGTCTCCAGCACTTAGTGTTTGTAGATTTTTTGATGATGGCCATTCTGACCGGCATGAGGTGATACCTCATTGTAGTTTTGATTTGCATTTCTCTAATGATTAGTGATGTTGAGCATCCTTTCATGTGTTTGTTGGCAATCTGTATATCTTCTTAAGAGAAATGTCTATGTAGATCTTCTGCCCATTTTTGGATTGGGTTGTTTGTTTTTTTGATATTGAGCTGCATGTGATGCTTGTATATTTTGGAGATTAACCCTTTGTCAGTTGCTTCGTGTGCAAATATTTTCTCCCATTCTGAGGGTATCTCTTCATCTTGTTTATGGTTTCCTTTGCTGTGCAAGAGCTTTTAAGTTTCATTGGGTCCCATTTGTTTATTTTTGTTTTTATTTCCATTTCTCTAGGAGATGGGTCAAAAAGGATCTTGCTGTGATTTATGTCGTGGAGTGTTCTGCCTATGTTTTCCTCTAAGAGTTTGATAGTGTCTGGCCTTACATTTAGGTCTTTAATCCATTTGGAGTTTATGTTTGTGTATGGTGTTAGGGAGTGTTCTAATTTCATTCTTTTACATGTAGCTGTCCAGTTTTCCCAGCACCACTTATTAAAGAGGCTGTCTTTTCTCCATTGTATATTCTTGCCTCCTTTATCAAAGATAAGGTGACCATATGTGCCACCAGGTCTTTAGACCTCAGGGGCTGGTCCTGGGGGTCATGTTTACTTTTCTTAGTAGGAATATGAGCATATGTAAGACCCATGTTTATATTTCAGCCTTGTGATCCGCTATTGGATAGGTCACTATGGGAAAGTTGCGGTCTTCTTCCATCTGCAGCCCATCCTCCCCCGTACAGGCATGTCCTAAGGTCCGTCAAGGGAGCAGTTAAGATTTCACTTTCTAGTGTACACGGTTGCCATCCCAGGCAATGCTGAAGCCAGGTGGCCACAGATTCCTGAGTGAGGATGGAGCGAGTGCCCGTGGATGATGGATGGCCTGTCAGAGGCTGGCTGACTCTGATTTGCTGTGATGAATTTGCTTTGGTTGTTGGAAAGCAAGTAATCACAGATTTGCCATGGTATCATGGGATCAGCCTTCTCCATCCCTGAAAAGGGGGTTCAGTGTTCCCATGTAAATCCTTTATGCAACTTGCTGTACATCGTTTCTGGAGGGGGTGCCTGTGGGGGAACCATCTTCCAGTCATTCCCCAGGAAAACTGCCTTCCCTGCTGCAATGAAATAAGAGACTTTTCACATTTTTCTTAAATGCTACCGTGTTAGGCTTTCATTCTTCACCTCCAGCAGGATGCTGTAGTGCTGGGTGCCATGATTCTGACCTTTAATTCGTAATGGCACATGTGAAATTTGTAATAGCACTTTGGTACCCTTCAGGGTGAAAGGTACTCCATAAATGTAAGCCATGAGTATTTCTTGACAGTTAAATGTAAAATTTCCACTAAATGCTCTTAACATTGTTGCTTTAAAGATATTAATTGGGCCTTTGAACTATACAATGCAATTATAAGTCTAAGTGAAAAATAATTGGTCAGTATGGGGGTGGAAAAATACCTGAAATCAACTGGGAAGCCAAACTTTAAGAAAGTTAAGACTCCACTAGTTAAAAGTTGACTTTAGTTGAAAAAAAAGCCAATCAGCCTCCTCTGTCTGGGTGGGTAAACATTCTAGTGAAGTGAGAGATGGGAGCAAACCCATAATTAATCCTGAATACAATGGTTGATAAGGGCGAGAAACTTTACCAGTTAGCTTACACATCCCTACCGGAGCTTCCATTAACAATCTTTTCTCTGGCTTTGCAAATGCTATTTTAACATCATTTCCGTGGAATAAATCCAGTGTGTCCGCCCCCTGCCCCCAGCCCCCGCCTTGTTGTGGGGAAAGAGGTTTCAGCTTTAGAAAACACTTTATGGTTTTGTTGTCATCAGAGCTTCTCTTGGACTAACAAAGCTCAGAGAAAAAAAAATTTTTTTTGAAAGAAAGGAGGGAAAAAAGGGGGAAAATGTGAGCTGGAGATTGCGGCGAGCTTTACAAATTGGCACACTTTTATCAACAGCATTTCATGGTTTTCTGGAATCCTTTCAAAGGAGACTTTGCTTTGTAAGAGACGGTTTCAGCTTTTTATTATTTAAAGCTATATTTGAGAGTTTCCGAAAATTGCTTTTTAGTTTCCCAGACTCTTACAGCATCGATATTGATGTTTACTTCTTGTGAATTATCTCCTTGCTGATGTGACTTGCTCTGCATGTAAGCTCTACTCTCTCCTTCCGTTCTCCTTTTTGTTCTTGGTCCTGCCACCTTAGAGGATTATCAGGTATGTCACTCTGGGCTCCTACCAAGGTTCCCTCTTCATTTAAGTAGGAATGGAATGCCGGTCCCTGATGGTCAGGGACACATTTCTGTTCTGTAAGGTGACTGTCAATTCCACCCACCAGAGGCAGGTGACTCTGTGTCCTTTTTGATTTCAGGGACACGATGCCAAGCCCTCAGCCCTTTCGCACTGGGATGTGGGCTATTATTTTAACACCCACATGACAAATCCTGTTAAAGGATAGAATTAAAGTGAACAATGTTTCTAATTAAAAAAAAACCCAAAAAACCCAAGCAACCTCCAGCCCTGGAGATTGTGTACTATGTGCCCTTTTCCCTAAAGCTAGGAAGTCATGACTAAGAATTTTATATTTTAAAACACTTGTTTGGTTTCAAGTCTCACCAGGTTGCTCCATGGTCCAAAATGACGGATGATAGTTGACTTTAACTGAATTTTTTAAAAGAACAGAGTATGTAGTAGAAAATGGGCTATTTTAGGTTCTTTCTCTGCTGTTAACAAGTTGGGACGCCTTGGGTAAAGCATTTAATCTTGATAAATTTATTGTACTTCTTCCTAATGAAGAGCTGGTGAATACATATATTGTACTGGTTATTGCTCTAGCCTCCCAAACTATAACTATCTATAGATATATAGATATAGATATACAGATACATAGATGCAGGGATCATATAGATATACTTTGGGAGACTGTATAACAATTTCCAAGATGACGTGCATAAAATTTATAATATAAAATTTATATATAAACTGTATCAAGGTGACATGTTTTTTTCAGACTTATGCAATAACATTGCAGCTACAAAAAGAAGAATGAATGAAAGGGTAATGTCTCAGGACTGACTGAAAGGCAGTGACTCAAAGAGAAAACGGAAGGTTGAGCTAAGAATCGAAGGGAAGGAAGAGTTTTGTAAATTACAGCCATGCCTTTCTCGATAGGAGAGAGTCTGGTGCATTAGAGGTGATATTTTTAAAAAATGAAAGCATCGGCTAAATACGGCATTAGGATGGATGTGTGTGCCAATGGACAAACTTTTTTTAATTATGAGAGAAATTAGTTACTGTTTTAATTACTTAGAAAGTGATTATATTGAAGCGTTGCCCAGCCCCCCTCTCATCTTGGGTTGTTGTGTCAACAATTTGCTGTGATCAAGAACATATTCACAGAGAATAGTTTCTTTACAAATAGAAGTCGGTTTCTGGAAAATTCCTGCTCCTCTCTTGCATGACAAATATCCATTCCCATCCAGTCCATGAGAGTCTTGCCTGAATCTCATGTTCAATGTGGTGGTGAAAAGTGAGTTTTAATATTTGTGTAAAGCTCTGTGGAAGACCAGGAATATGATCCATAATAACTATGATTTGTTTCGGCTGTTGTTTGGATTGCTAAGCAGGGGTATGTGAGACATCTACTAACTTCAGTGATGCCCAAGAGGCTAGAAAAACTTGTTAGAGATCATGGAAATAGAGAATGTGTATTTTGAAGCATTGTTCCCGTGACTTTCAAACAAGGAGGGAACCATCTGCCCTTTAGACGTAGGTGTACTATATACCATGTAGACAAATGATTTCAAACACATGGTAACATACATCTTCACTCCCATGCCATGAATTGCTGCTCATATGTCTTGTGGCTTCTGTGTTTTTTCCTTCTCCACAGCTTCCTCCCATGAACTGTCATAGAATGAGCTTCCAAAATTATCCTTAAAATTCAGACCTACCCACTGCTCCAGCATTGCCTCCGGGGCCTTTATTGTAAAACAATGAGGTTGTAAATTGCAAAAGCAATTCCTTGAAAATTCCAGGAAGACTCCTCCTTTGGGTGAAACAGGAATGTAGGAGCCTGGCATGTAAAACAGAAATTAAACAATTAGCTCATTAAATATTTTGGGACTGAGGCTTGACCCCTTAAGAGGCATCGACCACAATGGAGGTATTTTGGCCATTTGATATTCATGAGAGTGGGAAGGTTTAGGGTGCGTTAAGGACTAAATACAAGGGGTTTGGCTTTTCTAATGTAAACACCATTATCATTTGGAAATCAATTAGCTCCTTGCAAGGAGGGAACCAGAAGACCAGGGGCTTCTGAACTACTATTGTGAGCTGGGGCTATTTGCTTTAATTAAGAGGAGACAGAGTGGATTATTGTCTCAAACTAAAGAGTTGGGAAGAGTCAGAAAATTACACTTTACCCTGGTGAGCAACAAAGCTCAGGCCAGACGCGCGCGGGCTCTGCATCAGGAGGGTCTAAAGCAAATTAGCTTTTAATCTGGAAACTTTCTGAGTCAGGACGCCTGCACCAAACAATTGGGAAAAAAAGGCCAAGCAGAGGCCCTTCTAAAGCATTAGGCTCCCCTCGAGAGCTTGCCCTGTTTCCATCTCGGGCAGATATCTAAGTGTTTTCTTTT